>NW_026988562.1:3000000-3600000 GCF_030222135.1 Aotus nancymaae | reverse complement strand
AGTCAGAAACACGTTTCTTCTAGGAGCTGCGTTGGGATATTCCCGAGTGAATGGGACCTTAGGCTGTACAGAGAAATATCTGCTCCTACAACCAAAAGGGTGGTATCTAACTGAATGGTTGTCAATGTGTGCATTCAACTGAGAGAGTTAAACTCACGTTTGGATTCAGCGGTTTACAAACCCTTTCTGTGCAGAATCCCAAAACCGGTAATTCCAGCTCAATGCCGGCATCCGTACTAAACAGCAGGAAACTTCGTCTAAAACTCAGGAGAAACGTTTCCTTGAAACTGCTCTGCTGTGCGTTCGTTCACCTAAGAGAGTTGAAACTATGTTGAGATTCAGCGAGTCAGAAACACGTTTATGCTAGGAGCTGCGTTGGGATATTCCCGAGTGAATGGGACCATAGGCTGTACAGAGAAATATCTGCTTCTAAAACCAAAAGTGTGCTAGCAAACTGAATGGTTGTCAATGTGTGCATTCAACTGACAGAGTTAAACTCACGTGTGGATTCAGCGGTTTGCAAACCCTTTCTGTGCAGAATCCCAAAACCGCTATTTCCAGCCCAATGCCGGCATACGTACTAAACAGCAGGAAACTTTGTCTAAGACTCAGTAGAAACGTTTCCTTGAAACTGCTCTGCTGTGCGTTCGTTCACCTAAGAGAGTTGAATCTATGTTGAGATTCAGCGAGTCAGAAACACGTTTATGCTAGGAGCTGCGTTGGGATATTCCGGAGTGAAAGGGACCATAGACTGTACAGAGAAATATCTACTTCTAAACCAAAAGTGTGCTATCAAACTGAATGGTTGTCAATGTGTGCATTCAACTGACAGAGTTAAACTCACGTGTGGATTCAGCGGTTTGCAAACCCTTTCTGTGCAGAATCCCAAAACCGCTATTTCCAGCCCAATGCCGGCATCCGTACTAAACAGCAGGAAACTTCGTCTAAAACTCAGGAGAAACGTTTCCTTGAAACTGCTCTGCTGTGCGTTCGTTCACCTAAGAGAGTTGAATCTATGTTGAGATTCAGCGAGTCAGAAACACGTTTCTTCTAGGAGCTGCGTTGGGATATTCCCGAGTGAATGGGACCATAGGCTGTACAGAGAAATATCTGCTTCTAAAACCAAAACGGAGCTATCTAACTGAATGGTTGTCAATGTGTGCATTCAAATGACAGAGTTAAACTCACGTGTGGATTCAGCGGTTTGCAAACCCTTTCTGTGCAGAATCCCAAAACCGGTATTTCCAGCCCAATGCCGGCATACGTACTAAACAGCAGGAAACTTCGTCTAAGACTCAGGAGAAACGTTTCCTTGAAACTGCTCTGCTGTGCGTTCGTTCACCTAAGAGAGTTGAATCTATGTTGAGATTCAGTGAGTCAGAAACACGTTTCTTCTAGGAGCTGCGTTGGGATATTCCCGAGTGAATGGGACCATAGGCTGTACAGAGAAATATCTGCTTCTAAACCAAAAGTGTGCTATCAAACTGAATGGTTGTCAATGTGTGCATTCAACTGACAGAGTTAAACTCACGTGTGGATTCAGCGGTTTGCAAACCCTTTCTGTGCAGAATCCCAAAACCGGTATTTCCAGCCCAATGCCGGCATACGTACTAAACAGCAGGAAACTTCGTCTAAAACTCAGGAGAAACGTTTCCTTGAAACTGCTCTGCTGTGCGTTCGTTCACCTAAGAGAGTTGAATCTATGTTGAGATTCAGCGAGTCAGAAACACGTTTCTTCTAGGAGCTGCGTTGGGATATTCCCGAGTGAATGGGACCATAGGCTGTACAGAGAAATATCTGCTTCTAAAACCAAAAGTGTGCTATCAAACTGAATGGTTGTCAATGTGTGCATTCAACTGACAGAGTTAAACTCACGTGTGGATTCAGCGGTTTGCAAACCCTTTCTGTGCAGAATCCCAAAACCGTTATTTCCAGCCCAATGCCGGCATCCGTACTAAACAGCAGGAAACTTCGTCTAAAACTCAGGAGAAACGTTTCCTTGAAACTGCTCTGCTGTGCGTTCGTTCACCTAAGAGAGTTGAATCTATGTTGAGATTCAGCGAGTCAGAAACACGTTTCTTCTAGGAGCTGCGTTGGGATATTCCCGAGTGAATGGGACCATAGGCTGTACAGAGAAATATCTGCTTCTAAAACCAAAACGGAGCTATCTAACTGAATGGTTGTCAATGTGTGCATTCAACTGACAGAGTTAAACTCACGTGTGGATTCAGCGGTTTGCAAACCCTTTCTGTGCAGAATCCCAAAACCGGTATTTCCAGCCCAATGCCGGCATCCGTACTAAACAGCAGGAAACTTCGTCTAAAACTCAGGAGAAACGTTTCCTTGAAACTGCTCTGCTGTGCGTTCGATCACCTAAGAGAGTTGAATCTATGTTGAGATTCAGCGAGTCAGAAACACGTTTCTTCTAGGAGGTGCGTTGGGATATTCCCGAGTGAATGGGACCATAGGCTGTACAGAGAAATATCTGCTCCTACAACCAAAAGGGTGGTATCTAACTGAATGGTTGTCAATGTGTGCATTCAACTGACAGAGTTAAACTCACGTTTGGATTCAGCGGTTTACAAACCCTTTCTGTGCAGAATCCCAAAACCGGTAATTCCAGCTCAATGCCGGCATCCGAACTAAACAGCAGGAAACTTCGTCTAAAACTCAGGAGAAACGTTTCCTTGAAACTGCTCTGTTGTGCGTTCGTTCACCTAAGAGAGTTGAAACTATGTTGAGATTCAGCGAGTCAGAAACACGTTTATGCTAGGATCTGCGTTGGGATATTCCCGAGTGAATGGGACCATAGGCTGTACAGAGAAATATCTGCTTCTGAAACCAAAACGGAGCTATCTAACTGAATGGTTGTCAATGTGTGCATTCAACTGACAGAGTTAAACTCACGTGTGGATACAGCGGTTTGCAAACCATTTCTGTGCAGAATCCCAAAGCCGGTATGTCCAGCCCAATGCCGGCATCCGTACTAAACAGCAGGAAACTTCGTCTAAAACTCAGGAGAAACGTTTCCTTGAAACTGCTCTGCTGTGCGTTCGTTCACCTAAGATAGTTGAATCTATGTTGAGATTCAGCGAGTCAGAAACACGTTTCTTCTAGGAGCTGCGTTAGGATATTCCCGAGTGAATGGGACCATAGGCTGTGCAGAGTAATATCTGCTTCTAAAACCAAAACGGAGCTATCTAACTGAATGGTTGTCAATGTGTGCATTCAACTGACAGAGTTAAACTCACGTGTGGATTCAGTGGTTTGCAAACCCTTTCTGTGCACAATCCCAAAACCGGTATTTCCAGCCCAATGCCGGCATACGTACTAAAGAGCAGGAAACTTCGTCTAAAACTCAGGAGCAACGTTTCCTTGAAACTGCTCTGCTGTGCGTTCGTTCACCTAAGAGAGTTGAATCTATGTTGAGATTCAGCGAGTCAGAAACACGTTTCTTCTAGGAGCTGCGTTGGGATATTCCCGAGTGAATGGGACCATAGGCTGTACAGAGAAATATCTGCTTCTAAAACCAAAAGTGTGCTATCAAACTGAATGGTTGTCAATGTGTGCATTCAACTGACAGAGTTAAACTCACGTGTGGATTCAGCGGTTTGCAAACCCTTTCTGTGCAGAATCCCAAAACCGGTATTTCCAGCCAAATGCCGGCATACGTACTAAACAGCAGGAAACTTCGTCTAAGACTCAGGAGAAACGTTTCCTTGAAACTGCTCTGCTGTGCGTTCGTTCAGCCAAGAGAGTTGAATCTATGTTGAGATTCAGCGAGTCAGAAACACGTTTCTTCTAGGAGCTGCGTTGGGATATTCCCGAGTGAATGGGACCATAGGCTGTACAGAGAAATATCTGCTTCTAAACCAAAAGTGTGCTATCAAACTGAATGGTTGTCAATGTGTGCATTCAACTGACAGAGTTAAACTCACGTGTGGATTCAGCGGTTTGCAAACCCTTTCTGTGCAGAATCCCAAAACCGCTATTTCCAGCCCAATGCCGGCATCCGTACTAAACAGCAGGAAACTTCGTCTAAAACTCAGGAGAAACGTTTCCTTGAAACTGCTCTGCTGTGCCTTCGTTCACCTAAGAGAGTTGAATCTATGTTGAGATTCAGCGAGTCAGAAACACGTTTCTTCTAGGAGCTGCGTTGGGATATTCCTGAGTGAATGGGACCATAGGCTGTACAGAGAAATATCTGCTTCTAAAACCAAAACGGAGCTATCTAACTGAATGGTTGTCAATGTGTGCATTCAACTGACAGAGTTAAACTCACATGGGGATTCAGCGGTTTGCAAACACTTTCTGTGCAGAATCCCAAAACCGGTATTTCCAGCCCAATGCCGGCATACGTACTAAAGAGCAGGAAACTTCGTCTAAAACTCAGGAGCAACGTTTCCTTGAAACTGCTCTGCTGTGCGTTCGTTCACCTAAGAGAATTGAAACTATGTTGAGATTCAGCGAGTCAGAAACACGTTTCTTCTAGGAGCTGCGTTGGGATATTCCCGAGTGAATGGGACCATAGGCTGTACGGAGAAATATCTGCTTCTAAAACCAAAAGTGTGCTATCAAACTGAATGGTTGTCAATGTGTGCATTCAACTGACAGAGTTAAACTCACGTGTGGATTCAGCGGTTTGCAAACCCTTTCTGTGCAGAATCCCAAAACCGGTATTTCCAGCCCAATGCCGGCATACGTACTAAAGAGCAGGAAACTTCGTCTAAAACTCAGGAGCAACGTTTCCTTGAAACTGCTCTGCTGTGCGTTCGTTCACCTAAGAGAGTTGAATCTATGTTGAGATTCAGCGAGTCAGAAACACGTTTCTTCTAGGAGCTGCGTTGGGATATTCCCGAGTGAATGGGACCATAGGCTGTACAGAGAAATATCTGCTTCTAAAACCAAAACGGAGCTATCTAACTGAATGGTTGTCAATGTGTGCATTCAACTGACAGAGTTAAACTCACGTGTGGATTCAGCGGTTTGCAAACCCTTTCTGTGCATAATCCCAAAACCGCTATTTCCAGCCCAATGCCGGCATACGTACTAAACAGCAGGAAACTTCGTCTAAAACTCAGGAGAAACGTTTCCTTGAAACTGCTCTGCTGTGCGTTCGTTCACCTAAGAGAGTTGAATCTATGTTGAGATTCAGCGAGTCAGAAACACGTTTCTTCTTGGAGCTGCGTTGGGATATTCCCGAGTGAATGGGACCATAGGCTGTACAGAGAAATATCTGCTTCTAAAACCAAAAGTGTGCTATCAAACTGAATGGTTGTCAATGTGTGCATTCAACTGACAAGAGTTAAACTCACGTGTGGATTCAGCGGTTTGCAAACCCTTTCTGTGCAGAATCCCAAAACCGGTATTTCCAGCCCAATGCCGGCATCCGTACTAAACAGCAGGAAACTTCGTCTAAAACTCAGGAGAAACGTTTCCTTGAAACTGCTCTGCTGTGCGTTCGTTCACCTAAGAGAGTTGAATCTATGTTGAGATTCAGCGAGTCAGAAACACGTTTCTTCTAGGAGCTGCGTTGGGATATTCCCGAGTGAATGGGACCATAGGCTGTACAGAGAAATATCTGCTTCTAAAACCAAAAGTGTGCTATCAAACTGAATGGTTGTCAATGTGTGCATTCAACTGACAGAGTTAAACTCACGTGTGGATTCAGCGGTTTGCAAACCCTTTCTGTGCAGAATCCCAAAACCGCTATTTCCAGCCCAATGCCGGCATCCGTACTAAACAGCAGGAAACTTCGTCTAAAACTCAGGAGAAACGTTTCCTTGAAACTGCTCTGCTGTGCGTTCGTTCACCTAAGAGAGTTGAATCTATGTTGAGATTCAGCGAGTCAGAAACACGTTTCTTCTAGGAGCTGCGTTGGGATATTCCCGAGTGAATGGGACCATAGGCTGTACAGAGAAATATCTGCTTCTAAAACCAAAACGGAGCTATCTAACTGAATGGTTGTCAATGTGTGCATTCAACTGACAGAGTTAAACTCACGTGTGGATTCAGCGGTTTGCAAACCCTTTCTGTGCAGAATCCCAAAACCGGTATTTCCAGCCCAATGCCGGCATACGTACTAAAGAGCAGGAAACTTCGTCTAAAACTCAGGAGCAACGTTTCCTTGAAACTGCTCTGCTGTGCGTTCGTTCACCTAAGAGAATTGAAACTATGTTGAGATTCAGCGAGTCAGAAACACGTTTCTTCTAGGAGCTGCGTTGGGATATTCCCGAGTGAATGGGACCATAGGCTGTACAGAGAAATATCTGCTTCTAAAACCAAAAGTGTGCTATCAAACTGAATGGTTGTCAATGTGTGCATTCAACTGACAGAGTTAAACTCACGTGTGGATTCAGCGGTTTGCAAACCCTTTCTCTGCAGAATCCCAAAACCGCTATTTCCAGCCCAATGCCGGCATCCGTACTAAGCAGCAGGAAACTTCGTCTAAGACTCAGGAGAAACGTTTCCTTGAAACTGCTCTGCTGTGCGTTCGTTCACCTGAGAGAGTTGAAACTATGTTGAGATTCAGCGAGTCAGAAACACGTTTATGCTAGGAGCTGCGTTGGGATATTCCCGAGTGAATGGGACCATAGGCTGTACAGAGAAATATCTGCTTCTGAAACCAAAACGGAGCTATCTAACTGAATGGTTGTCAATGTGTGCATTCAACTGACAGAGTTAAACTCACGTGTGGATTCAGCGGTTTGCAAACCATTTCTGTGCAGAATCCCAAAACCGGTATGTCCAGCCCAATGCCGACATCCGTACTAAACAGCAGGAAACTTCGTCTAAAACTCAGGAGAAACGTTTCCTTGAAACTGCTCTGCTGTGCGTTCGTTCACCTAAGATAGTTGAATCTATGTTGAGATTCAGCGAGTCAGAAACACGTTTCTTCTAGGAGCTGCGTTAGGATATTCCCGAGTGAATGGGACCATAGGCTGCGCAAAGTAATATCTGCTTCTAAAACCAAAAGTGTGCTATCAAACTGAATGGTTGTCAATGTGTGCATTCAACTGACAGAGTTAAACTCACGTGTGGATTCAGCGGTTTGCAAACCCTTTCTGTGCAGAATCCCAAAACCGGTATTTCCAGCCCAATGCCGGCATACGTACTAAACAGCAGGAAACATCGTCTAAGACTCAGGAGAAACGTTTCCTTGAAACTGCTCTGCTGTGCGTTCGTTCACCTAAGAGAGTTGAATCTATGTTGAGATTCAGCGAGTCACAAACACGTTTCTTCTAGGAGCTGCGTTGGGATATTCCCGAGTGAATGGGACCATAGGCTGTACAGAGAAATATCTGCTTCTAAAACCAAAACGGAGCTATCTAACTGAATGGTTGTCAATGTGTGCATTCAACTGACAGAGTTAAACTCACGTGTGGATTCAGCGGTTTGCAAACCATTTCTGTGCAGAATCCCAAAACCGGTATTTCCAGCCCAATGCAGGCATACGTACTAAACAGCAGGAAACTTCGTCTAAGACTCAGGAGAAACGTTTCCTTGAAACTGCTCTGCTGTGCGTTCGTTCACCTAAGAGAGTTGAATCTATGTTGAGAATCAGCGAGTCAGAAACACGCTTCTTCTAGGAGCTGCGTTGGGATATTCCCGAGTGAATGGGACCATAGCCTGTACAGAGAAATATCTGCTTCTAAACCAAAAGTGTGCTATCAAACTGAATGGTTGTCAATGTGTGCATTCAACTGACAGAGTTAAACTCACGTGTGGATTCAGCGGTTTGCTAACCCTTTCTGTGCAGAATCCCAAAACCGGTATTTCCAGCCCAATGCCGGCATACGTACTAAACAGCAGGAAACATCGTCTAAAACTCAGGAGAAACGTTTCCTTGAAACTGCTCTGCTGTGCGTTCGTTCACCTAAGAGAGTTGAATCTATGTTGAGATTCAGCGAGTCAGAAACACGTTTATGCTAGGAGCTGCGTTGGGATATTCCCGAGTGAATGGGACCATAGGCTGTACAGAGAAATATCTGCTTCTAAAACCAAAAGTGTGCTATCAAACTGAATGGTTGTCAATGTGTGCATTCAACTGACAGAGTTAAACTCACGTGTGGATTCAGCGGTTTGCAAACCCTTTCTGTGCAGAATACCAAAACCGCTATTTCCAGCCCAATGCCGGCATCCGTACTAAACAGCAGGAAACTTCGTCTAAAACTCAGGAGAAACGTTTCCTTGAAACTGCTCTGCTGTGCGTTCGTTCACCTAAGAGAGTTGAATCTATGTTGAGATTCAGCGAGTCAGAAACACGTTTCTTCTAGGAGGTGCGTTGGGATATTCCCGAGTGAATGGGACCATAGGCTGTACAGAGAAATATCTGCTCCTACAACCAAAAGGGTGGTATCTAACTGAATGGTTGTCAATGTGTGCATTCAACTGACAGAGTTAAACTCACGTTTGGATTCAGCGGTTTACAAACCCTTTCTGTGCAGAATCCCAAAACCGGTAATTCCAGCTCAATGCCGGCATCCGTACTAAACAGCAGGAAACTTCGTCTAAAACTCAGGAGAAACGTTTCCTTGAAACTGCTCTGCTGTGCGTTCGTTCACTTAAGAGAGTTGAAACTATGTTGAGATTTAGCGAGTCAGAAACACGTTTATGCTAGGAGCTGCGTTGGGATATTCCCGAGTGAATGGGACCATAGGCTGTACAGAGAAATATCTGCTTCTAAAACCAAAACGGAGCTATCTAACTGAATGGTTGTCAATGTGTGCATTCAACTGACAGAGTTAAACTGACGTGTGGATTCAGCGGTTTGCAAACCCTTTCTGTGCAGAATCCCAAAACCGGTATTTCCAGCCCAATGCCGGCATCCGTACTAAACAGCAGGAAACTTCGTCTAAAACTCCGGAGAAACGTTTCCTTGAAACTGCTCTGCTGTGCGTTCGATCACCTAAGAGAGTTGAATCTATGTTGAGATTCAGCGAGTCAGAAACACGTTTCTTCTAGGAGGTGCGTTAGGATATTCCCGAGTGAATGGGACCATAGGCTGTACAGAGAAATATCTGCTCCTACAACCAAAAGGGTGGTATCTAACTGAATGGTTGTCAATGTGTGCATTCAACTGACAGAGTTAAATTCACGTTTGGATTCAGCGGTTTACAAACCCTTTCTGTGCAGAATCCCAAAACCGGTAATTCCAGCTCAATGCCGGCATCCTTACTAAACAGCAGGAAACTTCGTCTAAAACTCAGGAGAAACGTTTCCTTGAAACTGATCTGCTGTGCGTTCGTTCACCTAACAGAGTTGAAACTATGTTGAGATTCAGCGAGTCAGAAACACGTTTCTTCTAGGAGCTGCGTTGGGATATTCCCGAGTGAATGGGACCATAGGCTGTACAGAGAAATATCTGCTTCTAAAACCAAAAGTGTGCTATCAAACTGAATGGTTGTCAATGTGTGCATTCAACTGACAGAGTTAAACTCACGTGTGGATTCAGCGGTTTGCAAACCATTTCTGTGCAGAATCCCAAAACCGGTATGTCCAGCCCAATGCCGACATCCGTACTAAACAGCAGGAAACTTCGTCTAAAACTCAGGAGAAACGTTTCCTTGAAACTGCTCTGCTGTGCGTTCGTTCACCTAAGATAGTTGAATCTATGTTGAGATTCAGCGAGTCAGAAACACGTTTCTTCTAGGAGCTGCGTTAGGATATTCCCGAGTGAATGGGACCATAGGCTGCGCAAAGTAATATCTGCTTCTAAAACCAAAAGTGTGCTATCAAACTGAATGGTTGTCAATGTGTGCATTCAACTGACAGAGTTAAACTCACGTGTGGATTCAGCGGTTTGCAAACCCTTTCTGTGCAGAATCCCAAAACCGGTATTTCCAGCCCAATGCCGGCATACGTACTAAAGAGCTTGAAACTTCGTCTAAAACTCAGGAGCAACGTTTCCTTGAAACTGCTCTGCTGTGCGTTCGTTCACCTAAGAGAGTTGAATCTATGTTGAGATTCAGCGAGTCAGAAACACGTTTATGCTAGGAGCTGCGTTGGGATATTCCCGAGTGAATGGGACCATAGGCTGTACAGAGAAATATCTGCTTCTAAAACCAAAACGGAGCTATCTAACTGAATGGTTGTCAATGTGTGCATTCAACTGACAGAGTTAAACTCACGTGTGGATTCAGCGGTTTGCAAACCATTTCTGTGCAGAATCCCAAAACCGGTATTTCCAGCCCAATGCCGGCATACGTACTAAACAGCAGGAAACATCGTCTAAAACTCAGGAGAAACGTTTCCTTGAAACTGCTCTGCTGTGCGTTCGTTCACCTAAGATAGTTGAATCTATGTTGAGATTCAGCGAGTCAGAAACACGTTTCTTCTAGGAGCTGCGTTGGGATATTCCCGAGTGAATGGGACCATAGGCTGTACAGAGAAATATCTGCTTCTAAAACCAAAAGTGTGCTATCAAACTGAATGGTTGTCAATGTGTGCATTCAACTGACAGAGTTAAACTCACGTGTGGATTCAGCGGTTTGCAAACCCTTTCTGTGCAGAATACCAAAACCGCTATTTCCAGCCCAATGCCGGCATCCGTACTAAACAGCAGGACACTTCGTCTAAAACTCAGGAGAAACGTTTCCTTGAAAGTGCTCTGCTGTGCGTTCGTTCACCTAAGAGAGTTGAATCTATGTTGAGATTCAGCGAGTCAGAAACACGTTTCTTCTAGGAGCTGCGTTGGGATATTCCCGAGTGTATGGGACCATAGGCTGTACAGAGAAATATCTGCTTCTAAAACCAAAACGGAGCTATCTAACTGAATGGTTGTCAATGTGTGCATTCAACTGACAGAGTTAAACTCACGTGTGGATTCAGCGGTTTGCAAACCCTTTCTGTGCAGAATCCCAAAACCGGTATTTCCAGCCAAATGCCTGCATCCGTACTAAACAGCAGGAAACTTCGTCTAAAACTCAGGAGAAACGTTTCCTTGAAACTGCTCTGCTGTGCGTTCGATCACCTAAGAGAGTTGAATCTATGTTGAGATTCAGCGAGTCAGAAACACGTTTCTTCTAGGAGGTGCGTTGGGATATTCCCGAGTGAATGGGACCATAGGCTGTACAGAGAAATATCTGCTCCTACAACCAAAAGGGTGGTATCTAACTGAATGGTTGTCAATGTGTGCATTCAACTGACAGAGTTAAACTCACGTTTGGATTCAGCGGTTTACAAACCCTTTCTGTGCAGAATCCCAAAACCGGTAATTCCAGCTCAATGCCGGCATCCGTACTAAACAGCAGGAAACTTCGTCTAAAACTCAGGAGAAACGTTTCCTTGAAACTGCTCTGCTGTGCGTTCGTTCACCTAAGAGAGTTGAAACTATGTTGAGATTCAGCGAGTCAGAAACACGTTTATGCTAGGAGCTGCGTTGGGATATTCCCGAGTGAATGGGACCATAGGCTGTACAGAGAAATATCTGCTTCTAAAACCAAAACGGAGCTATCTAACTGAATGGTTGTCAATGTGTGCATTCAACTGACAGAGTTAAACTGACGTGTGGATTCAGCGGTTTGCAAACCCTTTCTGTGCAGAATCCCAAAACCGGTATTTCCAGCCCAATGCCGACATCCGTACTAAACAGCAGGAAACTTCGTCTAAAACTCAGGAGAAACGTTTCCTTGAAACTGCTCTGCTGTGCGTTCGATCACCTAAGAGAGTTGAATCTATGTTGAGATTCAGCGAGTCAGAAACACGTTTCTTCTAGGAGGTGCGTTGGGATATTCCCGAGTGAATGGGACCATAGGCTGCACAGAGAAATATCTGCTCCTACAACCAAAAGGGTGGTATCTAACTGAATGGTTGTCAATGTGTGCATTCAACTGACAGAGTTAAATTCACGTTTGGATTCAGCGGTTTACAAACCCTTTCTGTGCAGAATCCCAAAACCGGTAATTCCAGCTCAATGCCGGCATCCTTACTAAACAGCAGGAAACTTCGTCTAAAACTCAGGAGAAACGTTTCCTTGAAACTGATCTGCTGTGCGTTCGTTCACCTAAGAGAGTTGAAACTATGTTGAGATTCAGCGAGTCAGAAACACGTTTCTTCTAGGAGCTGCGTTGGGATATTCCCGAGTGAATGGGACCATAGGCTGTACAGAGAAATATCTGCTTCTAAAACCAAAAGTGTGCTATCAAACTGAATGGTTGTAAATGTTTGCATTCAACTGACAGAGTTAAACTCACGTGTGGATTCAGCGGTTTGCAAACCTTTTCTGTGCAGAATCCCAAAACCGGTATTTCCAGCCCAATGCCGGCATACGTACTAAACAGCAGGAAACTTCGTCTAAGACTCAGCAGAAACTTTTCCTTGAAACTGCTCTGCTGTGCGTTCGTTCACCTAAGAGAGTTGAATCTATGTTGAGATTCAGCGAGTCAGAAACACGTTTCTTCTAGGAGCTGCGTTGGGATATTCCCGAGTGAATGGGTCCATAGGCTGTACAGAGAAATATCTGCTTCTAAACCAAAAGTGTGCTATCAAACTGAATGGTTGACAATGTGTGCATTCAACTCACAGAGTTAAACTCACGTGTGGATTCAGCGGTTTGCAAACCCTTTCTGTGCAGAATCCCAAAACCGGTATTTCCAGCCCAATGCCGGCATCCGTACTAAACAGCAGGAAACTTCGTCTAAAACTCAGGAGAAACGTTTCCTTGAAACTGCTCTGCTGTGCGTTCGTTCACCTAAGAGAGTTGAATCTATGTTGAGATTCAGCGAGTCAGAAACACGTTTCTTCTAGGAGCTGCGTTGGGATATTCCCGAGTGAATGGGACCATAGGCTGTACAGAGAAATATCTGCTTCTAAAACCAAAAGTGTGCTATCAAACTGAATGGTTGTCAATGTGTGCATTCAACTGACAGAGTTAAACTCACGTGTGGATTCAGCGGTTTGCAAACCCTTTCTGTGCAGAATCCCAAAACCGCTATTTCCAGCCCAATGCCGGCATCCGTACTAAACAGCTGGAAACTTCGTCTAAAACTCAGGAGAAACGTTTCCTTGAAACTGCTCTGCTGTGCGTTCGTTCACCTAAGAGAGTTGAATCTATGTTGAGATTCAGCGAGTCAGAAACACGTTTCTTCTAGGAGCTGCGTTGGGATATTCCCGAGTGAATGGGACCATAGGCTGTACAGAGAAATATCTGCTTCTAAAACCAAAACGGAGCTATCTAACTGAATGGTTGTCAATGTGTGCATTCAACTGACAGAGTTAAACTCACATGTGGATTCAGTCGTTTGCAAACCCTTTCTGTGCAGAATCCCAAAACCGGTATTTCCAGCCCAATGCCGGCATACGTACTAAAGAGCAGGAAACTTCGTCTAAAACTCAGGAGAAACGTTTCCTTGAAACTGCTCTGCTGTGCGTTCGTTCACCTAAGAGAATTGAAACTATGTTGAGATTCAGCGAGTCAGAAACACGTTTCTTCTAGGAGCTGCGTTCGGATATTCCCGAGTGAATGGGACCATAGGCTGTACAGAGAAATATCTGCTTCTAAAACCAAAAGTGTGCTATCAAACTGAATGGTTGTCAATGTGTGCATTCAACTGACAGAGTTAAACTCACGTGTCGATTCAGCGGTTTGCAAACCCTTTCTGTGCAGAATCCCAAAACCGGTATTTCCAGCCCAATGCCGGCATACGTACTAAAGAGCAGGAAACTTCGTCTAAAACTCAGGAGCAACGTTTCCTTGAAACTGCTCTGCTGTGCGTTCGTTCACCTAAGAGAGTTGAATCTATGTTGAGATTCAGCGAGTCAGAAACACGTTTCTTCTAGGAGCTGCTTTGGGATATTCCCGAGTGAATGGGACCATAGGCTGTACAGAGAAATATCTGCTTCTAAAACCAAAACGGAGCTATCTAACTGAATGGTTGTCAATGTGTGCATTCAACTGACAGAGTTAAACTCACGTGTGGATTCAGCGGTTTGCAAACCCTTTCTGTGCAGAATCCCAAAACCGGTATTTCCAGCCCAATGCCGGCATCCGTACTAAACAGCAGGAAACTTCGTCTAAAACTCAGGAGAAACGTTTCCTTGAAACTGCTCTGCTGTGCGTTCGTTCACCTAAGAGAGTTGAAACTATGTTGAGATTCAGCGAGTCAGAAACACGTTTATGCTAGGAGCTGCGTTGGGATATTCCCGAGTGAATGGGACCATAGGCTGTACAGAGAAATATCTGCTTCTAAAACCAAAACGGAGCTATCTAACTGAATGGTTGTCAATGTGTGCATTCAACTGACAGAGTTAAACTGACGTGTGGATTCAGCGGTTTGCAAACCCTTTCTGTGCAGAATCCCAAAACCGGTATTTCCAGCCCAATGCCGGCATCCGTACTAAACAGCAGGAAACTTCGTCTAAAACTCAGGAGAAACGTTTCCTTGAAACTGCTCTGCTGTGCGTTCGATCACCTAAGAGAGTTGAATCTATGTTGAGATTCAGCGAGTCAGAAACACGTTTCTTCTAGGAGGTGCGTTGGGATATTCCCGAGTGAATGGGACCATAGACTGTACAGAGAAATATCTGCTCCTACAACCAAAAGGGTGGTATCTAACTGAATGGTTGTCAATGTGTGCATTCAACTGACAGAGTTAAATTCACGTTTGGATTCAGCGGTTTACAAACCCTTTCTGTGCAGAATCCCAAAACCGGTAATTCCAGCTCAATGCCGGCATCCTTACTAAACAGCAGGAAACTTCGTCTAAAACTCAGGAGAAACGTTTCCTTGAAACTGATCTGCTGTGCGTTCGTTCACCTAAGAGAGTTGAAACTATGTTGAGATTCAGCGAGTCAGAAACACGTTTCTTCTAGGAGCTGCGTTGGGATATTCCCGAGTGAATGGGACCATAGGCTGTACAGAGAAATATCTGCTTCTAAAACCAAAAGTGTGCTATCAAACTGAATGGTTGTAAATGTTTGCATTCAACTGACAGAGTTAAACTCACGTGTGGATTCAGCGGCTTGCAAACCTTTTCTGTGCAGAATCCCAAAACCGGTATTTCCAGCCCAATGCCGGCATACGTACTAAACAGCAGGAAACTTCGTCTAAGACTCAGCAGAAACTTTTCCTTGAAACTGCTCTGCTGTGCGTTCGTTCACCTAAGAGAGTTGAATCTATGTTGAGATTCAGCGAGTCAGAAACACGTTTCTTCTAGGAGCTGCGTTGGGATATTCCCGAGTGAATGGGTCCATAGGCTGTACAGAGAAATATCTGCTTCTAAACCAAAAGTGTGCTATCAAACTGAATGGTTGACAATGTGTGCATTCAACTCACAGAGTTAAACTCACGTGTGGATTCAGCGGTTTGCAAACCCTTTCTGTGCAGAATCCCAAAACCGGTATTTCCAGCCCAATGCCGGCATCCGTACAAAACAGCAGGAAACTTCGTCTAAAACTCAGGAGAAACGTTTCCTTGAAACTGCTCTGCTGTGCGTTCGTTCACCTAAGAGAGTTGAATCTATGTTGAGATTCAGCGAGTCAGAAACACGTTTCTTCTAGGATCTGCGTTGGGATATTCCCGAGTGAATGGGACCATAGGCTGTACAGAGAAATATCTGCTTCTAAAACCAAAACGGAGCTATCTAACTGAATGGTTGTCAATGTGTGCATTCAACTGACAGAGTTAAACTCACGTGTGGATTCAGCGGTTTGCAAACCCTTTCTGTGCAGAATCCCAAAACCGCTATTTCCAGCCCAATGCCGGCATCCGTACTAAACAGCTGGAAACTTCGTCTAAAACTCAGGAGAAACGTTTCCTTGAAACTGCTCTGCTGTGCGTTCGTTCACCTAAGAGAGTTGAATCTATGTTGAGATTCAGCGAGTCAGAAACACGTTTCTTCTAGGAGCTGCGTTGGGATATTCCCGAGTGAATGGGACCATAGGCTGTACAGAGAAATATCTGCTTCTAAAACCAAAACGGAGCTATCTAACTGAATGGTTGTCAATGTGTGCATTCAACTGACAGAGTTAAACTCACATGTGGATTCAGCCGTTTGCAAACCCTTTCTGTGCAGAATCCCAAAACCGGTATTTCCAGCCCAATGCCGGCATACGTACTAAAGAGCAGGAAACTTCGTCTAAAACTCAGGAGAAACGTTTCCTTGAAACTGCTCTGCTGTGCGTTCGTTCACCTAAGAGAATTGAAACTATGTTGAGATTCAGCGAGTCAGAAACACGTTTCTTCTAGGAGCTGCGTTCGGATATTCCCGAGTGAATGGGACCATAGGCTGTACAGAGAAATATCTGCTTCTAAAACCAAAAGTGTGCTATCAAACTGAATGGTTGTCAATGTGTGCATTCAACCGACAGAGTTAAACTCACGTGTGGATTCAGCGGTTTGCAAACCCTTTCTGTGCAGAATCCCAAAACCGGTATTTCCAGCCCAATGCCGGCATACGTACTAAAGAGCAGGAAACTTCGTCTAAAACTCAGGAGCAACGTTTCCTTGAAACTGCTCTGCTGTGCGTTCGTTCACCTAAGAGAGTTGAATCTATGTTGAGATTCAGCGAGTCAGAAACACGTTTCTTCTAGGAGCTGCTTTGGGATATTCCCGAGTGAATGGGACCATAGGCTGTACAGAGAAATATCTGCTTCTAAAAGCAAAACGGAGCTTTCTAACTGAATGGTTGTCAATGTGTGCATTCAACTGACAGAGTTAAACTCACGTGTGGATTCAGCGGTTTGCAAACCCTTTCTGTGCAGAATCCCAAAACCGGTATTTCCAGCCCAATGCCGGCATCCGTACTAAACAGCAGGAAACTTCGTCTAAAACTCAGGAGAAACGTTTCCTTGAAACTGCTCTGCTGTGCGTTCGTTCACCTAAGAGAGTTGAATCTATGTTGAGATTCAGCGAGTCAGAAACACGTTTCTTCTAGGAGCTGCGTTGGGATATTCCCGAGTGAATGGGACCATAGGCTGTACAGAGAAATATCTGCTTCTAAAACCAAAAGTGTGCTATCAAACTTAATGGTTGTCAATGTGTGCATTCAACTGACAGAGTTAAACTCACGTGAGGATTCAGCGGTTTGCAAACCCTTTCTGTGCAGAATCCCAAAACCGCTATTTCCAGCCCAATGCCGGCATCCGTACTAAACAGCTGGAAACTTCGTCTAAAACTCAGGAGAAACGTTTCCTTGAAACTGCTCTGCTGTGCGTTCGTTCACCTAAGAGAGTTGAATCTATGTTGAGATTCAGCGAGTCAGAAACAAGTTTCTTCTAGGAGCTGCGTTGGGATATTCCCGAGTGAATGGGACCATAGGCTGTACAGAGAAATATCTGCTTCTAAAACCAAAACGGAGCTATCTAACTGAATGGTTGTCAATGTGTGCATTCAACTGACAGAGTTAAACTCACATGTGGATTCAGCCGTTTGCAAACCCTTTCTGTGCAGAATCCCAAAACCGGTATTTCCAGCCCAATGCCGGCATACGTACTAAAGAGCAGGAAACTTCGTCTAAAACTCAGGAGAAACGTTTCCTTGAAACTGCTCTGCTGTGCGTTCGTTCACCTAAGAGAATTGAAACTATGTTGAGATTCAGCGAGTCAGAAACACGTTTCTTCTAGGAGCTGCGTTCGGATATTCCCGAGTGAATGGGACCATAGGCTGTACAGAGAAATATCTGCTTCTAAAACCAAAAGTGTGCTATCAAACTGAATGGTTGTCAATGTGTGCATTCAACTGACAGAGTTAAACTCACGTGTGGATTCAGCGGTTTGTAAACCCTTTCTGTGCAGAATCCCAAAACCGGTATTTCCAGCCCAATGCCGGCATACGTACTAAAGAGCAGGAAACTTCGTCTAAAACTCAGGAGAAACGTTTCCTTGAAACTGCTCTGCTGTGCGTTCGTTCACCTAAGAGAGTTGAATCTATGTTGAGATTCAGCGAGTCAGAAACACGTTTCTTCTAGGAGCTGCTTTGGGATATTCCGGAGTGAATGGGACCATAGGCTGTACAGAGAAATATCTGCTTCTAAAACCAAAACGGAGCTATCTAACTGAATGGTTGTCAATGTGTGCATTCAACTGACAGAGTTAAACTCACGTGTGGATTCAGCGGTTTGCAAACCCTTTCTGTGCAGAATCCCAAAACCGGTATTTCCAGCCCAATGCCGGCATCCGTACTAAACAGCAGGAAACTTCGTCTAAAACTCAGGAGAAACGTTTCCTTGAAACTGCTCTGCTGTGCGTTCGTTCACCTAAGAGAGTTGAATCTATGTTGAGATTCAGCGAGTCAGAAACACGTTTCTTCTAGGAGCTGCGTTGGGATATTCCCGAGTGAATGGGACCATAGTCTGTACAGAGAAATATCTGCTTCTAAAACCAAAAGTGTGATATCAAACTGAATGGTTGTCAATGTGTGCATTCAACTGACAGAGTTAAACTCACGTGTGGATTCAGCGGTTTACAAACCCTTTCTGTGCAGAATCCCAAAACCGGTATTTCCAGCCCAATGCCGGCATACGTACTAAACAGCAGGAAACTTCGTCTAAGACTCAGGAGAAACGTTTCCTTGAAACTGCTCTGCTGTGCGTTCGTTCACCTAAGAGAGTTGAATCTATGTTGAGATTCAGCGAGTCAGAAACACGTTTCTTCTAGGAGCTGCGTTGGGATATTCCCGAGTGAATGGGACCATAGGCTGTACAGAGAAATATCTGCTTCTAAACCAAAAGTGTGCTATCAAACTGAGTGGTTGTCAATGTGTGCATTCAACTGACAGAGTTAAACTCACGTGTGGATTCAGCGGTTTGCAAACCCTTTCTGTGCAGAATCCCAAAACCGGTATTTCCAGCCCAATGCCGGCATACGTAGTAAACAGCAGGAAACTTCGTCTAAAACTCAGGAGAAACGTTTCCTTGAAACTGCTCTGCTGTGCGTTCGTTCACCTAAGAGAGTTGAATCTATGTTGAGATTCAGCGAGTCAGAAACACGTTTCTTCTAGGAGCTGCGTTGGGATATTCCCGAGTGAATGGGACCATAGGCTGTACAGAGAAATATCTGCTTCTAAAACCAAAAGTGTGCTATCAAACTGAATGGTTGTCAATGTGTGCATTCAACTGACAGAGTTAAACTCACGTGTGGATTCAGCGGTTTGCAAACCCTTTCTGTGCAGAATCCCAAAACCGCTATTTCCAGCCCAATGCCGGCATCCGTACTAAGCAGCAGGAAACTTCGTCTAAAACTCAGGAGAAACGTTTCCTTGAAACTGCTCTGCTGTGCGTTCGTTCACCTAAGAGAGTTGAATCTATGTTGAGATTCAGCGAGTCAGAAACACGTTTCTTCTAGGAGCTGCGTTGGGATATTCCCGAGTGAATGGGACCATAGGCTGTACCGAGAAATATCTGCTTCTAAAACCAAAACGGAGCTATCTAACTGAATGGTTGTCAATGTGTGCATTCAACTGACAGAGTTAAACTCACATGTAGATTCAGCGGTTTGCAAACCCTTTCTGTGCAGAATCCCAAAACCGGTATTTCCAGCCCAATGCCGGCATACGTACTAAAGAGCAGGAAACTTCGTCTAAAACTCAGGAGCAACGTTTCCTTGAAACTGCTCTGCTGTGCGTTCGTTCACCTAAGAGAGTTGAATCTATGTTGAGATTCAGCGAGTCAGAAACACGTTTCTTCTAGGAGTTGCGTTGGGATATTCCCGAGTGAATGGGACCATAGGCTGTACAGAGAAATATCTGCTTCTAAAACCAAAACGGAGCTATCTAACTGAATGGTTGTCAATGTGTGCATTCAACTGACAGAGTTAAACTCACGTGTGGATTCAGCGGTTTGCAAACCCTTTCTGTGCAGAATCCCAAAACCGGTATTTCCAGCCCAATGCCGGCATCCGTACTAAACAGCAGGAAACTTCGTCTAAAACTCAGGAGAAACGTTTCCTTGAAACTGCTCTGCTGTGCGTTCGATCACCTAAGAGAGTTGAATCTATGTTGAGATTCAGCGAGTCAGAAACACGTTTCTTCTAGGAAGTGCGTTGGGATATTCCCGAGTGAATGGGACCATAGGCTGTACAGAGAAATATCTGCTCCTACAAGCAAAAGCGTGGTATCTAACTGAATGGTTGTCAATGTGTGAATTCAACTGACAGAGTTAAACTCACGTGTGGATTCAGCGGTTTACAAACCGTTTCTGTGCAGAATCCCAAAACCGGTAATTCCAGCTCAATGCCGGCATCCGAACTAAACAGCAGGAAACTTCGTCTAAAACTCAGGAGAAACGTTTCCTTGAAACTGCTCTGCTGTGCGTTCATTCACCTAAGAGAGTTGAAACTATGTTGAGATTCAGCGAGTCAGAAACACGTTTCTTCTAGGAGGTGCGTTGGGATATTCCCGAGTGAATGGGACCATAGGCTGTACAGAGAAATATCTGCTTCTGAAACCAAAACGGAGGTATCTAACTGAATGGTTGTCAATGTGTGCATTCAACTGACAGAGTTAAACTCACGTGTGGATTCAGCGGTTTGCAAACCCTTTCTGTGCAGAATCCCAAAACCGGTATGTCCAGCCCAATGCCGGCATCCGTACTAAACAGCAGGAAACTTCGTCTAAAACTCAGGAGAAACGTTTCCTTGAAACTGCTCTGCTGTGCGTTCGTTCACCTAAGATAGTTGAATCTATGTTGAGATTCAGCGAGTCAGAAACACGTTTCTTCTAGGAGCTGCGTTGGGATATTCCCGAGTGAATGGGACCATAGGCTGTACAGAGAAATATCTGCTTCTAAAGCAAAAGTGTGCTATCAAACTGAATGGTTGTCAATGTGTGCATTCAACTGACAGAGTTAAACTCACGTGTGGATTCAGCGGTTTGCAAACCCTTTCTGTGCAGAATCCCAAAACCGGTATTTCCAGCCCAATGCCGGCATACGTACTAAACAGCAGGAAACTTCGTCTAAAACTCAGGAGAAACGTTTCCTTGAAACTGCTCTGCTGTGCGTTCGTTCACATAAGAGAGTTGAATCTATGTTGAGATTCAGCGAGTCAGAAACACGTTTCTTCTAGGAGCTGCGTTGGGATATTCCCGAGTGAATGGGACCATAGGCTGTACAGAGAAATATCTGCTTCTAAAAGCAAAAGTGTGCTATCAAACTGAATGGTTGTCAATGTGTGCATTCAACTGACAGAGTTAAACTCACGTGTGGATTCAGCGGTTTGCAAACCCTTTCTGTGCAGAATCCCAAAACCGCTATTTCCAGCCCAATGCCGGCATCCGTACTAAGCAGCAGGAAACTTCGTCTAAAACTCAGGAGAAACGTTTCCTTGAAACTGCTCTGCTGTGCGTTCGTTCACCTAAGAGAGTTGAATCTATGTTGAGATTCAGCGAGTCAGAAACACGTTTCTTCTAGGAGCTGCGTTGGGATATTCCCGAGTGAATGGGACCATAGGCTGTACAGAGAAATATCTGCTTCTAAAACCAAAACGGAGCTATCTAACTGAATGGTTGTCAATGTGTGCATTCAACTGACAGAGTTAAACTCACATGTAGATTCAGCGGTTTGCAAACCATTTCTGTGCAGAATCCCAAAACCGGTATTTCCAGCCCAATGCCGGCATACGTACTAAAGAGCAGGAAACTTCGTCTAAAACTCAGGAGCAACGTTTCCTTGAAACTGCTCTGCTGTGCGTTCGTTCACCTAAGAGAGTTGAATCTATGTTGAGATTCAGCGAGTCAGAAACACGTTTATGCTAGGAGCTGCGTTGGGATATTCCCGAGTGAATGGGACCATAGGCTGTACAGAGAAATATCTGCTTCTAAAACCAAAACGGAGCTATCTAACAGAATGGTTGTCAATGTGTGCATTCAACTGACAGAGTTAAACTCACGTGTGGATTCAGCGGTTTGCAAACCCTTTCTGTGCAGAATCCCAAAACCGGTATTTCCAGTCCAATGCCGGCATCCGTACTAAACAGCAGGAAACTTCGTCTAAAACTCAGGAGAAACGTTTCCTTGAAACTGCTCTGCTGTGCGTTCGATCACCTAAGAGAGTTGAATCTATGTTGAGATTCAGCGAGTCAGAAACACGTTTCTTCTAGGAAGTGCGTTGGGATATTCCCGAGTGAATGGGACCATAGGCTGTACAGAGAAATATCTGCTCCTACAACCAAAAGCGTGGTATCTAACTGAATGGTTGTCAATGTGTGCATTCAACTGACAGAGTTAAACTCACGTGTGGATTCAGCGGTTTACAAACCCTTTCTGTGCAGAATCCCAAAACCGGTTATTCCAGCTCAATGCCGGCATCCGAACTAAACAGCAGGAAACTTCGTCTAAAACTCAGGAGAAACGTTTCCTTGAAACTGCTCTGCTGTGCGTTCATTCACCTAAGAGAGTTGAAACTATGTTGAGATTCAGCGAGTCAGAAACACGTTTCTTCTAGGAGCTGCGTTGGGATATTCCCGAGTGAATGGGACCATAGGCTGTACAGAGAAATATCTGCTTCTGAAACCAAAACGGAGGTATCTAACTGAATGGTTGTCAATGTGTGCATTCAACTGACAGAGTTAAACTCACGTGTGGATTCAGCGGTTTGCAAACCCTTTCTGTGCAGAATCCCAAAACCGGTATGTCCAGCCCAAGGCCGGCATCCGTACTAAACAGCAGGAAACTTCGTCTAAAACTCAGGAGAAACGTTTCCTTGAAACTGCTCTGCTGTGCGTTCGTTCACCTAAGATAGTTGAATCTATGTTGAGATTCAGCGAGTCAGAAACACGTTTCTTCTAGGAGCTGCGTTAGGATATTCCCGAGTGAATGGGACCATAGGCTGTGCAGAGTAATATCTGCTTCTAAAACCAAAACGGAGCTATCTAACTGAATGGTTGTCAATGTGTGCATTCAACTGACAGAGTTAAACTCACGTGTGGATTCAGTGGTTTGCAAACCCTTTCTGTGCAGAATCCCAAAACCGGTATTTCCAGCCCAATGCCGGCATACGTACTAAAGAGCAGGAAACTTCGTCTAAAACTCAGGAGCAACGTTTCCTTGAAACTGCTCTGCTGTGCGTTCGTTCACCTAAGAGAGTTGAATCTATGTTGAGATTCAGCGAGTCAGAAACACGTTTCTTCTAGGAGCTGCGTTGGGATATTCCCGAGTGAATGGGACCATAGGCTGTACAGAGAAATATCTGCTTCTAAAACCAAAAGTGTGCTATCAAACTGAATGGTTGTCAATGTGTGCATTCAACTGACAGAGTTAAACTCACGTGTGGATTCAGCGGTTTGCAAACCCTTTCTGTGCAGAATCCCAAAACCGGTATTTCCAGCCCAATGCCGGCATACGTACTAAACAGCAGGAAACTTCGTCTAAGACTCAGGAGAAACGTTTCCTTGAAACTGCTCTGCTGTGCGTTCGTTCACCTAAGAGAGTTGAATCTATGTTGAGATTCAGCGAGTCAGAAACACGTTTCTTCTAGGAGCTGCGTTGGGATATTCCCGAGTGAATGGGACCATAGGCTGTACAGAGAAATATCTGCTTCTAAACCAAAAGTGTGCTATCAAACTGAATGGTTGTCAATGTGTGCATTCAACTGACAGAGTTAAACTCACGTGTGGATTCAGCGGTTTGCAAACCCTTTCTGTGCAGAATCCCAAAACCGGTATTTCCAGCCCAATGCCGGCATACGTACTAAACAGCAGGAAACTTCGTCTAAGACTCAGGAGAAACGTTTCCTTGAAACTGCTCTGCTGTGCGTTCGTTCAGCCAAGAGAGTTGAATCTATGTTGAGATTCAGCGAGTCAGAAACACGTTTCTTCTAGGAGCTGCGTTGGGATATTCCCGAGTGAATGGGACCATAGGCTGTACAGAGAAATATCTGCTTCTAAAGCAAAAGTGTGCTATCAAACTGAATGGTTGTCAATGTGTGCATTCAACTGACAGAGTTAAACTCACGTGTGGATTCAGCGGTTTGCAAACCCTTTCTGTGAGGAATCCCAAAACCGGTATTTCCAGCCCAATGCCGGCATACGTACTAAACAGCAGGAAACTTCGTCTAAAACTCAGGAGAAACGTTTCCTTGAAACTGCTCTGCTGTGCGTTCGTTCGCATAAGAGAGTTGAATCTATGTTGAGATTCAGCGAGTCAGAAACACGTTTCTTCTAGGAGCTGCGTTGGGATATTCCCGAGTGAATGGGACCATAGGCTGTACAGAGAAATATCTGCTTCTAAACCAAAAGTGTGCTATCAAACTGAATGGTTGTCAATGTGTGCATTCAACTGACAGAGTTAAACTCACGTGTGGATTCAGCGGTTTGCAAACCCTTTCTGTGCAGAATCCCAAAACCGCTATTTCCAGCCCAATGCCGGCATCCGTACTAAACAGCAGGAAACTTCGTCTAAAACTCAGGAGAAACGTTTCCTTGAAACTGCTCTGCTGTGCGTTCGTTCACCTAAGAGAGTTGAATCTATGTTGAGATTCAGCGAGTCAGAAACACGTTTCTTCTAGGAGCTGCGTTGGGATATTCCCGAGTGAATGGGACCATAGGCTGTACAGAGAAATATCTGCTTCTAAAACCAAAACGGAGCTATCTAACTGAATGGTTGTCAATGTGTGCATTCAACTGACAGAGTTAAACTCACATGGGGATTCAGCGGTTTGCAAACACTTTCTGTGCAGAATCCCAAAACCGGTATTTCCAGCCCAATGCCGGCATACGTACTAAAGAGCAGGAAACTTCGTCTAAAACTCAGGAGCAACGTTTCCTTGAAACTGCTCTGCTGTGCGTTCGTTCACCTAAGAGAATTGAAACTGTGTTGAGATTCAGCGAGTCAGAAACACGTTTCTTCTAGGAGCTGCGTTGGGATATTCCCGAGTGAATGGGACCATAGGCTGTACAGAGAAATATCTGCTTCTAAAGCAAAAGTGTGCTATCAAACTGAATGGTTGTCAATGTGTGCATTCAACTGACAGAGTTAAACTCACGTGTGGATTCAGCGGTTTGCAAACCCTTTCTGTGCAGAATCCCAAAACCGGTATTTCCAGCCCAATGCCGGCATACGTACTAAACAGCAGGAAACTTCGTCTAAAACTCAGGAGCAACGTTTCCTTGAAACTGCTCTGCTGTGCGTTCGTTCACATAAGAGAGTTGAATCTATGTTGAGATTCAGCGAGTCAGAAACACGTTTCTTCTAGGAGCTGCGTTGGGATATTCCCGAGTGAATGGGACCATAGGCTGTACAGAGAAATATCTGCTTCTAAAACCAAAAGTGTGCTATCAAACTGAATGGTTGTCAATGTGTGCATTCAACTGACAGAGTTAAACTCACATGGTGATTCAGCGGTTTGCAAACACTTTCTGTGCAGAATCCCAAAACCGGTATTTCCAGCCCAATGCCGGCATACGTACTAAAGAGCAGGAAACTTCGTCTAAAACTCAGGAGCAACGTTTCCTTGAAACTTCTCTGCTGTGCGTTCGTTCACCTAAGAGAATTGAAACTATGTTGAGATTCAGCGAGTCTGAAACACGTTTCTTCTAGGAGCTGCGTTGGGATATTCCCGAGTGAATGGGACCATAGGCTGTACAGAGAAATATCTGCTTCTAAAACCAAAAGTGTGCTATCAAACTGAATGGTTGTCAATGTGTGCATTCAACTGACAGAGTTAAACTCACGTGTGGATTCAGCGGTTTGCAAACCCTTTCTGTGCAGAATCCCAAAACCGGTATTTCCAGCCCAATGCCGGCATACGTACTAAACAGCAGGAAACTTCGTCTAAGACTCAGGAGAAACGTTTCCTTGAAACTGCTCTGCTGTGCGTTCGTTCACCTAAGAGAGTTGAATCTATGTTGAGATTCAGCGAGTCAGAAACACGTTTCTTCTAGGAGCTGCGTTGGGATATTCCCGAGTGAATGGGACCATAGGCTGTACAGAGAAATATCTGCTTCTAAAGCAAAAGTGTGCTATCAAACTGAATGGTTGTCAATGTGTGCATTCAACTGACAGAGTTAAACTCACGTGTGGATTCAGCGGTTTGCAAACCCTTTCTGTGAGGAATCCCAAAACCGGTATTTCCAGCCCAATGCCGGCATACGTACTAAACAGCAGGAAACTTCGTCTAAAACTCAGGAGAAACGTTTCCTTGAAACTGCTCTGCTGTGCGTTCGTTCGCATAAGAGAGTTGAATCTATGTTGAGATTCAGCGAGTCAGAAACACGTTTCTTCTAGGAGCTGCGTTGGGATATTCCCGAGTGAATGGGACCATAGGCTGTACAGAGAAATATCTGCTTCTAAACCAAAAGTGTGCTATCAAACTGAATGGTTGTCAATGTGTGCATTCAACTGACAGAGTTAAACTCACGTGTGGATTCAGCGGTTTGCAAACCCTTTCTGTGCAGAATCCCAAAACCGCTATTTCCAGCCCAATGCCGGCATCCGTACTAAACAGCAGGAAACTTCGTCTAAAACTCAGGAGAAACGTTTCCTTGAAACTGCTCTGCTGTGCGTTCGTTCACCTAAGAGAGTTGAATCTATGTTGAGATTCAGCGAGTCAGAAACACGTTTCTTCTAGGAGCTGCGTTGGGATATTCCCGAGTGAATGGGACCATAGGCTGTACAGAGAAATATCTGCTTCTAAAACCAAAACGGAGCTATCTAACTGAATGGTTGTCAATGTGTGCATTCAACTGACAGAGTTAAACTCACATGGGGATTCAGCGGTTTGCAAACACTTTCTGTGCAGAATCCCAAAACCGGTATTTCCAGCCCAATGCCGGCATACGTACTAAAGAGCAGGAAACTTCGTCTAAAACTCAGTAGCAACGTTTCCTTGAAACTGCTCTGCTGTGCGTTCGTTCACCTAAGAGAATTGAAACTGTGTTGAGATTCAGCGAGTCAGAAACACGTTTCTTCTAGGAGCTGCGTTGGGATATTCCCGAGTGAATGGGACCATAGGCTGTACAGAGAAATATCTGCTTCTAAAGCAAAAGTGTGCTATCAAACTGAATGGTTGTCAATGTGTGCATTCAACTGACAGAGTTAAACTCACGTGTGGATTCAGCGGTTTGCAAACCCTTTCTGTGCAGAATCCCAAAACCGGTATTTCCAGCCCAATGCCGGCATACGTACTAAACAGCAGGAAACTTCGTCTAAAACTCAGGAGAAACGTTTCCTTGAAACTGATCTGCTGTGCGTTCGTTCACATAAGAGAGTTGAATCTATGTTGAGATTCAGCGAGTCAGAAACACGTTTCTTCTAGGAGCTGCGTTGGGATATTCCCGAGTGAATGGGACCATAGGCTGTACAGAGAAATATCTGCTTCTAAAACCAAAAGTGTGCTATCAAACTGAATGGTTGTCAATGTGTGCATTCAACTGACAGAGTTAAACTCACATGGTGATTCAGCGGTTTGCAAACACTTTCTGTGCAGAATCCCAAAACCGGTATTTCCAGCCCAATGCCGGCATACGTACTAAAGAGCAGGAAACTTCGTCTAAAACTCAGGAGCAACGTTTCCTTGAAACTTCTCTGCTGTGCGTTCGTTCACCTAAGAGAATTGAAACTATGTTGAGATTCAGCGAGTCTGAAACACGTTTCTTCTAGGAGCTGCGTTGGGATATTCCCGAGTGAATGGGACCATAGGCTGTACAGAGAAATATCTGCTTCTAAAACCAAAAGTGTGCTATCAAACTGAATGGTTGTCAATGTGTGCATTCAACTGACAGAGTTAAACTCACGTGTGGATTCAGCGGTTTGCAAACCCTTTCTGTGCAGAATCCCAAAACCGGTATTTCCAGCCCAATGCCGGCATACGTACTAAACAGCAGGAAACTTCGTCTAAGACTCAGGAGAAACGTTTCCTTGAAACTGCTCTGCTGTGCGTTCGTTCACCTAAGAGAGTTGAATCTATGTTGAGATTCAGCGAGTCAGAAACACGTTTCTTCTAGGAGCTGCGTTGGGATATTCCCGAGTGAATGGGACCATAGGCTGTACAGAGAAATATCTGCTTCTAAACCAAAAGTGTGCTATCAAACTGAATGGTTGTCAATGTGTGCATTCAACTGACAGAGTTAAACTCACGTGTGGATTCAGCGGTTTGCAAACCCTTTCTGTGCAGAATCCCAAAACCGGTATTTCCAGCCGAATGCCGGCATACGTACTAAACAGCAGGAAACTTCGTCTAAAACTCAGGAGAAACGTTTCCTTGAAACTGCTCTGCTGTGCGTTCGTTCACCTAAGAGAGTTGAATCTATGTTGAGATTCAGCGAGTCAGAAACACGTTTCTTCTAGGAGCTGCGTTGGGATATTCCCGAGTGAATGGGACCATAGGCTGTACAGAGAAATATCTGCTTCTAAAACCAAAAGTGTGCTATCAAACTGAATGGTTGTCAATGTGTGCATTCAACTGACAGAGTTAAACTCACGTGTGGATTCAGCGGTTTGCAAACCCTTTCTGTGCAGAATCCCAAAACCGCTATTTCCAGCCCAATGCCGGCATCCGTACTAAGCAGCAGGAAACTTCGTCTAAAACTCAGGAGAAACGTTTCCTTGAAAGTGCTCTGCTGTGCGTTCGTTCACCTAAGAGAGTTGAATCTATGTTGAGATTCAGCGAGTCAGAAACACGTTTCTTCTAGGAGCTGCTTTGGGATATTCCCGAGTGAATGGGACCATAGGCTGTACAGAGAAATATCTGCTTCTAAAACCAAAACGGATCTATCTAACTGAATGGTTGCCAATGTGTGCATTCAACTGACAGAGTTAAACTCACGTGTGGATTCAGCGGTTTGCAAACCCTTTCTGTGCAGAATCCCAAAACCAGTATTTCCAGCCCAATGCCGGCATCCGTACTAAACAGCAGGAAACTTCGTCTAAAACTCAGGAGAAACGTTTCCTTGAAACTGCTCTGCTCTGCGTTCGATCACCTAAGAGAGTTGAATCTATGTTGAGATTCAGCGAGTCAGAAACACGTTTCTTCTAGGAGGTGCGTTGGGATATTCCCGAGTGAATGGGACCATAGGTTGTACAGAGAAATATCTGCTCCTACAACCAAAAGGGTGGTATCTAACTGAATGGTTGTCAATGTGTGCATTCAACTGACAGAGTTAAACTCACATGTGGATTCAGCGGTTTACAAACCCTTTCTGTGCAGAATCCCAAAACCGGTATTTCCAGCCCAATGCCGGCATCCGTACTAAACAGCAGGAAACTTCGTCTAAAACTCAGGAGAAACGTTTCCTTGAAACTGCTCTGCTGTGCGTTCGTTCACCTAAGAGAGTTGAAACTATGTTGAGATTTAGCGAGTAAGAAACACGTTTATGTTAGGAGCTGCGTTGGGATATTCCCGAGTGAATGGGACCATAGGCTGTACAGAGAAATATCTGCTTCTGAAACCAAAACGGAGCTATCTAACTGAATGGTTGTCAATGTGTGCATTCAACTGACAGAGTTAAACTCACGTGTGGATTCAGCGGTTTGCAAACCCTTTCTGTGCAGAATCCCAAAACCGGTATGTCCAGCCCAATGCCGGCATCCGTACTAAACAGCAGGAAACTTCGTCTAAAACTCAGGAGAAACGTTTCCTTGAAACTGCTCTGCTGTGCGTTCGTTCACCTAAGATAGTTGAATCTATGTTGAGATTCAGCGAGTCAGAAACACGTTTCTTCTAGGAGCTGCGTTAGGATATTCCCGAGTGAATGGGACCATAGGCTGTGCAGAGTAATATCTGCTTCTAAAACCAAAACGGAGCTATCTAACTGAATGGTTGTCAATGTGTGCATTCAACTGACAGAGTTAAACTCACGTGTGGATTCAGTGGTTTGCAAACCCTTTCTGTGCAGAATCCCAAAACCGGTATTTCCAGCCCAATGCCGGCATACGTACTAAAGAGCAGGAAACTTCGTCTAAAACTCAGGAGCAACGTTTCCTTGAAACTGCTCTGCTGTGCGTTCGTTCACCTAAGAGAGTTGAATCTATGTTGAGATTCAGCGAGTCAGAAACACGTTTCTTCTAGGAGCTGCGTTGGGATATTCCCGAGTGAATGGGACCATAGGCTGTACAGAGAAATATCTGCTTCTAAAACCAAAAGTGTGCTATCAAACTGAATGGTTGTCAATCTGTGCATTCAACTGACAGAGTTAAACTCACGTGTGGATTCAGCGGTTTGCAAACCCTTTCTGTGCAGAATCCCAAAACCGGTATTTCCAGCCCAATGCCGGCATACGTACTAAACAGCAGGAAACTTCGTCTAAGACTCAGGAGAAACGTTTCCTTGAAACTGCTCTGCTGTGCGTTCGTTCAGCCAAGAGAGTTGAATCTATGTTGAGATTCAGCGAGTCAGAAACACGTTTCTTCTAGGAGCTGCGTTGGGATATTCCCGAGTGAATGGGACCATAGGCTGTACAGAGAAATATCTGCTTCTAAAGCAAAAGTGTGCTATCAAACTGAATGGTTGTCAATGTGTGCATTCAACTGACAGAGTTAAACTCACGTGTGGATTCAGCGGTTTGCAAACCCTTTCTGTGCAGAATCCCAAAACCGGTATTTCCAGCCCAATGCCGGCATACGTACTAAACAGCAGGAAACTTCGTCTAAAACTCAGGAGAAACGTTTCCTTGAAACTGCTCTGCTGTGCGTTCGTTCGCATAAGAGAGTTGAATCTATGTTGAGATTCAGCGAGTCAGAAACACGTTTCTTCTAGGAGCTTCGTTGGGATATTCCCGAGTGAATGGGACCATAGGCTGTACAGAGAAATATCTGCTTCTAAAAGCAAAAGTGTGCTATCAAACTGAATGGTTGTCAATGTGTGCATTCAACTGACAGAGTTAAACTCACGTGTGGATTCAGCGGTTTGCAAACCCTTTCTGTGCAGAATCCCAAAACCGGTATTTCCAGCCCAATGCCGGCATACGTACTAAACAGCAGGAAACTTCGTCTAAGACTCAGGAGAAACGTTTCCTTGAAACTGCTCTGCTGTGCGTTCGTTCACCTAAGAGAGTTGAATCTATGTTGAGATTCAGCGAGTCAGAAACACGTTTCTTCTAGGAGCTGCGTTGGGATATTCCCGAGTGAATGGGACCATAGGCTGTACAGAGAAATATCTGCTTCTAAACCAAAAGTGTGCTATCAAACTGAATGGTTGTCAATGTGTGCATTCAACTGACAGAGTTAAACTCACGTGTGGATTCAGCGGTTTGCAAACACTTTCTGTGCAGAATCCCAAAACCGGTATTTCCAGCCCAATGCCGGCATCCGTACTGAACAGCAGGAAACTTCGTCTAAAACTCAGGAGAAACGTTTCCTTGAAACTGCTCTGCTGTGCGTTCGTTCACCTAAGAGAGTTGAATCTATGTTGAGATTCAGCGAGTCAGAAACACGTTTCTTCTAGGAGCTGCGTTGGGATATTCCCGAGTGAATGGGACCATAGGCTGTACAGAGAAATATCTGCTTCTAAAACCAAAAGTGTGCTATCAAACTGAATGGTTGTCAATGTGTGCATTCAACTGACGGAGTTAAACTCACTTGTGGATTCAGCGGTTTGCAAACCCTTTCTGTGCAGAATCCCAAAACCGCTATTTCCAGTCCAATGCCGGCATCCGTACTAAACAGCAGGAAACTTCGTCTAAAACTCAGGAGAAACGTTTCCTTGAAACTGCTCTGCTGTGCGTTCGTTCACCTAAGAGAGTTGAATCTATGTTGAGATTCAGCGAGTCAGAAACACGTTTCTTCTAGGAGCTGCGTTGGGATATTCCCGAGTGAATGGGACCATAGGCTGTACAGAGAAATATCTGCTTCTAAAACCAAAACGGAGCTATCTAACTGAATGGTTGTCAATGTGTGCATTCAACTGACAGAGTTAAACTCACATGGGGATTCAGCGGTTTGCAAACACTTTCTGTGCAGAATCCCAAAACCGGTATTTCCAGCCCAATGCCGGCATACGTACTAAAGAGCAGGAAACTTCGTCTAAAACTCAGGAGCAACGTTTCCTTGAAACTGCTCTGCTGTGCGTTCGTTCACCTAAGAGAATTGAAACTGTGTTGAGATTCAGCGAGTCAGAAACACGTTTCTTCTAGGAGCTGCGTTGGGATATTCCCGAGTGAAAGGGACCATAGGCTGTACAGAGAAATATCTGCTTCTAAAGCAAAAGTGTGCTATCAAACTGAATGGTTGTCAATGTGTGCATTCAACTGACAGAGTTAAACTCACGTGTGGATTCAGCGGTTTGCAAACCCTTTCTGTGCAGAATCCCAAAACCGGTATTTCCAGCCCAATGCCGGCATACGTACTAAACAGCAGGAAACTTCGTCTAAAACTCAGGAGAAACGTTTCCTTGAAACTGCTCTGCTGTGCGTTCGTTCACATAAGAGAGTTGAATCTATGTTGAGATTCAGCGAGTCAGAAACACGTTTCTTCTAGGAGCTGCGTTGGGATATTCCCGAGTGAATGGGACCATAGGCTGTACAGAGAAATATCTGCTTCTAAAAGCAAAAGTGTGCTATCAAACTGAATGGTTGTCAATGTGTGCATTCAACTGACAGAGTTAAACTCACGTGTGGATTCAGCGGTTTGCAAACCCTTTCTGTGCAGAATCCCAAAACCGCTATTTCCAGCCCAATGCCGGCATCCGTACTAAACAGCAGGAAACTTCGTCTAAAACTCAGGACAAACGTTTCCTTGAAACTGCTCCGCTGTGCGTTCCTTCACCTAAGAGAGTTGAATCTATGTTGAGATTCAGCGAGTCAGAAACACGTTTCTTCTAGGAGCTGCGTTGGGATATTCCCGAGTGAATGGGACCATAGGCTGTACAGAGAAATATCTGCTTCTAAAACCAAAACGGAGCTATCTAACTGAATGGTTGTCAATGTGTGCATTCAACTGACAGAGTTAAACTCACATGGTGATTCAGCGGTTTGCAAACACTTTCTGTGCAGAATCCCAAAACCGGTATTTCCAGCCCAATGCCGGCATACGTACTAAAGAGCAGGAAACTTCGTCTAAAACTCAGGAGCAACGTTTCCTTGAAACTGCTCTGCTGTGCGTTCGTTCACCTAAGAGAATTGAAACTATGTTGAGATTCAGCGAGTCAGAAACACGTTTCTTCTAGGAGCTGCGTTGGGATATTCCCGAGTGAATGGGACCATAGGCTGTACAGAGAAATATCTGCTTCTAAAGCAAAAGTGTGCTATCAAACTGAATGGTTGTCAATGTGTGCATTCAACTGACAGAGTTAAACTCACGTGTGGATTCAGCGGTTTGCAAACCCTTTCTGTGCAGAATCCCAAAACCGCTATTTCCAGCCCAATGCCGGCATACGTACTAAACAGCAGGAAACTTCGTCTAAAACTCAGGAGAAACGTTTCCTTGAAACTGCTCTGCTGTGCGTTCGTTCGCATAAGAGAGTTGAATCTATGTTGAGATTCAGCGAGTCAGAAACACGTTTCTTCTAGGAGCTGCGTTGGGATATTCCCGAGTGAATGGGACCATAGGCTGTACAGAGAAATATCTGCTTCTAAAAGCAAAAGTGTGCTATCAAACTGAATGGTTGTCAATGTGTGCATTCAACTGACAGAGTTAAACTCACGTGTGGATTCAGCGGTTTGCAAACCCTTTCTGTGCAGAATCCCAAAACCGGTATTTCCAGCCCAATGCCGGCATACGTACTAAACAGCAGGAAACTTCGTCTAAGACTCAGGAGAAACGTTTCCTTGAAACTGCTCTGCTGTGCGTTCGTTCACCTAAGAGAGTTGAATCTATGTTGAGATTCAGCGAGTCAGAAACACGTTTCTTCTAGGAGCTGCGTTGGGATATTCCCGAGTGAATGGGACCATAGGCTGTACAGAGAATTATCTGCTTCTAAACCAAAAGTGTGCTATCAAACTGAATGGTTGTCAATGTGTGCATTCAACTGACAGAGTTAAACTCACGTGTGGATTCAGCGGTTTGCAAACACTTTCTGTGCAGAATCCCAAAACCGGTATTTCCAGCCCAATGCCGGCATACGTACTAAACAGCAGGAAACTTCGTCTAAAACTCAGGAGAAACGTTTCCTTGAAACTGCTCTGCTGTGCGTTCGTTCACCTAAGAGAGTTGAATCTATGTTGAGATTCAGCGAGTCAGAAACACGTTTCTTCTAGGAGCTGCGTTGGGATATTCCCGAGTGAATGGGACCATAGGCTGTACAGAGAAATATCTGCTTCTAAAACCAAAAGTGTGCTATCAAACTGAATGGTTGTCAATGTGTGCATTCAACTGACGGAGTTAAACTCACGTGTGGATTCAGCGGTTTGCAAACCCTTTCTGTGCAGAATCCCAAAACCGCTATTTCCAGCCCAATGCCGGCATCCGTACTAAACAGCAGGAAACTTCGTCTAAAACTCAGGAGAAACGTTTCCTTGAAACTGCTCTGCTGTGCGTTCGTTCACCTAAGAGAGTTGAATCTATGTTGAGATTCAGCGAGTCAGAAACACGTTTCTTCTAGGAGCTGCGTTGGGATATTCCCGAGTGAATGGGACCATAGACTGTACAGAGAAATATCTGCTCCTACAACCAAAACGGAGCTATCTAACTGAATGGTTGTCAATGTGTGCATTCAACTGACAGAGTTAAACTCACATGGGGATTCAGCGGTTTGCAAACACTTTCTGTGCAGAATCCCAAAACCGGTATTTCCAGCCCAATGCCGGCATACGTACTAAAGAGCAGGAAACTTCGTCTAAAACTCAGGAGCAACGTTTCCTTGAAACTGCTCTGCTGTGCGTTCGTTCACCTAAGAGAATTGAAACTATGTTGAGATTCAGCGAGTCAGAAACACGTTTCTTCTAGGAGCTGCGTTGGGATATTCCCGAGTGAATGGGACCATAGGCTGTACAGAGAAATATCTGCTTCTAAAACCAAAACGGAGCTATCTAACTGAATGGTTGTCAATGTGTGCATTCAACTGACAGAGTTAAACTCACGTGTGGATTCAGCGGTTTGCAAACCCTTTCTGTGCAGAATCCCAAAACCGGTATTTCCAGCCCAATGCCGGCATACGTACTAAACAGCAGGAAACTTCGTCTAAAACTCAGGAGAAACGTTTCCTTGAAACTGCTCTGCTGTGCGTTCGTTCACATAAGAGAGTTGAATCTATGTTGAGATTCAGCGAGTCAGAAACACGTTTCTTCTAGGAGCTGCGTTGGGATATTCCCGAGTGAATGGGACCATAGGCTGCACAGAGAAATATCTGCTTCTAAAAGCAAAAGTGTGCTATCAAACTGAATGGTTGTCAATGTGTGCATTCAACTGACAGAGTTAAACTCACGTGTGGATTCAGCGGTTTGCAAACCCTTTCTGTGCAGAATCCCAAAACCGCTATTTCCAGCCCAATGCCGGCATCCGTACTAAACAGCAGGAAACTTCGTCTAAAACTCAGGAGAAACGTTTCCTTGAAACTGCTCCGCTGTGCGTTCGTTCACCTAAGAGAGTTGAATCTATGTTGAGATTCAGCGAGTCAGAAACACGTTTCTTCTAGGAGCTGCGTTGGGATATTCCCGAGTGAATGGGACCATAGGCTGTACAGAGAAATATCTGCTTCTAAAACCAAAACGGAGCTATCTAACTGAATGGTTGTCAATGTGTGCATTCAACTGACAGAGTTAAACTCACATGGGGATTCAGCGGTTTGCAAACACTTTCTGTGCAGAATCCCAAAACCGGTATTTCCAGCCCAATGCCGGCATACGTACTAAAGAGCAGGAAACTTCGTCTAAAACTCAGGAGAAACGTTTCCTTGAAACTGCTCTGCTGTGCGTTCGTTCACCTAAGAGAATTGAAACTATGTTGAGATTCAGCGAGTCAGAAACACGTTTCTTCTAGGAGCTGCGTTGGGATATTCCCGAGTGAATGGGACCATAGGCTGTACAGAGAAATATCTGCTTCTAAAACCAAAAGTGTGCTATCAAACTGAATGGTTGTCAATGTGTGCATTCAACTGACAGAGTTAAACTCACGTGTGGATTCAGCGGTTTGCAAACCCTTTCTGTGCAGAATCCCAAAACCGCTATTTCCAGCCCAATGCCGGCATCCGTACTAAGCAGCAGGAAACTTCGTCTAAAACTCAGAAGAAACGTTTCCTTGAAACTGCTCTGCTGTGCGTTCGTTCACCTAAGAGAGTTGAATCTATGTTGAGATTCAGCGAGTCAGAAACACGTTTCTTCTAGGAGCTGCTTTGGGATATTCCCGAGTGAATGGGACCATAGGCTGTACAGAGAAATATCTGCTTCTAAAACCAAAACGGATCTATCTAACTGAATGGTTGCCAATGTGTGCATTCAACTGACAGAGTTAAACTCACGTGTGGATTCAGCGGTTTGCAAACCCTTTCTGTGCAGAATCCCAAAACCGATATTTCCAGCCCAATGCCGGCATCCGTACTAAACAGCAGGAAACTACGTCTAAAACTCAGGAGAAACGTTTCCTTGAAACTGCTCTGCTGTGCGTTCGATAACCTAAGAGAGTTGAATCTATGTTGAGATTCAGCGAGTCAGAAACACGTTTCTTCTAGGAGGTGCGTTGGGATATTCCCGAGTGAATGGGACCATAGGCTGTACAGAGAAATATCTGCTCCTACAACCAAAAGGGTGGTATCTAACTGAATGGTTGTCAATGTGTGCATTCAACTGACAGAGTTAAACTCACATGTGGATTCAGCGGTTTACAAACCCTTTCTGTGCAGAATCCCAAAACCGGTAATTCCTGCTCAATGCCGGCATCCGTACTAAACAGCAGGAAACTTCGTCTAAAACTCAGGAGAAACGTTTCCTTGAAACTGCTCTGCTGTGCGTTCGTTCACCTAAGAGAGTTGAAACTATGTTGAGATTTAGCGAGTCAGAAACACGTTTATGTTAGGAGCTGCGTTGGGATATTCCCGAGTGAATGGGACCATGGGCTGTACAGAGAAATATGTGCTTCTGAAACCAAAACGGATCTATCTAACTGAATGGTTGTCAATGTGTGCATTCAACTGACAGAGATAAACTCACGTGTGGATTCAGCGGTTTTCAAACCATTTCTGTGCAGAATCCCAAAACCGGTATGTCCAGCCCAATGCCGGCATCCGTACTAAACAGCAGGAAACTTCGTCTAAAACTCAGGAGCAACGTTTCCTTGAAACTGCTCTGCTGTGCGTTCGTTCACCTAAGAGAGTTGAATCTATGTTGAGATTCAGCGAGTCAGAAACACGTTTCTTCTAGGAGCTGCGTTGGGATATTACCGAGTGAATGGGACCATAGGCTGTACAGAGAAATATCTGCTTCTAAAACCAAAAGTGTGCTATCAAACTGAATGGTTGTCAATGTGTGCATTCAACTGACAGAGTTAAACTCACGTGTGGATTCAGCGGTTTGCAAACCCTTTCTGTGCAGAATCCCAAAACCGATATTTCCAGCCCAATGCCGGCATACGTACTAAAGAGCAGGAAACTTCCTCTAAAACTCAGGAGCAACGTTTCCTTGAAACTGCTCTGCTGTGCGTTCGTTCACCTAAGAGAGTTGAATCTATGTTGAGATTCAGCGAGTCAGAAACACGTTTCTTCAAGGAGCTGCGTTGGGATATTCCCGAGTGAATGGGACCATAGGCTGTACAGAGAAATATCTGCTTCTAAAACCAAAACGGAGCTATCTAACTGAATGGTTGTCCATGTGTGCATTCAACTGACAGAGTTAAACTCACGTGTGGATTCAGCGGTTTGCAAACCCTTTCTGTGCAGAATCCCAAAACCGCTATTTCCAGCCCAATGCCGGCATCCGTACTAAACAGCAGGAAACTTCGTCTAAGACTCAGGAGAAACGTTTCCTTGAAACTGCTCTGCTGTGCGTTCGTTCACCTAAGAGAGTTGAATCTATGTTGAGATTCAGCGAGTCAGAAACACGTTTCTTCTAGGAGCTGCGTTGGGATATTCCCGAGTGAATGGGACCATAGGCTGTACAGAGAAATATCTGCTTCTAAAACCAAAAGTGTGCTATCAAACTGAATGGTTGTCAATGTGTGCATTCAACTGACAGAGTTAAACTCACGTGTGGATTCAGCGGTTTGCAAACCCTTTCTGTGCAGAATCCCAAAACCGGTATTTCCAGCCCAATGCCGGCATCCGTACTAAACAGCAGGAAACTTCGTCTAAAACTCAGGAGAAACGTTTCCTTGAAACTGCTCTGCTGTGCGTTCGTTCACCTAAGAGAGTTGAATCTATGTTGAGATTCAGCGAGTCAGAAACACGTTTCTTCTAGGAGCTGCGTTGGGATATTCCCGAGTGAATGGGACCATAGGCTGTACAGAGAAATATCTGCTTCTAAAACCAAAAGTGTGCTATCAAACTGAATGGTTGTCAATGTGTGCATTCAACTGACAGAGTTAAACTCACGTGTGGATTCAGCGGTTTGCAAACCCTTTCTGTGCAGAATCCCAAGACCGCTATTTCCAGCCCAATGCCGGCATCCGTACTAAACAGCAGGAAACTTCGTCTAAAACTCAGGAGAAACGTTTCCTTGAAACTGCTCTGCTGTGCGTTCGTTCACCTAAGAGAGTTGAATCTATGTTGAGATTCAGCGAGTCAGAAACACGATTCTTCTAGGAGCTGCGTTGGGATATTCCGGAGTGAATGGGACCATAGGCTGTACAGAGAAATATCTGCTTCTAAAACCAAAACGGAGCTATCTAACTGAATGGTTGTCAATGTGTGCATTCAACTGACAGAGTTAAACTCACATGGGGATTCAGCGGTTTGCAAACACTTTCTGTGCAGAATCCCAAAACCGCTATTTCCAGCCCAATGCCGGCATACGTACTAAAGAGCAGGAAACTTCGTCTAAAACTCAGGAGCAACGTTTCCTTGAAACTGCTCTGCTGTGCGTTCGTTCACCTAAGAGAATTGAAACTATGTTGAGATTCAGCGAGTCAGAAACACGTTTCTTCTAGGAGCTGCGTTGGGATATTCCCGAGTGAATGGGACCATAGGCTGTACAGAGAAATATCTGCTTCTAAAACCAGAAGTGTGCTATCAAACTGAATGGTTGTCAATGTGTGCATTCAACTGACAGAGTTAAACTCACGTGTGGATTCAGCGGTTTGCAAACCCTTTCTGTGCAGAATCCCAAAACCGGTATTTCCAGCCCAATGCCGGCATACGTACTAAACAGCAGGAAACTTCGTCTAAGACTCAGGAGAAACGTTTCCTTGAAACTGCTCTGCTGTTCGTTCGTTCACCTAAGAGAGTTGAATCTATGTTGAGATTCAGCGAGTCAGAAACACGTTTCTTCTAGGAGCTGCGTTGGGATATTCCCGAGTGAATGGGACCATAGGCTGTACAGAGAAATATCTGCTTCTAAACCAAAAGTGTGCTATCAAACTGAATGGTTGTCAATGTGTGCATTCAACTGACAGAGTTAAACTCACGTGTGGATTCAGCGGTTTGCAAACCCTTTCTGTGCAGAATCCCAAAACCGCTATTTCCAGCCCAATGCCGGCATCCGTACTAAGCAGCAGGAAACTTCGTCTAAAACTCAGGAGAAACGTTTCCTTGAAACTGCTCTGCTGTGCGTACGTTCACCTAAGAGAGTTGAATCTATGTTGAGATTCAGCGAGTCAGAAACACGTTTCTTCTAGGAGCTGCTTTGGGATATTCCCGAGTGAATGGGACCATAGGCTGTACAGAGAAATATCTGCTTCTAAAACCAAAACGGATCTATCTAACTGAATGGTTGCCAATGTGTGCATTCAACTGACAGAGTTAAACTCACGTGTGGATTCAGCGGTTTGCAAACCCTTTCTGTGCAGAATCCCAAAACCAGTATTTCCAGCCCAATGCCGGCATCCGTACTAAACAGCAGGAAACTTCGTGTAAAACTCAGGAGAAACGTTTCCTTGAAACTGCTCTGCTGTGCGTTCGTTCACCTAAGAGAGTTGAATCTATGTTGAGATTCAGCGAGTCAGAAACACGTTTCTTCTAGGAGCTGCTTTGGGATATTCCCGAGTGAATGGGACCATAGGCTGTACAGAGAAATATCTGCTTCTAAAACCAAAACGGATCTATCTAACTGAATGGTTGCCAATGTGTGCATTCAACTGACAGAGTTAAACTCACGTGTGGATTCAGCGGTTTGCAAACCCTTTCTGTGCAGAATCCCAAAACCGCTATTTCCAGCCCAATGCCGGCATCCGTACTAAACAGCAGGAAACTTCGTCTAAAACTCAGGAGAAACGTTTCCTTGAAACTGCTCTGCTGTGCGTTCGTTCACCTAAGAGAGTTGAATCTATGTTGAGATTCAGCGAGTCAGAAACACGTTTCTTCTAGGAGCTGCGTTGGGATATTCCCGAGTGAATGGGACCATAGGCTGTACAGAGAAATATCTGCTTCTAAAACCAAAACGGAGCTATCTAACTGAATGGTTGTCAATGTGTGCATTCAACTGACAGAGTTAAACTCACATGGGGATTCAGCGGTTTGCAAACACTTTCTGTGCAGAATCCCAAAACCGGTATTTCCAGCCCAATGCCGGCATACGTACTAAAGAGCAGGAAACTTCGTCTAAAACTCAGGAGCAACGTTTCCTTGAAACTGCTCTGCTGTGCGTTCGTTCACCTAAGAGAATTGAAACTATGTTGAGATTCAGCGAGTCAGAAACACGTTTCTTCTAGGAGCTGCGTTGGGATATTCCCGAGTGAATGGGACCATAGGCTGTACAGAGAAATATCTGCTTCTAAAGCAAAAGTGTGCTATCAAACTGAATGGTTGTCAATGTGTGCATTCAACTGACAGAGTTAAACTCACGTGTGGATTCAGCGGTTTGCAAACCCTTTCTGTGCAGAATCCCAAAACCGGTATTTCCAGCCCAATGCCGGCATACGTACTAAACAGCAGGAAACTTCGTCTAAAACTCAGGAGAAACGTTTCCTTGAAACTGCTCTGCTGTGCGTTCGTTCGCATAAGAGAGTTGAATCTATGTTGAGATTCAGCGAGTCAGAAACACGTTTCTTCTAGGAGCTGCGTTGGGATATTCCCGAGTGAATGGGACCATAGGCTGCACAGAGAAATATCTGCTTCTAAAAGCAAAAGTGTGCTATCAAACTGAATGGTTGTCAATGTGTGCATTCAACTGACAGAGTTAAACTCACGTGTGGATTCAGCGGTTTGCAAACCCTTTCTGTGCAGAATCCCAAAACCGCTATTTCCAGCCCAATGCCGGCATCCGTACTAAACAGCAGGAAACTTCGTCTAAAACTCAGCAGAAACGTTTCCTTGAAACTGCTCCGCTGTGCGTTCGTTCACCTAAGAGAGTTGAATCTATGTTGAGATTCAGCGAGTCAGAAACACGTTTCTTCTAGGAGCTGCGTTGGGATATTCCCGAGTGAATGGGACCATAGGCTGTACAGAGAAATATCTGCTTCTAAAACCAAAACGGAGCTATCTAACTGAATGGTTGTCAATGTGTGCATTCAACTGACAGAGTTAAACTCACATGGGGATTCAGCGGTTTGCAAACACTTTCTGTGCAGAATCCCAAAACCGGTATTTCCAGCCCAATGCCGGCATACGTACTAAACAGCAGGAAACTTCGTCTAAAACTCAGGAGAAACGTTTCCTTGAAACTGCTCTGCTGTGCGTTCGTTCACCTAAGAGAATTGAAACTATGTTGAGATTCAGCGAGTCAGAAACACGTTTCTTCTAGGAGCTGCGTTGGGATATTCCCGAGTGAATGGGACCATAGGCTGTACAGAGAAATATCTGCTTCTAAAACCAAAAGTGTGCTATCAAACTGAATGGTTGTCAATGTGTGCATTCAACTGACAGAGTTAAACTCACGTGTGGATTCAGCGGTTTGCAAACCCTTTCTGTGCAGAATCCCAAAACCGCTATTTCCAGCCCAATGCCGGCATCCGTACTAAGCAGCAGGAAACTTCGTCTAAAACTCAGAAGAAACGTTTCCTTGAAACTGCTCTGCTGTGCGTTCGTTCACCTAAGAGAGTTGAATCTATGTTGAGATTCAGCGAGTCAGAAACACGTTTCTTCTAGGAGCTGCTTTGGGATATTCCCGAGTGAATGGGACCATAGGCTGTACAGAGAAATATCTGCTTCTAAAACCAAAACGGAGCTATCTAACTGAATGGTTGCCAATGTGTGCATTCAACTGACAGAGTTAAACTCACGTGTGGATTCAGCGGTTTGCAAACCCTTTCTGTGCAGAATCCCAAAACCAGTATTTCCAGCCCAATGCCGGCATCCGTACTAAACAGCAGGAAACTACGTCTAAAACTCAGGAGAAACGTTTCCTTGAAACTGCTCTGCTGTGCGTTCGATCACCTAAGAGAGTTGAATCTATGTTGAGATTCAGCGAGTCAGAAACACGTTTCTTCTAGGAGGTGCGTTGGGATATTCCCGAGTGAATGGGACCATAGGCTGTACAGAGAAATATCTGCTCCTACAACCAAAAGGGTGGTATCTAACTGAATGGTTGTCAATGTGTGCATTCAACTGACAGAGTTAAACTCACATGTGGATTCAGCGGTTTACAAACCCTTTCTGTGCAGAATCCCAAAACCGGTAATTCCTGCTCAATGCCGGCATCCGTACTAAACAGCAGGAAACTTCGTCTAAAACTCAGGAGAAACGTTTCCTTGAAACTGCTCTGCTGTGCGTTCGTTCACCTAAGAGAGTTGAAACTATGTTGAGATTTAGCGAGTCAGAAACACGTTTATGTTAGGAGCTGCGTTGGGATATTCCCGAGTGAATGGGACCATAGGCTGTACAGAGAAATATGTGCTTCTGAAACCAAAACGGAGCTATCTAACTGAATGGTTGTCAATGTGTGCATTCAACTGACAGAGATAAACTCACGTGTGGATTCAGCGGTTTTCAAACCATTTCTGTGCAGAATCCCAAAACCGGTATGTCCAGCCCAATGCCGGCATCCGTACTAAACAGCAGGAAACTTCGTCTAAAACTCAGGAGCAACGTTTCCTTGAAACTGCTCTGCTGTGCGTTCGTTCACCTAAGAGAGTTGAATCTATGTTGAGATTCAGCGAGTCAGAAACACGTTTCTTCTAGGAGCTGCGTTGGGATATTCCCGAGTGAATGGGACCATAGGCTGTACAGAGAAATATCTGCTTCTAAAACCAAAAGTGTGCTATCAAACTGAATGGTTGTCAATGTGTGCATTCAACTGACAGAGTTAAACTCACGTGTGGATTCAGCGGTTTGCAAACCCTTTCTGTGCAGAATCCCAAAACCGATATTTCCAGCCCAATGCCGGCATACGTACTAAAGAGCAGGAAACTTCGTCTAAAACTCAGGAGCAACGTTTCCTTGAAACTGCTCTGCTGTGCGTTCGTTCACCTAAGAGAGTTGAATCTATGTTGAGATTCAGCGAGTCAGAAACACGTTTCTTCAAGGAGCTGCGTTGGGATATTCCCGAGTGAATGGGACCATAGGCTGTACAGAGAAATATCTGCTTCTAAAACCAAAACGGAGCTATCTAACTGAATGGTTGTCCATGTGTGCATTCAACTGACAGAGTTAAACTCACGTGTGGATTCAGCGGTTTGCAAACCCTTTCTGTGCAGAATCCCAAAACCGCTATTTCCAGCCCAATGCCGGCATCCGTACTAAACAGCAGGAAACTTCGTCTAAGACTCAGGAGAAACGTTTCCTTGAAACTGCTCTGCTGTGCGTTCGTTCACCTAAGAGAGTTGAATCTATGTTGAGATTCAGCGAGTCAGAAACACGTTTCTTCTAGGAGCTGCGTTGGGATATTCCCGAGTGAATGGGACCATAGGCTGTACAGAGAAATATCTGCTTCTAAAACCAAAAGTGTGCTATCAAACTGAATGGTTGTCAATGTGTGCATTCAACTGACAGAGTTAAACTCACGTGTGGATTCAGCGGTTTGCAAACCCTTTCTGTGCAGAATCCCAAAACCGGTATTTCCAGCCCAATGCCGGCATCCGTACTAAACAGCAGGAAACTTCGTCTAAAACTCAGGAGAAACGTTTCCTTGAAACTGCTCTGCTGTGCGTTCGTTCACCTAAGAGAGTTGAATCTATGTTGAGATTCAGCGAGTCAGAAACACGTTTCTTCTAGGAGCTGCGTTGGGATATTCCCGAGTGAATGGGACCATAGGCTGTACAGAGAAATATCTGCTTCTAAAACCAAAAGTGTGCTATCAAACTGAATGGTTGTCAATGTGTGCATTCAACTGACAGAGTTAAACTCACGTGTGGATTCAGCGGTTTGCAAACCCTTTCTGTGCAGAATCCCAAGACCGCTATTTCCAGCCCAATGCCGGCATCCGTACTAAACAGCAGGAAACTTCGTCTAAAACTCAGGAGAAACGTTTCCTTGAAACTGCTCTGCTGTGCGTTCGTTCACCTAAGAGAGTTGAATCTATGTTGAGATTCAGCGAGTCAGAAACACGATTCTTCTAGGAGCTGCGTTGGGATATTCCGGAGTGAATGGGACCATATGCTGTACAGAGAAATATCTGCTTCTAAAACCAAAACGGAGCTATCTAACTGAATGGTTGTCAATGTGTGCATTCAACTGACAGAGTTAAACTCACATGGGGATTCAGCGGTTTGCAAACACTTTCTGTGCAGAATCCCAAAACCGCTATTTCCAGCCCAATGCCGGCATACGTACTAAAGAGCAGGAAACTTCGTCTAAAACTCAGGAGCAACGTTTCCTTGAAACTGCTCTGCTGTGCGTTCGTTCACCTAAGAGAATTGAAACTATGTTGAGATTCAGCGAGTCAGAAACACGTTTCTTCTAGGAGCTGCGTTGGGATATTCCCGAGTGAATGGGACCATAGGCTGTACAGAGAAATATCTGCTTCTAAAACCAGAAGTGTGCTATCAAACTGAATGGTTGTCAATGTGTGCATTCAACTGACAGAGTTAAACTCACGTGTGGATTCAGCGGTTTGCAAACCCTTTCTGTGCAGAATCCCAAAACCGGTATTTCCAGCCCAATGCCGGCATACGTACTAAACAGCAGGAAACTTCGTCTAAGACTCAGGAGAAACGTTTCCTTGAAACTGCTCTGCTGTGCGTTCGTTCACCTAAGAGAGTTGAATCTATGTTGAGATTCAGCGAGTCAGAAACACGTTTCTTCTAGGAGCTGCGTTGGGATATTCCCGAGTGAATGGGACCATAGGCTGTACAGAGAAATATCTGCTTCTAAACCAAAAGTGTGCTATCAAACTGAATGGTTGTCAATGTGTGCATTCAACTGACAGAGTTAAACTCACGTGTGGATTCAGCGGTTTGCAAACCCTTTCTGTGCAGAATCCCAAAACCGCTATTTCCAGCCCAATGCCGGCATCCGTACTAAGCAGCAGGAAACTTCGTCTAAAACTCAGGAGAAACGTTTCCTTGAAACTGCTCTGCTGTGCGTACGTTCACCTAAGAGAGTTGAATCTATGTTGAGATTCAGCGAGTCAGAAACACGTTTCTTCTAGGAGCTGCTTTGGGATATTCCCGAGTGAATGGGACCATAGGCTGTACAGAGAAATATCTGCTTCTAAAACCAAAACGGATCTATCTAACTGAATGGTTGCCAATGTGTGCATTCAACTGACAGAGTTAAACTCACGTGTGGATTCAGCGGTTTGCAAACCCTTTCTGTGCAGAATCCCAAAACCAGTATTTCCAGCCCAATGCCGGCATCCGTACTAAACAGCAGGAAACTTCGTCTAAAACTCAGGAGAAACGTTTCCTTGAAACTGCTCTGCTGTGCGTTCGTTCACCTAAGAGAGTTGAATCTATGTTGAGATTCAGCGAGTCAGAAACACGTTTCTTCTAGGAGCTGCTTTGGGATATTCCCGAGTGAATGGGACCATAGGCTGTACAGAGAAATATCTGCTTCTAAAACCAAAACGGATCTATCTAACTGAATGGTTGCCAATGTGTGCATTCAACTGACAGAGTTAAACTCACGTGTGGATTCAGCGGTTTGCAAACCCTTTCTGTGCAGAATCCCAAAACCGCTATTTCCAGCCCAATGCCGGCATCCGTACTAAACAGCAGGAAACTTCGTCTAAAACTCAGGAGAAACGTTTCCTTGAAACTGCTCTGCTGTGCGTTCGTTCACCTAAGAGAGTTGAATCTATGTTGAGATTCAGCGAGTCAGAAACACGTTTCTTCTAGGAGCTGCGTTGGGATATTCCCGAGTGAATGGGACCATAGGCTGTACAGAGAAATATCTGCTTCTAAAACCAAAACGGAGCTATCTAACTGAATGGTTGTCAATGTGTGCATTCAACTGACAGAGTTAAACTCACATGGGGATTCAGCGGTTTGCAAACACTTTCTGTGCAGAATCCCAAAACCGGTATTTCCAGCCCAATGCCGGCATACGTACTAAAGAGCAGGAAACTTCGTCTAAAACTCAGGAGCAACGTTTCCTTGAAACTGCTCTGCTGTGCGTTCGTTCACCTAAGAGAATTGAAACTATGTTGAGATTCAGCGAGTCAGAAACACGTTTCTTCTAGGAGCTGCGTTGGGATATTCCCGAGTGAATGGGACCATAGGCTGTACAGAGAAATATCTGCTTCTAAAAGCAAAAGTGTGCTATCAAACTGAATGGTTGTCAATGTGTGCATTCAACTGACAGAGTTAAACTCACGTGTGGGTTCAGCGGTTTGCAAACCCTTTCTGTGCAGAATCCCAAAACCGGTATTTCCAGCCCAATGCCGGCATACGTACTAAACAGCAGGAAACTTCGTCTAAAACTCAGGAGAAACGTTTCCTTGAAACTGCTCTGCTGTGCGTTCGTTCACATAAGAGAGTTGAATCTATGTTGAGATTCAGCGAGTCAGAAACACGTTTCTTCTAGGAGCTGCGTTGGGATATTCCCGAGTGAATGGGACCATAGGCTGTACAGAGAAATATCTGCTTCTAAAAGCAAAAGTGTGCTATCAAACTGAATGGTTGTCAATGTGTGCATTCAACTGACAGAGTTAAACTCACGTGTGGATTCAGCGGTTTGCAAACCCTTTCTGTGCAGAATCCCAAAACCGCTATTTCCAGCCCAATGCCGGCATCCGTACTAAACAGCAGGAAACTTCGTCTAAAACTCAGGACAAACGTTTCCTTGAAACTGCTCCGCTGTGCGTTCCTTCACCTAAGAGAGTTGAATCTATGTTGAGATTCAGCGAGTCAGAAACACGTTTCTTCTAGGAGCTGCGTTGGGATATTCCCGAGTGAATGGGACCATAGGCTGTACAGAGAAATATCTGCTTCTAAAACCAAAACGGAGCTATCTAACTGAATGGTTGTCAATGTGTGCATTCAACTGACAGAGTTAAACTCACATGGGGATTCAGCGGTTTGCAAACACTTTCTGTGCAGAATCCCAAAACCGGTATTTCCAGCCCAATGCCGGCATACGTACTAAAGAGCAGGAAACTTCGTCTAAAACTCAGGAGCAACGTTTCCTTGAAACTGCTCTGCTGTGCGTTCGTTCACCTAAGAGAATTGAAACTATGTTGAGATTCAGCGAGTCAGAAACACGTTTCTTCTAGGAGCTGCGTTGGGATATTCCCGAGTGAATGGGACCATAGGCTGTACAGAGAAATATCTGCTTCTAAAACCAAAAGTGTGCTATCAAACTGAATGGTTGTCAATGTGTGCATTCAACTGACAGAGTTAAACTCACGTGTGGATTCAGCGGTTTGCAAACCCTTTCTGTGCAGAATCCCAAAACCGGTATTTCCAGCCCAATGCCGGCATACGTACTAAACAGCAGGAAACTTCGTCTAAGACTCAGGAGAAACGTTTCCTTGAAACTGCTCTGCTGTGCGTTCGTTCACCTAAGAGAGTTGAATCTATGTTGAGATTCAGCGAGTCAGAAACACGTTTCTTCTAGGAGCTGCGTTGGGATATTCCCGAGTGAATGGGACCATAGGCTGTACAGAGAAATATCTGCTTCTAAACCAAAAGTGTGCTATCAAACTGAATGGTTGTCAATGTGTGCATTCAACTGACAGAGTTAAACTCACGTATGGATTCAGAGGTTTGCAAACCCTTTCTGTGCAGAATCCCAAAACCGGTATTTCCAGCCCAATGCCGGCATACGTACTAAACAGCAGGAAACTTCGTCTAAAACTCAGGAGAAACGTTTCCTTGAAACTGCTCTGCTGTGCGTTCGTTCACCTAAGAGAGTTGAATCTATGTTGAGATTCAGCGAGTCAGAAACACGTTTCTTCTAGGAGCTGCGTTGGGATATTCCCGAGTGAATGGGACCATAGGCTGTACAGAGAAATATCTGCTTCTAAAACCAAAAGTGTGCTATCAAACTGAATGGTTGTCAATGTGTGCATTCAACTGACAGAGTTAAACTCACGTGTGGATTCAGCGGTTTGCAAACCCTTTCTGTGCAGAATCCCAAAACCGCTATTTCCAGCCCAACGCCGGCATCCGTACTAAGCAGAAGGAAACTTCGTCTAAAACACAGGAGAAACGTTTCCTTGAAACTGCTCTGCTGTGCGTTCGTTCACCTAAGAGAGTTGAATCTATGTTGAGATTCAGCGAGTCAGAAACACGTTTCTTCTAGGAGCTGCTTTGGGATATTCCCGAGTGAATGGGACCATAGGCTGTACAGAGAAATATCTGCTTCTAAAACCAAAACGGATCTATCTAACTGAATGGTTGCCAATGTGTGCATTCAACTGACAGAGTTAAACTCACGTGTGGATTCAGCGGTTTGCAAACCCTTTCTGTGCAGAATCCCAAAACCAGTATTTCCAGCCCAATGCCGGCATCCGTACTAAACAGCAGGAAACTTCGTCTAAAACTCAGGAGAAACGTTTCCTTGAAACTGCTCTGCTGTGCGTTCGATCACCTAAGAGAGTTGAATCTATGTTGAGATTCAGCGAGTCAGAAACACGTTTCTTCTAGGAGGTGCGTTGGGATATTCCCGAGTGAATGGGACCATAGGCTGTACAGAGAAATATCTGCTCCTACAACCAAAAGGGTGGTATCTAACTGAATGGTTGTCAATGTGTGCATTCAACTGACAGAGTTAAACTCACATGTGGATTCAGCGGTTTACAAACCCTTTCTGTGCAGAATCCCAAAACCGGTAATTCCAGCTCAATGCCGGCATCCGTACTAAACAGCAGGAAACTTCGTCTAAAACTCAGGAGAAACGTTTCCTTGAAACTGCTCTGCTGTGCGTTCGTTCACCTAAGAGAGTTGAAACTATGTTGAGATTTAGCGAGTCAGAAACACGTTTATGTTAGGAGCTGCGTTGGGATATTCCCGAGTGAATGGGACCATAGGCTGTACAGAGAAATATCTGCTTCTGAAACCAAAACGGAGCTATCTAACTGAATGGTTGTCAATGTGTGCATTGATCTGACAGAGATAAACTCACGTGTGGATTCAGCGGTTTGCAAACCATTTCTGTGCAGAATCCCAAAACCGGTATGTCCAGCCCAATGCCGGCATCCGTACTAAACAGCAGGAAACTTCGTCTAAAACTCAGGAGAATCGTTTCCTTGAAACTGCTCTGCTGTGCGTTCGTTCACGTAAGATAGTTGAATCTATGTTGAGATTCAGCGAGTCAGAAACACGTTTCTTCTAGGAGCTGCGTTAGGATATTCCCGAGTGAATGGGACCATAGGCTGTGCAGAGTAATATCTGCTTCTAAAACCAAAACGGAGCTATCTAACTGAATGGTTGTCAATGTGTGCATTCAACTGACAGAGTTAAACTCACGTGTCGATTCAGCGGTTTGCAAACCCTTTCTGTGCAGAATCCCAAAACCGGTATTTCCAGCCCAATGCCGGCATACGTACTAAACAGCAGGAAACTTCGTCTAAGACTCAGGAGAAACGTTTCCTTGAAACTGCTCTGCTGTGCGTTCGTTCACCTAAGAGAGTTGAATCTATGTTGAGATTCAGCGAGTCAGAAACACGTTTCTTCTAGGAGCTGCGTTGGGATATTCCCGAGTGAATGGGACCATAGGCTGTACAGAGAAATATCTGCTTCTAAACCAAAAGTGTGCTATCAAACTGAATGGTTGTCAATGTGTGCATTCAACTGACAGAGTTAAACTCACGTGTGGATTCAGCGGTTTGCAAACCCTTTCTGTGCAGAATCCCAAAACCGGTATTTCCAGCCCAATGCCGGCATCCGTACTAAACAGCAGGAAACTTCGTCTAAAACTCAGGAGAAACGTTTCCTTGAAACTGCTCTGCTGTGCGTTCGTTCACCTAAGAGAGTTGAATCTATGTTGAGATTCAGCGAGTCAGAAACACGTTTCTTCTAGGAGCTGCGTTGGGATATTCCCGAGTGAATGGACCATAGGCTGTACAGAGAAATATCTGCTTCTAAAACCAAAAGTGTGCTATCAAACTGAATGGTTGTCAATGTGTGCATTCAACTGACAGAGTTAAACTCACGTGTGGATTCAGCGGTTTGCAAACCCTTTCTGTGCAGAATCCCAAAACCGCTATTTCCAGCCCAATGCCGGCATCCGTACTAAGCAGCAGGAAACTTCGTCTAAAACTCAGGAGAAACGTTTCCTTGAAACTGCTCTGCTGTGCGTTCGTTCACCTAAGAGAGTTGAATCTATGTTGAGATTCAGCGAGTCAGAAACACGTTTCTTCTAGGAGCTGCTTTGGGATATTCCCGAGTGAATGGGACCATAGGCTGTACAGAGAAATATCTGCTTCTAAAACCAAAACGGATCTATCTAACTGAATGGTTGCCAATGTGTGCATTCAACTGACAGAGTTAAACTCACGTGTGGATTCAGCGGTTTGCAAACCCTTTCTGTGCAGAATCCCAAAACCAGTATTTCCAGCCCAATGCCGGCATCCGTACTAAACAGCAGGAAACTTCGTGTAAAACTCAGGAGAAACGTTTCCTTGAAACTGCTCTGCTGTGCGTTCGATCACCTAAGAGAGTTGAATCTATGTTGAGATTCAGCGAGTCAGAAACACGTTTCTTCTAGGAGGTGCGTTGGGATATTCCCGAGTGAATGGGACCATAGGCTGTACAGAGAAATATCTGCTCCTACAACCAAAAGGGTGGTATCTAACTGAATGGTTGTCAATGTGTGCATTCAACTGACAGAGTTAAACTCACATGTGGATTCAGCGGTTTACAAACCCTTTCTGTGCAGAATCCCAAAACCGGTAATTCCTGCTCAATGCCGGCATCCGTACTAAACAGCAGGAAACTTCGTCTAAAACTCAGGAGAAACGTTTCCTTGAAACTGCTCTGCTGTGCGTTCGTTCACCTAAGAGAGTTGAAACTATGTTGAGATTTAGCGAGTCAGAAACACGTTTATGTTAGGAGCTGCGTTGGGATATTCCCGAGTGAATGGGACCATAGGCTGTACAGAGAAATATGTGCTTCTGAAACCAAAACGGAGCTATCTAACTGAATGGTTGTCAATGTGTGCATTCAACTGACAGAGATAAACTCACGTGTGGATTCAGCGGTTTTCAAACCATTTCTGTGCAGAATCCCAAAACCGGTATGTCCAGCCCAATGCCGGCATCCGTACTAAACAGCAGGAAACTTCGTCTAAAACTCAGGAGCAACGTTTCCTTGAAACTGCTCTGCTGTGCGTTCGTTCACCTAAGAGAGTTGAATCTATGTTGAGATTCAGCGAGTCAGAAACACGTTTCTTCTAGGAGCTGCGTTGGGATATTCCCGAGTGAATGGGACCATAGGCTGTACAGAGAAATATCTGCTTCTAAAACCAAAAGTGTGCTATCAAACTGAATGGTTGTCAATGTGTGCATTCAACTGACAGAGTTAAACTCACGTGTGGATTCAGCGGTTTGCAAACCCTTTCTGTGCAGAATCCCAAAACCGATATTTCCAGCCCAATGCCGGCATACGTACTAAAGAGCAGGAAACTTCGTCTAAAACTCAGGAGCAACGTTTCCTTGAAACTGCTCTGCTGTGCGTTCGTTCACCTAAGAGAGTTGAATCTATGTTGAGATTCAGCGAGTCAGAAACACGTTTCTTCAAGGAGCTGCGTTGGGATATTCCCGAGTGAATGGGACCATAGGCTGTACAGAGAAATATCTGCTTCTAAAACCAAAACGGAGCTATCTAACTGAATGGTTGTCCATGTGTGCATTCAACTGACAGAGTTAAACTCACGTGTGGATTCAGCGGTTTGCAAACCCTTTCTGTGCAGAATCCCAAAACCGCTATTTCCAGCCCAATGCCGGCATACGTACTAAACAGCAGGAAACTTCGTCTAAGACTCAGGAGAAACGTTTCCTTGAAACTGCTCTGCTGTGCGTTCGTTCACCTAAGAGAGTTGAATCTATGTTGAGATTCAGCGAGTCAGAAACACGTTTCTTCTAGGAGCTGCGTTGGGATATTCCCGAGTGAATGGGACCATAGGCTGTACAGAGAAATATCTGCTTCTAAAACCAAAAGTGTGCTATCAAACTGAATGGTTGTCAATGTGTGCATTCAACTGACAGAGTTAAACTCACGTGTGGATTCAGCGGTTTCCAAACCCTTTCTGTGCAGAATCCCAAAACCGCTATTTCCAGCCCAATGCCGGCATACGTACTAAAGAGCAGGAAACTTCGTCTAAAACTCAGGAGCAACGTTTCCTTGAAACTGCTCTGCTGTGCGTTCGTTCACCTAAGAGAATTGAAACTATGTTGAGATTCAGCGAGTCAGAAACACGTTTCTTCTAGGAGCTGCGTTGGGATATTCCCGAGTGAATGGGACCATAGGCTGTACAGAGAAATATCTGCTTCTAAAACCAAAAGTGTGCTATCAAACTGAATGGTTGTCAATGTGTGCATTCAACTGACAGAGTTAAACTCACGTGTGGATTCAGCGGTTTGCAAACCCTTTCTGTGCAGAATCCCAAAACCGGTATTTCCAGCCCAATGCCGGCATACGTACTAAACAGCAGGAAACTTCGTCTAAGACTCAGGAGAAACGTTTCCTTGAAACTGCTCTGCTGTGCGTTCGTTCACCTAAGAGAGTTGAATCTATGTTGAGATTCAGCGAGTCAGAAACACGTTTCTTCTAGGAGCTGCGTTGGGATATTCCTGAGTGAATGGGACCATAGGCTGTACAGAGAAATATCTGCTTCTAAACCAAAAGTGTGCTATCAAACTGAATGGTTGTCAATGTGTGCATTCAACTGACAGAGTTAAACTCACGTGTGGATTCAGCGGTTTGCAAACCCTTTCTGTGCAGAATCCCAAAACCGGTATTTCCAGCCCAATGCCGGCATCCGTACTAAACAGCAGGAAACTTCGTCTAAAACTCAGGAGAAACGTTTCCTTGAAACTGCTCTGCTGTGCGTTCGTTCACCTAAGAGAGTTGAATCTATGTTGAGATTCAGCGAGTCAGAAACACGTTTCTTCTAGGAGCTGCGTTGGGATATTCCCGAGTGAATGGGACCATAGGCTGTACAGAGAAATATCTGCTTCTAAAACCAAAAGTGTGCTGTCAAACTGAATGGTTGTCAATGTGTGCATTCAACTGACAGAGTTAAACTCACGTGTGGATTCAGCGGTTTGCAAACCCTTTCTGTGCAGAATCCCAAAACCGCTATTTCCAGCCCAGTGCCGGCATCCATACTAAGCAGCAGGAAACTTCGTCTAAAACTCAGGAGAAACGTTTCCTTGAAACTGCTCTGCTGTGCGTTCGTTCACCTAAGAGAGTTGAATCTATGTTGAGAATCAGCGAGTCAGAAACACGTTTCTTCTAGGAGCTGCTTTGGGATATTCCCGAGTGAATGGGACCATAGGCTGTACAGAGAAATATCTGCTTCTAAAACCAAAACGGATCTATCTAACTGAATGGTTGCCAATGTGTGCATTCAATTGACAGAGTTAAACTCACGTGTGGATTCAGCGGTTTGCAAACCCTTTCTGTGCAGAATCCCAAAACCAGTATTTCCAGCCCAATGCCGGCATCCGTACTAAACAGCAGGAAACTTCGTCTAAAACTCAGGAGAAACGTTTCCTTGAAACTGCTCTGCTGTGCGTTCGATCACCTAAGAGAGTTGAATCTATGTTGAGATTCAGCGAGTCAGAAACACGTTTCTTCTAGGAGGTGCGTTGGGATATTCCCGAGTGAATGGGACCATAGGCTGTACAGAGAAATATCTGCTCCTACAACCAAAAGGGTGGTATCTAACTGAATGGTTGTCAATGTGTGCATTCAACTGACAGAGTTAAACTCACATGTGGATTCAGCGGTTTACAAACCCTTTCTGTGCAGAATCCCAAAACCGGTAATTCCTGCTCAATGCCGGCATCCGTACTAAACAGCAGGAAACTTCGTCTAAAACTCAGGAGAAACGTTTCCTTGAAACTGCTCTGCTGTGCGTTCGTTCACCTAAGAGAGTTGAATCTATGTTGAGATTCAGCGAGTCAGAAACACGTTTCTTCTAGGAGGTGCGTTGGGATATTCCCGAGTGAATGGGACCATAGGCTGTACAGAGAAATATCTGCTCCTACAACCAAAAGGGTGGTATCTAACTGAATGGTTGTCAATGTGTGCATTCAACTGACAGAGTTAAACTCACATGTGGATTCAGCGGTTTACAAACCCTTTCTGTGCAGAATCCCAAAACCGGTAATTCCAGCTCAATGCCGGCATCCGTACTAAACAGCAGGAAACTTCGTCTAAAACTCAGGAGAAACGTTTCCTTGAAACTGCTCTGCTGTGCGTTCGTTCACCTAAGAGAGTTGAAACTATGTTGAGATTTAGCGAGTCAGAAACACGTTTATGTTAGGAGCTGCGTTGGGATATTCCCGAGTGAATGGGACCATAGGCTGTACAGAGAAATATCTGCTTCTGAAACAAAAACGGAGCTATCTAACTGAATGGTTGTCAATGTGTGCATTGATCTGACAGAGATAAACTCACGTGTGGATACAGCGGTTTGCAAACCATTTCTGTGCAGAATCCCAAAACCGGTATGTCCAGCCCAATGCCGGCATCCGTACTAAACAGCAGGAAACTTCGTCTAAAACTCAGGAGAATCGTTTCCTTGAAACTGCTCTGCTGTGCGTTCGTTCACCTAAGATAGTTGAATCTATGTTGAGATTCAGCGAGTCAGAAACACGTTTCTTCTAGGAGCTGCGTTAGGATATTCCCGAGTGAATGGGACCATAGGCTGTGCAGAGTAATATCTGCTTCTAAAACCAAAACGGAGCTATCTAACTGAATGGTTGTCAATGTGTGCATTCAACTGACAGAGTTAAACTCACGTGTGGATTCAGCGGTTTGCAAACCCTTTCTGTGCAGAATCCCAAAACCGGTATTTCCAGCCCAATGCCGGCATACGTACTAAACAGCAGGAAACTTCGTCTAAGACTCAGGAGAAACGTTTCCTTGAAACTGCTCTGCTGTGCGTTCGTTCACCTAAGAGAGTTGAAACTATGTTGAGATTCAGCGAGTCAGAAACACGTTTCTTCTAGGAGCTGCGTTGGGATATTCCCGAGTGAATGGGACCATAGGCTGTACAGAGAAATATCTGCTTCTAAACCAAAAGTGTGCTATCAAACTGAATGGTTGTCAATGTGTGCATTCAACTGACAGAGTTAAACTCACGTGTGGATTCAGCGGTTTGCAAACCCTTTCTGTGCAGAATCCCAAAACCGGTATTTCCAGCCCAATGCCGGCATCCGTACTAAACAGCAGGAAACTTCGTCTAAAACTCAGGAGAAACGTTTCCTTGAAACTGCTCTGCTGTGCGTTCGTTCACCTAAGAGAGTTGAATCTATGTTGAGATTCAGCGAGTCAGAAACACGTTTCTTCTAGGAGCTGCGTTGGGATATTCCCGAGTGAATGGGACCATAGGCTGTACAGAGAAATATCTGCTTCTAAAACCAAAAGTGTGCTATCAAACTGAATGGTTGTCAATGTGTGCATTCAACTGACAGAGTTAAACTCACGTGTGGATTCAGCGGTTTGCAAACCCTTTCTGTGCAGAATCCCAAAACCGCTATTTCCAGCCCAATGCCGGCATCCGTACTAAGCAGCAGGAAACTTCGTCTAAAACTCAGGAGAAACGTTTCCTTGAAACTGCTCTGCTGTGCGTTCGTTCACCTAAGAGAGTTGAATCTATGTTGAGATTCAGCGAGTCAGAAACACGTTTCTTCTAGGAGCTGCTTTGGGATATTCCCGAGTGAATGGGACCATAGGCTGTACAGAGAAATATCTGCTTCTAAAACCAAAACGGAGCTATCTAACTGAATGGTTGCCAATGTGTGCATTCAACTGACAGAGTTAAACTCACGTGTGGATTCAGCGGTTTGCAAACCCTTTCTGTGCAGAATCCCAAAACCAGTATTTCCAGCCCAATGCCGGCATCCGTACTAAACAGCAGGAAACTTCGTGTAAAACTCAGGAGAAACGTTTCCTTGAAACTGCTCTGCTGTGCGTTCGATCACCTAAGAGAGTTGAATCTATGTTGAGATTCAGCGAGTCAGAAACACGTTTCTTCTAGGAGGTGCGTTGGGATATTCCCGAGTGAATGGGACCATAGGCTGTACAGAGAAATATCTGCTCCTACAACCAAAAGGGTGGTATCTAACTGAATGGTTGTCAATGTGTGCATTCAACTGACAGAGTTAAACTCACATGTGGATTCAGCGGTTTACAAACCCTTTCTGTGCAGAATCCCAAAACCGGTAATTCCTGCTCAATGCCGGCATCCGTACTAAACAGCAGGAAACTTCGTCTAAAACTCAGGAGAAACGTTTCCTTGAAACTGCTCTGCTGTGCGTTCGTTCACCTAAGAGAGTTGAAACTATGTTGAGATTTAGCGAGTCAGAAACACGTTTATGTTAGGAGCTGCGTTGGGATATTCCCGAGTGAATGGGACCATAGGCTGTACAGAGAAATATGTGCTTCTGAAACCAAAACGGAGCTATCTAACTGAATGGTTGTCAATGTGTGCATTCAACTGACAGAGATAAACTCACGTGTGGATTCAGCGGTTTACAAACCCTTTCTGTGCAGAATCCCAAAACCGGTAATTCCTGCTCAATGCCGGCATCCGTACTAAACAGCAGGAAACTTCGTCTAAAACTCAGGAGAAACGTTTCCTTGAAACTGCTCTGCTGTGCGTTCGTTCACCTAAGAGAGTTGAATCTATGTTGAGATTCAGCGAGTCAGAAACACGTTTCTTCTAGGAGCTGCGTTGGGATATTCCCGAGTGAATGGGACCATAGGCTGTACAGAGAAATATCTGCTTCTAAACCAAAAGTGTGCTATCAAACTGAATGGTTGTCAATGTGTGCATTCAACTGACAGAGTTAAACTCACGTTTGGATTCAGCGGTTTGCAAACCCTTTCTGTGCAGAATCCCAAAACCGGTATTTCCAGCCCAATGCCGGCATCCGTACTAAACAGCAGGAAACTTCGTCTAAAACTCAGGAGAAACGTTTCCTTGAAACTGCTCTGCTGTGCGTTCGTTCACCTAAGAGAGTTGAATCTATGTTGAGATTCAGCGAGTCAGAAACACGTTTCTTCTAGGAGCTGCGTTGGGATATTCCCGAGTGAATGGGACCATAGGCTGTACAGAGAAATATCTTCTCCTACAACCAAAAGGGTGGTATCTAACTGAATGGTTGTCAATGTGTGCATTCAACTGACAGAGTTAAACTCACGTGTGGATTCAGCGGTTTGCAAACCCTTTCTGTGCAGAATCCCAAAACCGGTATTTCCAGCCCAATGCCGGCATACGTACTAAACAGCAGGAAACTTCGTCTAAAACTCAGGAGAAACGTTTCCTTGAAACTGCTCTGCTGTGCGTTCGTTCACCTAAGAGAGTTGAATCTATGTTGAGATTCAGCGAGTCAGAAACACGTTTCTTCTAGGAGCTGCGTTGGGATATTCCCGAGTGAATGGGACCATAGGCTGTACAGAGAAATACATGCTTCTAAAACCAAAGTGTGCTATCAAACTGAATGGTTGTCAATGTGTGCATTCAACTGACAGAGTTAAACTCACGTGTGGATTCAGCGGTTTGCAAACCCTTTCTGTGCAGAATCCCAAAACCGGTATGTCCAGCCCAATGCCGGCATCCGTACTAAACAGCAGGAAACTTCGTCTAAAACTCAGGAGAAACGTTTCCTTGAAACTGCTCTGCTGTGCGTTCGTTCACCTAAGATAGTTGAATCTATGTTGAGATTCAGCGAGTCAGAAACACGTTTCTTCTAGGAGCTGCGTTGGGATATTCCCGAGTGAATGGGACCATAGGCTGTACAGAGAAATATCTGCTTCTAAAACCAAAAGTGTGCTATCAAACTGAATGGTTGTCAATGTGTGCATTCAACTGACAGAGTTAAACTCACATGTGGATTCAGCGGTTTGCAAACCCTTTCTGTGCAGAATCCCAAAACCGGTATTTCCAGCCCAATGCCGGCATACGTACTAAACAGCAGGAAACTTCGTCTAAGACTCAGGAGAAACGTTTCCTTGAAACTGCTCTGCTGTGCGTTCGTTCACCTAAGAGAGTTGAATCTATGTTGAGATTCAGCGAGTCAGAAACACGTTTCTTCTAGGAGCTGCGTTGGGATATTCCCGAGTGAATGGGACCATAGGCTGTACAGAGAAATATCTGCTTCTAAACCAAAAGTGTGCTATCAAACTGAATGGTTGTCAATGTGTGCATTCAACTGACCGAGTTAAACTCACGTGTGGATTCAGCGGTTTGCAAACCCTTTCTGTGCAGAATCCCAAAACCGGTATTTCCAGCCCAATGCCGGCATACGTACTAAACAGCAGGAAACTTCGTCTAAAACTCAGGAGAAACGTTTCCTTGAAACTGCTCTGCTGTGCGTTCGTTCACCTAAGAGAGTTCAATCTATGTTGAGATTCAGCGAGTCAGAAACACGTTTCTTCTAGGAGGTGCGTTGGGATATTCCCGAGTGATTGGGACCATAGGCTGTACAGAGAAATATCTGCTCCTACAACCAAAAGGGTGGTATCTAACTGAATGGTTGTCAATGTGTGAATTCAACTGACAGAGTTAAACTCACATGTGGATTCAGCGGTTTACAAACCCTTTCTGTGCAGAATCCCAAAACCGGTATTCCAGCTAAATGCCGGCATCCGTACTAAACAGCAGGAAACTTCGTCTAAAACTCAGGAGAAACGTTTCCTTGAAACTGCTCTGCTGTGCGTTCGTTCACCTAAGAGAGTTGAAACTATGTTGAGATTTAGCGAGTCAGAAACACGTTTATGTTAGGAGCTGCGTTGGGATATTCCCGAGTGAATGGGACCATAGGCTGTACAGAGAAATATCTGCTTCTGAAACCAAAACGGAGCTATCTAACTGAATGGTTGTCAATGTGTGCATTCAGCTGACAGAGATAAACTCACGTGTGGATTCAGCGGTTTGCAAACCATTTCTGTGCCGAATCCTAAAACCGGTATGTCCAGCCCAATGCCGGCATCCGTACTAAACAGCAGGAAACTTCGTCTAAAACTCAGGAGAATCGTTTCCTTGAAACTGCTCTGCTGTGCGTTCGTTCACCTAAGATAGTTGAATCTATGTTGAGATTCAGCGAGTCAGAAACACGTTTCTTCTAGGAGCTGCGTTAGGATATTCCCGAGTGAATGGGACCATAGGCTGTGCAGAGTAATATCTGCTTCTAAAACCAAAAGTGTGCTATCAAACTGAATGGTTGTCAATGTGTGCATTCAACTGACAGAGTTAAACTCACGTGTGGATTCAGCGGTTTGCAAACCCTTTCTGTGCAGAATCCCAAAACCGATATTTCCAGCCCAATGCCGGCATACGTACTAAAGAGCAGGAAACTTCGTCTAAAACTCAGGAGCAACGTTTCCTTGAAACTGCTCTGCTGTGCGTTCGTTCACCTAAGAGAGTTGAATCTATGTTGAGATTCAGCGAGTCAGAAACACGTTTCTTCTAGGAGCTGCGTTGGGATATTCCCGAGTGAATGGGACCATAGGCTGTACAGAGAAATATCTGCTTCTAAAACCAAAACGGAGCTATCTAACTGAATGGTTGTCAATGTGTGCATTCAACTGACAGAGTTAAACTCACGTGTGGATTCAGCGGTTTGCAAACCCTTTCTGTGCAGAATCCCAAAACCGCTATTTCCAGCCCAATGCCGGCATACGTACTAAACAGCAGGAAACTTCGTCTAAGACTCAGGAGAAACGTTTCCTTGAAACTGCTCTGCTGTGCGTTCGTTCACCTAAGAGAGTTGAATCTATGTTGAGATTCAGCGAGTCAGAAACACGTTTCTTCTAGGAGCTGCGTTGGGATATTCCCGAGTGAATGGGACCATAGGCTGTACAGAGAAATATCTGCTTCTAAAACCAAAAGTGTGCTATCAAACTGAATGGTTGTCAATGTGTGCATTCAACTGACAGAGTTAAACTCACGTGTGGATTCAGCGGTTTCCAAACCCTTTCTGTGCAGAATCCCAAAACCGCTATTTCCAGCCCAATGCCGGCATACGTACTAAAGAGCAGGAAACTTCGTCTAAAACTCAGGAGCAACGTTTCCTTGAAACTGCTCTGCTGTGCGTTCGTTCACCTAAGAGAATTGAAACTATGTTGAGATTCAGCGAGTCAGAAACACGTTTCTTCTAGGAGCTGCGTTGGGATATTCCCGAGTGAATGGGACCATAGGCTGTACAGAGAAATATCTGCTTCTAAAACCAAAAGTGTGCTATCAAACTGAATGGTTGTCAATGTGTGCATTCAACTGACAGAGTTAAACTCACGTGTGGATTCAGCGGTTTGCAAACCCTTTCTGTGCAGAATCCCAAAACCGGTATTTCCAGCCCAATGCCGGCATACGTACTAAACAGCAGGAAACTTCGTCTAAGACTCAGGAGAAACGTTTCCTTGAAACTGCTCTGCTGTGCGTTCGTTCACCTAAGAGAGTTGAATCTATGTTGAGATTCAGCGAGTCAGAAACACGTTTCTTCTAGGAGCTGCGTTGGGATATTCCTGAGTGAATGGGACCATAGGCTGTACAGAGAAATATCTGCTTCTAAACCAAAAGTGTGCTATCAAACTGAATGGTTGTCAATGTGTGCATTCAACTGACAGAGTTAAACTCACGTGTGGATTCAGCGGTTTGCAAACCCTTTCTGTGCAGAATCCCAAAACCGGTATTTCCAGCCCAATGCCGGCATCCGTACTAAACAGCAGGAAACTTCGTCTAAAACTCAGGAGAAACGTTTCCTTGAAACTGCTCTGCTGTGCGTTCGTTCACCTAAGAGAGTTGAATCTATGTTGAGATTCAGCGAGTCAGAAACACGTTTCTTCTAGGAGCTGCGTTGGGATATTCCCGAGTGAATGGGACCATAGGCTGTACAGAGAAATATCTGCTTCTAAAACCAAAAGTGTGCTGTCAAACTGAATGGTTGTCAATGTGTGCATTCAACTGACAGAGTTAAACTCACGTGTGGATTCAGCGGTTTGCAAACCCTTTCTGTGCAGAATCCCAAAACCGCTATTTCCAGCCCAATGCCGGCATCCATACTAAGCAGCAGGAAACTTCGTCTAAAACTCAGGAGAAACGTTTCCTTGAAACTGCTCTGCTGTGCGTTCGTTCACCTAAGAGAGTTGAATCTATGTTGAGATTCAGCGAGTCAGAAACACGTTTCTTCTAGGAGCTGCTTTGGGATATTCCCGAGTGAATGGGACCATAGGCTGTACAGAGAAATATCTGCTTCTAAAACCAAAACGGATCTATCTAACTGAATGGTTGCCAATGTGTGCATTCAATTGACAGAGTTAAACTCACGTGTGGATTCAGCGGTTTGCAAACCCTTTCTGTGCAGAATCCCAAAACCAGTATTTCCAGCCCAATGCCGGCATCCGTACTAAACAGCAGGAAACTTCGTCTAAGACTCAGGAGAAACGTTTCCTTGAAACTGCTCTGCTGTGCGTTCGATCACCTAAGAGAGTTGAATCTATGTTGAGATTCAGCGAGTCAGAAACACGTTTCTTCTAGGAGCTGCGTTGGGATATTCCCGAGTGAATGGGACCATAGGCTGTACAGAGAAATATCTGCTCCTACAACCAAATGGGTGGTATCTAACTGAATGGTTGTCAATGTGTGCATTCAACTGACAGAGTTAAACTCACATGTGGATTCAGCGGTTTACAAACCCTTTCTGTGCAGAATCCCAAAACCGGTAATTCCTGCTCAATGCCGGCATCCGTACTAAACAGCAGGAAACTTCGTCTAAAACTCAGGAGAAACGTTTCCTTGAAACTGCTCTGCTGTGCGTTCGTTCACCTAAGAGAGTTGAATCTATGTTGAGATTCAGCGAGTCAGAAACACGTTTCTTCTAGGAGCTGCGTTGGGATATTCCCGAGTGAATGGGACCATAGGCTGTACAGAGAAATATCTGCTTCTAAACCAAAAGTGTGCTATCAAACTGAATGGTTGTCAATGTGTGCATTCAACTGACAGAGTTAAACTCACGTGTGGATTCAGCGGTTTGCAAACCCTTTCTGTGCAGAATCCCAAAACCGGTATTTCCAGCCCAATGCCGGCATCCGTACTAAACAGCAGGAAACTTCGTCTAAAACTCAGGAGAAACGTTTCCTTGAAACTGCTCTGCTGTGCGTTCGTTCACCTAAGAGAGTTGAATCTATGTTGAGATTCAGCGAGTCAGAAACACGTTTCTTCTAGGAGCTGCGTTGGGATATTCCCGAGTGAATGGGACCATAGGCTGTACAGAGAAATATCTTCTCCTACAACCAAAAGGGTGGTATCTAACTGAATGGTTGTCAATGTGTGCATTCAACTGACAGAGTTAAACTCACGTGTGGATTCAGCGGTTTGCAAACCCTTTCTGTGCAGAATCCCAAAACCGGTATTTCCAGCCCAATGCCGGCATACGTACTAAACAGCAGGAAACTTCGTCTAAAACTCAGGAGAAACGTTTCCTTGAAACTGCTCTGCTGTGCGTTCGTTCACCTAAGAGAGTTGAATCTATGTTGAGATTCAGCGAGTCAGAAACACGTTTCTTCTAGGAGCTGCGTTGGGATATTCCCGAGTGAATGGGACCATAGGCTGTACAGAGAAATACATGCTTCTAAAACCAAAGTGTGCTATCAAACTGAATGGTTGTCAATGTGTGCATTCAACTGACAGAGTTAAACTCACGTGTGGATTCAGCGGTTTGCAAACCCTTTCTGTGCAGAATCCCAAAACCGGTATGTCCAGCCCAATGCCGGCATCCGTACTAAACAGCAGGAAACTTCGTCTAAAACTCAGGAGAAACGTTTCCTTGAAACTGCTCTGCTGTGCGTTCGTTCACCTAAGATAGTTGAATCTATGTTGAGATTCAGCGAGTCAGAAACACGTTTCTTCTAGGAGCTGCGTTGGGATATTCCCGAGTGAATGGGACCATAGGCTGTACAGAGAAATATCTGCTTCTAAAACCAAAAGTGTGCTATCAAACTGAATGGTTGTCAATGTGTGCATTCAACTGACAGAGTTAAACTCACATGTGGATTCAGCGGTTTGCAAACCCTTTCTGTGCAGAATCCCAAAACCGGTATTTCCAGCCCAATGCCGGCATACGTACTAAACAGCAGGAAACTTCGTCTAAGACTCAGGAGAAACGTTTCCTTGAAACTGCTCTGCTGTGCGTTCGTTCACCTAAGAGAGTTGAATCTATGTTGAGATTCAGCGAGTCAGAAACACGTTTCTTCTAGGAGCTGCGTTGGGATATTCCCGAGTGAATGGGACCATAGGCTGTACAGAGAAATATCTGCTTCTAAACCAAAAGTGTGCTATCAAACTGAATGGTTGTCAATGTGTGCATTCAACTGACAGAGTTAAACTCACGTGTGGATTCAGCGGTTTGCAAACCCTTTCTGTGCAGAATCCCAAAACCGGTATTTCCAGCCCAATGCCGGCATACGTACTAAACAGCAGGAAACTTCGTCTAAAACTCAGGAGAAACGTTTCCTTGAAACTGCTCTGCTGTGCGTTCGTTCACCTAAGAGAGTTCAATCTATGTTGAGATTCAGCGAGTCAGAAACACGTTTCTTCTAGGAGCTGCGTTAGGATATTCCCGAGTGAATGGGACCATAGGCTGTGCAGAGTAATATCTGCTTCTAAAACCAAAACGGAGCTATCTAACTGAATGGTTGTCAATGTGTGCATTCAACTGACAGAGTTAAACTCACGTATGGATTCAGCGGTTTGCAAACCCTTTCTGTGCAGAATCCCAAAACCGGTATTTCCAGCCCAATGCCGGCATACGTACTAAAGAGCAGGAAACTTCGTCTAAAACTCAGGAGAAACGTTTCCTTGAAACTGCTCTGCTGTGCGTTCGTTCACCTAAGAGAGTTGAATCTATGTTGAGATTCAGCGAGTCAGAAACACGTTTCTTCTAGGAGCTGCGTTGGGATATTCCCGAGTGAATGGGACCATAGGCTGTACAGAGAAATATCTGCTTCTAAAACCAAAAGTGTGCTATCAAACTGAATGGTTGTCAATGTGTGCATTCAACTGACAGAGTTAAACTCACGTGTGGATTCAGCGGTTTGCAAACCCTTTCTGTGCAGAATCCCAAAACCGGTATTTCCAGCCCAATGCCGGCATACGTACTAAACAGCAGGAAACTTCGTCTAAGACTCAGGAGAAACGTTTCCTTGAAACTGCTCTGCTGTGCGTTCGTTCACCTAAGAGAGTTGAATCTATGTTGAGATTCAGCGAGTCAGAAACACGTTTCTTCTAGGAGCTGCGTTGGGATATTCCCGAGTGAATGGGACCATAGGCTGTACAGAGAAATATCTGCTTCTAAACCAAAAGTGTGCTATCAAACTGAATGGTTGTCAATGTGTGCATTCAACTGACAGAGTTAAACTCACGTTTGGATTCAGCGGTTTGCAAACCCTTTCTGTGCAGAATCCCAAAACCGGTATTTCCAGCCCAATGCCGGCATCCGTACTAAACAGCAGGAAACTTCGTCTAAAACTCAGGAGAAACGTTTCCTTGAAACTGCTCTGCTGTGCGTTCGTTCACCTAAGAGAGTTGAATCTATGTTGAGATTCAGCGAGTCAGAAACACGTTTCTTCTAGGAGCTGCGTTGGGATATTCCCGAGTGAATGGGACCATAGGCTGTACAGAGAAATATCTGCTCCTACAACCAAAAGGGTGGTATCTAACTGAATGGTTGTCAATGTGTGCATTCAACTGACAGAGTTAAACTCACGTGTGGATTCAGCGGTTTGCAAACCCTTTCTGTGCAGAATCCCAAAACCGGTATTTCCAGCCCAATGCCGGCATACGTACTAAACAGCAGGAAACTTCGTCTAAAACTCAGGAGAAACGTTTCCTTGAAACTGCTCTGCTGTGCGTTCGTTCACCTAAGAGAGTTGAATCTATGTTGAGATTCAGCGAGTCAGAAACACGTTTCTTCTAGGAGCTGCGTTGGGATATTCCCGAGTGAATGGGACCATAGGCTGTACAGAGAAATATCTGCTTCTAAAACCAAAGTGTGCTATCAAACTGAATGGTTGTCAATGTGTGCATTCAACTGACAGAGTTAAACTCACGTGTGGATTCAGCGGTTTGCAAACCCTTTCTGTGCAGAATCCCAAAACCGGTATGTCCAGCCCAATGCCGGCATCCGTACTAAACAGCAGGAAACTTCGTCTAAAACTCAGGAGAAACGTTTCCTTGAAACTGCTCTGCTGTGCGTTCGTTCACCTAAGATAGTTGAATCTATGTTGAGATTCAGCGAGTCAGAAACACGTTTCTTCTAGGAGCTGCGTTGGGATATTCCCGAGTGAATGGGACCATAGGCTGTACAGAGAAATATCTGCTTCTAAAACCAAAAGTGTGCTATCAAACTGAATGGTTGTCAATGTGTGCATTCAACTGACAGAGTTAAACTCACATGTGGATTCAGCGGTTTGCGAACCCTTTCTGTGCAGAATCCCAAAACCGGTATTTCCAGCCCAATGCCGGCATACGTACTAAACAGCAGGAAACTTCGTCTAAGACTCAGGAGAAACGTTTCCTTGAAACTGCTCTGCTGTGCGTTCGTTCACCTAAGAGAGTTGAATCTATGTTGAGATTCAGCGAGTCAGAAACACGTTTCTTCTAGGAGCTGCGTTAGGACATTCCCGAGTGAATGGGACCATAGGCTGTGCAGAGTAATATCTGCTTCTAAAACCAAAACGGAGCTATCTAACTGAATGGTTGTCAATGTGTGCATTCAACTGACAGAGTTAAACTCACGTGTGGATTCAGCGGTTTGCAAACCCTTTATCTGCAGAATCCCAAAACCGGTATTTCCAGCCCAATGCCGGCATACGTACTAAAGAGCAGGAAACTTCGTCTAAAACTCAGGAGAAACGTTTCCTTGAAACTGCTCTGCTGTGCGTTCGTTCACCTAAGAGAGTTGAATCTATGTTGAGATTCAGCGAGTCAGAAACACGTTTCTTCTAGGAGCTGCGTTGGGATATTCCCGAGTGAATGGGACCATAGGCTGTACAGAGAAATGTCTGCTTCTAAAACCAAAACGGAGCTATCTAACTGAATGGTTGTCAATGTGTGCATTCAACTGACAGAGTTAAACTCACGTGTGGATTCAGCGGTTTGCAAACCCTTTCTGTGCAGAATCCCAAAACCGGTATTTCCAGCCCAATGCCGGCATACGTACTAAACAGCAGGAAACTTCGTCTAAAACTCAGGAGCAACGTTTCCTTGAAACTGCTCTGCTGTGCGTTCGTTCACCTAAGAGAATTGAAACTATGTTGAGATTCAGCGAGTCAGAAACACGTTTCTTCTAGGAGCTGCGTTGGGATATTCTCGAGTGAATGGGACCATAGGCTGTACAGAGAAATATCTGCTTCTAAAACCAAAAGTGTGCTATCAAACTGAATGGTTGTCAATGTGTGCATTCAACTGACAGAGTTAAACTCACGTGTGGATTCAGCGGTTTGCAAACCCTTTCTGTGCAGAATCCCAAAACCGGTATTTCCAGCCCAATGCCGGCATCCGTACTAAACAGCAGGAAACTTCGTCTAAAACTCAGGAGAAACGTTTCCTTGAAACTGCTCTGCTGTGCGTTCGTTCACCTAAGAGAGTTGAATCTATGTTGAGATTCAGCGAGTCAGAAACACGTTTCTTCTAGGAGCTGCTTTGGGATATTCCCGAGTGAATGGGACCATAGGCTGTACAGAGAAATATCTGCTTCTAAAACCAAAACGGAGCTATCTAATTGAATCGTTGTCAATGTGAGCATTCAACTGACAGAGTTAAACTCACGTTTGGATTCAGCGGTTTACAAACCCTTTCTGTGCAGAATCCCAAAACCGGTAATTCCAGCTCAATGCCCGCATCCATACTAAACAGCAGGAAACTTCGTCTAAAACTCAGGAGAAACGTTTCCTTGAAACTGCTCTGCTGTGCGTTCGTTCACCTAAGAGAGTTGAAACTATGTTGAGATTCAGCGAGTCAGAAACACGTTTATGCTAGGAGCTGCGTTGGGATATTCCCGAGTGAATGGGACCATAGGCTGTACAGAGAAATATCTGCTTCTGAAACCAAAACGGAGCTATCTAACTGAATGGTTGTCAATGTGTGCATTCAACTGACAGAGTTAAACTCACGTGTGGATTCAGCGGTTTGCATACCATTTCTGTGCAGAATCCCAAATCCGGTATGTCCAGCCCAATGCCGACATCCGTACTAAACAGCAGGAAACTTCGTCTAAAACTCAGGAGAAACGTTTCCTTGAAACTGCTCTGCTGTGCGTTCGTTCACCTAAGATAGTTGAATCTATGTTGAGATTCAGCGAGTCAGAAACACGTTTCTTCTAGGAGCTGCGTTAGGATATTCCCGAGTGAATGGGACCATAGGCTGCGCAGAGTAATATCTGCTTCTAAAACCAAAACGGAGTTATGTAACTGAATGGTTGTCAATGTGTGCATTCAACTGACAGAGTTAAACTCACGTGTGGATTCAGCGGTTTGCAAACCCTTTCTGTGCAGAATCCCAAAACCGGTATTTCCAGCCCAATGCCGGCATACGTACTAAAGAGCTTGAAACTTCGTCTAAAACTCAGGAGCAACGTTTCCTTGAAACTGCTCTGCTCTGCGTTCGTTCACCTAAGAGAGTTGAATCTATGTTGAGATTCAGCGAGTCAGAAACACGTTTCTTCTAGGAGCTGCGTTGGGATATTCCCGAGTGAATGGGACCATAGGCTGTACAGAGAAATATCTGCTTCTAAAACCAAAACGGAGCTATCTAACTGAATGGTTGTCAATGTGTGCATTCAACTGACAGAGTTAAACTCACGTGTGGATTCAGCGGTTTGCAAACCATTTCTGTGCAGAATCCCAAAACCGGTATTTCCAGCCCAATGCCGGCATACGTACTAAACAGCAGGAAACTTCGTCTAAGACTCAGGAGAAACGTTTCCTTGAAACTGCTCTGCTGTGCGTTCGTTCACCTAAGAGAGTTGAATCTATGTTGAGAATCAGCGAGTCAGAAACACGTTTCTTCTAGGAGCTGCGTTGGGATATTCCCGAGTGAATGGGACCATAGGCTGTACAGAGAAATATCTGCTTCTAAACCAAAAGTGTGCTATCAAACTGAATGGTTGTCAATGTGTGCATTCAACTGACAGAGTTAAACTCACGTGTGGATTCAGCGGTTTGCAAACCCTTTCTGTGCAGAATCCCAAAACCGGTATTTCCAGCCCAATGCCGGCATACGTACTAAACAGCAGGAAACATCGTCTAAAACTCAGGAGAAACGTTTCCTTGAAAGTGCTCTGCTGTGCGTTCGTTCACCTAAGAGAGTTGAATCTATGTTGAGATTCAGCGAGTCAGAAACACGTTTTTTCTAGGAGCTGCGTTGGGATATTCCCGAGTGAATGGGACCATAGGCTGTACAGAGAAATATCTGCTTCTAAAACCAAAAGTGTGCTATCAAACTGAATGGTTGTCAATGTGTGCATTCAACTGACAGAGTTAAACTCACGTGTGGATTCAGCGGTTTGCAAACCCTTTCTGTGCAGAATCCCAAAACCGGTATGTCCAGCCCAATGCCGGCATCCGTACTAAACAGCAGGAAACTTCGTCTAAAACTCAGGAGAAACGTTTCCTTGAAACTGCTCTGCTGTGCGTTCGTTCACCTAAGATAGTTGAATCTATGTTGAGATTCAGCGAGTCAGAAACACGTTTCTTCTAGGAGCTGCGTTGGGATATTCCCGAGTGAATGGGACCATAGGCTGTACAGAGAAATATCTGCTTCTAAAACCAAAAGTGTGCTATCAAACTGAATGGTTGTCAATGTGTGCATTCAACTGACAGAGTTAAACTCACATGTGGATTCAGCGGTTTGCAAACCCTTTCTGTGCAGAATCCCAAAACCGGTATTTCCAGCCCAATGCCGGCATACGTACTAAACAGCAGGAAACTTCGTCTAAGACTCAGGAGAAACGTTTCCTTGAAACTGCTCTGCTGTGCGTTCGTTCACCTAAGAGAGTTGAATCTATGTTGAGATTCAGCGAGTCAGAAACACGTTTCTTCTAGGAGCTGCGTTGGGATATTCCCGAGTGAATGGGACCATAGGCTGTACAGAGAAATATCTGCTTCTAAACCAAAAGTGTGCTATCAAACTGAATGGTTGTCAATGTGTGCATTCAACTGACAGAGTTAAACTCACGTGTGGATTCAGCGGTTTGCAAACCCTTTCTGTGCAGAATCCCAAAACCGGTATTTCCAGCCCAATGCCGGCATCCGTACTAAACAGCAGGAAACTTCGTCTAAAACTCAGGAGAAACGTTTCCTTGAAACTGCTCTGCTGTGCGTTCGTTCACCTAAGAGAGTTCAATCTATGTTGAGATTCAGCGAGTCAGAAACACGTTTCTTCTAGGAGGTGCGTTGGGATATTCCCGAGTGATTGGGACCATAGGCTGTACAGAGAAATATCTGCTCCTACAACCAAAAGGGTGGTATCTAACTGAATGGTTGTCAATGTGTGAATTCAACTGACAGAGTTAAACTCACATGTGGATTCAGCGGTTTACAAACCCTTTCTGTGCAGAATCCCAAAACCGGTAATTCCAGCTAAATGCCGGCATCCGTACTAAACAGCAGGAAACTTCGTCTAAAACTCAGGAGAAACGTTTCCTTGAAACTGCTCTGCTGTGCGTTCGTTCACCTAAGAGAGTTGAAACTATGTTGAGATTTAGCGAGTCAGAAACACGTTTATGTTAGGAGCTGCGTTGGGATATTCCCGAGTGAATGGGACCATAGGCTGTACAGAGAAATATCTGCTTCTGAAACCAAAACGGAGCTATCTAACTGAATGGTTGTCAATGTGTGCATTCAGCTGACAGAGATAAACTCACGTGTGGATTCAGCGGTTTGCAAACCATTTCTGTGCCGAATCCCAAAACCGGTATGTCCAGCCCAATGCCGGCATCCGTACTAAACAGCAGGAAACTTCGTCTAAAACTCAGGAGAATCGTTTCCTTGAAACTGCTCTGCTGTGCGTTCGTTCACCTAAGATAGTTGAATCTATGTTGAGATTCAGGGAGTCAGAAACACGTTTCTTCTAGGAGCTGCGTTAGGACATTCCCGAGTGAATGGGACCATAGGCTGTGCAGAGTAATATCTGCTTCTAAAACCAAAACGGAGCTATCTAACTGAATGGTTGTCAATGTGTGCATTCAACTGACAGAGTTAAACTCACGTGTGGATTCAGCGGTTTGCAAACCCTTTATGTGCAGAATCCCAAAACAGGTATTTCCAGCCCAATGCCGGCATACGTACTAAAGAGCAGGAAACTTCGTCTAAAACTCAGGAGCAACGTTTACTTGAAACTGCTCTGCTGTGCGTTCGTTCACCTAAGAGAGTTGAATCTATGTTGAGATTCAGCGAGTCAGAAACACGTTTCTTCTAGGAGCTGCGTTGGGATATTCCCGAGTGAATGGGACCATAGGCTGTACAGAGAAATATCTGCTTCTAAAACCAAAACGGAGCTATCTAACTGAATGGTTGTCAATGTGTGCATTCAACTGACAGAGTTAAACTCACATGTGGATTCAGCGGTTTGCAAACCCTTTCTGTGCAGAATCCCAAAACCGGTATTTCCAGCCCAATGCCGGCATACGTACTAAACAGCAGGAAACTTCGTCTAAAACTCAGGAGCAACGTTTCCTTGAAACTGCTCTGCTGTGCGTTCGTTCACCTAAGAGAATTGAAACTATGTTGAGATTCAGCGAGTCAGAAACACGTTTCTTCTAGGAGCTGCGTTGGGATATTCCCGAGTGAATGGGACCATAGGCTGTACAGAGAAATATCTGCTTCTAAAACCAAAAGTGTGCTATCAAACTGAATGGTTGTCAATGTGTGCATTCAACTGACAGAGTTAAACTCACGTGTGGATTCAGCGGTTTGCAAACCCTTTCTGTGCAGAATCCCAAAACCGGTATTTCCAGCCCAATGCCGGCATCCGTACTAAACAGCAGGAAACTTCGTCTAAAACTCAGGAGAAACGTTTCCTTGAAACTGCTCTGCTGTGCGTTCGTTCACCTAAGAGAGTTGAATCTATGTTGAGATTCAGCGAGTCAGAAACACGTTTCTTCTAGGAGCTGCTTTGGGATATTCCCGAGTGAATGGGACCATAGGCTGTACAGAGAAATATCTGCTTCTAAAACCAAAACGGAGCTATCTAATTGAATCGTTGTCAATGTGTGCATTCAACTGACAGAGTTAAACTCACGTTTGGATTCAGCGGTTTACAAACCCTTTCTGTGCAGAATCCCAAAACCGGTAATTCCAGCTCAATGCCCGCATCCATACTAAACAGCAGGAAACTTCGTCTAAAACTCAGGAGAAACGTTTCCTTGAAACTGCTCTGCTGTGCGTTCGTTCACCTAAGAGAGTTGAAACTATGTTGAGATTCAGCGAGTCAGAAACACGTTTATGCTAGGAGCTGCGTTGGGATATTCCCGAGTGAATGGGACCATAGGCTGTACAGAGAAATATCTGCTTCTGAAACCAAAACGGAGCTATCTAACTGAATGGTTGTCAATGTGTGCATTCAACTGACAGAGTTAAACTCAAGTGTGGATTCAGAGGTTTGCAAACCCTTTCTGTGCAGAATCCCAAATCCGGTATGTCCAGCCCAATGCCGACATCCGTACTAAACAGCAGGAAACTTCGTCTAAAACTCAGGAGAAACGTTTCCTTGAAACTGCTCTGCTGTGCGTTCGTTCACCTAAGATAGTTGAATCTATGTTGAGATTCAGCGAGTCAGAAACACGTTTCTTCTAGGAGCTGCGTTAGGATATTCCCGAGTGAATGGGACCATAGGCTGCGCAGAGAATTATCTGCTTCTAAAACCAAAACGGAGCTATGTAACTGAATGGTTGTCAATGTGTGCATTCAACTGACAGAGTTAAACTCACGTGTGGATTCAGCGGTTTGCAAACCCTTTCTGTGCAGAATCCCAAAACCGGTATTTCCAGCCCAATGCCGGCATACGTACTAAAGAGCTTGAAACTTCGTCTAAAACTCAGGAGCAACGTTTCCTTGAAACTGCTCTGCTGTGCGTTCGTTCACCTAAGAGAGTTGAATCTATGTTGAGAATCAGCGAGTCAGAAACACGTTTCTTCTAGGAGCTGCGTTGGGATATTCCCGAGTGAATGGGACCATAGGCTGTACAGAGAAATATCTGCTTCTAAACCAAAAGTGTGCTATCAAACTGAATGGTTGTCAATGTGTGCATTCAACTGACAGAGTTAAACTCACGTGTGGATTCAGCGGTTTGCAAACCCTTTCTGTGCAGAATCCCAAAACCGGTATTTCCAGCCCAATGCCGGCATACGTACTAAACAGCAGGAAACATCGTCTAAAACTCAGGAGAAACGTTTCCTTGAAAGTGCTCTGCTGTGCGTTCGTTCACCTAAGAGAGTTGAATCTATGTTGAGATTCAGCGAGTCAGAAACACGTTTTTTCTAGGAGCTGCGTTGGGATATTCCCGAGTGAATGGGACCATAGGCTGTACAGAGAAATATCTGCTTCTAAAACCAAAAGTGTGCTATCAAACTGAATGGTTGTCAATGTGTGCATTCAACTGACAGAGTTAAACTCACGTGTGGATTCAGCGGTTTGCAAACCCTTTCTGTGCAGAATCCCAAAACCGGTATGTCCAGCCCAATGCCGGCATCCGTACTAAACAGCAGGAAACTTCGTCTAAAACTCAGGAGAAACGTTTCCTTGAAACTGCTCTGCTGTGCGTTCGTTCACCTAAGATAGTTGAATCTATGTTGAGATTCAGCGAGTCAGAAACACGTTTCTTCTAGGAGCTGCGTTGGGATATTCCCGAGTGAATGGGACCATAGGCTGTACAGAGAAATATCTGCTTCTAAAACCAAAAGTGTGCTATCAAACTGAATGGTTGTCAATGTGTGCATTCAACTGACAGAGTTAAACTCACATGTGGATTCAGCGGTTTGCAAACCCTTTCTGTGCAGAATCCCAAAACCGGTATTTCCAGCCCAATGCCGGCATACGTACTAAACAGCAGGAAACTTCGTCTAAGACTCAGGAGAAACGTTTCCTTGAAACTGCTCTGCTGTGCGTTCGTTCACCTAAGAGAGTTGAATCTATGTTGAGATTCAGCGAGTCAGAAACACGTTTCTTCTAGGAGCTGCGTTGGGATATTCCCGAGTGAATGGGACCATAGGCTGTACAGAGAAATATCTGCTTCTAAACCAAAAGTGTGCTATCAAACTGAATGGTTGTCAAAGTGTGCATTCAACTGACAGAGTTAAACTCACGTGTGGATTCAGCGGTTTGCAAACCCTTTCTGTGCAGAATCCCAAAACCGGTATTTCCAGCCCAATGCCGGCATCCGTACTAAACAGCAGGAAACTTCGTCTAAAACTCAGGAGAAACGTTTCCTTGAAACTGCTCTGCTGTGCGTTCGTTCACCTAAGAGAGTTCAATCTATGTTGAGATTCAGCGAGTCAGAAACACGTTTCTTCTAGGAGGTGCGTTGGGATATTCCCGAGTGATTGGGACCATAGGCTGTACAGAGAAATATCTGCTCCTACAACCAAAAGGGTGGTATCTAACTGAATGGTTGTCAATGTGTGAATTCAACTGACAGAGTTAAACTCACATGTGGATTCAGCGGTTTACAAACCCTTTCTGTGCAGAATCCCAAAACCGGTAATTCCAGCTAAATGCCGGCATCCGTACTAAACAGCAGGAAACTTCGTCTAAAACTCAGGAGAAACGTTTCCTTGAAACTGCTCTGCTGTGCGTTCGTTCACCTAAGAGAGTTGAAACTATGTTGAGATTTAGCGAGTCAGAAACACGTTTATGTTAGGAGCTGCGTTGGGATATTCCCGAGTGAATGGGACCATAGGCTGTACAGAGAAATATCTGCTTCTGAAACCAAAACGGAGCTATCTAACTGAATGGTTGTCAATGTGTGCATTCAGCTGACAGAGATAAACTCACGTGTGGATTCAGCGGTTTGCAAACCATTTCTGTGCCGAATCCCAAAACCGGTATGTCCAGCCCAATGCCGGCATCCGTACTAAACAGCAGGAAACTTCGTCTAAAACTCAGGAGAATCGTTTCCTTGAAACTGCTCTGCTGTGCGTTCGTTCACCTAAGATAGTTGAATCTATGTTGAGATTCAGGGAGTCAGAAACACGTTTCTTCTAGGAGCTGCGTTAGGACATTCCCGAGTGAATGGGACCATAGGCTGTGCAGAGTAATATCTGCTTCTAAAACCAAAACGGAGCTATCTAACTGAATGGTTGTCAATGTGTGCATTCAACTGACAGAGTTAAACTCACGTGTGGATTCAGCGGTTTGCAAACCCTTTATGTGCAGAATCCCAAAACAGGTATTTCCAGCCCAATGCCGGCATACGTACTAAAGAGCAGGAAACTTCGTCTAAAACTCAGGAGCAACGTTTCCTTGAAACTGCTCTGCTGTGCGTTCGTTCACCTAAGAGAGTTGAATCTATGTTGAGATTCAGCGAGTCAGAAACACGTTTCTTCTAGGAGCTGCATTGGGATATTCCCGAGTGAATGGGACCATAGGCTGTACAGAGAAATATCTGCTTCTAAAACCAAAACGGAGCTATCTAACTGAATGGTTGTCAATGTGTGCATTCAACTGACAGAGTTAAACTCACATGTGGATTCAGCGGTTTGCAAACCCTTTCTGTGCAGAATCCCAAAACCGGTATTTCCAGCCCAATGCCGGCATACGTACTAAACAGCAGGAAACTTCGTCTAAAACTCAGGAGCAACGTTTCCTTGAAACTGCTCTGCTGTGCGTTCGTTCACCTAAGAGAATTGAAACTATGTTGAGATTCAGCGAGTCAGAAACACGTTTCTTCTAGGAGCTGCGTTGGGATATTCCCGAGTGAATGGGACCATAGGCTGTACAGAGAAATATCTGCTTCTAAAACCAAAAGTGTGCTATCAAACTGAATGGTTGTCAATGTGTGCATTCAACTGACAGAGTTAAACTCACGTGTGGATTCAGCGGTTTGCAAACCCTTTCTGTGCAGAATCCCAAAACCGGTATTTCCAGCCCAATGCCGGCATCCGTACTAAACAGCAGGAAACTTCGTCTAAAACTCAGGAGAAACGTTTCCTTGAAACTGCTCTGCTGTGCGTTCGTTCACCTAAGAGAGTTGAATCTATGTTGAGATTCAGCGAGTCAGAAACACGTTTCTTCTAGGAGCTGCTTTGGGATATTCCCGAGTGAATGGGACCATAGGCTGTACAGAGAAATATCTGCTTCTAAAACCAAAACGGAGCTATCTAATTGAATCGTTGTCAATGTGTGCATTCAACTGACAGAGTTAAACTCACGTTTGGATTCAGCGGTTTACAAACCCTTTCTGTGCAGAATCCCAAAACCGGTAATTCCAGCTCAATGCCCGCATCCATACTAAACAGCAGGAAACTTCGTCTAAAACTCAGGAGAAACGTTTCCTTGAAACTGCTCTGCTGTGCGTTCGTTCACCTAAGAGAGTTGAAACTATGTTGAGATTCAGCGAGTCAGAAACACGTTTATGCTAGGAGCTGCGTTGGGATATTCCCGAGTGAATGGGACCATAGGCTGTACAGAGAAATATCTGCTTCTGAAACCAAAACGGAGCTATCTAACTGAATGGTTGTCAATGTGTGCATTCAACTGACAGAGTTAAACTCAAGTGTGGATTCAGAGGTTTGCAAACCCTTTCTGTGCAGAATCCCAAATCCGGTATGTCCAGCCCAATGCCGACATCCGTACTAAACAGCAGGAAACTTCGTCTAAAACTCAGGAGAAACGTTTCCTTGAAACTGCTCTGCTGTGCGTTCGTTCACCTAAGATAGTTGAATCTATGTTGAGATTCAGCGAGTCAGAAACACGTTTCTTCTAGGAGCTGCGTTAGGATATTCCCGAGTGAATGGGACCATAGGCTGCGCAGAGAATTATCTGCTTCTAAAACCAAAACGGAGCTATGTAACTGAATGGTTGTCAATGTGTGCATTCAACTGACAGAGTTAAACTCACGTGTGGATTCAGCGGTTTGCAAACCCTTTCTGTGCAGAATCCCAAAACCGGTATTTCCAGCCCAATGCCGGCATACGTACTAAAGAGCTTGAAACTTCGTCTAAAACTCAGGAGCAACGTTTCCTTGAAACTGCTCTGCTGTGCGTTCGTTCACCTAAGAGAGTTGAATCTATGTTGAGAATCAGCGAGTCAGAAACACGTTTCTTCTAGGAGCTGCGTTGGGATATTCCCGAGTGAATGGGACCATAGGCTGTACAGAGAAATATCTGCTTCTAAACCAAAAGTGTGCTATCAAACTGAATGGTTGTCAATGTGTGCATTCAACTGACAGAGTTAAACTCACGTGTGGATTCAGCGGTTTGCAAACCCTTTCTGTGCAGAATCCCAAAACCGGTATTTCCAGCCCAATGCCGGCATACGTACTAAACAGCAGGAAACATCGTCTAAAACTCAGGAGAAACGTTTCCTTGAAACTGCTCTGCTGTGCGTTCGTTCACCTAAGAGAGTTGAATCTATGTTGAGATTCAGCGAGTCAGAAACACGTTTTTTCTAGGAGCTGCGTTGGGATATTCCCGAGTGAATGGGACCATAGGCTGTACAGAGAAATATCTGCTTCTAAAACCAAAAGTGTGCTATCAAACTGAATGGTTGTCAATGTGTGCATTCAACTGACATTGTTTAACTCACGTGTGGATTCAGCGGTTTGCAAACCCTTTCTGTGCAGAATCCCAAAACCGGTATTTCCAGCCCAATGCCGGCATACGTACTAAACAGCAGGAAACTTCGTCTAAAACTCAGGAGAAACGTTTCCTTGAAACTGCTCTGCTGTGCGTTCGTTCACCTAAGAGAGTTGAATCTATGTTGAGATTCAGCGAGTCAGAAACACGTTTCTTCTAGGAGCTGCGTTGGGATATTCCCGAGTGAATGGGACCATAGGCTGTACAGAGAATTATCTGCTTCTAAAACCAAAAGTGTGCTATCAAACTGAATGGTTGTCAATGTGTGCATTCAACTGACAGAGTTAAACTCACGTGTGGATTCAGCGGTTTGCAAACCCTTTCTGTGCAGAATCCTAAAACCGGTATTTCCAGCCCAATGCCGGCATACGTACTAAACAGCAGGAAACTTCGTCTAAGACTCAGGAGAAACGTTTCCTTGAAACTGCTCTGCTGTGCGTTCGTTCACCTAAGAGAGTTGAATCTATGTTGAGATTCAGCGAGTCAGAAACACGTTTCTTCTAGGAGCTGCGTTGGGATATTCCCGAGTGAATGGGACCATAGTCTGTACAGAGAATTATCTGCTTCTAAAACCAAAAGTGTGCTATCAAACTGAATGGTTGTCAATGTGTGCATTCAACTGACAGAGTTAAACTCACGTGTGGATTCAGCGGTTTGCAAACCCTTTCTGTGAGGAATCCCAAAACCGGTATTTCCAGCCCAATGCCGGCATACGTACTAAACAGCAGGAAACTTCGTCTAAGACTCAGGAGAAACGTTTCCTTGAAACTGCTCTGCTGTGCGTTCGTTCACCTAAGAGAGTTGAATCTATGTTGAGATTCAGCGAGTCAGAAACACGTTTCTTCTAGGAGCTGCGTTGGGATATTCCCGAGTGAATGGGACCATAGGCTGTACAGAGAAAAATCTGCTTCTAAACCAAAAGTGTGCTATCAAACTGAATGGTTGTCAATGTGTGCATTCAACTGACAGAGTTAAACTCAAGTGTGGATTCAGAGGTTTGCAAACCCTTTCTGTGCAGAATCCCAAAACCGCTATTTCCAGCCCAATGCCGGCATCCGTACTAAGCAGCAGGAAACTTCGTCTAAAACTCAGGAGAAACGTTTCCTTGAAACTGCTCTTCTGTGCGTTCGTTCACCTAAGAGAGTTGAATCTATGTTGAGATTCAGCGATTCAGAAACACGTTTTTTCTAGGAGGTGCGTTGGGATATTCCCGAGTGAATGGGACCATAGGCTGTACAGAGAAATATCTGCTCCTACAACCAAAAGTGTGCTATCTAACTGAATGGTTGTCAATGTGTGCATTCAACTGACAGAGTTAAACTCACGTGTGGATTCAGCGGTTTGCAAACCCTTTCTGTGCAGAATCCCAAAACCGGTATTTCCGGCCCAATGCCGGCATACGTACTAAACAGCAGGAAACTTCGTCTAAAAGTCAGGAGAAACGTTTCCTTGAAACTGCTCTGCTGTGCGTTCGTTCACCTAAGAGAGTTGAATCTATGTTGAGATTCAGCGAGTCAGAAACACGTTTCTTCTAGGAGCTGCGTTGGGATATTCCCGAGTGAATGGGACCATAGGCTGTACAGAGAAATATCTGCTTCTAAAACCAAAACGGAGCTATCTAAGTGAATGGTTGTCAATGTGTGCATTCAACTGACAGAGTTAAACTCACGTGTGGATTCAGCGGTTTGCAAACCCTTTCTGTGCAGAATCCCAAAACCGGTATGTCCAGCCCAATGCCGGCATCCGTACTAAACAGCAGGAAACTTCGTCTAAAACTCAGGAGAAACGTTTCCTTGAAACTGCTCTGCTGTGCGTTCGTTCACCTAAGAGAGTTGAATCTATGTTGAGATTCAGCGAGTCAGAAACACGTTTCTTCTAGGAGCTGCGTTGGGATATTCCCGAGTGAATGGGACCATAGGCTGTACAGAGAAATATCTGCTTCTAAAACCAAAAGTGTGCTATCAAACTGAATGGTTGTCAATGTGTGCATTCAACTGACAGAGTTAAACTCACGTGTGGATTCAGCGGTTTGCAAACCCTTTCTGTGCAGAATCCCAAAACCGGTATTTCCAGCCCAATGCCGGCATACGTACTAAACAGCAGGAAACTTCGTCTAAGACTCAGGAGAAACGTTTCCTTGAAACTGCTCTGCTGTGCGTTCGTTCACCTAAGAGAGTTGAATCTATGTTGAGATTCAGCGAGTCAGAAACACGTTTCTTCTAGGAGCTGCGTTGGGATATTCCCGAGTGAATGGGACCATAGGCTGTACAGAGAATTATCTGCTTCTAAAACCAACAGTGTGCTATCAAACTGAATGGTTGTCAATGTGTGCATTCAACTGACAGAGTTAAACTCACGTGTGGATTCAGCGGTTTGCAAACCCTTTCTGTGCAGAATCCCAAAACCGGTATTTCCAGCCCAATGCCGGCATACGTACTAAACAGCAGGAAACTTCGTCTAAGACTCAGGAGAAACGTTTCCTTGAAACTGCTCTGCTGTGCGTTCGTTCACCTAAGAGAGTTGAATCTATGTTGAGATTCAGCGAGTCAGAAACACGTTTCTTCTAGGAGCTGCGTTGGGATATTCCCGAGTGAATGGGACCATAGGCTGTACAGAGAAATATCTGCTTCTAAACCAAAAGTGTGCTATCAAACTAAATGGTTGTCAATGTGTGCATTCAACTGACAGAGTTAAACTCAAGTGTGGATTCAGCGGTTTGCAAACCCTTTCTGTGCAGAATCCCAAAACCGCTATTTCCAGCCCAATGCCGGCATCCGTACTAAGCAGCAGGAAACTTCGTCTAAAACTCAGGAGAAACGTTTACTTGAAACTGCTCTTCTGTGCGTTCGTTCACCTAAGAGAGTTGAATCTATGTTGAGATTCAGCGAGTCAGAAACACGTTTTTTCTAGGAGGTGCGTTGGGATATTCCCGAGTGAATGGGACCATAGGCTGTACAGAGAAATATCTTCTCCTACAACCAAAAGGGTGGTATCTAACTGAATGGTTGTCAATGTGTGCATTCAACTGACAGAGTTAAACTCACGTGTGGATTCAGCGGTTTGCAAACCCTTTCTGTGCAGAATCCCAAAACCGGTATTTCCAGCCCAATGCCGGCATATGTACTAAACAGCAGGAAACTTCGTCTAAAACTCAGGAGAAACGTTTCCTTGAAACTGCTCTGCTGTGCGTTCGTTCACCTAAGAGAGTAGAATCTATGTTGAGATTCAGCGAGTCAGAAACACGTTTCTTCTAGGAGCTGCGTTGGGATATTCCCGAGTGAATGGGACCATAGGCTGTACAGAGAAATATCTGCTTCTAAAACCAAAGTGTGCTATCAAACTGAATGGTTGTCAATGTGTGCATTCAACTGACAGAGTTAAACTCACGTGTGGATTCAGCGGTTTGCAAACCCTTTCTGTGCAGAATCCCAAAACCGGTATGTCCAGCCCAATGCCGGCATCCGTACTAAACAGCAGGAAACTTCGTCTAAAACTCAGGAGAAACGTTTCCTTGAAACTGCTCTGCTGTGCGTTCGTTCACCTAAGATAGTTGAATCTATGTTGAGATTCAGCGAGTCAGAAACACGTTTCTTCTAGGAGCTGCGTTGGGATATTCCTGAGTGAATGGGACCATAGGCTGTACAGAGAAATATCTGCTTCTAAAACCAAAAGTGTGCTATCAAACTGAATGGTTGTCAATGTGTGCATTCAAATGACAGAGTTAAACTCACGTGTGGATTCAGCGGTTTGCAAACCCTTTCTGTGCAGAATCCCAAAACCGGTATTTCCAGCCCAATGCCGGCATAAGTACTAAACAGCAGGAAACTTCGTCTAAGACTCAGGAGAAACGTTTCCTTGAAACTGCTCTGCTGTGCGTTCGTTCACCTAAGAGAGTTGAATCTATGTTGAGATTCAGCGAGTCAGAAACACGTTTATGTTAGGAGCTGCGTTGGGATATTCCCGAGTGAATGGGACCATAGGCTGTACAGAGAAATATCTGCTTCTAAACCAAAAGTGTGCTTTCAAACTGAATGGTTGTCAATGTGTGCATTCAACTGACAGAGTTAAACTCACGTTTGGATTCAGCGGTTTGCAAACCCTTTCTGTGCAGAATCCCAAAACCGCTATTTCCAGCCCAATGCCGGCATACGTACTAAACAGCAGGAAACTTCGTCTAAGACTCAGGAGAAACGTTTCCTTGAAACTGCTCTGCTGTGCGTTCGTTCACCTAAGATAGTTGAATCTATGTTGAGATTCAGCGAGTCAGAAACACGTTTCTTCTAGGAGCTGCGTTGGGATATTCCTGAGTGAATGGGACCATAGGCTGTACAGAGAAATATCTGCTTCTAAAACCAAAAGTGTGCTATCAAACTGAATGGTTGTCAATGTGTGCATTCAAATGACAGAGTTAAACTCACGTGTGGATTCAGCGGTTTGCAAACCCTTTCTGTGCAGAATCCCAAAACCGGTATTTCCAGCCCAATGCCGGCATAAGTACTAAACAGCAGGAAACTTCGTCTAAGACTCAGGAGAAACGTTTCCTTGAAACTGCTCTGCTGTGCGTTCGTTCACCTAAGAGAGTTGAATCTATGTTGAGATTCAGCGAGTCAGAAACACGTTTATGTTAGGAGCTGCGTTGGGATATTCCCGAGTGAATGGGACCATAGGCTGTACAGAGAAATATCTGCTTCTAAACCAAAAGTGTGCTTTCAAACTGAATGGTTGTCAATGTGTGCATTCAACTGACAGAGTTAAACTCACGTTTGGATTCAGCGGTTTGCAAACCCTTTCTGTGCAGAATCCCAAAACCGCTATTTCCAGCCCAATGCCGGCATACGTACTAAACAGCAGGAAACTTCGTCTAAAACTCAGGAGAAACGTTTCCTTGAAACTGCTCTGCTGTGCGTTCGTTCACCTAAGAGAGTTGAATCTATGTTGAGATTCAGCGAGTCAGAAACACGTTTCTTCTAGGAGCTGCGTTGGGATATTCCCGAGTGAATGGGACCATAGGCTGTACAGAGAAATATCTGCTTCTAAAACCAAAAGTGTGCTATCAAACTGAATGGTTGCCAATGTGTGCATTCAATTGACAGAGTTAAACTCACGTGTGGATTCAGCGGTTTGCAAACCCTTTCTGTGCAGAATCCCAAAACCAGTATTTCCAGCCCAATGCCGGCATCCGTACTAAACAGCAGGAAACTTCGTCTAAAACTCAGGAGAAACGTTTCCTTGAAACTGCTCTGCTGTGCGTTCGATCACCTAAGAGAGTTGAATCTATGTTGAGATTCAGCGAGTCAGAAACACGTTTCTTCTAGGAGGTGCGTTGGGATATTCCCGAGTGAATGGGACCATGGGCTGTACAGAGAAATATCTTCTCCTACAACCAAAAGGGTGGTATCTAACTGAATGGTTGTCAATGTGTGCATTCAACTGACAGAGTTAAACTCACATGTGGATTCAGTGGTTTACAAACCCTTTCTGTGCAGAATCCCAAAACCGGTAATTCCTGCTCAATGCCGGCATCCGTACTAAACAGCAGGAAACTTCGTCTAAAACTCAGGAGAAACGTTTCCTTGAAACTGCTCTGCTGTGCGTTCGTTCACCTAAGAGAGTTGAATCTATGTTGAGATTCAGCGAGTCAGAAACACGTTTCTTCTAGGAGCTGCGTTGGGATATTCCCGAGTGAATGGGACCATAGGCTGTACAGAGAAATATCTGCTTCTAAACCAAAAGTGTGCTATCAAACTGAATGGTTGTCAATGTGTGCATTCAACTGACAGAGTTAAACTCACGTTTGGATTCAGCGGTTTGCAAACCCTTTCTGTGCAGAATCCCAAAACCGGTATTTCCAGCCCAATGCCGGCATCCGTACTAAACAGCAGGAAACTTCGTCTAAAACTCAGGAGAAACGTTTCCTTGAAACTGCTCTGCTGTGCGTTCGTTCACCTAAGAGAGTTGAATCTATGTTGAGATTCAGCGAGTCAGAAACACGTTTCTTCTAGGAGCTGCGTTGGGATATTCCCGAGTGAATGGGACCATAGGCTGTACAGAGAAATATCTGCTTCTAAACCAAAAGTGTGCTATCAAACTGAATGGTTGTCAATGTGTGCATTCAACTGACAGAGTTAAACTCACGTGTGGATTCAGCGGTTTGCAAACCCTTTCTGTGCAGAATCCCAAAACCGGTATTTCCAGCCCAATGCCGGCATCCGTACTAAACAGCAGGAAACTTCGTCTAAAACTCAGGAGAAACGTTTCCTTGAAACTGCTCTGCTGTGCGTTCGTTCACCTAAGAGAGTTGAATCTATGTTGAGATTCAGCGAGTCAGAAACACGTTTTTTCTAGGAGCTGCGTTGGGATATTCCCGAGTGAATGGGACCATAGGCTGTACAGAGAAATATCTGCTTCTAAAACCAAAAGTGTGCTATCAAACTGAATGGTTGTCAATGTGTGCATTCAACTGACATTGTTTAACTCACGTGTGGATTCAGCGGTTTGCAAACCCTTTCTGTGCAGAATCCCAAAACCGGTATTTCCAGCCCAATGCCGGCATACGTACTAAACAGCAGGAAACTTCGTCTAAAACTCAGGAGAAACGTTTCCTTGAAACTGCTCTGCTGTGCGTTCGTTCACCTAAGAGAGTTGAATCTATGTTGAGATTCAGCGAGTCAGAAACACGTTTCTTCTAGGAGCTGCGTTGGGATATTCCCGAGTGAATGGGACCATAGGCTGTACAGAGAATTATCTGCTTCTAAAACCAAAAGTGTGCTATCAAACTGAATGGTTGTCAATGTGTGCATTCAAATGACAGAGTTAAACTCACGTGTGGATTCAGCGGTTTGCAAACCCTTTCTGTGCAGAATCCCAAAACCGGTATTTCCAGCCCAATGCCGGCATAAGTACTAAACAGCAGGAAACTTCGTCTAAGACTCAGGAGAAACGTTTCCTTGAAACTGCTCTGCTGTGCGTTCGTTCACCTAAGAGAGTTGAATCTATGTTGAGATTCAGCGAGTCAGAAACACGTTTATGTTAGGAGCTGCGTTGGGATATTCCCGAGTGAATGGGACCATAGGCTGTACAGAGAAATATCTGCTTCTAAACCAAAAGTGTGCTTTCAAACTGAATGGTTGTCAATGTGTGCATTCAACTGACAGAGTTAAACTCACGTTTGGATTCAGCGGTTTGCAAACCCTTTCTGTGCAGAATCCCAAAACCGCTATTTCCAGCCCAATGCCGGCATACGTACTAAACAGCAGGAAACTTCGTCTAAGACTCAGGAGAAACGTTTCCTTGAAACTGCTCTGCTGTGCGTTCGTTCACCTAAGATAGTTGAATCTATGTTGAGATTCAGCGAGTCAGAAACACGTTTCTTCTAGGAGCTGCGTTGGGATATTCCTGAGTGAATGGGACCATAGGCTGTACAGAGAAATATCTGCTTCTAAAACCAAAAGTGTGCTATCAAACTGAATGGTTGTCAATGTGTGCATTCAAATGACAGAGTTAAACTCACGTGTGGATTCAGCGGTTTGCAAACCCTTTCTGTGCAGAATCCCAAAACCGGTATTTCCAGCCCAATGCCGGCATAAGTACTAAACAGCAGGAAACTTCGTCTAAGACTCAGGAGAAACGTTTCCTTGAAACTGCTCTGCTGTGCGTTCGTTCACCTAAGAGAGTTGAATCTATGTTGAGATTCAGCGAGTCAGAAACACGTTTATGTTAGGAGCTGCGTTGGGATATTCCCGAGTGAATGGGACCATAGGCTGTACAGAGAAATATCTGCTTCTAAACCAAAAGTGTGCTTTCAAACTGAATGGTTGTCAATGTGTGCATTCAACTGACAGAGTTAAACTCACGTTTGGATTCAGCGGTTTGCAAACCCTTTCTGTGCAGAATCCCAAAACCGCTATTTCCAGCCCAATGCCGGCATACGTACTAAACAGCAGGAAACTTCGTCTAAAACTCAGGAGAAACGTTTCCTTGAAACTGCTCTGCTGTGCGTTCGTTCACCTAAGAGAGTTGAATCTATGTTGAGATTCAGCGAGTCAGAAACACGTTTCTTCTAGGAGCTGCGTTGGGATATTCCCGAGTGAATGGGACCATAGGCTGTACAGAGAAATATCTGCTTCTAAAACCAAAAGTGTGCTATCAAACTGAATGGTTGCCAATGTGTGCATTCAATTGACAGAGTTAAACTCACGTGTGGATTCAGCGGTTTGCAAACCCTTTCTGTGCAGAATCCCAAAACCAGTATTTCCAGCCCAATGCCGGCATCCGTACTAAACAGCAGGAAACTTCGTCTAAAACTCAGGAGAAACGTTTCCTTGAAACTGCTCTGCTGTGCGTTCGATCACCTAAGAGAGTTGAATCTATGTTGAGATTCAGCGAGTCAGAAACACGTTTCTTCTAGGAGGTGCGTTGGGATATTCCCGAGTGAATGGGACCATGGGCTGTACAGAGAAATATCTTCTCCTACAACCAAAAGGGTGGTATCTAACTGAATGGTTGTCAATGTGTGCATTCAACTGACAGAGTTAAACTCACATGTGGATTCAGTGGTTTACAAACCCTTTCTGTGCAGAATCCCAAAACCGGTAATTCCTGCTCAATGCCGGCATCCGTACTAAACAGCAGGAAACTTCGTCTAAAACTCAGGAGAAACGTTTCCTTGAAACTGCTCTGCTGTGCGTTCGTTCACCTAAGAGAGTTGAATCTATGTTGAGATTCAGCGAGTCAGAAACACGTTTCTTCTAGGAGCTGCGTTGGGATATTCCCGAGTGAATGGGACCATAGGCTGTACAGAGAAATATCTGCTTCTAAACCAAAAGTGTGCTATCAAACTGAATGGTTGTCAATGTGTGCATTCAACTGACAGAGTTAAACTCACGTTTGGATTCAGCGGTTTGCAAACCCTTTCTGTGCAGAATCCCAAAACCGGTATTTCCAGCCCAATGCCGGCATCCGTACTAAACAGCAGGAAACTTCGTCTAAAACTCAGGAGAAACGTTTCCTTGAAACTGCTCTGCTGTGCGTTCGTTCACCTAAGAGAGTTGAATCTATGTTGAGATTCAGCGAGTCAGAAACACGTTTCTTCTAGGAGCTGCGTTGGGATATTCCCGAGTGAATGGGACCATAGGCTGTACAGAGAAATATCTGCTTCTAAACCAAAAGTGTGCTATCAAACTGAATGGTTGTCAATGTGTGCATTCAACTGACAGAGTTAAACTCACGTGTGGATTCAGCGGTTTGCAAACCCTTTCTGTGCAGAATCCCAAAACCGGTATTTCCAGCCCAATGCCGGCATCCGTACTAAACAGCAGGAAACTTCGTCTAAAACTCAGGAGAAACGTTTCCTTGAAACTGCTCTGCTGTGCGTTCGTTCACCTAAGAGAGTTGAATCTATGTTGAGATTCAGCGAGTCAGAAACACGTTTTTTCTAGGAGCTGCGTTGGGATATTCCCGAGTGAATGGGACCATAGGCTGTACAGAGAAATATCTGCTTCTAAAACCAAAAGTGTGCTATCAAACTGAATGGTTGTCAATGTGTGCATTCAACTGACATTGTTTAACTCACGTGTGGATTCAGCGGTTTGCAAACCCTTTCTGTGCAGAATCCCAAAACCGGTATTTCCAGCCCAATGCCGGCATACGTACTAAACAGCAGGAAACTTCGTCTAAAACTCAGGAGAAACGTTTCCTTGAAACTGCTCTGCTGTGCGTTCGTTCACCTAAGAGAGTTGAATCTATGTTGAGATTCAGCGAGTCAGAAACACGTTTCTTCTAGGAGCTGCGTTGGGATATTCCCGAGTGAATGGGACCATAGGCTGTACAGAGAATTATCTGCTTCTAAAACCAAAAGTGTGCTATCAAACTGAATGGTTGTCAATGTGTGCATTCAACTGACAGAGTTAAACTCACGTGTGGATTCAGCGGTTTGCAAACCCTTTCTGTGCAGAATCCTAAAACCGGTATTTCCAGCCCAATGCCGGCATACGTACTAAACAGCAGGAAACTTCGTCTAAGACTCAGGAGAAACGTTTCCTTGAAACTGCTCTGCTGTGCGTTCGTTCACCTAAGAGAGTTGAATCTATGTTGAGATTCAGCGAGTCAGAAACACGTTTCTTCTAGGAGCTGCGTTGGGATATTCCCGAGTGAATGGGACCATAGTCTGTACAGAGAATTATCTGCTTCTAAAACCAAAAGTGTGCTATCAAACTGAATGGTTGTCAATGTGTGCATTCAACTGACAGAGTTAAACTCACGTGTGGATTCAGCGGTTTGCAAACCCTTTCTGTGAGGAATCCCAAAACCGGTATTTCCAGCCCAATGCCGGCATACGTACTAAACAGCAGGAAACTTCGTCTAAGACTCAGGAGAAACGTTTCCTTGAAACTGCTCTGCTGTGCGTTCGTTCACCTAAGAGAGTTGAATCTATGTTGAGATTCAGCGAGTCAGAAACACGTTTCTTCTAGGAGCTGCGTTGGGATATTCCCGAGTGAATGGGACCATAGGCTGTACAGAGAAAAATCTGCTTCTAAACCAAAAGTGTGCTATCAAACTGAATGGTTGTCAATGTGTGCATTCAACTGACAGAGTTAAACTCAAGTGTGGATTCAGAGGTTTGCAAACCCTTTCTGTGCAGAATCCCAAAACCGCTATTTCCAGCCCAATGCCGGCATCCGTACTAAGCAGCAGGAAACTTCGTCTAAAACTCAGGAGAAACGTTTCCTTGAAACTGCTGTTCTGTGCGTTCGTTCACCTAAGAGAGTTGAATCTATGTTGAGATTCAGCGATTCAGAAACACGTTTTTTCTAGGAGGTGCGTTGGGATATTCCCGAGTGAATGGGACCATAGGCTGTACAGAGAAATATCTGCTCCTACAACCAAAAGTGTGCTATCTAACTGAATGGTTGTCAATGTGTGCATTCAACTGACAGAGTTAAACTCACGTGTGGATTCAGCGGTTTGCAAACCCTTTCTGTGCAGAATCCCAAAACCGGTATTTCCGGCCCAATGCCGGCATACGTACTAAACAGCAGGAAACTTCGTCTAAAAGTCAGGAGAAACGTTTCCTTGAAACTGCTCTGCTGTGCGTTCGTTCACCTAAGAGAGTTGAATCTATGTTGAGATTCAGCGAGTCAGAAACACGTTTCTTCTAGGAGCTGCGTTGGGATATTCCCGAGTGAATGGGACCATAGGCTGTACAGAGAAATATCTGCTTCTAAAACCAAAACGGAGCTATCTAAGTGAATGGTTGTCAATGTGTGCATTCAACTGACAGAGTTAAACTCACGTGTGGATTCAGCGGTTTGCAAACCCTTTCTGTGCAGAATCCCAAAACCGGTATGTCCAGCCCAATGCCGGCATCCGTACTAAACAGCAGGAAACTTCGTCTAAAACTCAGGAGAAACGTTTCCTTGAAACTGCTCTGCTGTGCGTTCGTTCACCTAAGAGAGTTGAATCTATGTTGAGATTCAGCGAGTCAGAAACACGTTTCTTCTAGGAGCTGCGTTGGGATATTCCCGAGTGAATGGGACCATAGGCTGTACAGAGAAATATCTGCTTCTAAAACCAAAAGTGTGCTATCAAACTGAATGGTTGTCAATGTGTGCATTCAACTGACAGAGTTAAACTCACGTGTGGATTCAGCGGTTTGCAAACCCTTTCTGTGCAGAATCCCAAAACCGGTATTTCCAGCCCAATGCCGGCATACGTACTAAACAGCAGGAAACTTCGTCTAAGACTCAGGAGAAACGTTTCCTTGAAACTGCTCTGCTGTGCGTTCGTTCACCTAAGAGAGTTGAATCTATGTTGAGATTCAGCGAGTCAGAAACACGTTTCTTCTAGGAGCTGCGTTGGGATATTCCCGAGTGAATGGGACCATAGGCTGTACAGAGAATTATCTGCTTCTAAAACCAACAGTGTGCTATCAAACTGAATGGTTGTCAATGTGTGCATTCAAATGACAGAGTTAAACTCACGTGTGGATTCAGCGGTTTGCAAACCCTTTCTGTGCAGAATCCCAAAACCGGTATTTCCAGCCCAATGCCGGCATACGTACTAAACAGCAGGAAACTTCGTCTAAGACTCAGGAGAAACGTTTCCTTGAAACTGCTCTGCTGTGCGTTCGTTCACCTAAGAGAGTTGAAACTATGTTGAGATTCAGCGAGTCAGAAACACGTTTCTTCTAGGAGCTGCGTTGGGATATTCCCGAGTGAATGGGACCATAGGCTGTACAGAGAAATATCTGCTTCTAAACCAAAAGTGTGCTATCAAACTAAATGGTTGTCAATGTGTGCATTCAACTGACAGAGTTAAACTCAAGTGTGGATTCAGCGGTTTGCAAACCCTTTCTGTGCAGAATCCCAAAACCGCTATTTCCAGCCCAATGCCGGCATCCGTACTAAGCAGCAGGAAACTTCGTCTAAAACTCAGGAGAAACGTTTACTTGAAACTGCTCTTCTGTGCGTTCGTTCACCTAAGAGAGTTGAATCTATGTTGAGATTCAGCGAGTCAGAAACACGTTTTTTCTAGGAGGTGCGTTGGGATATTCCCGAGTGAATGGGACCATAGGCTGTACAGAGAAATATCTTCTCCTACAACCAAAAGGGTGGTATCTAACTGAATGGTTGTCAATGTGTGCATTCAACTGACAGAGTTAAACTCACGTGTGGATTCAGCGGTTTGCAAACCCTTTCTGTGCAGAATCCCAAAACCGGTATTTCAAGCCCAATGCCGGCATACGTACTAAACAGCAGGAAACTTCGTCTAAAACTCAGGAGAAACGTTTCCTTGAAACTGCTCTGCTGTGCGTTCGTTCACCTAAGAGAGTAGAATCTATGTTGAGATTCAGCGAGTCAGAAACACGTTTCTTCTAGGAGCTGCGTTGGGATATTCCCGAGTGAATGGGACCATAGGCTGTACAGAGAAATATCTGCTTCTAAAACCAAAGTGTGCTATCAAACTGAATGGTTGTCAATGTGTGCATTCAACTGACAGAGTTAAACTCACGTGTGGATTCAGCGGTTTGCAAACCCTTTCTGTGCAGAATCCCAAAACCGGTATGTCCAGCCCAATGCCGGCATCCGTACTAAACAGCAGGAAACTTCGTCTAAAACTCAGGAGAAACGTTTCCTTGAAACTGCTCTGCTGTGCGTTCGTTCACCTAAGATAGTTGAATCTATGTTGAGATTCAGCGAGTCAGAAACACGTTTCTTCTAGGAGCTGCGTTGGGATATTCCTGAGTGAATGGGACCATAGGCTGTACAGAGAAATATCTGCTTCTAAAACCAAAAGTGTGCTATCAAACTGAATGGTTGTCAATGTGTGCATTCAAATGACAGAGTTAAACTCACGTGTGGATTCAGCGGTTTGCAAACCCTTTCTGTGCAGAATCCCAAAACCGGTATTTCCAGCCCAATGCCGGCATAAGTACTAAACAGCAGGAAACTTCGTCTAAGACTCAGGAGAAACGTTTCCTTGAAACTGCTCTGCTGTGCGTTCGTTCACCTAAGAGAGTTGAATCTATGTTGAGATTCAGCGAGTCAGAAACACGTTTATGTTAGGAGCTGCGTTGGGATATTCCCGAGTGAATGGGACCATAGGCTGTACAGAGAAATATCTGCTTCTAAACCAAAAGTGTGCTTTCAAACTGAATGGTTGTCAATGTGTGCATTCAACTGACAGAGTTAAACTCACGTTTGGATTCAGCGGTTTGCAAACCCTTTCTGTGCAGAATCCCAAAACCGCTATTTCCAGCCCAATGCCGGCATACGTACTAAACAGCAGGAAACTTCGTCTAAAACTCAGGAGAAACGTTTCCTTGAAACTGCTCTGCTGTGCGTTCGTTCACCTAAGAGAGTTGAATCTATGTTGAGATTCAGCGAGTCAGAAACACGTTTCTTCTAGGAGCTGCGTTGGGATATTCCCGAGTGAATGGGACCATAGGCTGTACAGAGAAATATCTGCTTCTAAAACCAAAAGTGTGCTATCAAACTGAATGGTTGCCAATGTGTGCATTCAATTGACAGAGTTAAACTCACGTGTGGATTCAGCGGTTTGCAAACCCTTTCTGTGCAGAATCCCAAAACCAGTATTTCCAGCCCAATGCCGGCATCCGTACTAAACAGCAGGAAACTTCGTCTAAAACTCAGGAGAAACGTTTCCTTGAAACTGCTCTGCTGTGCGTTCGATCACCTAAGAGAGTTGAATCTATGTTGAGATTCAGCGAGTCAGAAACACGTTTCTTCTAGGAGGTGCGTTGGGATATTCCCGAGTGAATGGGACCATGGGCTGTACAGAGAAATATCTTCTCCTACAACCAAAAGGGTGGTATCTAACTGAATGGTTGTCAATGTGTGCATTCAACTGACAGAGTTAAACTCACATGTGGATTCAGTGGTTTACAAACCCTTTCTGTGCAGAATCCCAAAACCGGTAATTCCTGCTCAATGCCGGCATCCGTACTAAACAGCAGGAAACTTCGTCTAAAACTCAGGAGAAACGTTTCCTTGAAACTGCTCTGCTGTGCGTTCGTTCACCTAAGAGAGTTGAATCTATGTTGAGATTCAGCGAGTCAGAAACACGTTTCTTCTAGGAGCTGCGTTGGGATATTCCCGAGTGAATGGGACCATAGGCTGTACAGAGAAATATCTGCTTCTAAACCAAAAGTGTGCTATCAAACTGAATGGTTGTCAATGTGTGCATTCAACTGACAGAGTTAAACTCACGTTTGGATTCAGCGGTTTGCAAACCCTTTCTGTGCAGAATCCCAAAACCGGTATTTCCAGCCCAATGCCGGCATCCGTACTAAACAGCAGGAAACTTCGTCTAAAACTCAGGAGAAACGTTTCCTTGAAACTGCTCTGCTGTGCGTTCGTTCACCTAAGAGAGTTGAATCTATGTTGAGATTCAGCGAGTCAGAAACACGTTTCTTCTAGGAGCTGCGTTGGGATATTCCCGAGTGAATGGGACCATAGGCTGTACAGAGAAATATCTGCTTCTTAACCAAAAGTGTGCTATCAAACTGAATGGTTGTCAATGTGTGCATTCAACTGACAGAGTTAAACTCACGTGTGGATTCAGCGGTTTGCAAACCCTTTCTGTGCAGAATCCCAAAACCGGTATTTCCAGCCCAATGCCGGCATCCGTACTAAACAGCAGGAAACTTCGTCTAAAACTCAGGAGAAACGTTTCCTTGAAACTGCTCTGCTGTGCGTTCGTTCACCTAAGAGAGTTCAATCTATGTTGAGATTCAGCGAGTCAGAAACACGTTTCTTCTAGGAGCTGCGTTGGGATATTCCCGAGTGATTGGGACCATAGGCTGTACAGAGAAATATCTGCTCCTACAACCAAAAGGGTGGTATCTAACTGAATGGTTGTCAATGTGTGAATTCAACTGACAGAGTTAAACTCACATGTGGATTCAGCGGTTTACAAACCCTTTCTGTGCAGAATCCCAAAACCGGTAATTCCAGCTAAATGCCGGCATCCGTACTAAACAGCAGGAAACTTCGTCTAAAACTCAGGAGAAACGTTTCCTTGAAACTGCTCTGCTGTGCGTTCGTTCACCTAAGAGAGTTGAAACTATGTTGAGATTTAGCGAGTCAGAAACACGTTTATGTTAGGAGCTGCGTTGGGATATTCCCGAGTGAATGGGACCATAGGCTGTACAGAGAAATATCTGCTTCTGAAACCAAAACGGAGCTATCAAACTGAATGGTTGTCAATGTGTGCATTCAGCTGACAGAGATAAACTCACGTGTGGATTCAGCGGTTTGCAAACCATTTCTGTGCCGAATCCCAAAACCGGTATGTCCAGCCCAATGCCGGCATCCGTACTAAACAGCAGGAAACTTCGTCTAAATCTCAGGAGAATCGTTTCCTTGAAACTGCTCTGCTGTGCGTTCGTTCACCTAAGATAGTTGAATCTATGTTGAGATTCAGCGAGTCAGAAACACGATTCTTCTAGGAGCTGCGTTAGGATATTCCCGAGTGAATGGGACCATAGGCTGTGCAGAGTAATATCTGCTTCTAAAACCAAAACGGAGCTATCTAACTGAATGGTTGTCAATGTGTGCATTCAACTGACAGAGTTAAACTCACGTATGGATTCAGCGGTTTGCAAACCCTTTCTGTGCAGAATCCCAAAACCGGTATTTCCAGCCCAATGCCGGCATACGTACTAAAGAGCAGGAAACTTCGTCTAAAACTCAGGAGCAACGTTTCCTTGAAACTGCTCTGCTGTGCGTTCGTTCACCTAAGAGAGTTGAATCTATGTTGAGATTCAGCGAGTCAGAAACACGTTTCTTCTAGGAGCTGCGTTGGGATATTCCCGAGTGAATGGGACCATGGGCTGTACAGAGAAATATCTTCTCCTACAACCAAAAGGGTGGTATCTAACTGAATGGTTGTCAATGTGTGCATTCAACTGACAGAGTTAAACTCACATGTGGATTCAGTGGTTTACAAACCCTTTCTGTGCAGAATCCCAAAACCGGTAATTCCTGCTCAATGCCGGCATCCGTACTAAACAGCAGGAAACTTCGTCTAAAACTCAGGAGAAACGTTTCCTTGAAACTGCTCTGCTGTGCGTTCGTTCACCTAAGAGAGTTGAATCTATGTTGAGATTCAGCGAGTCAGAAACACGTTTCTTCTAGGAGCTGCGTTGGGATATTCCCGAGTGAATGGGACCATAGGCTGTACAGAGAAATATCTGCTTCTAAACCAAAAGTGTGCTATCAAACTGAATGGTTGTCAATGTGTGCATTCAACTGACAGAGTTAAACTCACGTTTGGATTCAGCGGTTTGCAAACCCTTTCTGTGCAGAATCCCAAAACCGGTATTTCCAGCCCAATGCCGGCATCCGTACTAAACAGCAGGAAACTTCGTCTAAAACTCAGGAGAAACGTTTCCTTGAAACTGCTCTGCTGTGCGTTCGTTCACCTAAGAGAGTTGAATCTATGTTGAGATTCAGCGAGTCAGAAACACGTTTCTTCTAGGAGCTGCGTTGGGATATTCCCGAGTGAATGGGACCATAGGCTGTACAGAGAAATATCTGCTTCTAAACCAAAAGTGTGCTATCAAACTGAATGGTTGTCAATGTGTGCATTCAACTGACAGAGTTAAACTCACGTGTGGATTCAGCGGTTTGCAAACCCTTTCTGTGCAGAATCCCAAAACCGGTATTTCCAGCCCAATGCCGGCATCCGTACTAAACAGCAGGAAACTTCGTCTAAAACTCAGGAGAAACGTTTCCTTGAAACTGCTCTGCTGTGCGTTCGTTCACCTAAGAGAGTTGAATCTATGTTGAGATTCAGCGAGTCAGAAACACGTTTTTTCTAGGAGCTGCGTTGGGATATTCCCGAGTGAATGGGACCATAGGCTGTACAGAGAAATATCTGCTTCTAAAACCAAAAGTGTGCTATCAAACTGAATGGTTGTCAATGTGTGCATTCAACTGACATTGTTTAACTCACGTGTGGATTCAGCGGTTTGCAAACCCTTTCTGTGCAGAATCCCAAAACCGGTATTTCCAGCCCAATGCCGGCATACGTACTAAACAGCAGGAAACTTCGTCTAAAACTCAGGAGAAACGTTTCCTTGAAACTGCTCTGCTGTGCGTTCGTTCACCTAAGAGAGTTGAATCTATGTTGAGATTCAGCGAGTCAGAAACACGTTTCTTCTAGGAGCTGCGTTGGGATATTCCCGAGTGAATGGGACCATAGGCTGTACAGAGAATTATCTGCTTCTAAAACCAAAAGTGTGCTATCAAACTGAATGGTTGTCAATGTGTGCATTCAACTGACAGAGTTAAACTCACGTGTGGATTCAGCGGTTTGAAAACCCTTTCTGTGCAGAATCCTAAAACCGGTATTTCCAGCCCAATGCCGGCATACGTACTAAACAGCAGGAAACTTCGTCTAAGACTCAGGAGAAACGTTTCCTTGAAACTGCTCTGCTGTGCGTTCGTTCACCTAAGAGAGTTGAATCTATGTTGAGATTCAGCGAGTCAGAAACACGTTTCTTCTAGGAGCTGCGTTGGGATATTCCCGAGTGAATGGGACCATAGTCTGTACAGAGAATTATCTGCTTCTAAAACCAAAAGTGTGCTATCAAACTGAATGGTTGTCAATGTGTGCATTCAACTGACAGAGTTAAACTCACGTGTGGATTCAGCGGTTTGCAAACCCTTTCTGTGAGGAATCCCAAAACCGGTATTTCCAGCCCAATGCCGGCATACGTACTAAACAGCAGGAAACTTCGTCTAAGACTCAGGAGAAACGTTTCCTTGAAACTGCTCTGCTGTGCGTTCGTTCACCTAAGAGAGTTGAATCTATGTTGAGATTCAGCGAGTCAGAAACACGTTTCTTCTAGGAGCTGCGTTGGGATATTCCCGAGTGAATGGGACCATAGGCTGTACAGAGAAAAATCTGCTTCTAAACCAAAAGTGTGCTATCAAACTGAATGGTTGTCAATGTGTGCATTCAACTGACAGAGTTAAACTCAAGTGTGGATTCAGAGGTTTGCAAACCCTTTCTGTGCAGAATCCCAAAACCGCTATTTCCAGCCCAATGCCGGCATCCGTACTAAGCAGCAGGAAACTTCGTCTAAAACTCAGGAGAAACGTTTCCTTGAAACTGCTCTTCTGTGCGTTCGTTCACCTAAGAGAGTTGAATCTATGTTGAGATTCAGCGATTCAGAAACACGTTTTTTCTAGGAGGTGCGTTGGGATATTCCCGAGTGAATGGGACCATAGGCTGTACAGAGAAATATCTGCTCCTACAACCAAAAGTGTGCTATCTAACTGAATGGTTGTCAATGTGTGCATTCAACTGACAGAGTTAAACTCACGTGTGGATTCAGCGGTTTGCAAACCCTTTCTGTGCAGAATCCCAAAACCGGTATTTCCGGCCCAATGCCGGCATACGTACTAAACAGCAGGAAACTTCGTCTAAAAGTCAGGAGAAACGTTTCCTTGAAACTGCTCTGCTGTGCGTTCGTTCACCTAAGAGAGTTGAATCTATGTTGAGATTCAGCGAGTCAGAAACACGTTTCTTCTAGGAGCTGCGTTGGGATATTCCCGAGTGAATGGGACCATAGGCTGTACAGAGAAATATCTGCTTCTAAAACCAAAACGGAGCTATCTAAGTGAATGGTTGTCAATGTGTGCATTCAACTGACAGAGTTAAACTCACGTGTGGATTCAGCGGTTTGCAAACCCTTTCTGTGCAGAATCCCAAAACCGGTATGTCCAGCCCAATGCCGGCATCCGTACTAAACAGCAGGAAACTTCGTCTAAAACTCAGGAGAAACGTTTCCTTGAAACTGCTCTGCTGTGCGTTCGTTCACCTAAGAGAGTTGAATCTATGTTGAGATTCAGCGAGTCAGAAACACGTTTCTTCTAGGAGCTGCGTTGGGATATTCCCGAGTGAATGGGACCATAGGCTGTACAGAGAAATATCTGCTTCTAAAACCAAAAGTGTGCTATCAAACTGAATGGTTGTCAATGTGTGCATTCAACTGACAGAGTTAAACTCACGTGTGGATTCAGCGGTTTGCAAACCCTTTCTGTGCAGAATCCCAAAACCGGTATTTCCAGCCCAATGCCGGCATACGTACTAAACAGCAGGAAACTTCGTCTAAGACTCAGGAGAAACGTTTCCTTGAAACTGCTCTGCTGTGCGTTCGTTCACCTAAGAGAGTTGAATCTATGTTGAGATTCAGCGAGTCAGAAACACGTTTCTTCTAGGAGCTGCGTTGGGATATTCCCGAGTGAATGGGACCATAGGCTGTACAGAGAATTATCTGCTTCTAAAACCAACAGTGTGCTATCAAACTGAATGGTTGTCAATGTGTGCATTCAACTGACAGAGTTAAACTCACGTGTGGATTCAGCGGTTTGCAAACCCTTTCTGTGCAGAATCCCAAAACCGGTATTTCCAGCCCAATGCCGGCATACGTACTAAACAGCAGGAAACTTCGTCTAAGACTCAGGAGAAACGTTTCCTTGAAACTGCTCTGCTGTGCGTTCGTTCACCTAAGAGAGTTGAAACTATGTTGAGATTCAGCGAGTCAGAAACACGTTTCTTCTAGGAGCTGCGTTGGGATATTCCCGAGTGAATGGGACCATAGGCTGTACAGAGAAATATCTGCTTCTAAACCAAAAGTGTGCTATCAAACTAAATGGTTGTCAATGTGTGCATTCAACTGACAGAGTTAAACTCAAGTGTGGATTCAGCGGTTTGCAAACCCTTTCTGTGCAGAATCCCAAAACCGCTATTTCCAGCCCAATGCCGGCATCCGTACTAAGCAGCAGGAAACTTCGTCTAAAACTCAGGAGAAACGTTTACTTGAAACTGCTCTTCTGTGCGTTCGTTCACCTAAGAGAGTTGAATCTATGTTGAGATTCAGCGAGTCAGAAACACGTTTTTTCTAGGAGGTGCGTTGGGATATTCCCGAGTGAATGGGACCATAGGCTGTACAGAGAAATATCTTCTCCTACAACCAAAAGGGTGGTATCTAACTGAATGGTTGTCAATGTGTGCATTCAACTGACAGAGTTAAACTCACGTGTGGATTCAGCGGTTTGCAAACCCTTTCTGTGCAGAATCCCAAAACCGGTATTTCAAGCCCAATGCCGGCATACGTACTAAACAGCAGGAAACTTCGTCTAAAACTCAGGAGAAACGTTTCCTTGAAACTGCTCTGCTGTGCGTTCGTTCACCTAAGAGAGTAGAATCTATGTTGAGATTCAGCGAGTCAGAAACACGTTTCTTCTAGGAGCTGCGTTGGGATATTCCCGAGTGAATGGGACCATAGGCTGTACAGAGAAATATCTGCTTCTAAAACCAAAGTGTGCTATCAAACTGAATGGTTGTCAATGTGTGCATTCAACTGACAGAGTTAAACTCACGTGTGGATTCAGCGGTTTGCAAACCCTTTCTGTGCAGAATCCCAAAACCGGTATGTCCAGCCCAATGCCGGCATCCGTACTAAACAGCAGGAAACTTCGTCTAAAACTCAGGAGAAACGTTTCCTTGAAACTGCTCTGCTGTGCGTTCGTTCACCTAAGAGAGTTGAATCTATGTTGAGATTCAGCGAGTCAGAAACACGTTTATGTTAGGAGCTGCGTTGGGATATTCCCGAGTGAATGGGACCATAGGCTGTACAGAGAAATATCTGCTTCTAAACCAAAAGTGTGCTTTCAAACTGAATGGTTGTCAATGTGTGCATTCAACTGACAGAGTTAAACTCACGTTTGGATTCAGCGGTTTGCAAACCCTTTCTGTGCAGAATCCCAAAACCGCTATTTCCAGCCCAATGCCGGCATACGTACTAAACAGCAGGAAACTTCGTCTAAAACTCAGGAGAAACGTTTCCTTGAAACTGCTCTGCTGTGCGTTCGTTCACCTAAGAGAGTTGAATCTATGTTGAGATTCAGCGAGTCAGAAACACGTTTCTTCTAGGAGCTGCGTTGGGATATTCCCGAGTGAATGGGACCATAGGCTGTACAGAGAAATATCTGCTTCTAAAACCAAAAGTGTGCTATCAAACTGAATGGTTGCCAATGTGTGCATTCAATTGACAGAGTTAAACTCACGTGTGGATTCAGCGGTTTGCAAACCCTTTCTGTGCAGAATCCCAAAACCAGTATTTCCAGCCCAATGCCGGCATCCGTACTAAACAGCAGGAAACTTCGTCTAAAACTCAGGAGAAACGTTTCCTTGAAACTGCTCTGCTGTGCGTTCGATCACCTAAGAGAGTTGAATCTATGTTGAGATTCAGCGAGTCAGAAACACGTTTCTTCTAGGAGGTGCGTTGGGATATTCCCGAGTGAATGGGACCATGGGCTGTACAGAGAAATATCTTCTCCTACAACCAAAAGGGTGGTATCTAACTGAATGGTTGTCAATGTGTGCATTCAACTGACAGAGTTAAACTCACATGTGGATTCAGTGGTTTACAAACCCTTTCTGTGCAGAATCCCAAAACCGGTAATTCCTGCTCAATGCCGGCATCCGTACTAAACAGCAGGAAACTTCGTCTAAAACTCAGGAGAAACGTTTCCTTGAAACTGCTCTGCTGTGCGTTCGTTCACCTAAGAGAGTTGAATCTATGTTGAGATTCAGCGAGTCAGAAACACGTTTCTTCTAGGAGCTGCGTTGGGATATTCCCGAGTGAATGGGACCATAGGCTGTACAGAGAAATATCTGCTTCTAAACCAAAAGTGTGCTATCAAACTGAATGGTTGTCAATGTGTGCATTCAACTGACAGAGTTAAACTCACGTTTGGATTCAGCGGTTTGCAAACCCTTTCTGTGCAGAATCCCAAAACCGGTATTTCCAGCCCAATGCCGGCATCCGTACTAAACAGCAGGAAACTTCGTCTAAAACTCAGGAGAAACGTTTCCTTGAAACTGCTCTGCTGTGCGTTCGTTCACCTAAGAGAGTTGAATCTATGTTGAGATTCAGCGAGTCAGAAACACGTTTCTTCTAGGAGCTGCGTTGGGATATTCCCGAGTGAATGGGACCATAGGCTGTACAGAGAAATATCTGCTCCTACAACCAAAAGGGTGGTATCTAACTGAATGGTTGTCAATGTGTGCATTCAACTGACAGAGTTAAAGTCACGTGTGGATTCATCGGTTTGCAAACCCTTTCTGTGCAGAATCCCAAAACCGGTATTTCCAGCCCAATGCCGGCATACGTACTAAACAGCAGGAAACTTCGTCTAAAACTCAGGAGAAACGTTTCCTTGAAACTGCTCTGCTGTGCGTTCGTTCACCTAAGAGAGTTGAATCTATGTTGAGATTCAGCGAGTCAGAAACACGTTTCTTCTAGGAGCTGCGTTGGGATATTCCCGAGTGAATGGGACCATAGGCTGTAGAGAGAAATACATGCTTCTAAAACCAAAGTGTGCTATCAAACTGAATGGTTGTCAATGTGTGCATTCAACTGACAGAGTTAAACTCACGTGTGGATTCAGCGGTTTGCAAACCCTTTCTGTGCAGAATCCCAAAACCGGTATGTCCAGCCCAATGCCGGCATCCGTACTAAACAGCAGGAAACTTCGTCTAAAACTCAGGAGAAACGTTTCCTTGAAACTGCTCTGCTGTGCGTTCGTTCACCTAAGATAGTTGAATCTATGTTGAGATTCAGCGAGTCAGAAACACGTTTCTTCTAGGAGCTGCGTTGGGATATTCCCGAGTGAATGGGACCATAGGCTGTACAGAGAAATATCTGCTTCTAAAACCAAAAGTGTGCTATCAAACTGAATGGTTGTCAATGTGTGCATTCAACTGACAGAGTTAAACTCACATGTGGATTCAGCGGTTTGCAAACCCTTTCTGTGCAGAATCCCAAAACCGGTATTTCCAGCCCAATGCCGGCATACGTACTAAACAGCAGGAAACTTCGTCTAAGACTCAGGAGAAACGTTTCCTTGAAACTGCTCTGCTGTGCGTTCGTTCACCTAAGAGAGTTGAATCTATGTTGAGATTCAGCGAGTCAGAAACACGTTTCTTCTAGGAGCTGCGTTGGGATATTCCCGAGTGAATGGGACCATAGGCTGTACAGAGAAATATCTGCTTCTAAACCAAAAGTGTGCTATCAAACTGAATGGTTGTCAATGTGTGCATTCAACTGACAGAGTTAAACTCACGTGTGGATTCAGCGGTTTGCAAACCCTTTCTGTGCAGAATCCCAAAACCGGTATTTCCAGCCCAATGCCGGCATCCGTACTAAACAGCAGGAAACTTCGTCTAAAACTCAGGAGAAACGTTTCCTTGAAACTGCTCTGCTGTGCGTTCGTTCACCTAAGAGAGTTCAATCTATGTTGAGATTCAGCGAGTCAGAAACACGTTTCTTCTAGGAGCTGCGTTGGGATATTCCCGAGTGATTGGGACCATAGGCTGTACAGAGAAATATCTGCTCCTACAACCAAAAGGGTGGTATCTAACTGAATGGTTGTCAATGTGTGAATTCAACTGACAGAGTTAAACTCACATGTGGATTCAGCGGTTTACAAACCCTTTCTGTGCAGAATCCCAAAACCGGTAATTCCAGCTAAATGCCGGCATCCGTACTAAACAGCAGGAAACTTCGTCTAAAACTCAGGAGAAACGTTTCCTTGAAACTGCTCTGCTGTGCGTTCGTTCACCTAAGAGAGTTGAAACTATGTTGAGATTTAGCGAGTCAGAAACACGTTTATGTTAGGAGCTGCGTTGGGATATTCCCGAGTGAATGGGACCATAGGCTGTACAGAGAAATATCTGCTTCTGAAACCAAAACGGAGCTATCTAACTGAATGGTTGTCAATGTGTGCATTCAGCTGACAGAGATAAACTCACGTGTGGATTCAGCGGTTTGCAAACCATTTCTGTGCCGAATCCCAAAACCGGTATGTCCAGCCCAATGCCGGCATCCGTACTAAACAGCAGGAAACTTCGTCTAAAACTCAGGAGAATCGTTTCCTTGAAACTGCTCTGCTGTGCGTTCGTTCACCTAAGATAGTTGAATCTATGTTGAGATTCAGCGAGTCAGAAACACGATTCTTCTAGGAGCTGCGTTAGGATATTCCCTAGTGAATGGGACCATAGGCTGTGCAGAGTAATATCTGCTTCTAAAACCAAAACGGAGCTATCTAACTGAATGGTTGTCAATGTGTGCATTCAACTGACAGAGTTAAACTCACGTATGGATTCAGCGGTTTGCAAACCCTTTCTGTGCAGAATCCCAAAACCGGTATTTCCAGCCCAATGCCGGCATACGTACTAAAGAGCAGGAAACTTCGTCTAAAACTCAGGAGCAACGTTTCCTTGAAACTGCTCTGCTGTGCGTTCGTTCACCTAAGAGAGTTGAATCTATGTTGAGATTCAGCGAGTCAGAAACACGTTTCTTCTAGGAGCTGCGTTGGGATATTCCCGAGTGAATGGGACCATAGGCTGTACAGAGAAATATCTGCTTCTAAAACCAAAAGTGTGCTATCAAACTGAATGGTTGTCAATGTGTGCATTCAACTGACAGAGTTAAACTCACGTGTGGATTCAGCGGTTTGCAAACCCTTTCTGTGCAGAATCCCAAAACCGGTATTTCCAGCCCAATGCCGGCATACGTACTAAACAGCAGGAAACTTCGTCTAAGACTCAGGAGAAACGTTTCCTTGAAACTGCTCTGCTGTGCGTTCGTTCACCTAAGAGAGTTGAATCTATGTTGAGATTCAGCGAGTCAGAAACACGTTTCTTCTAGGAGCTGCGTTGGGATATTCCCGAGTGAATGGGACCATAGGCTGTACAGAGAAATATCTGCTTCTAAACCAAAACTGTGCTATCAAACTGAATGGTTGTCAATGTGTGCATTCAACTGACAGAGTTAAACTCACGTATGGATTCAGCGGTTTGCAAACCCTTTCTGTGCAGAATCCCAAAACCGGTATTTCCAGCCCAATGCCGGCATCCGTACTAAACAGCAGGAAACTTCGTCTAAAACTCAGGAGAAACGTTTCCTTGAAACTGCTCTGCTGTGCGTTCGTTCACCTAAGATAGTTGAATCTATGTTGAGATTCAGCGAGTCAGAAACACGTTTCTTCTAGGAGCTGCGTTGGGATATTCCCGAGTGAATGGGACCATAGGCTGTACAGAGAAATATCTGCTTCTAAAACCAAAAGTGTGCTATCAAACTGAATGGTTGTCAATGTGTGCATTCAACTGACAGAGTTAAACTCACGTGTGGATTCAGCGGTTTGCAAACCCTTTCTGTGCAGAATCCCAAAACCGGTATTTCCAGCCCAATGCCGGCATACGTACTAAACAGCAGGAAACTTCGTCTAAGACTCAGGAGAAACGTTTCCTTGAAACTGCTCTGCTGTGCGTTCGTTCACCTAAGAGAGTTGAATCTATGTTGAGATTCAGCGAGTCAGAAACACGTTTCTTCTAGGAGCTGCGTTGGGATATTCCCGAGTGAATGGGACCATAGGCTGTACAGAGAAATATCTGCTTCTAAACCAAAAGTGTGCTATCAAACTGAATGGTTGTCAATGTGTGCATTCAACTGACAGAGTTAAACTCACGTGTGGATTCAGCGGTTTGCAAACCCTTTCTGTGCAGAATCCCAAAACCGGTATTTCCAGCCCAATGCCGGCATCCGTACTAAACAGCAGGAAACTTCGTCTAAAACTCAGGAGAAACGTTTCCTTGAAACTGCTCTGCTGTGCGTTCGTTCACCTAAGAGAGTTCAATCTATGTTGAGATTCAGCGAGTCAGAAACACGTTTCTTCTAGGAGCTGCGTTGGGATATTCCCGAGTGATTGGGACCATAGGCTGTACAGAGAAATATCTGCTCCTACAACCAAAAGGGTGGTATCTAACTGAATGGTTGTCAATGTGTGAATTCAACTGACAGAGTTAAACTCACATGTGGATTCAGCGGTTTACAAACCCTTTCTGTGCAGAATCCCAAAACCGGTAATTCCAGCTAAATGCCGGCATCCGTACTAAACAGCAGGAAACTTCGTCTAAAACTCAGGAGAAACGTTTCCTTGAAACTGCTCTGCTGTGCGTTCGTTCACCTAAGAGAGTTGAAACTATGTTGAGATTTAGCGAGTCAGAAACACGTTTATGTTAGGAGCTGCGTTGGGATATTCCCGAGTGAATGGGACCATAGGCTGTACAGAGAAATATCTGCTTCTGAAACCAAAACGGAGCTATCTAACTGAATGGTTGTCAATGTGTGCATTCAGCTGACAGAGATAAACTCACGTGTGGATTCAGCGGTTTGCAAACCATTTCTGTGCCGAATCCCAAAACCGGTATGTCCAGCCCAATGCCGGCATCCGTACTAAACAGCAGGAAACTTCGTCTAAAACTCAGGAGAATCGTTTCCTTGAAACTGCTCTGCTGTGCGTTCGTTCACCTAAGATAGTTGAATCTATGTTGAGATTCAGCGAGTCAGAAACACGATTCTTCTAGGAGCTGCGTTAGGATATTCCCGAGTGAATGGGACCATAGGCTGTGCAGAGTAATATCTGCTTCTAAAACCAAAACGGAGCTATCTAACTGAATGGTTGTCAATGTGTGCATTCAACTGACAGAGTTAAACTCACGTATGGATTCAGCGGTTTGCAAACCCTTTCTGTGCAGAATCCCAAAACCGGTATTTCCAGCCCAATGCCGGCATACGTACTAAAGAGCAGGAAACTTCGTCTAAAACTCAGGAGCAACGTTTCCTTGAAACTGCTCTGCTGTGCGTTCGTTCACCTAAGAGAGTTGAATCTATGTTGAGATTCAGCGAGTCAGAAACACGTTTCTTCTAGGAGCTGCGTTGGGATATTCCCGAGTGAATGGGACCATAGGCTGTACAGAGAAATATCTGCTTCTAAAACCAAAAGTGTGCTATCAAACTGAATGGTTGTCAATGTGTGCATTCAACTGACAGAGTTAAACTCACGTGTGGATTCAGCGGTTTGCAAACCCTTTCTGTGCAGAATCCCAAAACCGGTATTTCCAGCCCAATGCCGGCATACGTACTAAACAGCAGGAAACTTCGTCTAAGACTCAGGAGAAACGTTTCCTTGAAACTGCTCTGCTGTGCGTTCGTTCACCTAAGAGAGTTGAATCTATGTTGAGATTCAGCGAGTCAGAAACACGTTTCTTCTAGGAGCTGCGTTGGGATATTCCCGAGTGAATGGGACCATAGGCTGTACAGAGAAATATCTGCTTCTAAACCAAAAGTGTGCTATCAAACTGAATGGTTGTCAATGTGTGCATTCAACTGACAGAGTTAAACTCACGTTTGGATTCAGCGGTTTGCAAACCCTTTCTGTGCAGAATCCCAAAACCGGTATTTCCAGCCCAATGCCGGCATCCGTACTAAACAGCAGGAAACTTCGTCTAAAACTCAGGAGAAACGTTTCCTTGAAACTGCTCTGCTGTGCGTTCGTTCACCTAAGAGAGTTGAATCTATGTTGAGATTCAGCGAGTCAGAAACACGTTTCTTCTAGGAGCTGCGTTGGGATATTCCCGAGTGAATGGGACCATACGCTGTACAGAGAAATATCTGCTCCTACAACCAAAAGGGTGGTATCTAACTGAATGGTTGTCAATGTGTGCATTCAACTGACAGAGTTAAACTCACGTGTGGATTCAGCGGTTTGCAAACCCTTTCTGTGCAGAATCCCAAAACCGGTATTTCCAGCCCAATGCCGGCATACGTACTAAACAGCAGGAAACTTCGTCTAAAACTCAGGAGAAACGTTTCCTTGAAACTGCTCTGCTGTGCGTTCGTTCACCTAAGAGAGTTGAATCTATGTTGAGATTCAGCGAGTCAGAAACACGTTTCTTCTAGGAGCTGCGTTGGGATATTCCCGAGTGAATGGGACCATAGGCTGTACAGAGAAATACATGCTTCTAAAACCAAAGTGTGCTATCAAACTGAATGGTTGTCAATGTGTGCATTCAACTGACAGAGTTAAACTCACGTGTGGATTCAGCGGTTTGCAAACCCTTTCTGTGCAGAATCCCAAAACCGGTATGTCCAGCCCAATGCCGGCATCCGTACTAAACAGCAGGAAACTTCGTCTAAAACTCAGGAGAAACGTTTCCTTGAAACTGCTCTGCTGTGCGTTCGTTCACCTAAGATAGTTGAATCTATGTTGAGATTCAGCGAGTCAGAAACACGTTTCTTCTAGGAGCTGCGTTGGGATATTCCCGAGTGAATGGGACCATAGGCTGTACAGAGAAATATCTGCTTCTAAAACCAAAAGTGTGCTATCAAACTGAATGGTTGTCACTGTGTGCATTCAACTGACAGAGTTAAACTCACATGTGGATTCAGCGGTTTGCAAACCCTTTCTGTGCAGAATCCCAAAACCGGTATTTCCAGCCCAATGCCGGCATACGTACTAAACAGCAGGAAACTTCGTCTAAGACTCAGGAGAAACGTTTCCTTGAAACTGCTCTGCTGTGCGTTCGTTCACCTAAGAGAGTTGAATCTATGTTGAGATTCAGCGAGTCAGAAACACGTTTCTTCTAGGAGCTGCGTTGGGATATTCCCGAGTGAATGGGACCATAGGCTGTACAGAGAAATATCTGCTTCTAAACCAAAAGTGTGCTATCAAACTGAATGGTTGTCAATGTGTGCATTCAACTGACAGAGTTAAACTCACGTGTGGATTCAGCGGTTTGCAAACCCTTTCTGTGCAGAATCCCAAAACCGGTATTTCCAGCCCAATGCCGGCATCCGTACTAAACAGCAGGAAACTTCGTCTAAAACTCAGGAGAAACGTTTCCTTGAAACTGCTCTGCTGTGCGTTCGTTCACCTAAGAGAGTTCAATCTATGTTGAGATTCAGCGAGTCAGAAACACGTTTCTTCTAGGAGGTGCGTTGGGATATTCCCGAGTGATTGGGACCATAGGCTGTACAGAGAAATATCTGCTCCTACAACCAAAAGGGTGGTATCTAACTGAATGGTTGTCAATGTGTGAATTCAACTGACAGAGTTAAACTCACATGTGGATTCAGCGGTTTACAAACCCTTTCTGTGCAGAATCCCAAAACCGGTAATTCCAGCTAAATGCCGGCATCCGTACTAAACAGCAGGAAACTTCGTCTAAAACTCAGGAGAAACGTTTCCTTGAAACTGCTCTGCTGTGCGTTCGTTCACCTAAGAGAGTTGAAACTATGTTGAGATTTAGCGAGTCAGAAACACGTTTATGTTAGGAGCTGCGTTGGGATATTCCCGAGTGAATGGGACCATAGGCTGTACAGAGAAATATCTGCTTCTGAAACCAAAACGGAGCTATCTAACTGAATGGTTGTCAATGTGTGCATTCAGCTGACAGAGATAAACTCACGTGTGGATTCAGCGGTTTGCAAACCATTTCTGTGCCGAATCCCAAAACCGGTATGTCCAGCCCAATGCCGGCATCCGTACTAAACAGCAGGAAACTTCGTCTAAAACTCAGGAGAATCGTTTCCTTGAAACTGCTCTGCTGTGCGTTCGTTCACCTAAGATAGTTGAATCTATGTTGAGATTCAGCGAGTCAGAAACACGTTTCTTCTAGGAGCTGCGTTAGGATATTCCCGAGTGAATGGGACCATAGGCTGTGCAGAGTAATATCTGCTTCTAAAACCAAAACGGAGCTATCTAACTGAATGGTTGTCAATGTGTGCATTCAACTGACAGAGTTAAACTCACGTATGGATTCAGCGGTTTGCAAACCCTTTCTGTGCAGAATCCCAAAACCGGTATTTCCAGCCCAATGCCGGCATACGTACTAAAGAGCAGGAAACTTCGTCTAAAACTCAGGAGCAACGTTTCCTTGAAACTGCTCTGCTGTGCGTTCGTTCACCTAAGAGAGTTGAATCTATGTTGAGATTCAGCGAGTCAGAAACACGTTTCTTCTAGGAGCTGCGTTGGGATATTCCCGAGTGAATGGGACCATAGGCTGTACAGAGAAATATCTGCTTCTAAAACCAAAAGTGTGCTATCAAACTGAATGGTTGTCAATGTGTGCATTCAACTGACAGAGTTAAACTCACGTGTGGATTCAGCGGTTTGCAAACCCTTTCTGTGCAGAATCCCAAAACCGGTATTTCCAGCCCAATGCCGGCATACGTACTAAACAGCAGGAAACTTCGTCTAAGACTCAGGAGAAACGTTTCCTTGAAACTGCTCTGCTGTGCGTTCGTTCACCTAAGAGAGTTGAATCTATGTTGAGATTCAGCGAGTCAGAAACACGTTTCTTCTAGGAGCTGCGTTGGGATATTCCCGAGTGAATGGGACCATAGGCTGTACAGAGAAATACATGCTTCTAAAACCAAAGTGTGCTATCAAACTGAATGGTTGTCAATGTGTGCATTCAACTGACAGAGTTAAACTCACGTGTGGATTCAGCGGTTTGCAAACCCTTTCTGTGCAGAATCCCAAAACCGGTATGTCCAGCCCAATGCCGGCATCCGTACTAAACAGCAGGAAACTTCGTCTAAAACTCAGGAGAAACGTTTCCTTGAAACTGCTCTGCTGTGCGTTCGTTCACCTAAGATAGTTGAATCTATGTTGAGATTCAGCGAGTCAGAAACACGTTTCTTCTAGGAGCTGCGTTGGGATATTCCCGAGTGAATGGGACCATAGGCTGTACAGAGAAATATCTGCTTCTAAAACCAAAAGTGTGCTATCAAACTGAATGGTTGTCAATGTGTGCATTCAACTGACAGAGTTAAACTCACATGTGGATTCAGCGGTTTGCAAACCCTTTCTGTGCAGAATCCCAAAACCGGTATTTCCAGCCCAATGCCGGCATACGTACTAAACAGCAGGAAACTTCGTCTAAGACTCAGGAGAAACGTTTCCTTGAAACTGCTCTGCTGTGCGTTCGTTCACCTAAGAGAGTTGAATCTATGTTGAGATTCAGCGAGTCAGAAACACGTTTCTTCTAGGAGGTGCGTTGGGATATTCCCGAGTGAATGGGACCATAGGCTGTACAGAGAAATATCTGCTTCTAAACCAAAAGTGTGCTATCAAACTGAATGGTTGTCAATGTGTGCATTCAACTGACAGAGTTAAACTCACGTGTGGATTCAGCGGTTTGCAAACCCTTTCTGTGCAGAATCCCAAAACCGGTATTTCCAGCCCAATGCCGGCATCCGTACTAAACAGCAGGAAACTTCGTCTAAAACTCAGGAGAAACGTTTCCTTGAAACTGCTCTGCTGTGCGTTCGTTCACCTAAGAGAGTTCAATCTATGTTGAGATTCAGCGAGTCAGAAACACGTTTCTTCTAGGAGGTGCGTTGGGATATTCCCGAGTGATTGGGACCATAGGCTGTACAGAGAAATATCTGCTCCTACAACCAAAAGGGTGGTATCTAACTGAATGGTTGTCAATGTGTGAATTCAACTGACAGAGTTAAACTCACATGTGGATTCAGCGGTTTACAAACCCTTTCTGTGCAGAATCCCAAAACCGGTAATTCCAGCTAAATGCCGGCATCCGTACTAAACAGCAGGAAACTTCGTCTAAAACTCAGGAGAAACGTTTCCTTGAAACTGCTCTGCTGTGCGTTCGTTCACCTAAGAGAGTTGAAACTATGTTGAGATTTAGCGAGTCAGAAACACGTTTATGTTAGGAGCTGCGTTGGGATATTCCCGAGTGAATGGGACCATAGGCTGTACAGAGAAATATCTGCTTCTGAAACCAAAACGGAGCTATCTAACTGAATGGTTGTCAATGTGTGCATTCAGCTGACAGAGATAAACTCACGTGTGGATTCAGCGGTTTGCAAACCATTTCTGTGCCGAATCCCAAAACCGGTATGTCGAGCCCAATGCCGGCATCCGTACTAAACAGCAGGAAACTTCGTCTAAAACTCAGGAGAATCGTTTCCTTGAAACTGCTCTGCTGTGCGTTCGTTCACCTAAGATAGTTGAATCTATGTTGAGATTCAGCGAGTCAGAAACACGTTTCTTCTAGGAGCTGCGTTAGGATATTCCCGAGTGAATGGGACCATAGGCTGTGCAGAGTAATATCTGCTTCTAAAACCAAAACGGAGCTATCTAACTGAATGGTTGTCAATGTGTGCATTCAACTGACAGAGTTAAACTCACGTATGGATTCAGCGGTTTGCAAACCCTTTCTGTGCAGAATCCCAAAACCGGTATTTCCAGCCCAATGCCGGCATACGTACTAAAGAGCAGGAAACTTCGTCTAAAACTCAGGAGCAACGTTTCCTTGAAACTGCTCTGCTGTGCGTTCGTTCACCTAAGAGAGTTGAATCTATGTTGAGATTCAGCGAGTCAGAAACACGTTTCTTCTAGGAGCTGCGTTGGGATATTCCCGAGTGAATGGGACCATAGGCTGTACAGAGAAATATCTGCTTCTAAAACCAAAAGTGTGCTATCAAACTGAATGGTTGTCAATGTGTGCATTCAACTGACAGAGTTAAACTCACGTGTGGATTCAGCGGTTTGCAAACCCTTTCTGTGCAGAATCCCAAAACCGGTATTTCCAGCCCAATGCCGGCATAAGTACTAAACAGCAGGAAACTTCGTCTAAGACTCAGGAGAAACGTTTCCTTGAAACTGCTCTGCTGTGCGTTCGTTCACCTAAGAGAGTTGAATCTATGTTGAGATTCAGCGAGTCAGAAACACGTTTCTTCTAGGAGCTGCGTTGGGATATTCCCGAGTGAATGGGACCATAGGCTGTACAGAGAAATATCTGCTTCTAAACCAAAAGTGTGCTATCAAACTGAATGGTTGTCAATGTGTGCATTCAACTGACAGAGTTAAACTCACGTTTGGATTCAGCGGTTTGCAAACCCTTTCTGTGCAGAATCCCAAAACCGGTATTTCCAGCCCAATGCCGGCATCCGTACTAAACAGCAGGAAACTTCGTCTAAAACTCAGGAGAAACGTTTCCTTGAAACTGCTCTGCTGTGCGTTCGTTCACCTAAGAGAGTTGAATCTATGTTGAGATTTAGCGAGTCAGAAACACGTTTCTTCTAGGAGCTGCGTTGGGATATTCCCGAGTGAATGGGACCATAGGCTGTACAGAGAAATACATGCTTCTAAAACCAAAGTGTGCTATCAAACTGAATGGTTGTCAATGTGTGCATTCAACTGACAGAGTTAAACTCACGTGTGGATTCAGCGGTTTGCAAACCCTTTCTGTGCAGAATCCCAAAACCGGTATGTCCAGCCCAATGCCGGCATCCGTACTAAACAGCAGGAAACTTCGTCTAAAACTCAGGAGAAACGTTTCCTTGAAACTGCTCTGCTGTGCGTTCGTTCACCTAAGAGAGTTGAATCTATGTTGAGATTCAGCGAGTCAGAAACACGTTTCTTCTAGGAGCTGCGTTGGGATATTCCCGAGTGAATGGGACCATAGGCTGTACAGAGAAATATCTGCTTCTAAAACCAAAAGTGTGCTATCAAACTGAATGGTTGTCACTGTGTGCATTCAACTGACAGAGTTAAACTCACATGTGGATTCAGCGGTTTGCAAACCCTTTCTGTGCAGAATCCCAAAACCGGTATTTCCAGCCCAATGCCGGCATACGTACTAAACAGCAGGAAACTTCGTCTAAGACTCAGGAGAAACGTTTCCTTGAAACTGCTCTGCTGTGCGTTCGTTCACCTAAGAGAGCTGAATCTATGTTGAGATTCAGCGAGTCAGAAACACGTTTCTTCTAGGAGCTGCGTTGGGATATTCCCGAGTGAATGGGACCATAGGCTGTACAGAGAAATATCTGCTTCTAAACCAAAAGTGTGCTATCAAACTGAATGGTTGTCAATGTGTGCATTCAACTGACAGAGTTAAACTCACGTGTGGATTCAGCGGTTTGCAAACCCTTTCTGTGCAGAATCCCAAAACCGGTATTTCCAGCCCAATGCCGGCATCCGTACTAAACAGCAGGAAACTTCGTCTAAAACTCAGGAGAAACGTTTCCTTGAAACTGCTCTGCTGTGCGTTCGTTCACCTAAGAGAGTTCAATCTATGTTGAGATTCAGCGAGTCAGAAACACGTTTCTTCTAGGAGGTGCGTTGGGATATTCCCGAGTGATTGGGACCATAGGCTGTACAGAGAAATATCTGCTCCTACAACCAAAAGGGTGGTATCTAACTGAATGGTTGTCAATGTGTGAATTCAACTGACAGAGTTAAACTCACATGTGGATTCAGCGGTTTACAAACCCTTTCTGTGCAGAATCCCAAAACCGGTAATTCCAGCTAAATGCCGGCATCCGTACTAAACAGCAGGAAACTTCGTCTAAAACTCAGGAGAAACGTTTCCTTGAAACTGCTCTGCTGTGCGTTCGTTCACCTAAGAGAGTTGAAACTATGTTGAGATTTAGCGAGTCAGAAACACGTTTATGTTAGGAGCTGCGTTGGGATATTCCCGAGTGAATGGGACCATAGGCTGTACAGAGAAATATCTGCTTCTGAAACCAAAACGGAGCTATCTAACTGAATGGTTGTCAATGTGTGCATTCAGCTGACAGAGATAAACTCACGTGTGGATTCAGCGGTTTGCAAACCATTTCTGTGCCGAATCCCAAAACCGGTATGTCCAGCCCAATGCCGGCATCCGTACTAAACAGCAGGAAACTTCGTCTAAAACTCAGGAGAATCGTTTCCTTGAAACTGCTCTGCTGTGCGTTCGTTCACCTAAGATAGTTGAATCTATGTTGAGATTCAGCGAGTCAGAAACACGTTTCTTCTAGGAGCTGCGTTAGGATATTCCCGAGTGAATGGGACCATAGGCTGTGCAGAGTAATATCTGCTTCTAAAACCAAAACGGAGCTATCTAACTGAATGGTTGTCAATGTGTGCATTCAACTGACAGAGTTAAACTCACGTATGGATTCAGCGGTTTGCAAACCCTTTCTGTGCAGAATCCCAAAACCGGTATTTCCAGCCCAATGCCGGCATACGTACTAAAGAGCAGGAAACTTCGTCTAAAACTCAGGAGCAACGTTTCCTTGAAACTGCTCTGCTGTGCGTTCGTTCACCTAAGAGAGTTGAATCTATGTTGAGATTCAGCGAGTCAGAAACACGTTTCTTCTAGGAGCTGCGTTGGGATATTCCCGAGTGAATGGGACCATAGGCTGTACAGAGAAATATCTGCTTCTAAAACCAAAAGTGTGCTATCAAACTGAATGGTTGTCAATGTGTGCATTCAACTGACAGAGTTAAACTCACGTGTGGATTCAGCGGTTTGCAAACCCTTTCTGTGCAGAATCCCAAAACCGGTATTTCCAGCCCAATGCCGGCATAAGTACTAAACAGCAGGAAACTTCGTCTAAGACTCAGGAGAAACGTTTCCTTGAAACTGCTCTGCTGTGCGTTCGTTCACCTAAGAGAGTTGAATCTATGTTGAGATTCAGCGAGTCAGAAACACGTTTCTTCTAGGAGCTGCGTTGGGATATTCCCGAGTGAATGGGACCATAGGCTGTACAGAGAAATATCTGCTTCTAAACCAAAAGTGTGCTATCAAACTGAATGGTTGTCAATGTGTGCATTCAACTGACAGAGTTAAACTCACGTTTGGATTCAGCGGTTTGCAAACCCTTTCTGTGCAGAATCCCAAAACCGGTATTTCCAGCCCAATGCCGGCATCCGTACTAAACAGCAGGAAACTTCGTCTAAAACTCAGGAGAAACGTTTCCTTGAAACTGCTCTGCTGTGCGTTCGTTCACCTAAGAGAGTTGAATCTATGTTGAGATTCAGCGAGTCAGAAACACGTTTCTTCTAGGAGCTGCGTTGGGATATTCCCGAGTGAATGGGACCATAGGCTGTACAGAGAAATACATGCTTCTAAAACCAAAGTGTGCTATCAAACTGAATGGTTGTCAATGTGTGCATTCAACTGACAGAGTTAAACTCACGTGTGGATTCAGCGGTTTGCAAACCCTTTCTGTGCAGAATCCCAAAACCGGTATGTCCAGCCCAATGCCGGCATCCGTACTAAACAGCAGGAAACTTCGTCTAAAACTCAGGAGAAACGTTTCCTTGAAACTGCTCTGCTGTGCGTTCGTTCACCTAAGAGAGTTGAATCTATGTTGAGATTCAGCGAGTCAGAAACACGTTTCTTCTAGGAGCTGCGTTGGGATATTCCCGAGTGAATGGGACCATAGGCTGTACAGAGAAATATCTGCTTCTAAAACCAAAAGTGTGCTATCAAACTGAATGGTTGTCACTGTGTGCATTCAACTGACAGAGTTAAACTCACATGTGGATTCAGCGGTTTGCAAACACTTTCTGTGCAGAATCCCAAAACCGGTATTTCCAGCCCAATGCCGGCATACGTACTAAACAGCAGGAAACTTCGTCTAAGACTCAGGAGAAACGTTTCCTTGAAACTGCTCTGCTGTGCGTTCGTTCACCTAAGAGAGTTGAATCTATGTTGAGATTCAGCGAGTCAGAAACACGTTTCTTCTAGGAGCTGCGTTGGGATATTCCCGAGTGAATGGGACCATAGGCTGTACAGAGAAATATCTGCTTCTAAACCAAAAGTGTGCTATCAAACTGAATGGTTGTCAATGTGTGCATTCAACTGACAGAGTTAAACTCACGTGTGGATTCAGCGGTTTGCAAACCCTTTCTGTGCAGAATCCCAAAACCGGTATTTCCAGCCCAATGCCGGCATCCGTACTAAACAGCAGGAAACTTCGTCTAAAACTCAGGAGAAACGTTTCCTTGAAACTGCTCTGCTGTGCGTTCGTTCACCTAAGAGAGTTCAATCTATGTTGAGATTCAGCGAGTCAGAAACACGTTTCTTCTAGGAGGTGCGTTGGGATATTCCCGAGTGATTGGGACCATAGGCTGTACAGAGAAATATCTGCTCCTACAACCAAAAGGGTGGTATCTAACTGAATGGTTGTCAATGTGTGAATTCAACTGACAGAGTTAAACTCACATGTGGATTCAGCGGTTTACAAACCCTTTCTGTGCAGAATCCCAAAACCGGTAATTCCAGCTAAATGCCGGCATCCGTACTAAACAGCAGGAAACTTCGTCTAAAACTCAGGAGAAACGTTTCCTTGAAACTGCTCTGCTGTGCGTTCGTTCACCTAAGAGAGTTGAAACTATGTTGAGATTTAGCGAGTCAGAAACACGTTTATGTTAGGAGCTGCGTTGGGATATTCCCGAGTGAATGGGACCATAGGCTGTACAGAGAAATATCTGCTTCTGAAACCAAAACGGAGCTATCTAACTGAATGGTTGTCAATGTGTGCATTCAGCTGACAGAGATAAACTCACGTGTGGATTCAGCGGTTTGCAAACCATTTCTGTGCCGAATCCCAAAACCGGTATGTCCAGCCCAATGCCGGCATCCGTACTAAACAGCAGGAAACTTCGTCTAAAACTCAGGAGAATCGTTTCCTTGAAACTGCTCTGCTGTGCGTTCGTTCACCTAAGATAGTTGAATCTATGTTGAGATTCAGCGAGTCAGAAACACGTTTCTTCTAGGAGCTGCGTTAGGATATTCCCGAGTGAATGGGACCATAGGCTGTGCAGAGTAATATTTGCTTCTAAAACCAAAACGGAGCTATCTAACTGAATGGTTGTCAATGTGTGCATTCAACTGACAGAGTTAAACTCACGTATGGATTCAGCGGTTTGCAAACCCTTTCTGTGCAGAATCCCAAAACCGGTATTTCCAGCCCAATGCCGGCATACGTACTAAAGAGCAGGAAACTTCGTCTAAAACTCAGGAGAAACGTTTCCTTGAAACTGCTCTGCTGTGCGTTCGTTCACCTAAGAGAGTTGAATCTATGTTGAGATTCAGCGAGTCAGAAACACGTTTCTTCTAGGAGCTGCGTTGGGATATTCCCGAGTGAATGGGACCATAGGCTGTACAGAGAAATATCTGCTTCTAAACCAAAAGTGTGCTATCAAACTGAATGGTTGACAATGTGTGCATTCAACTGACAGAGTTAAACTCACGTTTGGATTCAGCGGTTTGCAAACCCTTTCTGTGCAGAATCCCAAAACCGGTATTTCCAGCCCAATGCCGGCATACGTACTAAAGAGCAGGAAACTTCGTCTAAAACTCAGGAGCAACGTTTCCTTGAAACTGCTCTGCTGTGCGTTCGTTCACCTAAGAGAGTTGAATCTATGTTGAGATTCAGCGAGTCAGAAACACGTTTCTTCTAGGAGCTGCGTTGGGATATTCCCGAGTGAATGGGACCATAGGCTGTACAGAGAAATATCTGCTTCTAAAACCAAAAGTGTGCTATCAAACTGAATGGTTTTCAATGTGTGCATTCAACTGACAGAGTTAAACTCACGTGTGGATTCAGCGGTTTGCAAACCCTTTCTGTGCAGAATCCCAAAACCGGTATTTCCAGCCCAATGCCGGCATAAGTACTAAACAGCAGGAAACTTCGTCTAAGACTCAGGAGAAACGTTTCCTTGAAACTGCTCTGCTGTGCGTTCGTTCACCTAAGAGAGTTGAATCTATGTTGAGATTCAGCGAGTCAGAAACACGTTTCTTCTAGGAGCTGCGTTGGGATATTCCCGAGTGAATGGGACCATAGGCTGTACAGAGAAATATCTGCTTCTAAACCAAAAGTGTGCTATCAAACTGAATGGTTGTCAATGTGTGCATTCAACTGACAGAGTTAAACTCACGTTTGGATTCAGCGGTTTGCAAACCCTTTCTGTGCAGAATCCCAAAACCGGTATTTCCAGCCCAATGCCGGCATCCGTACTAAACAGCAGGAAACTTCGTCTAAAACTCAGGAGAAACGTTTCCTTGAAACTGCTCTGCTGTGCGTTCGTTCACCTAAGAGAGTTGAATCTATGTTGAGATTCAGCGAGTCAGAAACACGTTTCTTCTAGGAGCTGCGTTGGGATATTCCCGAGTGAATGGGACCATAGGCTGTACAGAGAAATACATGCTTCTAAAACCAAAGTGTGCTATCAAACTGAATGGTTGTCAATGTGTGCATTCAACTGACAGAGTTAAACTCACGTGTGGATTCAGCGGTTTGCAAACCCTTTCTGTGCAGAATCCCAAAACCGGTATGTCCAGCCCAATGCCGGCATCCGTACTAAACAGCAGGAAACTTCGTCTAAAACTCAGGAGAAACGTTTCCTTGAAACTGCTCTGCTGTGCGTTCGTTCACCTAAGAGAGTTGAATCTATGTTGAGATTCAGCGAGTCAGAAACACGTTTCTTCTAGGAGCTGCGTTGGGATATTCCCGAGTGAATGGGACCATAGGCTGTACAGAGAAATATCTGCTTCTAAAACCAAAAGTGTGCTATCAAACTGAATGGTTGTCACTGTGTGCATTCAACTGACAGAGTTAAACTCACATGTGGATTCAGCGGTTTGCAAACCCTTTCTGTGCAGAATCCCAAAACCGGTATTTCCAGCCCAATGCCGGCATACGTACTAAACAGCAGGAAACTTCGTCTAAGACTCAGGAGAAACGTTTCCTTGAAACTGCTCTGCTGTGCGTTCGTTCACCTAAGAGAGTTGAATCTATGTTGAGATTCAGCGAGTCAGAAACACGTTTCTTCTAGGAGCTGCGTTGGGATATTCCCGAGTGAATGGGACCATAGGCTGTACAGAGAAATATCTGCTTCTAAACCAAAAGTGTGCTATCAAACTGAATGGTTGTCAATGTGTGCATTCAACTGACAGAGTTAAACTCACGTGTGGATTCAGCGGTTTGCAAACCCTTTCTGTGCAGAATCCCAAAACCGGTATTTCCAGCCCAATGCCGGCATCCGTACTAAACAGCAGGAAACTTCGTCTAAAACTCAGGAGAAACGTTTCCTTGAAACTGCTCTGCTGTGCGTTCGTTCACCTAAGAGAGTTGAATCTATGTTGAGATTCAGCGAGTCAGAAACACGTTTCTTCTAGGAGCTGCGTTGGGATATTCCCGAGTGAATGGGACCATAGGCTGTACAGAGAAATATCTGCTTCTAAAACCAAAAGTGTGCTATCAAACTGAATGGTTGTCAATGTGTGCATTCAACTGACAGAGTTAAACTCACGTGTGGATTCAGCGGTTTGCAAACCCTTTCTGTGCAGAATCCCAAAACCGGTATTTCCAGCCCAATGCCGGCATACGTACTAAACAGCAGGAAACTTCGTCTAAGACTCAGGAGAAACGTTTCCTTGAAACTGCTCTGCTGTGCGTTCGTTCACCTAAGAGAGTTGAATCTATGTTGAGATTCAGCGAGTCAGAAACACGTTTCTTCTAGGAGCTGCGTTGGGATATTCCCGAGTGAATGGGACCATAGGCTGTACAGAGAAATATCTGCTTCTAAACCAAAAGTGTGCTATCAAACTGAATGGTTGACAATGTGTGCATTCAACTGACAGAGTTAAACTCACGTTTGGATTCAGCGGTTTGCAAACCCTTTCTGTGCAGAATCCCAAAACCGGTATTTCCAGCCCAATGCCGGCATCCGTACTAAACAGCAGGAAACTTCGTCTAAAACTCAGGAGAAACGTTTCCTTGAAACTGCTCTGCTGTGCGTTCGTTCACCTAAGAGAGTTGAATCTATGTTGAGATTCAGCGAGTCAGAAACACGTTTCTTCTAGGAGCTGCGTTGGGATATTCCCGAGTGAATGGGACCATAGGCTGTACAGAGAAATATCTGCTCCTACAACCAAAAGGGTGGTATCTAACTGAATGGTTGTCAATGTGTGCATTCAACTGACAGAGTTAAACTCACGTGTGGATTCAGCGGTTTGCAAACCCTTTCTGTGCAGAATCCCAAAACCGGTATTTCCAGCCCAATGCCGGCATACGTACTAAACAGCAGGAAACTTCGTCTAAAACTCAGGAGAAACGTTTCCTTGAAACTGCTCTGCTGTGCGTTCGTTCACCTAAGAGAGTTGAATCTATGTTGAGATTCAGCGAGTCAGAAACACGTTTCTTCTAGGAGCTGCGTTGGGATATTCCCGAGTGAATGGGACCATAGGCTGTACAGAGAAATATCTGCTTCTAAAACCAAACTGTGCTATCAAACTGAATGGTTGTCAATGTGTGCATTCAACTGACAGAGTTAAACTCACGTGTGGATTCAGCGGTTTGCAAACCCTTTCTGTGCAGAATCCCAAAACCGGTATGTCCAGCCCAATGCCGGCATCCGTACTAAACAGCAGGAAACTTCGTCTAAAACTCAGGAGAAACGTTTCCTTGAAACTGCTCTGCTGTGCGTTCGTTCACCTAAGATAGTTGAATCTATGTTGAGATTCAGCGAGTCAGAAACACGTTTCTTCTAGGAGCTGCGTTGGGATATTCCCGAGTGAATGGGACCATAGGCTGTACAGAGAAATATCTGCTTCTAAAACCAAAAGTGTGCTATCAAACTGAATGGTTGTCAATGTGTGCATTCAACTGACAGAGTTAAACTCACGTGTGGATTCAGCGGTTTGCAAACCCTTTCTGTGCAGAATCCCAAAACCGGTATTTCCAGCCCAATGCCGGCATACGTACTAAACAGCAGGAAACTTCGTCTAAGACTCAGGAGAAACGTTTCCTTGAAACTGCTCTGCTGTGCGTTCGTTCACCTAAGAGAGTTGAATCTATGTTGAGATTCAGCGAGTCAGAAACACGTTTCTTCTAGGAGCTGCGTTGGGATATTCCCGAGTGAATGGGACCATAGGCTGTACAGAGAAATATCTGCTTCTAAACCAAAAGTGTGCTATCAAACTGAATGGTTGTCAATGTGTGCATTCAACTGACAGAGTTAAACTCACGTGTGGATTCAGCGGTTTGCAAACCCTTTCTGTGCAGAATCCCAAAACCGGTATTTCCAGCCCAATGCCGGCATCCGTACTAAACAGCAGGAAACTTCGTCTAAAACTCAGGAGAAACGTTTCCTTGAAACTGCTCTGCTGTGCGTTCGTTCACCTAAGAGAGTTCAATCTATGTTGAGATTCAGCGAGTCAGAAACACGTTTCTTCTAGGAGGTGCGTTGGGATATTCCCGAGTGATTGGGACCATAGGCTGTACAGAGAAATATCTGCTCCTACAACCAAAAGGGTGGTATCTAACTGAATGGTTGTCAATGTGTGAATTCAACTGACAGAGTTAAACTCACATGTGGATTCAGCGGTTTACAAACCCTTTCTGTGCAGAATCCCAAAACCGGTAATTCCAGCTAAATGCCGGCATCCGTACTAAACAGCAGGAAACTTCATCTAAAACTCAGGAGAAACGTTTCCTTGAAACTGCTCTGCTGTGCGTTCGTTCACCTAAGAGAGTTGAAACTATGTTGAGATTTAGCGAGTCAGAAACACGTTTATGTTAGGAGCTGCGTTGGGATATTCCCGAGTGAATGGGACCATAGGCTGTACAGAGAAATATCTGCTTCTGAAACCAAAACGGAGCTATCTAACTGAATGGTTGTCAATGTGTGCATTCAACTGACAGAGATAAACTCACGTGTGGATTCAGCGGTTTGCAAACCATTTCTGTGCCGAATCCCAAAACCGGTATGTCCACCCCAATGCCGGCATCCGTACTAAACAGCAGGAAACTTCGTCTAAAACTCAGGAGAATCGTTTCCTTGAAACTGCTCTGCTGTGCGTTCGTTCACCTAAGATAGTTGAATCTATGTTGAGATTCAGCGAGTCAGAAACACGTTTCTTCTAGGAGCTGCGTTAGGACATTCCCGAGTGAATGGGACCATAGGCTGTGCAGAGTAATATCTGCTTCTAAAACCAAAACGGAGCTATCTAACTGAATGGTTGTCAATGTGTGCATTCAACTGACAGAGTTAAACTCACATGTGGATTCAGCGGTTTGCAAACCCTTTCTGTGCAGAATCCCAAAACCGGTATTTCCAGCCCAATGCCGGCATACGTACTAAACAGCAGGAAACTTCGTCTAAAACTCAGGAGCAACGTTTCCTTGAAACTGCTCTGCTGTGCGTTCGTTCACCTAAGAGAATTGAAACTATGTTGAGATTCAGCGAGTCAGAAACACGTTTCTTCTAGGAGCTGCGTTGGGATATTCCCGAGTGAATGGGACCATAGGCTGTACAGAGAAATATCTGCTTCTAAAACCAAAAGTGTGCTATCAAACTGAATGGTTGTCAATGTGTGCATTCAACTGACAGAGTTAAACTCACGTGTGGATTCAGCGGTTTGCAAACCCTTTCTGTGCAGAATCCCAAAACCGGTATTTCCAGCCCAATGCCGGCATCCGTACTAAACAGCAGGAAACTTCGTCTAAAACTCAGGAGAAACGTTTCCTTGAAACTGCTCTGCTGTGCGTTCGTTCACCTAAGAGAGTTGAATCTATGTTGAGATTCAGCGAGTCAGAAACACGTTTCTTCTAGGAGCTGCTTTGGGATATTCCCGAGTGAATGGGACCATAGGCTGTACAGAGAAATATCTGCTTCTAAAACCAAAACGGAGCTATCTAATTGAATCGTTGTCAATGTGTGCATTCAACTGACAGAGTTAAACTCACGTTTGGATTCAGCGGTTTACAAACCCTTTCTGTGCAGAATCCCAAAACCGGTAATTCCAGCTCAATGCCCGCATCCATACTAAACAGCAGGAAACTTCGTCTAAAACTCAGGAGAAACGTTTCCTTGAAACTGCTCTGCTGTGCGTTCGTTCACCTAAGAGAGTTGAAACTATGTTGAGATTCAGCGAGTCAGAAACACGTTTATGCTAGGAGCTGCGTTGGGATATTCCCGAGTGAATGGGACCATAGGCTGTACAGAGAAATATCTGCTTCTGAAACCAAAACGGAGCTATCTAACTGAATGGTTGTCAATGTGTGCATTCAACTGACAGAGTTAAACTCACGTGTGGATTCAGCGGTTTGCAAACCATTTCTGTGCAGAATCCCAAATCCGGTATGTCCAGCCCAATGCCGACATCCGTACTAAACAGCAGGAAACTTCGTCTAAAACTCAGGAGAAACGTTTCCTTGAAACTGCTCTGCTGTGCGTTCGTTCACCTAAGATAGTTGAATCTATGTTGAGATTCAGCGAGTCAGAAACACGTTTCTTCTTGGAGCTGCGTTAGGATATTCCCGAGTGAATGGGACCATAGGCTGCGCAGAGTAATATCTGCTTCTAAAACCAAAACGGAGCTATGTAACTGAATGGTTGTCAATGTGTGCATTCAACTGACAGAGTTAAACTCACGTGTGGATTCAGCGGTTTGCAAACCCTTTCTGTGCAGAATCCCAAAACCGGTATTTCCAGCCCAATGCCGGCATACGTACTAAAGAGCTTGAAACTTCGTCTAAAACTCAGGAGCAACGTTTCCTTGAAACTGCTCTGCTGTGCGTTCGTTCACCTAAGAGAGTTGAATCTATGTTGAGATTCAGCGAGTCAGAAACACGTTTCTTCTAGGAGCTGCGTTGGGATATTCCCGAGTGAATGGGACCATAGGCTGTACAGAGAAATATCTGCTTCTAAAACCAAAACGGAGCTATCTAACTGAATGGTTGTCAATGTGTGCATTCAACTGACAGAGTTAAACTCACGTGTGGATTCAGCGGTTTGCAAACCATTTCTGTGCAGAATCCCAAAACCGGTATTTCCAGCCCAATGCCGGCATACGTACTAAACAGCAGGAAACTTCGTCTAAGACTCAGGAGAAACGTTTCCTTGAAACTGCTCTGCTGTGCGTTCGTTCACCTAAGAGAGTTGAATCTATGTTGAGAATCAGCGAGTCAGAAACACGTTTCTTCTAGGAGCTGCGTTGGGATATTCCCGAGTGAATGGGACCATAGGCTGTACAGAGAAATATCTGCTTCTAAACCAAAAGTGTGCTATCAAACTGAATGGTTGTCAATGTGTGCATTCAACTGACAGAGTTAAACTCACGTGTGGATTCAGCGGTTTGCAAACCCTTTCTGTGCAGAATCCCAAAACCGGTATTTCCAGCCCAATGCCGGCATACGTACTAAACAGCAGGAAACATCGTCTAAAACTCAGGAGAAACGTTTCCTTGAAACTGCTCTGCTGTGCGTTCGTTCACCTAAGAGAGTTGAATCTATGTTGAGATTCAGCGAGTCAGAAACACGTTTTTTCTAGGAGCTGCGTTGGGATATTCCCGAGTGAATGGGACCATAGGCTGTACAGAGAAATATCTGCTTCTAAAACCAAAAGTGTGCTATCAAACTGAATGGTTGTCAATGTGTGCATTCAACTGACAGAGTTTAACTCACGTGTGGATTCAGCGGTTTGCAAACCCTTTCTGTGCAGAATCCCAAAACCGGTATTTCCAGCCCAATGCCGGCATACGTAGTAAACAGCAGGAAACTTCGTCTAAAACTCAGGAGAAACGTTTCCTTGAAACTGCTCTGCTGTGCGTTCGTTCACCTAAGAGAGTTGAATCTATGTTGAGATTCAGCGAGTCAGAAACACGTTTCTTCTAGGAGCTGCGTTGGGATATTCCCGAGTGAATGGGACCATAGGCCGTGCAGAGAATTATCTGCTTCTAAAACCAAAAGTGTGCTATCAAACTGAATGATTGTCAATGTGTGCATTCAACTGACAGAGTTAAACTCACGTGTGGATTCAGCGGTTTGCAAACCCTTTCTGTGCAGAATCCCAAAACCGGTATTTCCAGCCCAATGCCGGCATACGTACTAAACAGCAGGAAACTTCGTCTAAGACTCAGGAGAAACGTTTCCTTGAAACTGCTCTGCTGTGCGTTCGTTCACCTAAGAGAGTTGAATCTATGTTGAGATTCAGCGAGTCAGAAACACGTTTCTTCTAGGAGCTGCGTTGGGATATTCCCGAGTGAATGGGACCATAGTCTGTACAGAGAATTATCTGCTTCTAAAACCAAAAGTGTGCTATCAAACTGAATGGTTGTCAATGTGTGCATTCAACTGACAGAGTTAAACTCACGTTTGGATTCAGCGGTTTGCAAACCCTTTCTGTGCAGAATCCCAAAACCGGTATTTCCAGCCCAATGCCGGCATACGTACTAAACAGCAGGAAACTTCGTCTAAGACTCAGGAGAAACGTTTCCTTGAAACTGCTCTGCTGTGCGTTCGTTCACCTAAGAGAGTTGAATCTATGTTGAGATTCAGCGAGTCAGAAACACGTTTCTTCTAGGAGCTGCGTTGGGATATTCCCGAGTGAATGGGACCATAGGCTGTACAGAGAAAAATCTGCTTCTAAACCAAAAGTGTGCTATCAAACTGAATGGTTGTCAATGTGTGCATTCAACTGACAGAGTTAAACTCAAATGTGGATTCAGCGGTTTGCAAACCCTTTCTGTGCAGAATCCCAAAACCGCTATTTCCAGCCCAATGCCGGCATCCGTACTAAGCAGCAGGAAACTTCGTCTAAAACTCAGGAGAAACGTTTCCTTGAAACTGCTCTTCTGTGCGTTCGTTCACCTAAGAGAGTTGAATCTATGTTGAGATTCAGCGATTCAGAAACACGTTTTTTCTAGGAGGTGCGTTGGGATATTCCCGAGTGAATGGGACCATAGGCTGTACAGAGAAATATCTGCTCCTACAACCAAAAGGGTGGTATCTAACTGAATGGTTGTCAATGTGTGCATTCAACTGACAGAGTTAAACTCACGTGTGGATTCAGCGGTTTGCAAACCCTTTCTGTGCAGAATCCCAAAACCGGTATTTCCGGCCCAATGCCGGCATACGTACTAAACAGCAGGAAACTTCGTCTAAAAGTCAGGAGAAACGTTTCCTTGAAACTGCTCTGCTGTGCGTTCGTTCACCTAAGAGAGTTGAATCTATGTTGAGATTCAGCGAGTCAGAAACACGTTTCTTCTAGGAGCTGCGTTGGGATATTCCCGAGTGAATGGGACCATAGGCTGTACAGAGAAATATCTGCTTCTAAAACCAAAACGGAGCTATCTAACTGAATGGTTGTCAATGTGTGCATTCAACTGACAGAGTTAAACTCACGTGTGGATTCAGCGGTTTGCAAACCCTTTCTGTGCAGAATCCCAAAACCGGTATGTCCAGCCCAATGCCGGCATCCGTACTAAACAGCAGGAAACTTCGTCTAAAACTCAGGAGAAACGTTTCCTTGAAACTGCTCTGCTGTGCGTTCGTTCACCTAAGATAGTTGAATCTATGTTGAGATTCAGCGAGTCAGAAACACGTTTCTTCTAGGAGCTGCGTTGGGATATTCCCGAGTGAATGGGACCATAGGCTGTACAGAGAAATATCTGCTTCTAAAACCAAAAGTGTGCTATCAAACTGAATGGTTGTCAATGTGTGCATTCAACTGACAGAGTTAAACTCACGTGTGGATTCAGCGGTTTGCAAACCCTTTCTGTGCAGAATCCCAAAACCGGTATTTCCAGCCCAATGCCGGCATCCGTACTAAACAGCAGGAAACTTCGTCTAAGACTCAGGAGAAACGTTGCCTTGAAACTGCTCTGCTGTGCGTTCGTTCACCTAAGAGAGTTGAATCTATGTTGAGATTCAGCGAGTCAGAAACACGTTTCTTCTAGGAGCTGCGTTGGGATATTCCCGAGTGAATGGGACCATAGGCTGTACAGAGAATTATCTGCTTCTAAAACCAAAAGTGTGCTATCAAACTGAATGGTTGTCAATGTGTGCATTCAACTGACAGAGTTAAACTCACGTGTGGATTCAGCGGTTTGCAAACCCTTTCTGTGCAGAATCCCAAAACCGGTATTTCCAGCCCAATGCCGGCATACGTACTAAACAGCAGGAAACTTCGTCTAAGACTCAGGAGAAACGTTTCCTTGAAACTGCTCTGCTGTGCGTTCGTTCACCTAAGAGAGTTGAATCTATGTTGAGATTCAGCGAGTCAGAAACACGTTTCTTCTAGGAGCTGCGTTGGGATATTCCCGAGTGAATGGGACCATAGGCTGTACAGAGAAATATCTGCTTCTAAACCAAAAGTGTGCTATCAAACTAAATGGTTGTCAATGTGTGCATTCAACTGACAGAGTTAAACTCAAGTGTGGATTCAGCGGTTTGCAAACCCTTTCTGTGCAGAATCCCAAAACCGCTATTTCCAGCCCAATGCCGGCATCCGTACTAAGCAGCAGGAAACTTCGTCTAAAACTCAGGAGAAACGTTTACTTGAAACTGCTCTTCTGTGCGTTCGTTCACCTAAGAGAGTTGAATCTATGTTGAGATTCAGCGAGTCAGAAACACGTTTTTTCTAGGAGGTGCGTTGGGATATTCCAGAGTGAATGGGACCATAGGCTGTACAGAGAAATATCTGCTCCTACAACCAAAAGGGTGGTATCTAACTGAATGGTTGTCAATGTGTGCATTCAACTGACAGAGTTAAACTCACGTGTGGATTCAGCGGTTTGCAAACCCTTTCTGTGCAGAATCCCAAAACCGGTATTTCCAGCCCAATGCCGGCATACGTACTAAACAGCAGGAAACTTCGTCTAAAACTCAGGAGAAACGTTTCCTTGAAACTGCTCTGCTGTGCGTTCGTTCACCTAAGAGAGTAGAATCTATGTTGAGATTCAGCGAGTCAGAAACACGTTTCCTCTCGGAGCTGCGTTGGGATATTCCCGAGTGAATGGGACCATAGGCTGTACAGAGAAATATCTGCTTCTAAAACCAAAGTGTGCTATCAAACTGAATGGTTGTCAATGTGTGCATTCAACTGACAGAGTTAAACTCACGTGTGGATTCAGCGGTTTGCAAACCCTTTCTGTGCAGAATCCCAAAACCGGTATGTCCAGCCCAATGCCGGCATCCGTACTAAACAGCAGGAAACGTCGTCTAAAACTCAGGAGAAACGTTTCCTTGAAACTGCTCTGCTGTGCGTTCGTTCACCTAAGATAGTTGAATCTATGTTGAGATTCAGCGAGTCAGAAACACGTTTCTTCTAGGAGCTGCGTTGGGATATTCCTGAGTGAATGGGACCATAGGCTGTACAGAGAAATATCTGCTTCTAAAACCAAAAGTGTGCTATCAAACTGAATGGTTGTCAATGTGTGCATTCAACTGACAGAGTTAAACTCACGTGTGGATTCAGCGGTTTGCAAACCCTTTCTGTGCAGAATCCCAAAACCGGTATTTCCAGCCCAATGCCGGCATAAGTACTAAACAGCAGGAAACTTCGTCTAAGACTCAGGAGAAACGTTTCCTTGAAACTGCTCTGCTGTGCGTTCGTTCACCTAAGAGAGTTGAATCTATGTTGAGATTCAGCGAGTCAGAAACACGTTTATGTTAGGAGCTGCGTTGGGATATTCCCGAGTGAATGGGACCAAAGGCTGTACAGAGAAATATCTGCTTCTAAACCAAAAGTGTGTTATCAAACTGAATGGTTGTCAATGTGTGCATTCAACTGACAGAGTTAAACTCACGTTTGGATTCAGCGGTTTGCAAACCCTTTCTGTGCAGAATCCCAAAACCGCTATTTCCAGCCCAATGCCGGCATACGTACTAAACAGCAGGAAACTTCGTCTAAAACTCAGGAGAAACGTTTCCTTGAAACTGCTCTGCTGTGCGTTCGTTCACCTAAGAGAGTTGAATCTATGTTGAGATTCAGCGAGTCAGAAACACGTTTCTTCTAGGAGCTGCGTTGGGATATTCCCGAGTGAATGGGACCATAGGCTGTACAGAGAAATATCTGCTTCTAAAACCAAAAGTGTGCTATCAAACTGAATGGTTGTCAATGTGTGCATTCAACTGACAGAGTTAAACTCAAGTGTGGATTCAGCGGTTTGCAAACCCTTTCTGTGCAGAATCCCAAAACCGGTATTTCCAGCCCAATGCCGGCATCCGTACTAAGCAGCAGGAAACTTCGTCTAAAACTCAGGAGAAACGTTTCCTTGAAACTGCTCTTCTGTGCGTTCGTTCACCTAAGAGAGTTGAATCTATGTTGAGATTCAGCGAGTCAGAAACACGTTTTTTCTAGGAGGTGCGTTGGGATATTCCCGAGTGAATGGGACCATAGGCTGTACAGAGAAATATCTGCTCCTACAACCAAAAGGCTGGTATCTAATTGAATGGTTGTCAATGTGTGCATTCAACTGACAGAGTTAAACTCACGTGTGGATTCAGCGGTTTGCAAACCCTTTCTGTGCAGAATCCCAAAACCGGTATTTCCAGCCCAATGCCGGCATACGTACTAAACAGCAGGAAACTTCGTCTAAAACTCAGGAGAAACGTTTCCTTGAAACTGCTCTGCTGTGCGTTCGTTCACCTAAGAGAGTTGAATCTATGTTGAGATTCAGCGAGTCAGAAACACGTTTCTTCTAGGAGGTGCGTTGGGATATTCCCGAGTGAATGGGACCATAGGCTGTACAGAGAAATATCTGCTTCTAAAAACAAAGTGTGCTATCAAACTGAATGGTTGTCAATGTGTGCATTCAACTGACAGAGTTAAACTCACGTGTGGATTCAGCGGTTTGCAAACCCTTTCTGTGCAGAATCCCAAAACCGGTATGTCCAGCCCAATGCCGGCATCCGTACTAAACAGCAGGAAACTTCGTCTAAAACTCAGGAGAAACGTTTCCTTGAAACTGCTCTGCTGTGCGTTCGTTCACCTAAGAGAGTTGAATCTATGTTGAGATTCAGCGAGTCAGAAACACGTTTCTTCTAGGAGCTGCATTGGGATATTCCCGAGTGAATGGGACCATAGGCTGTACAGAGAAATATCTGCTTCTAAAACCAAAACGGAGCTATCTAACTGAATAGTTGTCAATGAGTGCATTCAACTGACAGAGTTAAACTCACGTTTGGATTCAGCGGTTTGCAAACCCTTTCTGTGCAGAATCCCAAAACCGGTAATTCCAGCTCAATGCCGGCATCCGTACTAAACAGCAGGAAACTTCGTCTAAAACTCAGGAGAAACGTTTCCTTGAAACTGCTCTGCTGTGCTTTCGTTCACCTAAGAGAGTTGAAACTATGTTGAGATTCAGCGAGTCAGAAACACGTTTATGCTAGGAGCTGCGTTGGGATATTCCCGAGTGAATGGGACCATAGGCTGTACAGAGAAATATCTGCTTCTGAAACCAAAACGGAGCTATCTAACTGAATGGTTGTCAATGTGTGCATTCAACTGACAGAGTTAAACTCACGTGTGGATTCAGCGGTTTGCAAACCATTTCTGTGCAGAAACCCAAAACCGGTATGTCCAGCCCAATGCCGGCCTCCGTACTAAACAGCAGGAAACTTCGTCTAAAACTCAGGAGAAACGTTTCCTTGAAACTGCTCTGCTGTGCGTTCGTTCACCTAAGAGAGTTGAATCTATGTTGAGATTCAGCGAGTCAGAAACACGTTTCTTCTAGGAGCTGCGTTGGGATATTCCCGAGTGAATGGGACCATAGGCTGTACAGAGAAATATCTGCTTCTAAAACCAAAAGTGTGCTATCAAACTGAATTGTTGTCAATGTGTGCATTCAACTGACAGAGTTAAACTCACGTGTGGATTCAGCGGTTTGCAAACCCTTTCTGTGCAGAATCCCAAAACCGGTATTTCCAGCCCAATGCCGGCATACGTACTAAAGAGCAGGAAACTTCGTCTAAAACTCAGGAGCAACGTTTCCTTGAAACTGCTCTGCTGTGCGTTCGTTCACCTAAGAGAGTTGAATCTATGTTGAGATTCAGCGAGTCAGAAACACGTTTCTTCTAGGAGCTGCGTTGGGATATTCCCGAGTGAATGGGACCATAGGCTGTACAGAGAAATATCTGCTTCTAAAACCAAAACGGAGCTATCTAACTGAATGGTTGTCAATGTGTGCATTCAACTGACAGAGTTAAACTCACGTGTGGATTCAGCGGTTTGCAAACCCTTTCTGTGCAGAATCCCAAAACCGGTATTTCCAGCCCAATGCCGGCATACGTACTAAACAGCAGGAAACTTCGTCTAAAACTCAGGAGAAACGTTTCCTTGAAACTGCTCTGCTGTGCGTTCGTTCACCTAAGAGAGTTGAATCTATGTTGAGATTCAGCGAGTCAGAAACACGTTTCTTCTAGGAGCTGCGTTGGGATATTCCCGAGTGAATGGGACCATAGGCTGTACAGAGAAATATCTGCTTCTAAAACCAAAACGGAGCTATCTAACGGAATGGTTGTCAATGTGTGCATTCAACTGAGAGAGTTAAACTCACGTGTGGATTCAGCGGTTTGCAAACCCTTTCTGTGCAGAATCCCAAAACCGGTATTTCCAGCCCAATGCCGGCATCCATACTAAACAGCAGGAAACGTCGTCTAAAACTCAGGAGAAACGTTTCCTTGAAACTGCTCTGCTGCGCGTTCGATCACCTAAGAGAGTTGAATCTATGTTGAGATTCAGCGAGTCAGAAACACGTTTATGCTAGGAGGTGCGTTGGGATATTCCCGAGTGAATGGGACCATAGGCTGTACAGAGAAATATCTGCTCTTACAACCAAAAGGGTGGTATCTAACTGAATGGTTGTCAATGTGTGCATTCAACTGACAGAGTTAAACTCACATTTGGATTCAGCGGTTTACAATCCCTTTCTGTGCAGAATCCCAAAACCGGTAATTCCAGCTCAATGCCGGCATCCGTACTAAACAGCAGGAAACTTCGTCTAAAACTCAGGAGAAACGTTTCCTTGAAACTGCTCTGCTGTGCGTTCGTTCACCTAAGAGAGTTGAATCTATGTTGAGATTCAGCGAGTCAGAAACACGTTTCATCTAGGATCTGCGTTGGGATATTCCCGAGCGAATGGAACCATAGCCTGTACAGAGAAATATCTGCTTCTAAAACCAAAAGTGTGCTATCAAACTGAATGGTTGTCAATGTGTGCATTCAACTGACAGAGTTAAATTCACGTGTGGATTCAGCGGTTTGCAAACCCTTTCTGTGCAGAATCCCAAAACAGGTATTTCCAGCCCAATGACGGCATCTGTACTAAACAGCAGGAAACTTCGTCTAAAACCCAGGAGAAACGTTTCCTTGAAACTGCTCTGCTGTGCGTTCGTTCACCTAAGAGAGTTGAATCTATGTTGAGATTCAGCGAGTCAGAAACACGTTTCTTCTAGGAGCTGCGTTGGGATACTCCCGAGTGAATGGGACCATAGGCTGTACAGAGAAATATCTGCTTCTAAAACCAAAACGGAGCTATCTAACTGAATGGTTGTCAATGTGTGCATTCAACTGACAGAGTTAAACTCACGTATGGATTCAGCGGTTTGCAAACCCTTTCTGTGCAGAATCCCAAAACCGGTATTTCCAGCCCAATGCCGGCATACGTACTAAACAGCAGGAAACTTCGTCTAAAACTCAGGAGAAACGTTTCCTTGAAACTGCTCTGCTGTGCGTTCGTTCACCTAAGAGAGTTGAATCTATGTTGAGATTCAGCGAGTCAGAAACACGTTTCTTCTAGGAGCTGCGTTGGGATATTCCCGAGTGAATGGGACCATAGGCTGTACAGAGAAATATCTGCTTCTAAAACCAAAACGGAGCTATCTAACTGAATGGTTGTCAATGTGTGCATTCAACTGACAGAGTTAAATTCACGTGTGGATTCAGCGGTTTGCAAACTCTTTCTGTGCAGAATCCCAAAACCGGTATTTCCAGCCCAATGCCGGCATACGTACTAAACAGCAGGAAACTTCGTCTAAAACTCAGGAGAAACGTTTCCTTGAAACTGCTCTGCTGTGCGTTCGTTCACCTAAGAGAGTTGAATCTATGTTGAGATTCAGCGAGTCAGAAACACGTTTCTTCTATGAGCTGCGTTGGGATATTCCCGAGTGAATGGGACCATACGCTGTACAGAGAAATATCTGCTCCTACAACCAAAAGTGTGCTATCAAACTGAATGGTTGTCAATGTGTGCATTCAACTGACAGAGTTAAACTCACGTTTGGATTCAGCGGTTTGCAAACCCTTTCTGTGCAGAATCCCAAAACCGGTATTTCCAGCCCAATGCCGGCATACGTACTAAAGAGCAGGAAACTTCGTCTAAGACTCAGGAGAAACGTTTCCTTGAAACTGCTCTGCTGTGCGTTCGTTCACCTAAGAGAGTTGAATCTATGTTGAGATTCAGCGAGTCAGAAACACGTTTCTTCTAGGAGCTGCGTTGGGATATTCCCGAGTGAATGGGACCATAGGCTGTACAGAGAAATATCTGCTTCTAAAACCAAAACGGAGTTATCTAACGGAATGGTTGTCAATGTGTGCATTCAACTGAGAGAGTTAAACTCACGTGTGGATTCAGCGGTTTGCAAACCCTTTCTGTGCAGAATCCCAAAACCGGTATTTCCAGCCCAATGCCGGCATCCGTACTAAACAGCAGGAAACGTCGTCTAAAACTCAGGAGAAACGTTTCCTTGAAACTACTCTGCTGCGCGTTCGATCACCTAAGAGAGTTGAATCTATGTTGAGATTCAGCGAGTCAGAAACACGTTTCTTCTAGGAGGTGCGTTGGGATATTCCCGAGTGAATGGGACCATAGGCTGTACAAAGAAATATCTGCTCTTACAACCAAAAGGGTGGTATCTAACTGAATGGTTGTCAATGTGTGCATTCAACTGACAGAGTTAAACTCACGTTTGGATTCAGCGGTTTACAATCCCTTTCTGTGCAGAATCCCAAAACCGGTAATTCCAGCTCAATGCCGGCATCCGTACTAAACAGCAGGAAACTTCGTCTAAAACTCAGGAGAAACGTTTCCTTGAAACTGCTCTGCTGTGCGTTCGTTCACCTAAGAGAGTTGAAACTATGTTGAGATTCAGCGAGTCAGAAACACGTTTCTTCTAGGATCTGCGTTGGGATATTCCCGAGCGAATGGGACCATAGGCTGTACAGAGAAATATCTGCTTCGAAAACCAAAAGTGTGCTATCAAACTGAATGGTTGTCAATGTGTGCATTCAACTGACAGTGTTAAATTCACGTGTGGATTCAGCGGTTTGCAAACCCTTTCTGTGCAGAATCCCAAAACAGGTATTTCCAGCCCAATGCCGGCATCTGTACTAAACAGCAGGAAACTTCGTCTAAAACTCAGGAGAAACGTTTCCTTGAAACTGCTCTGCTGTGCGTTCGTTCACCTAAGAGAGTTGAATCTATGTTGAGATTCAGCGAGTCAGAAACACGTTTCTTCTAGGAGCTGCGTTGGGATACTCCCGAGTGAATGGGACCATAGGCTGTACAGAGAAATATCTGCTTCTAAAACCAAAACGGAGCTATCTAACTGAATGGTTTTCAATGTGTGCATTCAACTGACAGAGTTAAACTCACGTATGGATTCAGCGGTTTGCAAACCCTTTCTGTGCAGAATCCCAAAACCGGTATTTCCAGCCCAATGCCGGCATACGTACTAAACAGCAGGAAACTTCGTCTAAAACTCAGGAGAAACGTTTCCTTGAAACTGCTCTGCTGTGCGTTCGTTCACCTAAGAGAGTTGAATCTATGTTGAGATTCAGCGAGTCAGAAACACGTTTCTTCTAGGAGCTGCGTTGGGATATTCCCGAGTGAATGGGACCATAGGCTGTACAGAGAAATATCTGCTTCTAAAACCAAAACGGAGCTATCTAACTGAATGGTTGTCAATGTGTGCATTCAACTGACAGAGTTAAATTCACGTGTGGATTCAGCGGTTTGGAAACCCTTTCTGTGCAGAATCCCAAAACCGGTATTTCCAGCCCAATGCCGGCATACGTACTAAACAGCAGGAAACTTCGTCTAAAACTCAGGAGAAACGTTTCCTTGAAACTGCTCTGCTGTGCGTTCGTTCACCTAAGAGAGTTGAATCTATGTTGAGATTCAGCGAGTCAGAAACACGTTTCTTCTAGGAGGTGCGTTGGGATATTCCCGAGTGAATGCGACCATACGCTGTACAGAGAAATATCTGCTCCTACAACCAAAAGTGTGCTATCAAACTGAATGGTTGTCAATGTGTGCATTCAACTGACAGAGTTAAACTCACGTTTGGATTCAGCGGTTTGCAAACCCTTTCTGTGCAGAATCCCAAAACCGGTATTTCCAGCCCAATGCCGGCATATGTACTAAAGAGCAGGAAACTTCGTCTAAGACTCAGGAGAAACGTTTCCTTGAAACTGCTCTGCTGTGCGTTCGTTCACCTAAGAGAGTTGAATCTATGTTGAGATTCAGCGAGTCAGAAACACGTTTCTTCTAGGAGCTGCGTTGGGATATTCCCGAGTGAATGGGACCATAGGCTGTACAGAGAAATATCTGCTTCTAAAACCAAAACGGAGTTATCTATCGGAATGGTTGTCAATGTGTGCATTCAACTGAGAGAGTTAAACTCACGTGTGGATTCAGCGGTTTGCAAACCCTTTCTGTGCAGAATCCCAAAACCGGTATTTCCAGCCCAATGCCGGCATCCGTACTAAACAGCAGGAAACGACGTCTAAAACTCAGGAGAACCGTTTCCTTGAAACTGCTCTGCTGCGCGTTCGATCACCTAAGAGAGTTGAATCTATGTTGAGATTCAGCGAGTCAGAAACACGTTTCTTCTAGGAGGTGCGTTGGGATATTCCCAACTGAATGGGACCATAGGCTGTACAAAGAAATATCTGCTCTTACAACCAAAAGGGTGGTATCTAACTGAATGGTTGTCAATGTGTGCATTCAACTGACAGAGTTAAACTCACGTTTGGATTCAGCGGTTTACAATCCCTTTCTGTGCAGAATCCCAAAACCGGTAATTCCAGCTCAATGCCGGCATCCGTACTAAACAGCAGGAAACTTCGTCTAAAACTCAGGAGAAACGTTTCCTTGAAACTGCTCTGCTGTGCGTTCGTTCACCTAAGAGAGTTGAAACTATGTTGAGATTCAGCGAGTCAGAAACACGTTTCTTCTAGGATCTGCGTTGGGATATTCCCGAGCGAATGGGACCATAGGCTGTACAGAGAAATATCTGCTTCTAAAACCAAAAGTGTGCTATCAAACTGAATGGTTGTCAATGTGTGCATTCAACTGACAGTGTTAAATTCACGTGTGGATTCAGCGGTTTGCAAACCCTTTCTGTGCAGAATCCCAAAACAGGTATTTCCAGCCCAATGCCGGCATCTGTACTAAACAGCAGGAAACTTCGTCTAAAACTCAGGAGAAACGTTTCCTTGAAACTGCTCTGCTGTGCGTTCGTTCACCTAAGAGAGTTGAATCTATGTTGAGATTCAGCGAGTCAGAAACACGTTTCTTCTAGGAGCTGGGTTGGGATATTCCCGAGTGAATGGGACCATAGGCTGTACAGAGAATTATCTGCTTCTAAAACCAAAAGTGTGCTATCAAACTGAATGGTTGTCAATGTGTGCATTCAACTGACAGAGTTAAACTCACGTGTGGATTCAGCGGTTTGCAAACCCTTTCTGTGCAGAATCCCAAAACCGGTATTTCCAGCCCAATGCCGGCATCCGTACTAAACAGCAGGAAACTTCGTCTAAAGCTCAGGAGAAACGTTTCCTTGAAACTGCTCTGCTGTGCGTTCGTTCACCTAAGAGAGTTGAATCTATGTTGAGATTCAGCGAGTCAGAAACACGTTTCTTCTAGGAGCTGCGTTGGGATACTCCCGAGTGAATGGGACCATAGGCTGTACAGAGAAATATCTGCTTCTAAAACCAAAAGTGTGCTATCAAACTGAATGGTTGTCAATGTGTGCATTCAACTGACAGAGTTAAACTCACGTATGGATTCAGCGGTTTGCAAACCCTTTCTGTGCAGAATCCCAAAACCGGTATTTCCAGCCCAATGCCGGCATACGTACTAAACAGCAGGAAACTTCGTCTAAAACTCAGGAGAAACGTTTCCTTGAAACTGCTCTGCTGTGCGTTCGTTCACCTAAGAGAGTTGAATCTATGTTGAGATTCAGCGAGTCAGAAACACGTTTCTTCTAGGAGCTGCGTTGGGATATTCCCGAGTGAATGGGACCATAGGCTGTACAGAGAAATATCTGCTTCTAAAACCAAAACGGAGCTATCTAACTGAATGGTTGTCAATGTGTGCATTCAACTGACAGAGTTAAACTCACGTGTGGATTCAGCGGTTTGCAAACCCTTTCTGTGCAGAATCCCAAAACCGGTATTTCCAGCCCAATGCTGGCATACGTACTAAACAGCAGGAAACTTCGTCTAAGACTCAGGAGAAACGTTTCCTTGAAACTGCTCTGCTGTGCGTTCGTTCACCTAAGAGAGTTGAATCTATGTTGCGATTCAGCGAGTCAGAAACACGTTTCTTGGAGCTGCGTTGGGATATTCCCGAGTGAATGGGACCATAGGCTGTACAGAGAAATATCTGCTTCTAAAACCAAAAGTGTGCTATCAAACTGAATGGTTGTCAATGTGTGCATTCAACTGACAGAGTTAAACTCACGTGTGGATTCAGCGGTTTGCAAACCCTTTCTGTGCAGAATCCCAAAACCGGTATTTCCAGCCCAATGCCGGCATAAGTACTAAACAGCAGGAAACTTCGTCTAAGACTCAGGAGAAACGTTTCCTTGAAACTGCTCTGCTGTGCGTTCGTTCACCTAAGAGAGTTGAATCTATGTTGAGATTCAGCGAGTCAGAAACACGTTTATGTTAGGAGCTGCGTTGGGATATTCCCGAGTGAATGGGACCATAGGCTGTACAGAGAAATATCTGCTTCTAAACCAAAAGTGTGCTTTCAAACTGAATGGTTGTCAATGTGTGCATTCAACTGACAGAGTTAAACTCACGTTTGGATTCAGCGGTTTGCAAACCCTTTCTGTGCAGAATCCCAAAACCGCTATTTCCAGCCCAATGCCGGCATACGTACTAAACAGCAGGAAACTTCGTCTAAAACTCAGGAGAAACGTTTCCTTGAAACTGCTCTGCTGTGCGTTCGTTCACCTAAGAGAGTTGAATCTATGTTGAGATTCAGCGAGTCAGAAACACGTTTCTTCTAGGAGCTGCGTTGGGATATTCCCGAGTGAATGGGACCATAGGCTGTACAGAGAAATATCTGCTTCTAAAACCAAAAGTGTGCTATCAAACTGAATGGTTGTCAATGTGTGCATTCAACTGACAGAGTTAAACTCAAGTGTGGATTCAGCGGTTTGCAAACCATTTCTGTGCAGAATCCCAAAACCGGTATTTCCAGCCAAATGCCGGCATCCGTACTAAGCAGCAGGAAACTTCGTCTAAAACTCAGGAGAAACGTTTCCTTGAAACTGCTCTTCTGTGCGTTCGTTCACCTAAGAGAGTTGAATCTATGTTGAGATTCAGCGAGTCAGAAACACGTTTTTTCTAGGAGGTGCGTTGGGATATTCCCGAGTGAATGGGACCATAGGCTGTACAGAGAAATATCTGCTCCTACAACCAAAAGGGTGGTATCTAATTGAATGGTTGTCAATGTGTGCATTCAACTGACAGAGTTAAACTCACGTGTGGATTCAGCGGTTTGCAAACCCTTTCTGTGCAGAATCCCAAAACCGGTATTTCCAGCCCAATGCCGGCATACGTACTAAACAGCAGGAAACTTCGTCTAAAACTCAGGAGAAACGTTTCCTTGAAACTGCTCTGCTGTGCGTTCGTTCACCTAAGAGAGTTGAATCTATGTTGAGATTCAGCGAGTCAGAAACACGTTTCTTCTAGGAGCTGCGTTGGGATATTCCCGAGTGAATGGGACCATAGGCTGTACAGAGAAATATCTGCTTCTAAAACCAAAACGGAGCTATCTAACTGAATGGTTGTCAATGTGTGCATTCAACTGACAGAGTTAAACTCACGTGTGGATTCAGCGGTTTGCAAACCCTTTCTGTGCAGAATCCCAAAACCGGTATTTCCAGCCCAATGCCGGCATACGTACTAAACAGCAGGAAACCTCGTCTAAAACTCAGGAGAAACGTTTCCTTGAAACTGCTCTGCTGTGCGTTCGTTCACCTAAGAGAGTTGAATCTATGTTGAGATTCAGCGAGTCAGAAACACGTTTCTTCTAGGAGCTGCGTTGGGATATTCCCGAGTGAATGGGACCATAGGCTGTACAGAGAAATATCTGCTTCTAAAACCAAAACGGAGCTATCTAACGGAATGGTTGTCAATGTGTGCATTCAACTGAGAGAGTTAAACTCACGTGTGGATTCAGCGGTTTGCAAACCCTTTCTGTGCAGAATCCCAAAACCGGTATTTCCAGCCCAATGCCGGCATCCATACTAAACAGCAGGAAACGTCGTCTAAAACTCAGGAGAAACGTTTCCTTGAAACTGCTCTGCTCCGCGTTCGATCACCTAAGAGAGTTGAATCTATGTTGAGATTCAGCGAGTCAGAAACACGTTTATGCTAGGAGGTGCGTTGGGATATTCCCGAGTGAATGGGACCATAGGCTGTACAGAGAAATATCTGCTCTTACAACCAAAAGGGTGGTATCTAACTGAATGGTTGTCAATGTGTGCATTCAACTGACAGAGTTAAACTCACATTTGGATTCAGCGGTTTACAATCCCTTTCTGTGCAGAATCCCAAAACCGGTAATTCCAGCTCAATGCCGGCATCCGTACTAAACAGCAGGAAACTACGTCTAAAACTCAGGAGAAACGTTTCCTTGAAACTGCTCTGCTGTGCGTTCGTTCACCTAAGAGAGTTGAATCTATGTTGAGATTCAGCGAGTCAGAAACACGTTTCATCTAGGATCTGCGTTGGGATATTCCCGAGCGAATGGAACCATAGCCTGTACAGAGAAATATCTGCTTCTAAAACCAAAAGTGTGCCATCAAACTGAATGGTTGTCAATGTGTGCATTCAACTGACAGAGTTAAATTCACGTGTGGATTCAGCGGTTTGCAAACCCTTTCTGTGCAGAATCCCAAAACAGGTATTTCCAGCCCAATGCCGGCATCTGTACTAAACAGCAGGAAACTTCGTCTAAAACCCAGGAGAAACGTTTCCTTGAAACTGCTCTGCTGTGCGTTCGTTCACCTAAGAGAGTTGAATCTATGTTGAGATTCAGCGAGTCAGAAACACGTTTCTTCTAGGAGCTGCGTTGGGATACTCCCGAGTGAATGGGACCATAGGCTGTACAGAGAAATATCTGCTTCTAAAACCAAAACGGAGCTATCTAACTGAATGGTTGTCAATGTGTGCATTCAACTGACAGAGTTAAACTCACGTATGGATTCAGCGGTTTGCAAACCCTTTCTGTGCAGAATCCCAAAACCGGTATTTCCAGCCCAATGCCGGCATACGTACTAAACAGCAGGAAACTTCGTCTAAAACTCAGGAGAAACGTTTCCTTGAAACTGCTCTGCTGTGCGTTCGTTCACCTAAGAGAGTTGAATCTATGTTGAGATTCAGCGAGTCAGAAACACGTTTCTTCTAGGAGCTGCGTTGGGATATTCCCGAGTGAATGGGACCATAGGCTGTACAGAGAAATATCTGCTTCTAAAACCAAAACGGAGCTATCTAACTGAATGGTTGTCAATGTGTGCATTCAACTGACAGAGTTAAATTCACGTGTGGATTCAGCGGTTTGCAAACCCTTTCTGTGCAGAATCCCAAAACCGGTATTTCCAGCCCAATGCCGGCATACGTACTAAACAGCAGGAAACTTCGTCTAAAACTCAGGAGAAACGTTTCCTTGAAACTGCTCTGCTGTGCGTTCGTTCACCTAAGAGAGTTGAATCTATGTTGAGATTCAGCGAGTCAGAAACACGTTTCTTCTAGGAGCTGCGTTGGGATATTCCCGAGTGAATGGGACCATGCGCTGTACAGAGAAATATCTGCTCCTACAACCAAAAGTGTGCTATCAAACTGAATGGTTGTCAATGTGTGCATTCAACTGACAGAGTTAAACTCACGTTTGGATTCAGCGGTTTGCAAACCCTTTCTGTGCAGAATCCCAAAACCGGTATTTCCAGCCCAATGCCGGCATACGTACTAAAGAGCAGGAAACTTCGTCTAAGACTCAGGAGAAACGTTTCCTTGAAACTGCTCTGCTGTGCGTTCGTTCACCTAAGAGAGTTGAATCTATGTTGAGATTCAGCGAGTCAGAAACACGTTTCTTCTAGGAGCTGCGTTGGGATATTCCCGAGTGAATGGGACCATAGGCTGTACAGAGAAATATCTGCTTCTAAAACCAAAACGGAGTTATCTAACGGAATGGTTGTCAATGTGTGCATTCAACTGAGAGAGTTAAACTCACGTGTGGATTCAGCGGTTTGCAAACCCTTTCTGTGCAGAATCCCAAAACCGGTATTTCCAGCCCAATGCCGGCATCCGTACTAAACAGCAGGAAACGTCGTCTAAAACTCAGGAGAAACGTTTCCTTGAAACTGCTCTGCTGCGCGTTCGATCACCTAAGAGAGTTGAATCTATGTTGAGATTCAGCGAGTCAGAAACACGTTTCTTCTAGGAGGTGCGTTGGGATATTCCCGAGTGAATGGGACCATAGGCTGTACAAAGAAATATCTGCTCTTACAACCAAAAGGGTGGTATCTAACTGAATGGTTGTCAATGTGTGCATTCAACTGACAGAGTTAAACTCACGTTTGGATTCAGCGGTTTACAATCCCTTTCTGTGCAGAATCCCAAAACCGGTAATTCCAGCTCAATGCCGGCATCCGTACTAAACAGCAGGAAACTTCGTCTAAAACTCAGGAGAAACGTTTCCTTGAAACTGCTCTGCTGTGCGTTCGTTCACCTAAGAGAGTTGAAACTATGTTGAGATTCAGCGAGTCAGAAACACGTTTCTTCTAGGATCTGCGTTGGGATATTCCCGAGCGAATGGGACCATAGGCTGTACAGAGAAATATCTGCTTCGAAAACCAAAAGTGTGCTATCAAACTGAATGGTTGTCAATGTGTGCATTCACCTGACAGTGTTAAATTCACGTGTGGATTCAGCGGTTTGCAAACCCTTTCTGTGCAGAATCCCAAAACAGGTATTTCCAGCCCAATGCTGGCATCTGTACTAAACAGCAGGAAACTTCGTCTAAAACTCAGGAGAAACGTTTCCTTGAAACTGCTCTGCTGTGCGTTCGTTCACCTAAGAGAATTGAATCTATGTTGAGATTCAGCGAGTCAGAAACACGTTTCTTCTAGGAGCTGCGTTGGGATACTCCCGAGTGAATGGGACCATAGGCTGTACAGAGAAATATCTGCTTCTAAAACCAAAACGGAGCTATCTAACTGAATGGTTTTCAATGTGTGCATTCAACTGACAGAGTTAAACTCACGTTTGGATTCAGCGGTTTGCAAACCCTTTCTGTGCAGAATCCCAAAACCGGTATTTCCAGCCCAATGCCGGCATACGTACTAAACAGCAGGAAACTTCGTCTAAAACTCAGGAGAAACGTTTCCTTGAAACTGCTCTGCTGTGCGTTCGTTCACCTAAGAGAGTTGAATCTATGTTGAGATTCAGCGAGTCAGAAACACGTTTCTTCTAGGAGCTGCGTTGGGATATTCCCGAGTGAATGGGACCATAGGCTGTACAGAGAAATATCTGCTTCTAAAACCAAAACGGAGCTATCTAACTGAATGGTTGTCAATGTGTGCATTCAACTGACAGAGTTAAATTCACGTGTGGATTCAGCGGTTTGGAAACCCTTTCTGTGCAGAATCCCAAAACCGGTATTTCCAGCCCAATGCCGGCATACGTACTAAACAGCAGGAAACTTCGTCTAAAACTCAGGAGAAACGTTTCCTTGAAACTGCTCTGCTGTGCGTTCGTTCACCTAAGAGAGTTGAATCTATGTTGAGATTCAGCGAGTCAGAAACACGTTTCTTCTAGGAGGTGCGTTGGGATATTCCCGAGTGAATGGGACCATACGCTGTACAGAGAAATATCTACTCCTACAACCAAAAGTGTGCTATCAAACTGAATGGTTGTCAATGTGTGCATTCAACTGACAGAGTTAAACTCACGTTTGGATTCAGCGGTTTGCAAACCCTTTCTGTGCAGAATCCCAAAACCGGTATTTCCAGCCCAATGCCGGCATATGTACTAAAGAGCAGGAAACTTCGTCTAAGACTCAGGAGAAACGTTTCCTTGAAACTGCTCTGCTGTGCGTTCGTTCACCTAAGAGAGTTGAATCTATGTTGAGATTCAGCGAGTCAGAAACACGTTTCTTCTAGGAGCTGCGTTGGGATATTCCCGAGTGAATGGGACCATAGGCTGTACAGAGAAATATCTGCTTCTAAAACCAAAACGGAGTTATCTAACGGAATGGTTGTCAATGTGTGCATTCAACTGAGAGAGTTAAACTCACGTGTGGATTCAGCGGTTTGCAAACCCTTTCTGTGCAGAATCCCAAAACCGGTATTTCCAGCCCAATGCCGGCATCCGTACTAAACAGCAGGAAACGTCGTCTAAAACTCAGGAGAAACGTTTCCTTGAAACTGCTCTGCTGCGCGTTCGATCACCTAAGAGAGTTGAATCTATGTTGAGATTCAGCGAGTCAGAAACACGTTTCTTCTAGGAGGTGCGTTGGGATATTCCCAAGTGAATGGGACCATAGGCTGTACAAAGAAATATCTGCTCTTACAACCAAAAGGGTGGTATCTAACTGAATGGTTGTCAATGTGTGCATTCAACTGACAGAGTTAAACTCACGTTTGGATTCAGCGGTTTACAATCCCTTTCTGTGCAGAATCCCAAAACCGGTAATTCCAGCTCAATGCCGGCATCCGTACTCAACAGCAGGAAACTTCGTCTAAAACTCAGGAGAAACGTTTCCTTGAAACTGCTCTGCTGTGCGTTCGTTCACCTAAGAGAGTTGAAACTATGTTGAGATTCAGCGAGTCAGAAACACGTTTCTTCTAGGATCTGCGTTGGGATATTCCCGAGCGAATGGGACCATAGGCTGTACAGAGAAACATCTGCTTCTAAAACCAAAAGTGTGCTATCAAACTGAATGGTTGTCAATGTGTGCATTCAACTGACAGTGTTAAATTCACGTGTGGATTCAGCGGTTTGCAAACCCTTTCTGTGCAGAATCCCAAAACAGGTATTTCCAGCCCAATGCCGGCATCTGTACTAAACAGCAGGAAACTTCGTCTAAAACTCAGGAGCAACGTTTCCTTGAAACTGCTCTGCTGTGCGTTCGTTCACCTAAGAGAGTTGAATCTATGTTGAGATTCAGCGAGTCAGAAACACGTTTCTTCTAGGAGCTGCGTTGGGATACTCCCGAGTGAATGGGACCATAGGCTGTACAGAGAAATATCTGCTTCTAAAACCAAAAGTGTGCTATCAAACTGAATGGTTGTCAATGTGTGCATTCAACTGACAGAGTTAAACTCACGTATGGATTCAGCGGTTTGCAAACCCTTTCTGTGCAGAATCCCAAAACCGGTATTTCCAGCCCAATGCCGGCATCCGTACTAAACAGCAGGAAACGTCGTCTAAAACTCAGGAGAAACGTTTCCTTGAAACTGCTCTGCTGCGCGTTCGATCACCTAAGAGAGTTGAATCTATGTTGAGATTCAGCGAGTCAGAAACACGTTTCTTCTAGGAGGTGCGTTGGGATATTCCCAAGTGAATGGGACCATAGGCTGTACAAAGAAATATCTGCTCTTACAACCAAAAGGGTGGTATCTAACTGAATGGTTGTCAATGTGTGCATTCAACTGACAGAGTTAAACTCACGTTTGGATTCAGCGGTTTACAATCCCTTTCTGTGCAGAATCCCAAAACCGGTAATTCCAGCTCAATGCCGGCATCCGTACTCAACAGCAGGAAACTTCGTCTAAAACTCAGGAGAAACGTTTCCTTGAAACTGCTCTGCTGTGCGTTCGTTCACCTAAGAGAGTTGAAACTATGTTGAGATTCAGCGAGTCAGAAACACGTTTCTTCTAGGATCTGCGTTGGGATATTCCCGAGCGAATGGGACCATAGGCTGTACAGAGAAACATCTGCTTCTAAAACCAAAAGTGTGCTATCAAACTGAATGGTTGTCAATGTGTGCATTCAACTGACAGTGTTAAATTCACGTGTGGATTCAGCGGTTTGCAAACCCTTTCTGTGCAGAATCCCAAAACAGGTATTTCCAGCCCAATGCCGGCATCTGTACTAAACAGCAGGAAACTTCGTCTAAAACTCAGGAGCAACGTTTCCTTGAAACTGCTCTGCTGTGCGTTCGTTCACCTAAGAGAGTTGAATCTATGTTGAGATTCAGCGAGTCAGAAACACGTTTCTTCTAGGAGCTGCGTTGGGATACTCCCGAGTGAATGGGACCATAGGCTGTACAGAGAAATATCTGCTTCTAAAACCAAAAGTGTGCTATCAAACTGAATGGTTGTCAATGTGTGCATTCAACTGACAGAGTTAAACTCACGTATGGATTCAGCGGTTTGCAAACCCTTTCTGTGCAGAATCCCAAAACCGGTATTTCCAGCCCAATGCCGGCATACGTACTAAACAGCAGGAAACTTCGTCTAAAACTCAGGAGAAACGTTTCCTTGAAACTGCTCTGCTGTGCGTTCGTTCACCTAAGAGAGTTGAATCTATGTTGAGATTCAGCGAGTCAGAAACACGTTTCTTCTAGGAGCTGCGTTGGGATATTCCCGAGTGAATGGGACCATAGGCTGTACAGAGAAATATCTGCTTCTAAAACCAAAACGGAGCTATCTAACTGAATGGTTGTCAATGTGTGCATTCAACTGACAGAGTTAAACTCACGTGTGGATTCAGCGGTTTGCAAACCCTTTCTGTGCAGAATCCCAAAACCGGTATTTCCAGCCCAATGCTGGCATACGTACTAAACAGCAGGAAACTTCGTCTAAGACTCAGGAGAAACGTTTCCTTGAAACTGCTCTGCTGTGCGTTCGTTCACCTAAGAGAGTTGAATCTATGTTGCGATTCAGCGAGTCAGAAACACGTTTCTTCTAGGAGCTGCGTTGGGATATTCCCGAGTGAATGGGACCATAGGCTGTACAGAGAAATATCTGCTTCTAAAACCAAAAGTGTGCTATCAAACTGAATGGTTGTCAATGTGTGCATTCAACTGACAGAGTTAAACTCACGTGTGGATTCAGCGGTTTGCAAACCCTTTCTGTGCAGAATCCCAAAACCGGTATTTCCAGCCCAATGCCGGCATCCGTACTAAACAGCAGGAAACTTCGTCTAAAACTCAGGAGAAACGTTTCCTTGAAACTGCTCTGCTGTGCGTTCGTTCACCTAAGAGAGTTGAAACTATGTTGAGATTCAGCGAGTCAGAAACACGTTTATGCTAGGAGCTGCGTTGGGATATTCCCGAGTGAATGGGACCATAGGCTGTACAGAGAAATATCTGCTTCTAAAAGCAAAACGGAGCTATCTAACTGAATGGTTGTCAATGTGTGCATTCAACTGACAGAGTTAAACTCACGTGTGGATTCAGCGGTTTGCACACCATTTCTGTGCAGAATCCCAAAACCGGTATGTCCAGCCCAATGCCGGCATCCGTACTAAACAGTAGGAAACTTCGTCTAAAACTCAGGAGAAACGTTTCCTTGAAACTGCTCTGCTGTGCGTTCGTTCACCTAAGATAGTTGAATCTATGTTGAGATTCAGCGAGTCAGAAACACGTTTCTTCTAGGATCTGCGTTGGGATATTCCCGAGCGAATGGGACCATAGGCTGTACAGAGAAATATCTGCTTCTAAAACCAAAAGTGTGCTATCAATCTGAATGGTTGTCAATGTGTGCATTCAACTGACAGAGTTAAATTCACGTGTGGATTCAGCGGTTTGCAAACCCTTTCTGTGCAGAATCCCAAAACAGGTATTTCCAGCCCAATGCCGGCATCTGTACTAAACAGCAGGAAACTTCGTCTAAAACCCAGGAGAAACGTTTCCTTGAAACTGCTCTGCTGTGCGTTCGTTCACCTAAGAGAGTTGAATCTATGTTGAGATTCAGCGAGTCAGAAACACGTTTCTTCTAGGAGCTGCGTTGGGATATTCCCGAGTGAATGGGACCATAGGCTGTACAGAGAAATATCTGCTTCTAAAACCAAAACGGAGCTATCTAACTGAATGGTTGTCAATGTGTGCATTCAACTGACAGAGTTAAACTCACGTATGGATTCAGCGGTTTGCAAACCCTTTCTGTGCAGAATCCCAAAACCGGTATTTCCAGCCCAATGCCGGCATACGTACTAAACAGCAGGAAACTTCGTCTAAAACTCAGGAGAAACGTTTCCTTGAAACTGCTCTGCTGTGCGTTCGTTCACCTAAGAGAGTTGAATCTATGTTGAGATTCAGCGAGTCAGAAACACGTTTCTTCTAGGAGCTGCGTTGGGATATTCCCGAGTGAATGGGACCATAGGCTGTACAGAGAAATATCTGCTTCTAAAACCAAAACGGAGCTATCTAACTGAATGGTTGTCAATGTGTGCATTCAACTGACAGAGTTAAACTCACGTGTGGATTCAGCGGTTTGCAAACCCTTTCTGTGCAGAATCCCAAAACCGGTATTTCCAGCCCAATGCCGGCATACGTACTAAACAGCAGGAAACTTCGTCTAAAATTCAGGAGAAACGTTTCCTTGAAACTGCTCTGCTGTGCGTTCGTTCACCTAAGAGAGTTGAATCTATGTTGAGATTCAGCGAGTCAGAAACACGTTTCTTCTAGGAGGTGCGTTGGGATATTCCCGAGTGAATGGGACCATACGCTGTAGAGACAAATATCTGCTCCTACAACCAAAAGTGTGCTATCAAACTGAATGGTTGTCAATGTGTGCATTCAACTGACAGAGTTAAACTCACGTTTGGATTCAGCGGTTTGCAAACCCTTTCTGTGCAGAATCCCAAAACCGGTATTTCCAGCCCAATGCCGGCATACGTACTAAAGAGCAGGAAACTTCGTCTAAGACTCAGGAGAAACGTTTCCTTGAAACTGCTCTGCTGTGCGTTCGTTCACCTAAGAGAGTTGAATCTATGTTGAGATTCAGCGAGTCAGAAACACGTTTCTTCTAGGAGCTGCGTTGGGATATTCCCGAGTGAATGGGACCATAGGCTGTACAGAGAAATATCTGCTTCTAAAACCAAAACGGAGCTATCTAACGGAATGGTTGTCAATGTGTGCATTCAACTGAGATAGTTAAACTCACGTGTGGATTCAGCGGTTTGCAAACCCTTTCTGTGCAGAATCCCAAAACCGGTATTTCCAGCCCAATGCCGGCATCCGTACTAAACAGCAGGAAACGTCGTCTGAAACTCAGGAGAAACGTTTCCTTGAAACTGCTCTGCTGTGCGTTCGTTCACCTAAGAGAGTTGAATCTATGTTGAGATTCAGCGAGTCAGAAACACGTTTCTTCTAGGAGCTGCGTTGGGATATTCCCAAGTGAATGGGACCATAGGCTGTACAGAGAAATATCTGCTTCTAAAACCAAAAGTGTGCTATCAAACTGAATGGTGGTCAATGTGTGCATTCAACTGACAGAGTTAAACTCACGTGTGGATTCAGCGGTTTGCAAACCCTTTCTGTGCAGAATCCCAAAACCGCTATTTCCAGCCCAATGCCGGCATACGTACTAAACAGCAGGAAACTTCGTCTAAAACTCAGGAGAAACGTTTCCTTGAAACTGCTCTGCTGTGCGTTCGTTCACCTAAGAGAGTTGAATCTATGTTGAGATTCAGCGAGTCAGAAACACGTTTCTTCTAGGAGCTGCGTTGGGATATTCCCGAGTGAATGGGACCATAGGCTGTACAGAGAAATATCTGCTTCTAAAACCAAAAGTGTGCTATCAAACTGAATGGTTGTCAATGTGTGCATTCAACTGACAGAGTTAAACTCACGTTTGGATTCAGCGGTTTGCAAACCCTTTCTGTGCAGAATCCCAAAACCGGTATTTCCAGCCCAATGCTGGCATACGTACTAAACAGCAGGAAACTTCGTCTAAGACTCAGGAGAAACGTTTCCTTGAAACTGCTCTGCTGTGCGTTCGTTCACCTAAGAGAGTTGAATCTATGTTGAGATTCAGCGAGTCAGAAACACGTTTCTTCTAGGAGCTGCGTTGGGATATTACCGAGTGAATGGGACCATAGGCTGTACAGAGAAATATCTGCTTCTAAAACCAAAAGTGTGCTATCAAACTGAATGGTTGTCAATGTGTGCATTCAACTGACAGTGTTAAATTCACGTGTGGATTCAGCGGTTTGCCAACCCTTTCTGTGCAGAATCCCAAAACAGGTATTTCCAGCCCAATGCCGGCATCTCTACTAAACAGCAGGAAACTTCGTCTAAAACTCAGGAGAAACGTTTCCTTGAAACTGCTCTGCTGTGCGTTCGTTCACCTAAGAGAGTTGAATCTATGTTGAGATTCAGCGAGTCAGAAACACGTTTCTTCTAGGAGGTGCGTTGGGATATTCCCGAGTGAATGGGACCATAGGCTGTACAGAGAAATATCTGCTCCTACAACCAAAAGTGTGCTATCAAACTGAATGGTTGTCAATGTGTGCATTCAACTGACAGAGTTAAACTCACGTTTGGATTCAGCGGTTTGCAAACCCTTTCTGTGCAGAATCCCAAAACCGGTATTTCCAGCCCAATGCCGGCATACGTACTAAACAGCAGGAAACTTCGTCTAAGACTCAGGAGAAACGTTTCCTTGAAACTGCTCTGCTGTGCGTTCGTTCACCTAAGAGAGTTGAATCTATGTTGAGATTCAGCGAGTCAGAAACACGTTTCTTCTAGGAGCTGCGTTGGGATATTCCCGAGTGAATGGGACCATAGGCTGTACAGAGAAATATCTGCTTCTAAAACCAAAAGTGTGCTATCAAACTGAATGGTTGTCAATGTGTGCATTCAACTGACAGAGTTAAACTCACGTGTGGATTCAGCGGTTTGCAAACCATTTCTGTGCAGAATCCCAAAACCGGTATTTCCAGCCCAATGCCGGCATCCGTACTAAACAGCAGGAAACTTCGTCTAAAACTCAGGAGAAACGTTTCCTTGAAACTGCTCTGCTGTGCGTTCGTTCACCTAAGAGAGTTGAATCTATGTTGAGATTCAGCGAGTCAGAAACACGTTTCTTCTAGGAGCTGCGTTGGGATATTCCCAAGTGAATGAGACCATAGGCTGTACAGAGAAATATCTGCTTCTAAAACCAAAAGTGTGCTATCAAACTGAATGGTTGTCAATGTGTGCATTCAACTGACAGAGTTAAACTCACGTGTGGATTCAGCGGTTTGCAAACCCTTTCTGTGCAGAATCCCAAAACCGGTATTTCCAGCCCAATGCCGGCATACGTACTAAACAGCAGGAAACTTCGTCTAAGACTCAGGAGAAACGTTTCCTTGAAACTGCTCTGCTGTGCGTTCGTTCACCTAAGAGAGTTGAATCTATGTTGAGATTCAGCGAGTCAGAAACACGTTTCTTCTAGGAGCTGCGTTGGGATATTCCCGAGTGAATGGGACCATAGGCTGTACAGAGAAATATCTGCTTCTAAAACCAAAAGTGTGCTATCAAACTGAATGGTTGTCAATGTGTGCATTCAACTGACAGAGTTAAACTCACGTGTGGATTCAGCGGTTTGCAAACCCTTTCTGTGCAGAATCCCAAAACCGGTATTTCCAGCCCAATGCCGGCATCCGTACTAAACAGCAGGAAACTTCGTCTAAAACTCAGGAGAAACGTTTCCTTGAAACTGCTCTGCTGTGCGTTCGTTCACCTAAGAGAGTTGAAACTATGTTGAGATTCAGCAAGTCAGAAACACGTTTATGCTAGGAGCTGCGTTGGGATATTCCCGAGTGAATGGGACCATAGGCTGTACAGAGAAATATCTGCTTCTAATACAAAAACGGAGCTATCTAACTGAATGGTTGTCAATGTGTGCATTCAACTGACAGAGTTAAACTCACGTGTGGATTCAGCGGTTTGCACACCATTTCTGTGCAGAATCCCAATACCGGTATGTCCAGCCCAATGCCGGCATCCGTACTAAAAAGTAGGAAACTTCGTCTAAAACTCAGGAGAAACGTTTCCTTGAAACTGCTCTGCTGTGCGTTCGTTCACCTAAGAGAGTTGAATCTATGTTGAGATTCAGCGAGTCAGAAACACGTTTCTTCTAGGAGGTGCGTTGGGATATTCCCGAGTGAATGGGACCATAGGCTGTTCAGAGAAATATCTGCTTCTAAAACCAAAACGGAGCTATCTAAGTGAATGGTTGTCAATGTGTGCATTCAACTGACAGAGTTAAACTCACGTGTGGATTCAGCGGTTTGCAAACCCTTTCTGTGCAGAATCCCAAAACCGGTATTTCCAGCCCTATGCCGGCATCCGTACTAAACAGCAGGAAACTTCGTCTAAAACTCAGGAGAAACGTTTCCTTGAAACTGCTCTGCTGTGCGTTCGTTCACCTAAGAGAGTTGAATCTATGTTGAGATTCAGCGAGTCAGAAACACGTTTCTTCTAGGAGCTGCGTTGGGATATTCCCGAGTGAATGGGACCATAGGCTGTACAGAGAAATATCTGCTTCTAAAACCAAAAGTGTGCTATCAAACTGAATGGTTGTCAATGTGTGCATTCAACTGACAGAGTTAAACTCACGTGTGGATTCAGCGGTTTGCAAACCCTTTCTGTGCAGAATCCCAAAACCGGTATTTCCAGCCCAATGCCGGCATACGTACTAAACAGCAGGAAACTTCGTCTAAGACTCAGGAGAGACGTTTCCTTGAAACTGCTCTGCTGTGCGTTCGTTCACCTAAGAAAGTTGAATCTATGTTGAGATTCAACGATTCAGAAACACGTTTCTTCTAGGAGGTGCGTTGGGATATTCCCGAGTGAATGGGACCATAGGCTGTACAGAGAAATATCTGCTTCTAAATCCAAAAGTGTGCTATCAAACTGAATGGTTGTCAATGTGTGCATTCAACTGACAGAGTTAAACTCACGTGTGGATTCAGCGGTTTGCAAACCCTTTCTGTGCAGAATCCCAAAACCGGTATGTCCAGCCCAATGCCGGCATACGTACTAAACAGCAGGAAACTTCGTCTAAAACTCAGGAGAAACGTTTCCTTGAAACTGCTCTGCTGTGCGTTCGTTCACCTAAGAGAGTTGAATCTATGTTGAGATTCAGCGAGTCAGAAACACGTTTCTTCTAGGAGCTGCGTTGGGATATTCCCGAGTGAATGGGACCATAGGCTGTACAGAGAAATATCTGCTTCTAAAACCAAAACGGAGCTATCTAAGTGAATGGTTGTCAATGTGTGCATTCAACTGACAGAGTTAAACTCACGTGTGGATTCAGCGGTTTGCAAACCCTTTCTGTGCAGAATCCCAAAACCGGTATTTCCAGCCCAATGCCGGCATACGTACTAAACAGCAGGAAACTTCGTCTAAAACTCAGGAGAAACGTTTCCTTGAAACTGCTCTGCTGTGCGTTCGTTCACCTAAGAGAGTTGAATCTATGTTGAGATTCAGCGAGTCAGAAACACGTTTCTTCTAGGAGCTGCGTTGGGATATTCCCGAGTGAATGGAACCATAGGCTGTACAGAGAAATATCTGCTTCTAAAACCAAAACGGAGCTATCTAACTGAATGGTTGTCAATGTGTGCATTCAACTGACAGAGTTAAACTCACGTGTGGATTCAGCGGTTTGCAAACCCTTTCTGTGCAGAATCCCAAAACCGGTATTTCCAGCCCCATGCCGGCATCCGTAATAAACAGCAGGAAACTTCGTCTAAAACTCAGGAGAAACGTTTCCTTGAAACTGCTCTGCTGTGCGTTCGATCACCTAAGAGAGTTGAATCTATGTTGAGATTCAGCGAGTCAGAAACACGTTTTTTGTAGGAGGTGCGTTGGGATATTCCCGAGTGAATGGGACCATAGGCTGTACAGAGAAATATCTGCTCCTACAACCAAAAGGGTGGTATCTAACTGAATGGTTGTCATTGTGTGCATTCAACTGACAGAGTTAAACTCACGTTTGGACTCAGCGGTTTACAAACCCTTTCTGTGCAGGATCCCAAAACCGGTAATACCAGCTCAATGCCGGCATCCGTACTAAACAGCAGGAAACTTCGTCTAAAACTCAGGAGAAACGTTTCCTTGAAACTGCTCTGCTGTGCGTTCGTTCACCTAAGAGAGTTGAATCTATGTTCAGATTCAGCGAGTCAGAAACACGTTTCTTCTAGGAGCTGCGTTGGGATATTCCCGAGTGAATGGGACCATAGGCTGTACAGAGAAATATCTGCTTCTAAAACCAAAAGTGTGCTATCAAACTGAATGGTTGTCAATGTGTGCATTCAACTGACAGAGTTAAACTCACGTGTGGATTCAGCGGTTTGCAAACCCTTTCTGTGCAGAATCCCAAAACCGGTATTTCCAGCCCAATGCCGGCATACGTACTAAACAGCAGGAAACTTCGTCTAAAACTCAGGAGAAACGTTTCCTTGAAACTGCTCTGCTGTGCGTTCGTTCACCTAAGAGAGTTGAAGCTATGTTGAGATTTAGCGAGTCAGAAACACGTTTATGTTAGGAGCTGCGTTGGGATATTCCCGAGTGAATGGGACCATAGGCTGTACAGAGAAATATCTGCTTCTGAAACCAAAACGGAGCTATCTAACTGAATGGTTGTCAATGTGTGCATTCAGCTGACAGAGATAAACTCACGTGTGGATTCAGCGGTTTGCAAACCATTTCTGTGCCGAATCCCAAAACCGGTATGTCCAGCCCAATGCCGGCATCCGTACTAAACAGCAGGAAACTTCGTCTAAAACTCAGGAGAATCGTTTCCTTGAAACTGCTCTGCTGTGCGTTCGTTCACCTAAGATAGTTGAATCTATGTTGAGATTCAGCGAGTCAGAAACACGTTTCTTCTAGGAGCTGCGTTAGGATATTCCCGAGTGAATGGGACCATAGGCTGTGCAGAGTAATATCTGCTTCTAAAACCAAAACGGAGCTATCTAACTGAATGGTTGTCAATGTGTGCATTCAACTGACAGAGTTAAACTCACGTATGGATTCAGCGGTTTGCAAACCCTTTCTGTGCAGAATCCCAAAACCGGTATTTCCAGCCCAATGCCGGCATACGTACTAAAGAGCAGGAAACTTCGTCTAAAACTCAGGAGCAACGTTTCCTTGAAACTGCTCTGCTGTGCGTTCGTTCACCTAAGAGAGTTGAATCTATGTTGAGATTCAGCGAGTCAGAAACACGTTTCTTCTAGGAGCTGCGTTGGGATATTCCCGAGTGAATGGGACCATAGGCTGTACAGAGAAATATCTGCTTCTAAAACCAAAAGTGTGCTATCAAACTGAATGGTTGTCAATGTGTGCATTCAACTGACAGAGTTAAACTCACGTGTGGATTCAGCGGTTTGCAAACCCTTTCTGTGCAGAATCCCAAAACCGGTATTTCCAGCCCAATGCCGGCATAAGTACTAAACAGCAGGAAACTTCGTCTAAGACTCAGGAGAAACGTTTCCTTGAAACTGCTCTGCTGTGCGTTCGTTCACCTAAGAGAGTTGAATCTATGTTGAGATTCAGCGAGTCAGAAACACGTTTCTTCTAGGAGCTGCGTTGGGATATTCCCGAGTGAATGGGACCATAGGCTGTACAGAGAAATATCTGCTTCTAAACCAAAAGTGTGCTATCAAACTGAATGGTTGTCAATGTGTGCATTCAACTGACAGAGTTAAACTCACGTTTGGATTCAGCGGTTTGCAAACCCTTTCTGTGCAGAATCCCAAAACCGGTATTTCCAGCCCAATGCCGGCATCCGTACTAAACAGCAGGAAACTTCGTCTAAAACTCAGGAGAAACGTTTCCTTGAAACTGCTCTGCTGTGCGTTCGTTCACCTAAGAGAGTTGAATCTATGTTGAGATTCAGCGAGTCAGAAACACGTTTCTTCTAGGAGCTGCGTTGGGATATTCCCGAGTGAATGGGACCATAGGCTGTACAGAGAAATATCTGCTCCTACAACCAAAAGGGTGGTATCTAACTGAATGGTTGTCAATGTGTGCATTCAACTGACAGAGTTAAACTCACGTGTGGATTCAGCGGTTTGCAAACCCTTTCTGTGCAGAATCCCAAAACCGGTATTTCCAGCCCAATGCCGGCATACGTACTAAACAGCAGGAAACTTCGTCTAAAACTCAGGAGAAACGTTTCCTTGAAACTGCTCTGCTGTGCGTTCGTTCACCTAAGAGAGTTGAATCTATGTTGAGATTCAGCGAGTCAGAAACACGTTTCTTCTAGGAGCTGCGTTGGGATATTCCCGAGTGAATGGGACCATAGGCTGTACAGAGAAATATCTGCTTCTAAAACCAAAGTGTGCTATCAAACTGAATGGTTGTCAATGTGTGCATTCAACTGACAGAGTTAAACTCACGTGTGGATTCAGCGGTTTGCAAACCCTTTCTGTGCAGAATCCCAAAACCGGTATGTCCAGCCCAATGCCGGCATCCGTACTAAACAGCAGGAAACTTCGTCTAAAACTCAGGAGAAACGTTTCCTTGAAACTGCTCTACTGTGCGTTCGTTCACCTAAGATAGTTGAATCTATGTTGAGATTCAGCGAGTCAGAAACACGTTTCTTCTAGGAGCTGCGTTGGGATATTCCCGAGTGAATGGGACCATAGGCTGTACAGAGAAATATCTGCTTCTAAAACCAAAAGTGTGCTATCAAACTGAATGGTTGTCAATGTGTGCATTCAACTGACAGAGTTAAACTCACATGTGGATTCAGCGGTTTGCAAACCCTTTCTGTGCAGAATCCCAAAACCGGTATTTCCAGCCCAATGCCGGCATACGTACTAAACAGCAGGAAACTTCGTCTAAGACTCAGGAGAAACGTTTCCTTGAAACTGCTCTGCTGTGCGTTCGTTCACCTAAGAGAGTTGAATCTATGTTGAGATTCAGCGAGTCAGAAACACGTTTCTTCTAGGAGCTGCGTTGGGATATTTCCGAGTGAATGGGACCATAGGCTGTACAGAGAAATATCTGCTCCTACAACCAAAAGGGTGGTATCTAACTGAATGGTTGTCAATGTGTGCATTCAACTGACAGAGTTAAACTCACGTGTGGATTCAGCGGTTTGCAAACCCTTTCTGTGCAGAATCCCAAAACCGGTATTTCCAGCCCAATGCCGGCATACGTACTAAACAGCAGGAAACTTCGTCTAAAACTCAGGAGAAACGTTTCCTTGAAACTGCTCTGCTGTGCGTTCGTTCACCTAAGAGAGTTGAATCTATGTTGAGATTCAGCGAGTCAGAAACACGTTTCTTCTAGGAGCTGCGTTGGGATATTCCCGAGTGAATGGGACCATAGGCTGTACAGAGAAATATCTGCTTCTAAAACCAAAGTGTGCTATCAAACTGAATGGTTGTCAATGTGTGCATTCAACTGACAGAGTTAAACTCACGTGTGGATTCAGCGGTTTGCAAACCCTTTCTGTGCAGAATCCCAAAACCGGTATGTCCAGCCCAATGCCGGCATCCGTACTAAACAGCAGGAAACTTCGTCTAAAACTCAGGAGAAACGTTTCCTTGAAACTGCTCTACTGTGCGTTCGTTCACCTAAGATAGTTGAATCTATGTTGAGATTCAGCGAGTCAGAAACACGTTTCTTCTAGGAGCTGCGTTGGGATATTCCCGAGTGAATGGGACCATAGGCTGTACAGAGAAATATCTGCTTCTAAAACCAAAAGTGTGCTATCAAACTGAATGGTTGTCAATGTGTGCATTCAACTGACAGAGTTAAACTCACATGTGGATTCAGCGGTTTGCAAACCCTTTCTGTGCAGAATCCCAAAACCGGTATTTCCAGCCCAATGCCGGCATACGTACTAAACAGCAGGAAACTTCGTCTAAGACTCAGGAGAAACGTTTCCTTGAAACTGCTCTGCTGTGCGTTCGTTCACCTAAGAGAGTTGAATCTATGTTGAGATTCAGCGAGTCAGAAACACGTTTCTTCTAGGAGCTGCGTTGGGATATTCCCGAGTGAATGGGACCATAGGCTGTACAGAGAAATATCTGCTTCTAAACCAAAAGTGTGCTATCAAACTGAATGGTTGTCAATGTGTGCATTCAACTGACAGAGTTAAACTCACGTGTGGATTCAGCGGTTTGCAAACCCTTTCTGTGCAGAATCCCAAAACCGGTATTTCCAGCCCAATGCCGGCATCCGTACTAAACAGCAGGAAACTTCGTCTAAAACTCAGGAGAAACGTTTCCTTGAAACTGCTCTGCTGTGCGTTCGTTCACCTAAGAGAGTTCAATCTATGTTGAGATTCAGCGAGTCAGAAACACGTTTCTTCTAGGAGGTGCGTTGGGATATTCCCGAGTGATTGGGACCATAGGCTGTACAGAGAAATATCTGCTCCTACAACCAAAAGGGTGGTATCTAACTGAATGGTTGTCAATGTGTGAATTCAACTGACAGAGTTAAACTCACATGTGGATTCAGCGGTTTACAAACCCTTTCTGTGCAGAATCCCAAAACCGGTAATTCCAGCTAAATGCCGGCATCCGTACTAAACAGCAGGAAACTTCGTCTAAAACTCAGGAGAAACGTTTCCTTGAAACTGCTCTGCTGTGCGTTCGTTCACCTAAGAGAGTTGAAACTATGTTGAGATTTAGCGAGTCAGAAACACGTTTATGTTAGGAGCTGCGTTGGGATATTCCCGAGTGAATGGGACCATAGGCTGTACAGAGAAATATCTGCTTCTGAAACCAAAACGGAGCTATCTAACTGAATGGTTGTCAATGTGTGCATTCAACTGACAGAGATAAACTCACGTGTGGATTCAGCGGTTTGCAAACCATTTCTGTGCCGAATCCCAAAACGGGTATGTCCAGCCCAATGCCGGCATCCGTACTAAACAGCAGGAAACTTCGTCTAAAACTCAGGAGAATCGTTTCCTTGAAACTGCTCTGCTGTGCGTTCGTTCACCTAAGATAGTTGAATCTATGTTGAGATTCAGCGAGTCAGAAACACGTTTCTTCTAGGAGCTGCGTTAGGACATTCCCGAGTGAATGGGACCATAGGCTGTGCAGAGTAATATCTGCTTCTAAAACCAAAACGGAGCTATCTAACTGAATGGTTGTCAATGTGTGCATTCAACTGACAGAGTTAAACTCACGTGTGGATTCAGCGGTTTGCAAACCCTTTCTGTGCAGAATCCCAAAACCGGTATTTCCAGCCCAATGCCGGCATACGTACTAAAGAGCAGGAAACTTCGTCTAAAACTCAGGAGCAACGTTTCCTTGAAACTGCTCTGCTGTGCGTTCGTTCACCTAAGAGAGTTGAATCTATGTTGAGATTCAGCGAGTCAGAAACACGTTTCTTCTAGGAGCTGCGTTGGGATATTCCCGAGTGAATGGGACCATAGGCTGTACAGAGAAATATCTGCTTCTAAAACCAAAACGGAGCTATCTAACTGAATGGTTGTCAATGTGTGCATTCAACTGACAGAGTTAAACTCACATGTGGATTCAGCGGTTTGCAAACCCTTTCTGTGCAGAATCCCAAAACCGGTATTTCCAGCCCAATGCCGGCATACGTACTAAACAGCAGGAAACTTCGTCTAAAACTCAGGAGCAACGTTTCCTTGAAACTGCTCTGCTGTGCGTTCGTTCACCTAAGAGAATTGAAACTATGTTGAGATTCAGCGAGTCAGAAACACGTTTCTTCTAGGAGCTGCGTTGGGATATTCCCGAGTGAATGGGACCATAGGCTGTACAGAGAAATATCTGCTTCTAAAACCAAAAGTGTGCTATCAAACTGAATGGTTGTCAATGTGTGCATTCAACTGACAGAGTTAAACTCACGTGTGGATTCAGCGGTTTGCAAACCCTTTCTGTGCAGAATCCCAAAACCGGTATTTCCAGCCCAATGCCGGCATCCGTACTAAACAGCAGGAAACTTCGTCTAAAACTCAGGAGAAACGTTTCCTTGAAACTGCTCTGCTGTGCGTTCGTTCACCTAAGAGAGTTGAATCTATGTTGAGATTCAGCGAGTCAGAAACACGTTTCTTCTAGGAGCTGCTTTGGGATATTCCCGAGTGAATGGGACCATAGGCTGTACAGAGAAATATCTGCTTCTAAAACCAAAACGGAGCTATCTAATTGTATCGTTGTCAATGTGTGCATTCAACTGACAGAGTTAAACTCACGTTTGGATTCAGCGGTTTACAAACCCTTTCTGTGCAGAATCCCAAAACCGGTAATTCCAGCTCAATGCCCGCATCCATACTAAACAGCAGGAAACTTCGTCTAAAACTCAGGAGAAACGTTTCCTTGAAACTGCTCTGCTGTGCGTTCGTTCACCTAAGATAGTTGAATCTATGTTGAGATTCAGCGAGTCAGAAACACGTTTCTTCTAGGAGCTGCGTTAGGATATTCCCGAGTGAATGGGACCATAGGCTGCGCAGAGTAATATCTGCTTCTAAAACCAAAACGGAGCTATGTAACTGAATGGTTGTCAATGTGTGCATTCAACTGACAGAGTTAAACTCACGTGTGGATTCAGCGGTTTGCAAACCCTTTCTGTGCAGAATCCCAAAACCGGTATTTCCAGCCCAATGCCGGCATACGTACTAAACAGCAGGAAACATCGTCTAAAACTCAGGAGAAACGTTTCCTTGAAACTGCTCTGCTGTGCGTTCGTTCACCTAAGAGAGTTGAATCTATGTTGAGATTCAGCGAGTCAGAAACACGTTTTTTCTAGGAGCTGCGTTGGGATATTCCCGAGTGAATGGGACCATAGGCTGTACAGAGAAATATCTGCTTCTAAAACCAAAAGTGTGCTATCAAACTGAATGGTTGTCAACGTGTGCATTCAACTGACAGAGTTTAACTCACGTGTGGATTCAGCGGTTTGCAAACCCTTTCTGTGCAGAATACCAAAACCGCTATTTCCAGCCCAATGCCGGCATACGTACTAAACAGCAGGAAACTTCGTCTAAAACTCAGGAGAAACGTTTCCTTGAAACTGCTCTGCTGTGCGTTCGTTCACCTAAGAGAGTTGAATCTATGTTGAGATTCAGCGAGTCAGAAACACGTTTCTTCTAGGAGCTGCGTTGGGATATTCCCGAGTGAATGGGACCATAGGCTGTACAGAGAATTATCTGCTTCTAAAACCAAAAGTGTGCTATCAAACTGAATGGTTGTCAATGTGTGCATTCAACTGACAGAGTTAAACTCACGTGTGGATTCAGCGGTTTGCAAACCCTTTCTGTGCAGAATCCCAAAACCGGTATTTCCAGCCCAATGCCGGCATACGTACTAAAGAGCAGGAAACTTCGTCTAAGACTCAGGAGAAACGTTTCCTTGAAACTGCTCTGCTGTGCGTTCGTTCACCTAAGAGAGTTGAATCTATGTTGAGATTCAGCGAGTCAGAAACACGTTTCTCCTAGGAGCTGCGTTGGGATATTCCCGAGTGAATGGGACCATAGTCTGTACAGAGAATTATCTGCTTCTAAAACCAAAAGTGTGCTATCAAACTGAATGGTTGTCAATGTGTGCATTCAACTGACAGAGTTAAACTCACGTGTGGATTCAGCGGTTTGCAAACCCTTTCTGTGCAGAATCCCAAAACCGGTATTTCCAGCGCAATGCCGGCATACGTACTAAACAGCAGGAAACTTCGTCTAAGACTCAGGAGAAACGTTTCCTTGAAACTGCTCTGCTGTGCGTTCGTTCACCTAAGAGAGTTGAATCTATGTTGAGATTCAGCGAGTCAGAAACACGTTTCTTCTAGGAGCTGCGTTGGGATATTCCCGAGTGAATGGGACCATAGGCTGTACAGAGAAAAATCTGCTTCTAAACCAAAAGTGTGCTATCAAACTGAATGGTTGTCAATGTGTGCATTCAACTGACAGAGTTAAACTCAAGTGTGGATTCAGCGGTTTGCAAACCCTTTCTGTGCAGAATCCCAAAACCGCTATTTCCAGCCCAATGCCGGCATCCGTACTAAGCAGCAGGAAACTTCGTCTAAAACTCAGGAGAAACGTTTCCTTGAAACTGCTCTTCTGTGCGTTCGTTCACCTAAGAGAGTTGAATCTATGTTGAGATTCAGCGATTCAGAAACACGTTTTTTCTAGGAGGTGCGTTGGGATATTCCCGAGTGAATGGGACCATAGGCTGTACAGAGAAATATCTGCTCCTACAACCAAAAGGGTGGTATCTAACTGAATGGTTGTCAATGTGTGCATTCAACTGACAGAGTTAAACTCACGTGTGGATTCAGCGGTTTGCAAACCCTTTCTGTGCAGAATCCCAAAACCGGTATTTCCGGCCCAATGCCGGCATACGTACTAAACAGCAGGAAACTTCGTCTAAAAGTCAGGAGAAACGTTTCCTTGAAACTGCTCTGCTGTGCGTTCGTTCACCTAAGAGAGTTGAATCTATGTTGAGATTCAGCGAGTCAGAAACACGTTTCTTCTAGGAGCTGCGTTGGGATATTCCCGAGTGAATGGGACCATAGTCTGTACAGAGAAATATCTGCTTCTAAAACCAAAACGGAGCTATCTAAGTGAATGGTTGTCAATGTGTGCATTCAACTGACAGAGTTAAACTCACGTGTGGATTCAGCGGTTTGCAAACCCTTTCTGTGCAGAATCCCAAAACCGGTATGTCCAGCCCAATGCCGGCATCCGTACTAAACAGCAGGAAACTTCGTCTAAAACTCAGGAGAAACGTTTCCTTGAAACTGCTCTGCTGTGCGTTCGTTCACCTAAGATAGTTGAATCTATGTTGAGATTCAGCGAGTCAGAAACACGTTTCTTCTAGGAGCTGCGTTGGGATATTCCCGAGTGAATGGGACCATAGGCTGTACAGAGAAATATCTGCTTCTAAAACCAAAAGTGTGCTATCAAACTGAATGGTTGTCAATGTGTGCATTCAACTGACAGAGTTAAACTCACGTGTGGATTCAGCGGTTTGCAAACCCTTTCTGTGCAGAATCCCAAAACCGGTATTTCCAGCCCAATGCCGGCATACGTACTAAACAGCAGGAAACTTCGTCTAAGACTCAGGAGAAACGTTTCCTTGAAACTGCTCTGCTGTGCGTTCGTTCACCTAAGAGAGTTGAATCTATGTTGAGATTCAGCGAGTCAGAAACACGTTTCTTCTAGGAGCTGCGTTGGGATATTCCCGAGTGAATGGGACCATAGGCTGTACAGAGAATTATCTGCTTCTAAAACCAAAAGTGTGCTATCAAACTGAATGGTTGTCAATGTGTGCATTCAACTGACAGAGTTAAACTCACGTGTGGATTCAGCGGTTTGCAAACCCTTTCTGTGCAGAATCCCAAAACCGGTATTTCCAGCCCAATGCCGGCATACGTACTAAACAGCAGGAAACTTCGTCTAAGACTCAGGAGAAACGTTTCCTTGAAACTGCTCTGCTGTGCGTTCGTTCACCTAAGAGAGTTGAATCTATGTTGAGATTCAGCGAGTCAGAAACACGTTTCTTCTAGGAGCTGCGTTGGGATATTCCCGAGTGAATGGGACCATAGGCTGTACAGAGAAATATCTGCTTCTAAACCAAAAGTGTGCTATCAAACTAAATGGTTGTCAATGTGTGCATTCAACTGACAGAGTTAAACTCAAGTGTGGATTCAGCGGTTTGCAAACCCTTTCTGTGCAGAATCCCAAAACCGCTATTAACAGCCCAATGCCGGCATCCGTACTAAGCAGCAGGAAACTTCGTCTATAACTCAGGAGAAACGTTTACTTGAAACTGCTCTTCTGTGCGTTCGTTCACCTAAGAGAGTTGAATCTATGTTGAGATTCAGCGAGTCAGAAACACGTTTTTTCTAGGAGGTGCGTTGGGATATTCCCGAGTGAATGGGACCATAGGCTGTACAGAGAAATATCTGCTCCTACAACCAAAAGGGTGGTATCTAACTGAATGGTTGTCAATGTGTGCATTCAACTGACAGAGTTAAACTCACGTGTGGATTCAGCGGTTTGCAAACCCTTTCTGTGCAGAATCCCAAAACCGGTATTTCCAGCCCAATGCCGGCATACGTACTAAACAGCAGGAAACTTCGTCTAAAACTCAGGAGAAACGTTTCCTTGAAACTGCTCTGCTGTGCGTTCGTTCACCTAAGAGAGTAGAATCTATGTTGAGATTCAGCGAGTCAGAAACACGTTTCTTCTAGGAGCTGCGTTGGGATATTCCCGAGTGAATGGGACCATAGGCTGTACAGAGAAATATCTGCTTCTAAAACCAAAGTGTGCTATCAAACTGAATGGTTGTCAATGTGTGCATTCAACTGACAGAGTTAAACTCACGTGTGGATTCAGCGGTTTGCAAACCCTTTCTGTGCAGAATCCCAAAACCGGTATGTCCAGCCCAATGCCGGCATCCGTACTAAACAGCAGGAAACTTCGTCTAAAACTCAGGAGAAACGTTTCCTTGAAACTGCTCTGCTGTGCGTTCGTTCACCTAAGAGAGTTGAATCTATGTTGAGATTCAGCGAGTAAGAAACACGTTTATGTTAGGAGCTGCGTTGGGATATTCCCGAGTGAATGGGACCATAGGCTGTACAGAGAAATATCTGCTTCTAAACCAAAATTGTGCTATCAAACTGAATGGTTGTCAATGTGTGCATTCAACTGACAGAGTTAAACTCACGTTTGGATTCAGCGGTTTGCAAACCCTTTCTGTGCAGAATCCCAAAACCGCTATTTCCAGCCCAATGCCGGCATACGTACTAAACAGCAGGAAACTTCGTCTAAAACTCAGGAGAAACGTTTCCTTGAAACTGCTCTGCTGTGCGTTCGTTCACCTAAGAGAGTTGAATCTATGTTGAGATTCAGCGAGTCAGAAACACGTTTCTTCTAGGAGCTGCGTTGGGATATTCCCGAGTGAATGGGACCATAGGCTGTACAGAGAAATATCTGCTTCTAAAACCAAAAGTGTGCTATCAAACTGAATGGTTGTCAATGTGTGCATTCAACTGACAGAGTTAAACTCAAGTGTGGATTCAGCGGTTTGCAAACCCTTTCTGTGCAGAATCGCAAAACCGGTATTTCCAGCCCAATGCCGGCATCCGTACTAAGCAGCAGGAAACTTCGTCTAAAACTCAGGAGAAACGTTTCCTTGAAACTGCTCTTCTGTGCGTTCGTTCACCTAAGAGAGTTGAATCTATGTTGAGATTCAGCGAGTCAGAAACACGTTTTTTCTAGGAGGTGCGTTGGGATATTCCCGAGTGAATGGGACCATAGGCTGTACAGAGAAATATCTGCTCCTACAACCAAAAGGGTGGTATCTAATTGAATGGTTGTCAATGTGTGCATTCAACTGACAGAGTTAAACTCACGTGTGGATTCAGCGGTTTGCAAACCCTTTCTGTGCAGAATCCCAAAACCGGTATTTCCAGCCCAATGCCGGCATACGTACTAAACAGCAGGAAACTTCGTCTAAAACTCAGGAGAAACGTTTCCTTGAAACTGCTCTGCTGTGCGTTCGTTCACCTAAGAGAGTTGAATCTATGTTGAGATTCAGCGAGTCAGAAACACGTTTCTTCTAGGAGCTGCGTTGGGATATTCCCGAGTGAATGGGACCATAGGCTGTACAGAGAAATATCTGCTTCTAAAACCAAAGTGTGCTATCAAACTGAATGGTTGTCAATGTGTGCATTCAACTGACAGAGTTAAACTCACGTGTGGATTCAGCGGTTTGCAAACCCTTTCTGTGCAGAATCCCAAAACCGGTATGTCCAGCCCAATGCCGGCATCCGTACTAAACAGCAGGAAACTTCGTCTAAAACTCAGGAGAAACGTTTCCTTGAAACTGCTCTGCTGTGCGTTCGTTCACCTAAGAGAGTTGAATCTATGTTGAGATTCAGCGAGTCAGAAACACGTTTCTTCTAGGAGCTGCATTGGGATATTCCCGAGTGAATGGGACCATAGGCTGTACAGAGAAATATCTGCTTCTAAAACCAAAACGGAGCTATCTAACTGAATGGTTGTCAATGTGTGCATTCAACTGACAGAGTTAAACTCACGTGTGGATTCAGCGGTTTGCAAACCCTTTCTGTGCAGAATCCCAAAACCGGTAATTCCAGCTCAATGCCGGCATCCGTACTAAACAGCAGGAAACTTCGTCTAAAACTCAGGAGAAACGTTTCCTTGAAACTGCTCTGCTGTGCGTTCGTTCACCTAAGAGAGTTGAATCTATGTTGAGATTCAGCGAGTCAGAAACACGTTTCTTCTAGGAGCTGCGTTGGGATATTCCCGAGTGAATGGGACCATAGGCTGTACAGAGAAATATCTGCTTCTAAAACCAAAAGTGTGCTATCAAACTGAATGGTTGTCAATGTGTGCATTCAACTGACAGAGTTAAACTCACGTGTGGATTCAGCGGTTTGCAAACCCTTTCTGTGCAGAATCCCAAAACCGGTATTTCCAGCCCAATGCCGGCATAAGTACTAAACAGCAGGAAACTTCGTCTAAGACTCAGGAGAAACGTTTCCTTGAAACTGCTCTGCTGTGCGTTCGTTCACCTAAGAGAGTTGAATCTATGTTGAGATTCAGCGAGTAAGAAACACGTTTATGTTAGGAGCTGCGTTGGGATATTCCCGAGTGAATGGGACCATAGGCTGTACAGAGAAATATCTGCTTCTAAACCAAAATTGTGCTATCAAACTGAATGGTTGTCAATGTGTGCATTCAACTGACAGAGTTAAACTCACGTTTGGATTCAGCGGTTTGCAAACCCTTTCTGTGCAGAATCCCAAAACCGCTATTTCCAGCCCAATGCCGGCATACGTACTAAACAGCAGGAAACTTCGTCTAAAACTCAGGAGAAACGTTTCCTTGAAACTGCTCTGCTGTGCGTTCGTTCACCTAAGAGAGTTGAATCTATGTTGAGATTCAGCGAGTCAGAAACACGTTTCTTCTAGGAGCTGCGTTGGGATATTCCCGAGTGAATGGGACCATAGGCTGTACAGAGAAATATCTGCTTCTAAAACCAAAAGTGTGCTATCAAACTGAATGGTTGTCAATGTGTGCATTCAACTGACAGAGTTAAACTCAAGTGTGGATTCAGCGGTTTGCAAACCCTTTCTGTGCAGAATCCCAAAACCGGTATTTCCAGCCCAATGCCGGCATCCGTACTAAGCAGCAGGAAACTTCGTCTAAAACTCAGGAGAAACGTTTCCTTGAAACTGCTCTTCTGTGCGTTCGTTCACCTAAGAGAGTTGAATCTATGTTGAGATTCAGCGAGTCAGAAACACGTTTTTTCTAGGAGGTGCGTTGGGATATTCCCGAGTGAATGGGACCATAGGTTGTACAGAGAAATATCTGCTCCTACAACCAAAAGGGTGGTATCTAATTGAATGGTTGTCAATGTGTGCATTCAACTGACAGAGTTAAACTCACGTGTGGATTCAGCGGTTTGCAAACCCTTTCTGTGCAGAATCCCAAAACTGGTATTTCCAGCCCAATGCCGGCATACGTACTAAACAGCAGGAAACTTCGTCTAAAACTCAGGAGAAACGTTTCCTTGAAACTGCTCTGCTGTGCGTTCGTTCACCTAAGAGAGTTGAATCTATGTTGAGATTCAGCGAGTCAGAAACACGTTTCTTCTAGGAGCTGCGTTGGGATATTCCCGAGTGAATGGGACCATAGGCTGTACAGAGAAATATCTGCTTCTAAAACCAAAGTGTGCTATCAAACTGAATGGTTGTCAATGTGTGCATTCAACTGACAGAGTTAAACTCACGTGTGGATTCAGCGGTTTGCAAACCCTTTCTGTGCAGAATCCCAAAACCGGTATGTCCAGCCCAATGCCGGCATCCGTACTAAACAGCAGGAAACTTCGTCTAAAACTCAGGAGAAACGTTTCCTTGAAACTGCTCTGCTGTGCGTTCTTTCACCTAAGATAGTTGAATCTATGTTGAGATTCAGCGAGTCAGAAACACGTTTCTTCTAGGAGCTGCGTTAGGATATTCCCGAGTGAATGGGACCATAGGCTGTGCAGAGTAATATCTGCTTCTAAAACCAAAACGGAGCTATCTAACTGAATGGTTGTCAATGTGTGCATTCAATTGACAGAGTTAAACTCACGTGTGGATTCAGCGGTTTGCAAACCCTTTCTGTGCAGAATCCCAAAACCGGTATTTCCAGCCCAATGCCGGCATACGTACTAAAGAGCAGGAAACTTCCTCTAAAACTCAGGAGAAACGTTTCCTTGAAACTGCTCTGCTGTGCGTTCGTTCACCTAAGAGAGTTGAATCTATGTTGAGATTCAGCGAGTCAGAAACACGTTTCTTCTAGGAGCTGCGTTGGGATATTCCCGAGTGAATGGGACCATAGGCTGTACAGAGAAATATCTGCTTCTAAAACCAAAAGTGTGCTATCAAACTGAATGGTTGTCAATGTGTGCATTCAACCGACAGAGTTAAACTCACGTGTGGATTCAGCGGTTTGCAAACCCTTTCTGTGCAGAATCCCAAAACCGGTATTTCCAGCCCAATGCCGGCATAAGTACTAAACAGCAGGAAACTTCGTCTAAGACTCAGGAGAAACGTTTCCTTGAAACTGCTCTGCTGTGCGTTCGTTCACCTAAGAGAGTTGAATCTATGTTGAGATTCAGCGAGTCAGAAACACGTTTCTTCTAGGAGCTGCGTTGGGATATTCCCGAGTGAATGGGACCATAGGCTGTACAGAGAAATATCTGCTTCTAAAACCAAAACGGAGCTATCTAACTGAATGGTTGTCAATGTGTGCATTCAACTGACAGAGTTAAACTCACGTGTGGATTCAGCGGTTTGCAAACCCTTTCTGTGCAGAATCCCAAAACCGGTATTTCCAGCCCAATGCCGGCATACGTACTAAACAGCAGGAAACTTCGTCTAAAACTCAGGAGAAACGTTTCCTTGAAACTGCTCTGCTGTGCGTTCGTTCACCTAAGAGAGTTGAATCTATGTTGAGATTCAGCGAGTCAGAAACACGTTTCTTCTAGGAGCTGCGTTGGGATATTCCCGAGTGAATGGGACCATAGGCTGTACAGAGAAATATCTGCTTCTAAAACCAAAAGTGTGCTATCAAACTGAATGGTTGTCAATGTGTGCATTCAACTGACAGAGTTAAACTCACGTGTGGATTCAGCGGTTTGCAAACCCTTTCTGTGCAGAATCCCAAAACCGGTATTTCCAGCCCAATGCCGGCATAAGTACTAAACAGCAGGAAACTTCGTCTAAGACTCAGGAGAAACGTTTCCTTGAAACTGCTCTGCTGTGCGTTCGTTCACCTAAGAGAGTTGAATCTATGTTGAGATTCAGCGAGTCAGAAACACGTTTATGTTAGGAGCTGCGTTGGGATATTCCCGAGTGAATGGGACCATAGGCTGTACAGAGAAATATCTGCTTCTAAACCAAAAGTGTGCTATCAAACTGAATGGTTGTCAATGTGTGCATTCAACTGACAGAGTTAAACTCACGTTTGGATTCAGCGGTTTGCAAACCCTTTCTGTGCAGAATCCCAAAACCGCTATTTCCAGCCCAATGCCGGCATACGTACTAAACAGCAGGAAACTTCGTCTAAAACTCAGGAGAAACGTTTCCTTGAAACTGCTCTGCTGTGCGTTCGTTCACCTAAGAGAGTTGAATCTATGTTGAGATTCAGCGAGTCAGAAACACGTTTTTTCTAGGAGCTGCGTTGGGATATTCCCGAGTGAATGGGACCATAGGCTGTACAGAGAAATATCTGCTTCTAAAACCAAAAGTGTGCTATCAAACTGAATGGTTGTCAATGTGTGCATTCAACTGACAGAGTTAAACTCAAGTGTGGATTCAGCGGTTTGCAAACCCTTTCTGTGCAGAATCCCAAAACCGGTATTTCCAGCCCAATGCCGGCATCCGTACTAAGCAGCAGGAAACTTCGTCTAAAACTCAGGAGAAACGTTTCCTTGAAACTGCTCTTCTGTGCGTTCGTTCACCTAAGAGAGTTGAATCTACGTTGAGATTCAGCGAGTCAGAAACACGTTTTTTCTAGGAGGTGCGTTGGGATATTCCCGAGTGAATGGGACCATAGGCTGTACAGAGAAATATCTGCTCCTACAACCAAAAGGGTGGTATCTAATTGAATGGTTGTCAATGTGTGCATTCAACTGACAGAGTTAAACTCACGTGTGGATTCAGCGGTTTGCAAACCCTTTCTGTGCAGAATCCCAAAACCGGTATTTCCAGCCCAATGCCGGCATACGTACTAAACAGCAGGAAACTTCGTCTAAAACTCAGGAGAAACGTTTCCTTGAAACTGCTCTGCTGTGCGTTCGTTCACCTAAGAGAGTTGAATCTATGTTGAGATTCAGCGAGTCAGAAACACGTTTCTTCTAGGAGCTGCGTTGGGATATTCCCGAGTGAATGGGACCATAGGCTGTACAGAGAAATATCTGCTTCTAAAAGCAAAGTGTGCTATCAAACTGAATGGTTGTCAATGTGTGCATTCAACTGACAGACTTAAACTCACGTGTGGATTCAGCGGTTTGCAAACCCTTTCTGTGCAGAATCCCAAAACCGGTATGTCCAGCCCAATGCCGGCATCCGTACTAAACAGCAGGAAACTTCGTCTAAAACTCAGGAGAAACGTTTCCTTGAAACTGCTCTGCTGTGCGTTCGTTCACCTAAGATAGTTGAATCTATGTTGAGATTCAGCGAGTCAGAAACACGTTTCTTCTAGGAGCTGCGTTGGGATATTCCCGAGTGAATGGGACCATAGGCTGTACAGAGAAATATCTGCTTCTAAAACCAAAAGTGTGCTATCAAACTGAATGGTTGTCAATGTGTGCATTCAACTGACAGAGTTAAACTCACGTTTGGATTCAGCGGTTTGCAAACCCTTTCTGTGCAGAATCCCAAAACCGGTAATTCCAGCTCAATGCCGGCATCCGTACTAAACAGCAGGAAACTTCGTCTAAAACTCAGGAGAAACGTTTCCTTGAAACTGCTCTGCTGTGCTTTCGTTCACCTAAGAGAGTTGAAACTATGTTGAGATTCAGCGAGTCAGAAACACGTTTATGCTAGGAGCTGCGTTGGGATATTCCCGAGTGAATGGGACCATAGGCTGTACAGAGAAATATCTGCTTCTGAAACCAAAACGGAGCTATCTAACTGAATGGTTGTCAATGTGTGCATTCAACTGACAGAGTTAAACTCACGTGTGGATTCAGCGGTTTGCAAACCATTTCTGTGCAGAATCCCAAAACCGGTATGTCCAGCCCAATGCCGGCATCCGTACTAAAGAGCAGGAAACTTCGTCTAAAACTCAGGAGAAACGTTTCCTTGAAACTGCTCTGCTGTGCGTTCGTTCACCTAAGAGAGTTGAATCTATGTTGAGATTCAGCGAGTCAGAAACACGTTTCTTCTAGGAGCTGCGTTGGGATATTCCCGAGTGAATGGGACCATAGGCTGTACAGAGAAATATCTGCTTCTAAAACCAAAAGTGTGCTATCAAACTGAATGGTTGTCAATGTGTGCATTCAACCGACAGAGTTAAACTCACGTGTTGATTCAGCGGTTTGCAAACCCTTTCTGTGCAGAATCCCAAAACCGGTATTTCCAGCCCAATGCCGGCATAAGTACTAAACAGCAGGAAACTTCGTCTAAGACTCAGGAGAAACGTTTCCTTGAAACTGCTCTGCTGTGCGTTCGTTCACCTAAGAGAGTTGAATCTATGTTGAGATTCAGCGAGTCAGAAACACGTTTATGTTAGGAGCTGCGTTGGGATATTCCCGAGTGAATGGGACCATAGGCTGTACAGAGAAATATCTGCTTCTAAAACCAAAACGGAGCTATCTAACTGAATGGTTGTCAATGTGTGCATTCAACTGACAGAGTTAAACTCACGTGTGGATTCAGCGGTTTGCAAACCCTTTCTGTGCAGAATCCCAAAACCGGTATTTCCAGCCCAATGCCGTCATACGTACTAAACAGCAGGAAACTTCGTCTAAAACTCAGGAGAAACGTTTCCTTGAAACTGCTCTGCTGTGCGTTCGTTCACCTAAGAGAGTTGAATCTATGTTGAGATTCAGCGAGTCAGAAACACGTTTCTTCTAGGAGCTGCGTTGGGATATTCCCGAGTGAATGGGACCATAGACTGTACAGAGAAATATCTGCTTCTAAAACCAAAAGTGTGCTATCAAACTGAATGGTTGTCAATGTGTGCATTCAACTGACAGAGTTAAACTCACGTTTGGATTCAGCGGTTTGCAAACCCTTTCTGTGCAGAATCCCAAAACCGCTATTTCCAGCCCAATGCCGGCATACGTACTAAACAGCAGGAAACTTCGTCTAAAACTCAGGAGAAACGTTTCCTTGAAACTGCTCTGCTGTGCGTTCGTTCACCTAAGAGAGTTGAATCTATGTTGAGATTCAGCGAGTCAGAAACACGTTTCTTCTAGGAGCTGCGTTGGGATATTCCCGAGTGAATGGGACCATAGGCTGTACAGAGAAATATCTGCTTCTAAAACCAAAAGTGTGCTATCAAACTGAATGGTTGTCAATGTGTGCATTCAACTGACAGAGTTAAACTCAAGTGTGGATTCAGCGGTTTGCAAACCCTTTCTGTGCAGAATCCCAAAACCGGTATTTCCAGCCCAATGCCGGCATCCGTACTAAGCAGCAGGAAACTTCGTCTAAAACTCAGGAGAAACGTTTCCTTGAAACTGCTCTTCTGTGCGTTCCTTCACCTAAGAGAGTTGAATCTATGTTGAGATTCAGCGAGTCAGAAACACGTTTTTTCTAGGAGGTGCGTTGGGATATTCCCGAGTGAATGGGACCATAGGCTGTACAGAGAAATATCTGCTCCTACAACCAAAAGGGTGGTATCTAATTGAATGGTTGTCAATGTGTGCATTCAACTGACAGAGTTAAACTCACGTGTGGATTCAGCGGTTTGCAAACCCTTTCTGTGCAGAATCCCAAAACCGGTATTTCCAGCCCAATGCCGGCATACGTACTAAACAGCAGTAAACTTCGTCTAAAACTCAGGAGAAACGTTTCCTTGAAACTGCTCTGCTGTGCGTTCGTTCACCTAAGAGAGTTGAATCTATGTTGAGATTCAGCGAGTCAGAAACACGTTTCTTCTAGGAGCTGCGTTGGGATATTCCCGAGTGAATGGGACCATAGGCTGTACAGAGAAATATCTGCTTCTAAAACCAAAGTGTGCTATCAAACTGAATGGTTGTCAATGTGTGCATTCAACTGACAGAGTTAAACTCACGTGTGGATTCAGCGGTTTGCAAACCCTTTCTGTGCAGAATCCCAAAACCGGTATGTCCAGCCCAATGCCGGCATCCGTACTAAACAGCAGGAAACTTCGTCTAAAACTCAGGAGAAACGTTTCCTTGAAACTGCTCTGCTGTGCGTTCGTTCACCTAAGAGAGTTGAATCTATGTTGAGATTCAGCGAGTCAGAAACACGTTTCTTCTAGGAGCTGCATTGGGATATTCCCGAGTGAATGGGACCATAGGCTGTACAGAGAAATATCTGCTTCTAAAACCAAAACGGAGCTATCTAACTGAATGGTTGTCAATGTGTGCATTCAACTGACAGAGTTAAACTCACGTTTGGATTCAGCGGTTTGCAAACCCTTTCTGTGCAGAATCCCAAAACCGGTAATTCCAGCTCAATGCCGGCATCCGTACTAAACAGCAGGAAAATTCGTCTAAAACTCAGGAGAAACGTTTCCTTGAAACTGCTCTGCTGTGCTTTCGTTCACCTAAGAGAGTTGAAACTATGTTGAGATTCAGCGAGTCAGAAACACGTTTATGCTAGGAGCTGCGTTGGGATATTCCCGAGTGAATGGGACCATAGGCTGTACAGAGAAATATCTGCTTCTGAAACCAAAACGGAGCTATCTAACTGAATGGTTGTCAATGTGTGCATTCAACTGACAGAGTTAAACTCACGTGTGGATTCAGCGGTTTGCAAACCCTTTCTGTGCAGAATCCCAAAACCGGTATTTCCAGCCCAATGCCGGCATACGTACTAAACAGCAGGAAACTTCGTCTAAAACTCAGGAGAAACGTTTCCTTGAAACTGCTCTGCTGTGCGTTCGTTCACCTAAGAGAGTTGAATCTATGTTGAGATTCAGCGAGTCAGAAACACGTTTCTTCTAGGAGCTGCGTTGGGATATTCCCGAGTGAATGGGACCATAGGCTGTACAGAGAAATATCTGCTTCTAAAACCAAAAGTGTGCTATCAAACTGAATGGTTGTCAATGTGTGCATTCAACTGACAGAGTTAAACTCACGTGTGGATTCAGCGGTTTGCAAACCCTTTCTGTGCAGAATCCCAAAACCGCTATTTCCAGCCCAATGCCGGCATACGTACTAAACAGCAGGAAACTTCGTCTAAAACTCAGGAGAAACGTTTCCTTGAAACTGCTCTGCTGTGCGTTCGTTCACCTAAGAGAGTTGAATCTATGTTGAGATTCAGCGAGTCAGAAACACGTTTCTTCTAGGAGCTGCGTTGGGATATTCCCGAGTGAATGGGACCATAGGCTGTACAGAGAAATATCTGCTTCTGAAACCAAAACGGAGCTATCTAACTGAATGGTTGTCAATGTGTGCATTCAACTGACAGAGTTAAACTCACATGTGGATTCAGCGGTTTGCAAACCCTTTCTGTGCAGAATCCCAAAACCGGTATTTCCAGCCCAATGCCGGCATACGTACTAAAGAGCAGGAAACTTCGTCTAAAACTCAGGAGCAACGTTTCCTTGAAACTGCTCTGCTGTGCGTTCGTTCACCTAAGAGAATTGAAACTATGTTGAGATTCAGCGAGTCAGAAACACGTTTCTTCTAGGAGCTGCGTTGGGATATTCCCGAGTGAATGGGACCATAGGCTGTACAGAGAAATATCTGCTTCTAAAACCAAAAGTGTGCTATCAAACTGAATGGCTGTCAATGTGTGCATTCAACTGACAGAGTTAAACTCACGTGTGGATTCAGCGGTTTGCAAACCCTTTCTGTGCAGAATCCCAAAACCGGTATTTCCAGCCCAATGCCGGCATACGTACTAAACAGCAGGAAACTTCGTCTAAGACTCAGGAGAAACGTTTCCTTGAAACTGCTCTGCTGTGCGTTCGTTCACCTAAGAGAGTTGAATCTATGTTGAGATTCAGCGAGTCAGAAACACGTTTCTTCTAGGAGCTGCGTTGGGATATTCCCGAGTGAATGGGACCATAGGCTGTACAGAGAAATATCTGCTTCTAAACCAAAAGTGTGCTATCAAACTGAATGGTTGTCAATGTGTGCATTCAACTGACAGAGTTAAACTCACGTGTGGATTCAGCGGTTTGCAAACCCTTTCTGTGCAGATTCCCAAAACCGCTATTTCCAGCCCAATGCCAGCATCCGTACTAAGCAGCAGGAAACTTCGTCTAAAACTCAGGAGAAACGTTTCCTTGAAACTGCTCTGCTGTGCGTTCGTTCACCTAAGAGAGTTGAATCTATGTTGAGATTCAGCGAGTCAGAAACACGTTTCTTCTAGGAGCTGCGTTGGGATATTCCCGAGTGAATGGAACCATAGACTGTACAGAGAAATATCTGCTTCTAAAACCAAAACGGAGCTATCTAACTGAATGGTTGTCAATGTTTGCATTCAACTGACAGAGTTAAACTCACGTGTGGATTCAGCGGTTTGCAAACCCTTTCTGTGCAGAATCCCAAAACCGATATTTCCAGCCCAATGCCGGCATACGTACTAAACAGCAGGAAACTTCGTCTAAAACTCAGGAGAAACGTTTCCTTGAAACTGCTCTGCTGTGCGTTCGTTCACCTAAGAGAGTTGAATCTATGTTGAGATTCAGCGAGTCAGAAACACGTTTCTTCTAGGAGCTGCGTTGGGATATTCCCGAGTGAATGGGACCATAGGCTGTACAGAGAAATATCTGCTTCTAAAACCAAAACGGAGCTATCTAACTGAATCGTTGTGAATGTGTGCATTCAACTGACAGAGTTAAACTCACGTGTGGATTCAGCGGTTTGCAAACCCTTTCTGTGCAGAATCCCAAAACCGGTATTTCCAGCCCAATGCCGGCATCCGTACTAAACAGCAGGAAACTTCGTCTAAAACTCAGGAGAAACGTTTCCTTGAAACTGCTCTGCTGTGCGTTCGATCACCTAAGAGAGTTGAATCTATGTTGAGATTCAGCGAGTCAGAAACACGTTTTTTCTAGGAGGTGCGTTGGGATATTCCCGAGTGAATGGGACCATAGGCTGTACAGAGAAATGTCTGCTCCTACAACCAAAAGGGTGGTATCTAACTGAATGGTTGTCAATGTGTGCATTCAACTGACAGAGTTAAACTCACGTGTGGATTCAGCGGTTTGCAAACCCTTTCTGTGCAGAATCCCAAAACCGGTATTTCCAGCCCAATGCCGGCATACGTACTAAACAGCAGGAAACTTCGTCTAAAACTCAGGAGAAACGTTTCCTTGAAACTGCTCTGCTGTGCGTTCGTTCACCTAAGAGAGTTGAATCTATGTTGAGATTCAGCGAGTCAGAAACACGTTTCTTCTAGGAGCTGCGTTGGGATATTCCCGAGTGAATGGGACCATAGGCTGTACAGAGAAATATCTGCTTCTAAAACCAAAAGTGTGCTATCAAACTGAATGGTTGTCAATGTGTGCATTCAACTGACAGAGCTAAACTCACGTGTGGATTCAGCGGTTTGCAAACCCTTTCTGTGCAGAATCACAAAACCGGTATTTCCAGCCCAATGCCGGCATCCGTACTAAACAGCAGGAAACATCATCTAAAACTCAGGAGAAACGTTTCCCTGAAACTGCTCTGCTGCGCGTTCGATCACCTAAGAGAGTTGAATCTATGTTGAGATTCAGCGAGTCAGAAACACGTTTCTTCTAGGAGGTGCGTTGAGATATTCCCGAGTGAATGGGACCATAGGCTGTACAGAGAAATATCTGCTCCTACAACCAAAAGGGTTGTATCTAACTGAATGGTTGTCAATGTGTGCATTCAACTGACAGAGTTAAACTCACGTTTGGATTCAGCGGTTTACAAACCCTTTCTGTGCAGAATCCCAAAACCGGTAATTTCAGCTCAATGCCGGCATCCGTACTAAACAGCAGGAAACTTCGTCTAAAACTCAGGAGAAACGTTTCCTTGAAACTGCTCTGCTGTGCGTTCGTTCACCTAAGAGAGTTGAAACTATGTTGAGATTCAGCGAGTCAGAAACACGTTTATGCTAGGAGCTGCGTTGGGATATTCCCGAGTGAATGGGACCATAGGCTGTACAGAGAAATATCTGCTTCTGAAACCAAAACGGAGCTATCTAACTGAATGGTTGTCAATGTGTGCATTCAACTGACAGAGTTAAACTCACGTGTGGATTCAGCGGTTTGCAAACCATTTCTGTGCAGAATCCCAAAACCGGTATCTCCAGCCCAATGCCGGCATCCGTACTAAAGAGCAGGAAACTTCGTCTAAAACTCAGGAGCAACGTTTCCTTGAAACTGCTCTGCTGTGCGTTCGTTCACCTAAGAGAGTTGAATCTATGTTGAGATTCAGCGAGTCAGAAACACGTTTCTTCTAGGAGCTGCGTTGGGATATTCCCGAGTGAATGGGACCATAGGCTGTACAGAGAAATATCTGCTTCTAAAACCAAAAGTGTGCTATCTAACTGAATGGTTGTCAATGTGTGCATTCAACTGACAGAGTTAAACTCACGTGTGGATTCAGCGGTTTGTAACCCTTTCTGTGCAGAATCCCAAAACTGGTATATCCAGCCCAATGCCGGCATCCGTACTAAACAGCAGGAAACTTCGTCTAAAACTCAGGAGAAACGTTTCCTTGAAACTGCTCTGCTGTGCGTTCGTTCACCTAAGAGAGTTGAATCTATGTTGAGATTCAGCGAGTCAGAAACACGTTTCTTCTAGGAGCTGCGTTGGGATATTCCCGAGTGAATGGGACCATAGGCTGTACAGAGAAATATCTGCTTCGAAAACCAAAAGTGTGCTATCAAACTGAATTGTTGTCAATGTGTGCATTCAACTGACAGAGTTAAACTCACGTGTGGATTCAGCGGTTTGCAAACCCTTTCTGTGCAGAATCCCAAAACCGGTATTTCCAGCCCAATGCCGGCATACGTACTAAAGAGCAGGAAACTTCGTCTAAAACTCAGGAGCAACGTTTCCTTGAAACTGCTCTGCTGTGCGTTCGTTCACCTAAGAGAGTTGAATCTATGTTGAGATTCAGCGAGTCAGAAACACGTTTCTTCTAGGAGCTGCGTTGGGATATTCCCGAGTGAATGGGACCATAGGCTGTACAGAGAAATATCTGCTTCTAAAACCAAAACGGAGCTATCTAACTGAATGGTTGTCAATGTGTGCATTCAACTGACAGAGTTAAACTCACGTGTGGATTCAGCGGTTTGCAAACCCTTTCTGTGCAGAATCCCAAAACCGGTATTTCCAGCCCAATGCCGGCATACGTACTAAACAGCAGGAAACTTCGTCTAAAACTCAGGAGAAACGTTTCCTTGAAACTGCTCTGCTGTGCGTTCGTTCACCTAAGAGAGTTGAATCTATGTTGAGATTCAGCGAGTCAGAAACACGTTTCTTCTAGGAGCTGCGTTGGGATATTCCCGAGTGAATGGGACCATAGGCTGTACAGAGAAATATCTGCTTCTAAAACCAAAAGTGTGCTATCAAACTGAATGGTTGTCAATGTGTGCATTCAACTGAGAGAGTTAAACTCACGTGTGGATTCAGCGGTTTGCAAACCCTTTCTGTGCAGAATCCCAAAACCGGTATTTCCAGCCCAATGCCGGCATCCGTACTAAACAGCAGGAAACGTCGTCTAAAACTCAGGAGAAACGTTTCCTTGAAACTGCTCTGCTGCGCGTTCGATCACCTAAGAGAGTTGAATCTATGTTGAGATTCAGCGAGTCAGAAACACGTTTATGCTAGGAGGTGCGTTGGGATATTCCCGAGTGAATGGGACCATAGGCTGTACAGAGAAATATCTGCTCTTACAACCAAAAGGGTGGTATCTAACTGAATGGTTGTCAATGTGTGCATTCAACTGACAGAGTTAAACTCACATTTGGATTCAGCGGTTTACAATCCCTTTCTGTGCAGAATCCCAAAACCGGTAATTCCAGCTCAATGCCGGCATCCGTACTAAACAGCAGGAAACTTCGTCTAAAACTCAGGAGAAACGTTTCCTTGAAACTGCTCTGCTGTGCGTTCGTTCACCTAAGAGAGTTGAATCTATGTTGAGATTCAGCGAGTCAGAAACACGTTTCATCTAGGATCTGCGTTGGGATATTCCCGAGCGAATGGAACCATAGCCTGTACAGAGAAATATCTGCTTCTAAAACCAAAAGTGTGCTATCAAACTGAATGGTTGTCAATGTGTGCATTCAACTGACAGAGTTAAATTCACGTGTGGATTCAGCGGTTTGCAAACCCTTTCTGTGCAGAATCCCAAAACAGGTATTTCCAGCCCAATGCCGGCATCTGTACTAAACAGCAGGAAACTTCGTCTAAAACCCAGGAGAAACGTTTCCTTGAAACTGCTCTGCTGTGCGTTCGTTCACCTAAGAGAGTTGAATCTATGTTGAGATTCAGTGAGTCAGAAACACGTTTCTTCTAGGAGCTGCGTTGGGATACTCCCGAGTGAATGGGACCATAGGCTGTACAGAGAAATATCTGCTTCTAAAACCAAAACGGAGCTATCTAACTGAATGGTTGTCAATGTGTGCATTCAACTGACAGAGTTAAACTCACGTATGGATTCAGCGGTTTGCAAACCCTTTCTGTGCAGAATCCCAAAACCGGTATTTCCAGCCCAATGCCGGCATACGTACTAAACAGCAGGAAACTTCGTCTAAAACTCAGGAGAAACGTTTCCTTGAAACTGCTCTGCTGTGCGTTCGTTCACCTAAGAGAGTTGAATCTATGTTGAGATTCAGCGAGTCAGAAACACGTTTCTTCTAGGAGCTGCGTTGGGATATTCCCGAGTGAATGGGACCATAGGCTGTACAGAGAAATATCTGCTTCTAAAACCAAAACGGAGCTATCTAACTGAATGGTTGTCAATGTGTGCATTCAACTGACAGAGTTAAATTCACGTGTGGATTCAGCGGTTTGCAAACCCTTTCTGTGCAGAATCCCAAAACCGGTATTTCCAGCCCAATGCCGGCATACGTACTAAACAGCAGGAAACTTCGTCTAAAACTCAGGAGAAACGTTTCCTTGAAACTGCTCTGCTGTGCGTTCGTTCACCTAAGAGAGTTGAATCTATGTTGAGATTCAGCGAGTCAGAAACACGTTTCTTCTAGGAGCTGCGTTGGGATATTCCCGAGTGAATGGGACCATACGCTGTACAGAGAAATATCTGCTCCTACAACCAAAAGTGTGCTATCAAACTGAATGGTTGTCAATGTGTGCATTCAACTGACAGAGTTAAACTCACGTTTGGATTCAGCGGTTTGCAAACCCTTTCTGTGCAGAATCCCAAAACCGGTATTTCCAGCCCAATGCCGGCATACGTACTAAAGAGCAGGAAACTTCGTCTAAGACTCAGGAGAAACGTTTCCTTGAAACTGCTCTGCTGTGCGTTCGTTCACCTAAGAGAGTTGAATCTATGTTGAGATTCAGCGAGTCAGAAACACGTTTCTTCTAGGAGCTGCGTTGGGATATTCCCGAGTGAATGGGACCATAGGCTGTACAGAGAAATATCTTCTTCTAAAACCAAAACGGAGTTATCTAACGGAATGGTTGTCAATGTGTGCATTCAACTGAGAGAGTTAAACTCACGTGTGGATTCAGCGGTTTGCAAACCCTTTCTGTGCAGAATCCCAAAACCGGTATTTCCAGCCCAATGCCGGCATCCGTACTAAACAGCAGGAAACGTCGTCTAAAACTCAGGAGAAACGTTTCCTTGAAACTGCTCTGCTGCGCGTTCGATCACCTAAGAGAGTTGAATCTATGTTGAGATTCAGCGAGTCAGAAACACGTTTCTTCTAGGAGGTGCGTTGGGATATTCCCGAGTGAATGGGACCATAGGCTGTACAAAGAAATATCTGCTCTTACAACCAAAAGGGTGGTATCTAACTGAATGGTTGTCAATGTGTGCATTCAACTGACAGAGTTAAACTCACGTTTGGATTCAGCGGTTTACAATCCCTTTCTGTGCAGAATCCCAAAACCGGTAATTCCAGCTCAATGCCGGCATCCGTACTAAACAGCAGGAAACTTCGTCTAAAACTCAGGAGAAACGTTTCCTTGAAACTGCTCTGCTGTGCGTTCGTTCACCTAAGAGAGTTGAAACTATGTTGAGATTCAGCGAGTCAGAAACACGTTTCTTCTAGGATCTGCGTTGGGATATTCCCGAGCGAATGGGACCATAGGCTGTACAGAGAAATATCTGCTTCGAAAACCAAAAGTGTGCTATCAAACTGAATGGTTGTCAATGTGTGCATTCAACGGACAGTGTTAAATTCACGTGTGGATTCAGCGGTTTGCAAACCCTTTCTGTGCAGAATCCCAAAACAGGTATTTCCAGCCCAATGCCGGCATCTGTACTAAACAGCAGGAAACTTCGTCTAAAACTCAGGAGAAACGTTTCCTTGAAACTGCTCTGCTGTGCGTTCGTTCACCTAAGAGAGTTGAATCTATGTTGAGATTCAGCGAGTCAGAAACACGTTTCTTCTAGGAGCTGCGTTGGGATACTCCCGAGTGAATGGGACCATAGGCTGTACAGAGAAATATCTGCTTCTAAAACCAAAACGGAGCTATCTAACTGAATGGTTGTCAATGTGTGCATTCAACTGACAGAGTTAAACTCACGTATGGATTCAGCGGTTTGCAAACCCTTTCTGTGCAGAATCCCAAAACCGGTATTTCCAGCCCAATGCCGGCATACGTACTAAACAGCAGGAAACTTCGTCTAAAACTCAGGAGAAACGTTTCCTTGAAACTGCTCTGCTGTGCGTTCGTTCACCTAAGAGAGTTGAATCTATGTTGAGATTCAGCGAGTCAGAAACACGTTTCTTCTAGGAGCTGCGTTGGGATATTCCCGAGTGAATGGGACCATAGGCTGTACAGAGAAATATCTGCTTCTAAAACCAAAACGGAGCTATCTAACTGAATGGTTGTCAATGTGTGCATTCAACTGACAGAGTTAAATTCACGTGTGGATTCAGCGGTTTGGAAACCCTTTCTGTGCAGAATCCCAAAACCGGTATTTCCAGCCCAATGCCGGCATACGTACTAAACAACAGGAAACTTCGTCTAAAACTCAGGAGAAACGTTTCCTTGAAACTGCTCTGCTGTGCGTTCGTTCACCTAAGAGAGTTGAATCTATGTTGAGATTCAGCGAGTCAGAAACACGTTTCTTCTAGGAGGTGCGTTGGGATATTCCCGAGTGAATGGGACCATACGCTGTACAGAGAAATATCTGCTCCTACAACCAAAAGTGTGCTATCAAACTGAATGGTTGTCAATGTGTGCATTCAACTGACAGAGTTAAACTCACGTTTGGATTCAGCGGTTTGCAAACCCTTTCTGTGCAGAATCCCAAAACCGGTATTTCCAGCCCAATGCTGGCATACGTACTAAAGAGCAGGAAACTTCGTCTAAGACTCAGGAGAAACGTTTCCTTGAAACTGCTCTGCTGTGCGTTCGTTCACCTAAGAGAGTTGAATCTATGTTGAGATTCAGCGAGTCAGAAACACGTTTCTTCTAGGAGCTGCGTTGGGATATTCCCGAGTGAATGGGACCATAGGCTGTACAGAGAAATATCTGCTTCTAAAACCAAAACGGAGTTATCTAACGGAATGGTTGTCAATGTGTGCATTCAACTGAGAGAGTTAAACTCACGTGTGGATTCAGCGGTTTGCAAACCCTTTCTGTGCAGAATCCCAAAACCGGAATTTCCAGCCCAATGCCGGCATCCGTACTAAACAGCAGGAAACGTCGTCTAAAACTCAGGAGAAACGTTTCCTTGAAACTGCTCTGCTGCGCGTTCGATCACCTAAGAGAGTTGAATCTATGTTGAGATTCAGCGAGTCAGAAACACGTTTCTTCTAGGAGGTGCGTTGGGATATTCCCAAGTGAATGGGACCATAGGCTGTACAAAGAAATATCTGCTCTTACAACCAAAAGGGTGGTATCTAACTGAATGGTTGTCAATGTGTGCATTCAACTGACAGAGTTAAACTCACGTTTGGATTCAGCGGTTTACAATCCCTTTCTGTGCAGAATCCCAAAACCGGTAATTCCAGCTCAATGCCGGCATCCGTACTAAACAGCAGGAAACTTCGTCTAAAACTCAGGAGAAACGTTTCCTTGAAACTGCTCTGCTGTGCGTTCGTTCACCTAAGAGAGTTGAAACTATGTTGAGATTCAGCGAGTCAGAAACACGTTTCTTCTAGGATCTGCGTTGGGATATTCCCGAGCGAATGGGACCATAGGCTGTACAGAGAAATATCTGCTTCTAAAACCAAAAGTGTGCTATCAAACTGAATGGTTGTCAATGTGTGCATTCAACTGACAGTGTTAAATTCACGTGTGGATTCAGCGGTTTGCAAACCCTTTCTGTGCAGAATCCCAAAACAGGTATTTCCAGCCCAATGCCGGCATCTGTACTAAACAGCAGGAAACTTCGTCTAAAACTCAGGAGAAACGTTTCCTTGAAACTGCTCTGCTGTGCGTTCGTTCACCTAAGAGAGTTGAATCTATGTTGAGATTCAGCGAGTCAGAAACACGTTTCTTCTAGGATCTGCGTTGGGATATTCCCGAGCGAATGGGACCATAGGCTGTACAGAGAAATATCTGCTTCGAAAACCAAAAGTGTGCTATCAAACTGAATGGTTGTCAATGTGTGCATTCAACTGACAGTGTTAAATTCACGTGTGGATTCAGCGGTTTGCAAAACCTTTCTGTGCAGAATCCCAAAACAGGTATTTCCAGCCCAATGCCGGCATCTGTACTAAACAGCAGGAAACTTCGTCTAAAACTCAGGAGAAACGTTTCCTTGAAACTGCTCTGCTGTGCGTTCGTTCACCTAAGAGAGTTGAATCTATGTTGAGATTCAGCGAGTCAGAAACACGTTTCTTCTAGGAGCTGCGTTGGGATACTCCCGAGTGAATGGGACCATAGGCTGTACAGAGAAATATCTGCTTCTAAAACCAAAACGGAGCTATCTAACTGAATGGTTGTCAATGTGTGCATTCAACTGACAGAGTTAAACTCACGTATGGATTCAGCGGTTTGCAAACCCTTTCTGTGCAGAATCCCAAAACCGGTATTTCCAGCCCAATGCCGGCATACGTACTAAACAGCAGGAAACTTCGTCTAAAACTCAGGAGAAACGTTTCCTTGAAACTGCTCTGCTGTGCGTTCGTTCACCTAAGAGAGTTGAATCTATGTTGAGATTCAGCGAGTCAGAAACACGTTTCTTCTAGGAGCTGCGTTGGGATATTCCCGAGTGAATGGGACCATAGGCTGTACAGAGAAATATCTGCTTCTAAAACCAAAACGGAGCTATCTAACTGAATGGTTGTCAATGTGTGCATTCAACTGACAGAGTTAAATTCACGTGTGGATTCAGCGGTTTGGAAACCCTTTCTGTGCAGAATCCCAAAACCGGTATTTCCAGCCCAATGCCGGCATACGTACTAAACAGCAGGAAACTTCGTCTAAAACTCAGGAGAAACGTTTCCTTGAAACTGCTCTGCTGTGCGTTCTTTCACCTAAGAGAGTTGAATCTATGTTGAGATTCAGCGAGTCAGAAACACGTTTCTTCTAGGAGGTGCGTTGGGATATTCCCGAGTGAATGGGACCATACGCTGTACAGAGAAATATCTGCTCCTACAACCAAAAGTGTGCTATCAAACTGAATGGTTGTCAATGTGTGCATTCAACTGACAGAGTTAAACTCACGTTTGGATTCAGCGGTTTGCAAACCCTTTCTGTGCAGAATCCCAAAACCGGTATTTCCAGCCCAATGCCGGCATACGTACTAAAGAGCAGGAAACTTCGTCTAAGACTCAGGAGAAACGTTTCCTTGAAACTGCTCTGCTGTGCGTTCGTTCACCTAAGAGAGTTGAATCTATGTTGAGATTCAGCGAGTCAGAAACACGTTTCTTCTAGGAGCTGCGTTGGGATATTCCCGAGTGAATGGGACCATAGGCTGTACAGAGAAATATCTGCTTCTAAAACCAAAACGGAGTTATCTAACGGAATGGTTGTCAATGTGTGCATTCAACTGAGAGAGTTAAACTCACGTGTGGATTCAGCGGTTTGCAAACCCTTTCTGTGCAGAATCCCAAAACCGGTATTTCCAGCCCAATGCCGGCATCCGTACTAAACAGCAGGAAACGTCGTCTAAAACTCAGGAGAAACGTTTCCTTGAAACTGCTCTGCTGCGCGTTCGATCACCTAAGAGAGTTGAATCTATGTTGAGATTCAGCGAGTCAGAAACACGTTTCTTCTAGGAGGTGCGTTGGGATATTCCCAAGTGAATGGGACCATAGGCTGTACAAAGAAATATCTGCTCTTACAACCAAAAGGGTGGTATCTAACTGAATGGTTGTCAATGTGTGCATTCAACTGACAGAGTTAAACTCACGTTTGGATTCAGCGGTTTACAATCCCTTTCTGTGCAGAATCCCAAAACCGGTAATTCCAGCTCAATGCCGGCATCCGTACTAAACAGCAGGAAACTTCGTCTAAAACTCAGGAGAAACGTTTCCTTGAAACTGCTCTGCTGTGCGTTCGTTCACCTAAGAGAGTTGAAACTATGTTGAGATTCAGCGAGTCAGAAACACGTTTCTTCTAGGATCTGCGTTGGGATATTCCCGAGCGAATGGGACCATAGGCTGTACGGAGAAATATCTGCTTCTAAAACCAAAAGTGTGCTATCAAACTGAATGGTTGTCAATGTGTGCATTCAACTGACAGTGTTAAATTCACGTGTGGATTCAGCGGTTTGCAAACCCTTTCTGTGCAGAATCCCAAAACAGGTATTTCCAGCCCAATGCCGGCATCTCTACTAAACAGCAGGAAACTTCGTCTAAAACTCAGGAGAAACGTTTCCTTGAAACTGCTCTGCTGTGCGTTCGTTCACCTAAGAGAGTTGAATCTATGTTGAGATTCAGCGAGTCAGAAACACGTTTCTTCTAGGAGCTGGGTTGGGATATTCCCGAGTGAATGGGACCATAGGCTGTACAGAGAATTATCTGCTTCTAAAACCAAAAGTGTGCTATCAAACTGAATGGTTGTCAATGTGTGCATTCAACTGACAGAGTTAAACTCACGTGTGGATTCAGCGGTTTGCAAACCCTTTCTGTGCATAATCCCAAAACCGGTATTTCCAGCCCAATGCCGGCATACGTACTAAACAGCAGGAAACTTCGTCTAAAACTCAGGAGAAACGTTTCCTTGAAACTGCTCTGCTGTGCGTTCGTTCACCTAAGAGAGTTGAATCTATGTTGAGATTCAGCGAGTCAGAAACACGTTTCTTCTAGGAGCTGCGTTGGGATACTCCCGAGTGAATGGGACCATAGGCTGTACAGAGAAATATCTGCTTCTAAAACCAAAGTGTGCTATCAAACTGAATGGTTGTCAATGTGTGCATTCAACTGACAGAGTTAAACTCACGTATGGATTCAGCGGTTTGCAAACCCTTTCTGTGCAGAATCCCAAAACCGGTATTTCCAGCCCAATGCCGGCATACGTACTAAACAGCAGGAAACTTCGTCTAAAACTCAGGAGAAACGTTTCCTTGAAACTGCTCTGCTGTGCGTTCGTTCACCTAAGAGAGTTGAATCTATGTTGAGATTCAGCGAGTCAGAAACACGTTTCTTCTAGGAGCTGCGTTAGGATATTCCCGAGTGAATGGGACCATAGGCTGTACAGAGAAATATCTGCTTCTAAAACCAAAACGGAGCTATCTAACTGAATGGTTGTCAATGTGTGCATTCAACTGACAGAGTTAAACTCACGTGTGGATTCAGCGGTTTGCAAACCCTTTCTGTGCAGAATCCCAAAACCGGTATTTCCAGCCCAATGCTGGCATACGTACTAAACAGCAGGAAACTTCGTCTAAGACTCAGGAGAAACGTTTCCTTGAAACTGCTCTGCTGTGCGTTCGTTCACCTAAGAGAGTTGAATCTATGTTGCGATTCAGCGAGTCAGAAACACGTTTCTTCTAGGAGCTGCGTTGGGATATTCCCGAGTGAATGGGACCATAGGCTGTACAGAGAAATATCTGCTTCTAAAACCAAAAGTGTGCTATCAAACTGAATGGTTGTCAATGTGTGCATTCAACTGACAGAGTTAAACTCACGTGTGGATTCAGCGGTTTGCAAACCCTTTCTGTGCAGAATCCCAAAACCGGTATTTCCAGCCCAATGCCGGCATCCGTACTAAACAGCAGGAAACTTCGTCTAAAACTCAGGAGAAACGTTTCCTTGAAACTGCTCTGCTGTGCGTTCGTTCACCTAAGAGAGTTGAAACTATGTTGAGATTCAGCGAGTCAGAAACACGTTTCTTCTAGGAGCTGCGTTGGGATATTCCCGAGTGAATGGGACCATAGGCTGTACAGAGAAATATCTGCTTCTAAAAGGAAAACGGAGCTATCTAACTGAATGGTTGTCAATGTGTGCATTCAACTGACAGAGTTAAACTCACGTGTGGATTCAGCGGTTTGCACACCATTTCTGTGCAGAATCCCAAATCCGGTATGTCCAGCCCAATGCCGGCATCCGTACTAAACAGTAGGAAACTTCGTCTAAAACTCAGGAGAAACGTTTCCTTGAAACTGCTCTGCTGTGCGTTCGTTCACCTAAGAGAGTTGAATCTATGTTGAGATTCAGCGAGTCAGAAACACGTTTCTTCTAGGATCTGCGTTGGGATATTCCCGAGCGAATGGGACCATAGGCTGTACAGAGAAATATCTGCTTCTAAAACCAAAAGTGTGCTATCAATCTGAATGGTTGTCAATGTGTGCATTCAACTGACAGAGTTAAATTCACGTGTGGATTCAGCGGTTTGCAAACCCTTTCTGTGCAGAATCCCAAAACAGGTATTTCCAGCCCAATGCCGGCATCTGTACTAAACAGCAGGAAACTTCGTCTAAAACCCAGGAGAAACGTTTCCTTGAAACTGGTCTGCTGTGCGTTCGTTCACCTAAGAGAGTTGAATCTATGTTGAGATTCAGCGAGTCAGAAACACGTTTCTTCTAGGAGCTGCGTTGGGATATTCCCGAGTGAATGGGACCATAGGCTGTACAGAGAAATATCTGCTTCTAAAACCAAAAGTGTGCTATCAAACTGAATGGTTGTCAATGTGTGCATTCAACTGACAGAGTTAAACTCACGTGTGGATTCAGCGGTTTGCAAACCCTTTCTGTGCAGAATCCCAAAACCGGTATTTCCAGCCCAATGCCGGCATACGTACTAAACAGCAGGAAACTTCGTCTAAGACTCAGGAGAAACGTTTCCTTGAAACTGCTCTGCTGTGCGTTCGTTCACATAAGAGAGTTGAATCTATGTTGAGATTCAGCGAGTCAGAAACACGTTTCTTCTAGGAGCTGCGTTGGGATATTCCCGAGTGAATGGGACCATAGGCTGTACAGAGAAATATCTGCTTCTAAAACCAAAAGTGTGCTATCAAACTGAATGGTTGTCAATGTGTGCATTCAACTGACAGAGTTAAACTCACGTGTGGATTCAGCGGTTTGCAAACCCTTTCTGTGCAGAATCCCAAAACCGGTATTTCCAGCCCAATGCCGGCATCCGTACTAAACAGCAGGAAACTTCGTCTAAAACTCAGGAGAAACGTTTCCTTGAAACTGCTCTGCTGTGCGTTCGTTCACCTAAGAGAGTTGAAACTATGTTGAGATTCAGCAAGTCAGAAACACGTTTATGCTAGGAGCTGCGTTGGGATATTCCCGAGTGAATGGGACCATAGGCTGTACAGAGAAATATCTGCTTCTAATACCAAAACGGAGCTATCTAACTGAATGGTTGTCAATGTGTGCATTCAACTGGCAGAGTTAAACTCACGTGTGGATTCAGGGGTTTGCACACCATTTCTGTGCAGAATCCCAATACCGGTATGTCCAGCCCAATGCCGGCATCCGTACTAAAAAGTAGGAAACTTCGTCTAAAACTCAGGAGAAACGTTTCCTTGAAACTGCTCTGCTGTGCGTTCGTTCACCTAAGAGAGTTGAATCTATGTTGAGATTCAGCGAGTCAGAAACACGTTTCTTCTAGGAGCTGCGTTGGGATATTCCCGAGTGAATGGGACCATAGGCTGTTCAGAGAAATATCTGCTTCTAAAACCAAAACGGAGCTATCTAAGTGAATGGTTGTCAATGTGTGCATTCAACTGACAGAGTTAAACTCACGTGTGGATTCAGCGGTTTGCAAACCGTTTCTGTGCAGAATCCCAAAACCGGTATTTCCAGCCCAATGCCGGCATACGTACTAAACAGCAGGAAACTTCGTCTAAGACTCAGGAGAGACGTTTCCTTGAAACTGCTCTGCTGTGCGTTCGTTCACCTAAGAAAGTTGAATCTATGTTGAGATTCAACGAGTCAGAAACACGTTTCTTCTAGGAGGTGCGTTGGGATATTCCCGAGTGAATGGGACCATAGGCTGTACAGAGAAATATCTGCTTCTAAATCCAAAAGTGTGCTATCAAACTGAATGGTTGTCAATGTGTGCATTCAACTGACAGAGTTAAACTCACGTGTGGATTCAGCGGTTTGCAAACCCTTTCTGTGCAGAATCCCAAAACCGGTATGTCCAGCCCAATGCCGGCATACGTACTAAACAGCAGGAAACTTCGTCTAAAACTCAGGAGAAACGTTTCCTTGAAACTGCTCTGCTGTGCGTTCGTTCACCTAAGAGAGTTGAATCTATGTTGAGATTCAGCGAGTCAGAAACACGTTTCTTCTAGGAGCTGCGTTGGGATATTCCCGAGTGAATGGGACCATAGGCTGTACAGAGAAATATCTGCTTCTAAAACCAAAACGGAGCTATCTAAGTGAATGGTTGTCAATGTGTGCATTCACCTGACAGAGTTAAACTCACGTGTGGATTCAGCGGTTTGCAAACCCTTTCTGTGCAGAATCCCAAAACCGGTATTTCCAGCCCAATGCCGGCATACGTACTAAACAGCAGGAAACTTCGTCTAAAACTCAGGAGAAACGTTTCCTTGAAACTGCTCTGCTGTGCGTTCGTTCACCTAAGAGAGTTGAATCTATGTTGAGATTCAGCGAGTCAGAAACACGTTTCTTCTAGGAGCTGCGTTGGGATATTCCCGAGTGAATGGGACCATAGGCTGTACAGAGAAATATCTGCTTCTAAAACCAAAACGGAGCTATCTAACTGAATCGTTGTGAATGTGTGCATTCAACTGACAGAGTTAAACTCACGTGTGGATTCAGCGGTTTGCAAACCCTTTCTGTGCAGAATCCCAAAACCGGTATTTCCAGCCCAATGCCGGCATCCGTACTAAACAGCAGGAAACTTCGTCTAAAACTCAGGAGAAACGTTTCCTTGAAACTGCTCTGCTGTGCGTTCGATCACCTAAGAGAGTTGAATCTATGTTGAGATTCAGCGAGTCAGAAACACGTTTTTTCTAGGAGGTGCGTTGGGATATTCCCGAGTGAATGGGACCATAGGCTGTACAGAGAAATATCTGCTCCTACAACCAAAAGGGTGGTATCTAACTGAATGGTTGTCAATGTGTGCATTCAACTGACAGAGTTAAACTCACGTTTGGACTCAGCGGTTTACAAACCCTTTCTGTGCAGGATCCCAAAACCGGTAATACCAGCTCAATGCCGGCATCCGTACTAAACAGCAGGAAACTTCGTCTAAAACTCAGGAGAAACGTTTCCTTGAAACTGCTCTGCTGTGCGTTCGTTCACCTAAGAGAGTTGAATCTATGTTCAGATTCAGCGAGTCAGAAACACGTTTCTTCTAGGAGCTGCGTTGGGATATTCCCGAGTGAATGGGACCATAGGCTGTACAGAGAAATATCTGCTTCTAAAACCAAAAGTGTGCTATCAAACTGAATGGTTGTCAATGTGTGCATTCAACTGACAGAGTTAAACTCACGTGTGGATTCAGCGGTTTGCAAACCCTTTCTGTGCAGAATCCCAAAACCGGTATTTCGAGCCCAATGCCGGCATACGTACTAAACAGCAGGAAACTTCGTCTAAAACTCAGGAGAAACGTTTCCTTGATACTGCTCTGCTGTGCGTTCTTTCACCTAAGAGAGTTGAATCTATGTTGAGATTCAGCGAGTCAGAAACACGTTTCTTCTAGGAGCTGCGTTGGGATATTCCCGAGTGAATGGGACCATAGGCTGTACAGAGAAATATCTGCTTCTAAAACCAAAACGGAGCTATCTAAGTGAATGGTTGTCAATGTGTGCATTCAACTGACAGAGTTAAACTCACGTGTGGATTCAGCGGTTTGCAAACCCTTTCTGTGCAGAATCCCAAAACCGGTATTTCCAGCCCAATGCCGGCATACGTACTAAACAGCAGGAAACATCGTCTAAAACTCAGGAGAAACGTTTCCTTGAAACTGCTCTGCTGTGCGTTCGTTCACCTAAGAGAGTTGAATCTATGTTGAGATTCAGCGAGTCAGAAACACGTTTCTTCTAGGAGCTGCGTTGGGATATTCCCGAGTGAATGGGACCATAGGCTGTACAGAGAAATATCTGCTTCTAAAACCAAAACGGAGCTATCTAACTGAATCGTTGTGAATGTGTGCATTCAACTGACAGAGTTAAACTCACGTGTGGATTAAGCGGTTTGCAAACCCTTTCTGTGCAGAATCCCAAAACCGGTATTTCCAGCCCAATGCCGGCATCCGTACTAAACAGCAGGAAACTTCGTCTAAAACTCAGGAGAAACGTTTCCTTGAAACTGCTCTGCTGTGCGTTCGATCACCTAAGAGAGTTGAATCTATGTTGAGATTCAGCGAGTCAGAAACACGTTTTTTCTAGGAGGTGCGTTGGGATATTCCCGAGTGAATGGGACCATAGGCTGTACAGAGAAATATCTGCTCCTACAACCAAAAGGGTGGTATCTAACTGAATGGTTGTCAATGTGTGCATTCAACTGACAGATTTAAACTCACGTTTGGACTCAGCGGTTTACAAACCCTTTCTGTGCAGGATCCCAAAACCGGTAATACCAGCTCAATGCCGGCATCCGTACTAAACAGCAGGAAACTTCGTCTAAAACTCAGGAGAAACGTTTCCTTGAAACTGCTCTGCTGTGCGTTCGTTCACCTAAGAGAGTTGAAACTATGTTGAGATTCAGCAAGTCAGAAACACGTTTATGCTAGGAGCTGCGTTGGGATATTCCCGAGTGAATGGGACCATAGGCTGTACAGAGAAATATCTGCTTCTAATACCAAAACGGAGCTATCTAACTGAATGGTTGTCAATGTGTGCATTCAACTGACAGAGTTAAACTCACGTGTGGATTCAGCGGTTTGCACACCATTTCTGTGCAGAATCCCAATACCGGTATGTCCAGCCCAATGCCGGCATCCGTACTAAAAAGTAGGAAACTTCGTCTAAAACTCAGGAGAAACGTTTCCTTGAAACTGCTCTGCTGTGCGTTCGTTCACCTAAGAGAGTTGAATCTATGTTGAGATTCAGCGAGTCAGAAACACGTTTCTTCTAGGAGCTGCGTTGGGATATTCCCGAGTGAATGGGACCATAGGCTGTTCAGAGAAATATCTGCTTCTAAAACCAAAACGGAGCTATCTAAGTGAATGGTTGTCAATGTGTGCATTCAACTGACAGAGTTAAACTCACGTGTGGATTCAGCGGTTTGCAAACCATTTCTGTGCAGAATCCCAAAACCGGTATGTCCAGCCCAATGCCGGCATCCCTACTAAACAGCAGGAAACTTCGTCTAAAACTCAGGAGAAACGTTTCCTTGAAACTGCTCTGCTGTGCGTTCGTTCACCTAAGAGAGTTGAATCTATGTTGAGATTCAGCGAGTCAGAAACACGTTTCTTCTAGGAGCTGGGTTGGGATATTCCCGAGTGAATGGGACCATAGGCTGTACAGAGAATTATCTGCTTCTAAAACCAAAAGTGTGCTATCAAACTGAATGGTTGTCAATGTGTGCATTCAACTGACAGAGTTAAACTCACGTGTGGATTCAGCGGTTTGAAAACCCTTTCTGTGCATAATCCCAAAACCGGTATTTCCAGCCCAATGCCGGCATACGTACTAAACAGCAGGAAACTTCGTCTAAAACTCAGGAGAAACGTTTCCTTGAAACTGCTCTGCTGTGCGTTCGTTCACCTAAGAGAGTTGAATCTATGTTGAGATTCAGCGAGTCAGAAACACGTTTCTTCTAGGAGCTGCGTTGGGATACTCCCGAGTGAATGGGACCATAGGCTGTACAGAGAAATATCTGCTTCTAAAACCAAAAGTGTGCTATCAAGCTGAATGGTTGTCAATGTGTGCATTCAACTGACAGAGTTAAACTCACGTATGGATTCAGCGGTTTGCAAACCCTTTCTGTGCAGAATCCCAAAACCGGTATTTCCAGCCCAATGCCGGCATACGTACTAAACAGCAGGAAACTTCGTCTAAAACTCAGGAGAAACGTTTCCTTGAAACTGCTCTGCTGTGCGTTCGTTCACCTAAGAGAGTTGAATCTATGTTGAGATTCAGCGAGTCAGAAACACGTTTCTTCTAGGAGCTGCGTTGGGATATTCCCGAGTGAATGGGACCATAGGCTGTACAGAGAAATATCTGCTTCTAAAACCAAAACGGAGCTATCTAACTGAATGGTTGTCAATGTGTGCATTCAACTGACAGAGTTAAACTCACGTGTGGATTCAGCGGTTTGCAAACCCTTTCTGTGCAGAATCCCAAAACCGGTATTTCCAGCCCAATGCTGGCATACGTACTAAACAGCAGGAAACTTCGTCTAAGACTCAGGAGAAACGTTTCCTTGAAACTGCTCTGCTGTGCGTTCGTTCACCTAAGAGAGTTGAATCTATGTTGCGATTCAGCGAGTCAGAAACACGTTTCTTCTAGGAGGTGCGTTGGGATATTCCCGAGTGAATGGGACCATAGGCTGTACAGAGAAATATCTGCTTCTAAAACCAAAAGTGTGCTATCAAACTGAATGGTTGTCAATGTGTGCATTCAACTGACAGAGTTAAACTCACGTGTGGATTCAGCGGTTTGCAAACCCTTTCTGTGCAGAATCCCAAAACCGGTATTTCCAGCCCAATGCCGGCATCCGTACTAAACAGCAGGAAACTTCGTCTAAAACTCAGGAGAAACGTTTCCTTGAAACTGCTCTGCTGTGCGTTCGTTCACCTAAGAGAGTTGAAACTATGTTGAGATTCAGCGAGTCAGAAACACGTTTATGCTAGGAGCTGCGTTGGGATATTACCGAGTGAATGGGACCATAGGCTGTACAGAGAAATATCTGCTTCTAAAAGGAAAACGGAGCTATCTAACTGAATGGTTGTCAATGTGTGCATTCAACTGACAGAGTTAAACTCACGTGTGGATTCAGCGGTTTGCACACCATTTCTGTGCAGAATCCCAAAACTGGTATGTCCAGCCCAATGCCGGCATCCGTACTAAACAGTAGGAAACTTCGTCTAAAACTCAGGAGAAACGTTTCCTTGAAACTGCTCTGCTGTGCGTTCGTTCACCTAAGAGAGTTGAATCTATGTTGAGATTCAGCGAGTCAGAAACACGTTTCTTCTAGGATCTGCGTTGGGATATTCCCGAGCGAATGGGACCATAGGCTGTACAGAGAAATATCTGCTTCTAAAACCAAAAGTGTGCTATCAATCTGAATGGTTGTCAATGTGTGCATTCAACTGACAGAGTTAAATTCACGTGTGGATTCAGCGGTTTGCAAACCCTTTCTGTGCAGAATCCCAAAACAGGTATTTCCAGCCCAATGCCGGCATCTGTACTAAACAGCAGGAAACTTCGTCTAAAACCCAGGAGAAACGTTTCCTTGAAACTGCTCTGCTGTGCGTTCGTTCACCTAAGAGAGTTGAATCTATGTTGAGATTCAGCGAGTCAGAAACACGTTTCTTCTAGGAGCTGCGTTGGGATATTCCCGAGTGAATGGGACCATAGGCTGTACAGAGAAATATCTGCTTCTAAAACCAAAAGTGTGCTATCAAACTGAATGGTTGTCAATGTGTGCATTCAACTGACAGAGTTAAACTCACGTGTGGATTCAGCGGTTTGCAAACCCTTTCTGTGCAGAATCCCAAAACCGGTATTTCCAGCCCAATGCCGGCATACGTACTAAACAGCATGAAACTTCGTCTAAGACTCAGGAGAAACGTTTCCTTGAAACTGCTCTGCTGTGCGTTCGTTCACATAAGAGAGTTGAATCTATGTTGAGATTCAGCGAGTCAGAAACACGTTTCTTCTAGGAGCTGCGTTGGGATATTCCCGAGTGAATGGGACCATAGGCTGTACAGAGAAATATCTGCTTCTAAAACCAAAAGTGTGCTATCAAACTGAATGGTTGTCAATGTGTGCATTCAACTGACAGAGTTAAACTCACGTGTGGATTCAGCGGTTTGCAAACCCTTTCTGTGCAGAATCCCAAAACCGGTATTTCCAGCCCAATGCCGGCATCCGTACTAAACAGCAGGAAACTTCGTCTAAAACTCAGGAGAAACGTTTCCTTGAAACTGCTCTGCTGTGCGTTCGTTCACCTAAGAGAGTTGAAACTATGTTGAGATTCAGCGAGTCAGAAACACGTTTCTTCTAGGAGCTGCGTTGGGATATTCCCGAGTGAATGGGACCATAGGCTGTACAGAGAAATATCTGCTTCTAAAACCAAAACGGAGCTATCTAACTGAATCGTTGTGAATGTGTGCATTCAACTGACAGAGTTAAACTCACGTGTGGATTAAGCGGTTTGCAAACCCTTTCTGTGCAGAATCCCAAAACCGGTATTTCCAGCCCAATGCCGGCATCCGTACTAAACAGCAGGAAACTTCGTCTAAAACTCAGGAGAAACGTTTCCTTGAAACTGCTCTGCTGTGCGTTCGATCACCTAAGAGAGTTGAATCTATGTTGAGATTCAGCGAGTCAGAAACACGTTTTTTCTAGGAGGTGCGTTGGGATATTCCCGAGTGAATGGGACCATAGGCTGTACAGAGAAATATCTGCTCCTACAACCAAAAGGGTGGTATCTAACTGAATGGTTGTCAATGTGTGCATTCAACTGACAGATTTAAACTCACGTTTGGACTCAGCGGTTTACAAACCCTTTCTGTGCAGGATCCCAAAACCGGTAATACCAGCTCAATGCCGGCATCCGTACTAAACAGCAGGAAACTTCGTCTAAAACTCAGGAGAAACGTTTCCTTGAAACTGCTCTGCTGTGCGTTCGTTCACCTAAGAGAGTTGAAACTATGTTGAGATTCAGCAAGTCAGAAACACGTTTATGCTAGGAGCTGCGTTGGGATATTCCCGAGTGAATGGGACCATAGGCTGTACAGAGAAATATCTGCTTCTAATACCAAAACGGAGCTATCTAACTGAATGGTTGTCAATGTGTGCATTCAACTGACAGAGTTAAACTCACGTGTGGATTCAGCGGTTTGCACACCATTTCTGTGCAGAATCCCAATACCGGTATGTCCAGCCCAATGCCGGCATCCGTACTAAAAAGTAGGAAACTTCGTCTAAAACTCAGGAGAAACGTTTCCTTGAAACTGCTCTGCTGTGCGTTCGTTCACCTAAGAGAGTTGAATCTATGTTGAGATTCAGCGAGTCAGAAACACGTTTCTTCTAGGAGCTGCGTTGGGATATTCCCGAGTGAATGGGACCATAGGCTGTTCAGAGAAATATCTGCTTCTAAAACCAAAACGGAGCTATCTAAGTGAATGGTTGTCAATGTGTGCATTCAACTGACAGAGTTAAACTCACGTGTGGATTCAGCGGTTTGCAAACCATTTCTGTGCAGAATCCCAAAACCGGTATGTCCAGCCCAATGCCGGCATCCCTACTAAACAGCAGGAAACTTCGTCTAAAACTCAGGAGAAACGTTTCCTTGAAACTGCTCTGCTGTGCGTTCGTTCACCTAAGAGAGTTGAATCTATGTTGAGATTCAGCGAGTCAGAAACACGTTTCTTCTAGGAGCTGGGTTGGGATATTCCCGAGTGAATGGGACCATAGGCTGTACAGAGAATTATCTGCTTCTAAAACCAAAAGTGTGCTATCAAACTGAATGGTTGTCAATGTGTGCATTCAACTGACAGAGTTAAACTCACGTGTGGATTCAGCGGTTTGCAAACCCTTTCTGTGCATAATCCCAAAACCGGTATTTCCAGCCCAATGCCGGCATACGTACTAAACAGCAGGAAACTTCGTCTAAAACTCAGGAGAAACGTTTCCTTGAAACTGCTCTGCTGTGCGTTCGTTCACCTAAGAGAGTTGAATCTATGTTGAGATTCAGCGAGTCAGAAACACGTTTCTTCTAGGAGCTGCGTTGGGATACTCCCGAGTGAATGGGACCATAGGCTGTACAGAGAAATATCTGCTTCTAAAACCAAAAGTGTGCTATCAAGCTGAATGGTTGTCAATGTGTGCATTCAACTGACAGAGTTAAACTCACGTATGGATTCAGCGGTTTGCAAACCCTTTCTGTGCAGAATCCCAAAACCGGTATTTCCAGCCCAATGCCGGCATACGTACTAAACAGCAGGAAACTTCGTCTAAAACTCAGGAGAAACGTTTCCTTGAAACTGCTCTGCTGTGCGTTCGTTCACCTAAGAGAGTTGAATCTATGTTGAGATTCAGCGAGTCAGAAACACGTTTCTTCTAGGAGCTGCGTTGGGATATTCCCGAGTGAATGGGACCATAGGCTGTACAGAGAAATATCTGCTTCTAAAACCAAAACGGAGCTATCTAACTGAATGGTTGTCAATGTGTGCATTCAACTGACAGAGTTAAACTCACGTGTGGATTCAGCGGTTTGCAAACCCTTTCTGTGCAGAATCCCAAAACCGGTATTTCCAGCCCAATGCTGGCATACGTACTAAACAGCAGGAAACTTCGTCTAAGACTCAGGAGAAACGTTTCCTTGAAACTGCTCTGCTGTGCGTTCGTTCACCTAAGAGAGTTGAATCTATGTTGCGATTCAGCGAGTCAGAAACACGTTTCTTCTAGGAGGTGCGTTGGGATATTCCCGAGTGAATGGGACCATAGGCTGTACAGAGAAATATCTGCTTCTAAAACCAAAAGTGTGCTATCAAACTGAATGGTTGTCAATGTGTGCATTCAACTGACAGAGTTAAACTCACGTGTGGATTCAGCGGTTTGCAAACCCTTTCTGTGCAGAATCCCAAAACCGGTATTTCCAGCCCAATGCCGGCATCCGTACTAAACAGCAGGAAACTTCGTCTAAAACTCAGGAGAAACGTTTCCTTGAAACTGCTCTGCTGTGCGTTCGTTCACCTAAGAGAGTTGAAACTATGTTGAGATTCAGCGAGTCAGAAACACGTTTATGCTAGGAGCTGCGTTGGGATATTCCCGAGTGAATGGGACCATAGGCTGTACAGAGAAATATCTGCTTCTAAAAGGAAAACGGAGCTATCTAACTGAATGGTTGTCAATGTGTGCATTCAACTGACAGAGTTAAACTCACGTGTGGATTCAGCGGTTTGCACACCATTTCTGTGCAGAATCCCAAAACTGGTATGTCCAGCCCAATGCCGGCATCCGTACTAAACAGTAGGAAACTTCGTCTAAAACTCAGGAGAAACGTTTCCTTGAAACTGCTCTGCTGTGCGTTCGTTCACCTAAGAGAGTTGAATCTATGTTGAGATTCAGCGAGTCAGAAACACGTTTCTTCTAGGATCTGCGTTGGGATATTCCCGAGCGAATGGGACCATAGGCTGTACAGAGAAATATCTGCTTCTAAAACCAAAAGTGTGCTATCAATCTGAATGGTTGTCAATGTGTGCATTCAACTGACAGAGTTAAATCACGTGTGGATTCAGCGGTTTGCAAACCCTTTCTGTGCAGAATCCCAAAACAGGTATTTCCAGCCCAATGCCGGCATCTGTACTAAACAGCAGGAAACTTCGTCTAAAACCCAGGAGAAACGTTTCCTTGAAACTGCTCTGCTGTGCGTTCGTTCACCTAAGAGAGTTGAATCTATGTTGAGATTCAGCGAGTCAGAAACACGTTTCTTCTAGGAGCTGCGTTGGGATATTCCCGAGTGAATGGGACCATAGGCTGTACAGAGAAATATCTGCTTCTAAAACCAAAAGTGTGCTATCAAACTGAATGGTTGTCAATGTGTGCATTCAACTGACAGAGTTAAACTCACGTGTGGATTCAGCGGTTTGCAAACCCTTTCTGTGCAGAATCCCAAAACCGGTATTTCCAGCCCAATGCCGGCATACGTACTAAACAGCATGAAACTTCGTCTAAGACTCAGGAGAAACGTTTCCTTGAAACTGCTCTGCTGTGCGTTCGTTCACATAAGAGAGTTGAATCTATGTTGAGATTCAGCGAGTCAGAAACACGTTTCTTCTAGGAGCTGCGTTGGGATATTCCCGAGTGAATGGGACCATAGGCTGTACAGAGAAATATCTGCTTCTAAAACCAAAAGTGTGCTATCAAACTGAATGGTTGTCAATGTGTGCATTCAACTGACAGAGTTAAACTCACGTGTGGATTCAGCGGTTTGCAAACCCTTTCTGTGCAGAATCCCAAAACCGGTATTTCCAGCCCAATGCCGGCATCCGTACTAAACAGCAGGAAACTTCGTCTAAAACTCAGGAGAAACGTTTCCTTGAAACTGCTCTGCTGTGCGTTCGTTCACCTAAGAGAGTTGAAACTATGTTGAGATTCAGCAAGTCAGAAACACGTTTATGCTAGGAGCTGCGTTGGGATATTCCCGAGTGAATGGGACCATAGGCTGTACAGAGAAATATCTGCTTCTAATACCAAAACGGAGCTATCTAACTGAATGGTTGTCAATGTGTGCATTCAACTGACAGAGTTAAACTCACGTGTGGATTCAGCGGTTTGCACACCATTTCTGTGCAGAATCCCAATACCGGTATGTCCAGCCCAATGCCGGCATCCGTACTAAAAAGTAGGAAACTTCGTCTAAAACTCAGGAGAAACGTTTCCTTGAAACTGCTCTGCTGTGCGTTCGTTCACCTAAGAGAGTTGAATCTATGTTGAGATTCAGCGAGTCAGAAACACGTTTCTTCTAGGAGCTGCGTTGGGATATTCCCGAGTGAATGGGACCATAGGCTGTTCAGAGAAATATCTGCTTCTAAAACCAAAACGGAGCTATCTAAGTGAATGGTTGTCAATGTGTGCATTCAACTGACAGAGTTAAACTCACGTGTGGATTCAGCGGTTTGCAAACCCTTTCTGTGCAGAATCCCAAAACCGGTATTTCCAGCCCAATGCCGGCATACGTACTAAACAGCAGGAAACTTCGTCTAAGACTCAGGAGAGACGTTTCCTTGAAACTGCTCTGCTGTGCGTTCGTTCACCTAAGAAAGTTGAATCTATGTTGAGATTCAACGAGTCAGAAACACGTTTCTTCTAGGAGGTGCGTTGGGATATTCCCGAGTGAATGGGACCATAGGCTGTACAGAGAAATATCTGCTTCTAAAACCAAAAGTGTGCTATCAAACTGAATGGTTGTCAATGTGTGCATTCAACTGACAGAGTTAAACTCACGTGTGGATTCAGCGGTTTGCAAACCCTTTCTGTGCAGAATCCCAAAACCGGTATGTCCAGCCCAATGCCGGCATACGTACTAAACAGCAGGAAACTTCGTCTAAAACTCAGGAGAAACGTTTCCTTGAAACTGCTCTGCTGTGCGTTCGTTCACCTAAGAGAGTTGAATCTATGTTGAGATTCAGCGAGTCAGAAACACGTTTCTTCTAGGAGCTGCGTTGGGATATTCCCGAGTGAATGGGACCATAGGCTGTACAGAGAAATATCTGCTTCTAAAACCAAAACGGAGCTATCTAAGTGAATGGTTGTCAATGTGTGCATTCACCTGACAGAGTTAAACTCACGTGTGGATTCAGCGGTTTGCAAACCCTTTCTGTGCAGAATCCCAAAACCGGTATTTCCAGCCCAATGCCGGCATACGTACTAAACAGCAGGAAACTTCGTCTAAAACTCAGGAGAAACGTTTCCTTGAAACTGCTCTGCTGTGCGTTCGTTCACCTAAGAGAGTTGAATCTATGTTGAGATTCAGCGAGTCAGAAACACGTTTCTTCTAGGAGCTGCGTTGGGATATTCCCGAGTGAATGGGACCATAGGCTGTACAGAGAAATATCTGCTTCTAAAACCAAAACGGAGCTATCTAACTGAATCGTTGTGAATGTGTGCATTCAACTGACAGAGTTAAACTCACGTGTGGATTCAGCGGTTTGCAAACCCTTTCTGTGCAGAATCCCAAAACCGGTATTTCCAGCCCAATGCCGGCATCCGTAATAAACAGCAGGAAACTTCGTCTAAAACTCAGGAGAAACGTTTCCTTGAAACTGCTCTGCTGTGCGTTCGATCACCTAAGAGAGTTGAATCTATGTTGAGATTCAGCGAGTCAGAAACACGTTTTTTCTAGGAGGTGCGTTGGGATATTCCCGAGTGAATGGGACCATAGGCTGTACAGAGAAATATCTGCTCCTACAACCAAAAGGGTGGTATCTAACTGAATGGTTGTCAATGTGTGCATTCAACTGACAGAGTTAAACTCACGTTTGGACTCAGCGGTTTACAAACCCTTTCTGTGCAGGATCCCAAAACCGGTAATACCAGCTCAATGCCGGCATCCGTACTAAACAGCAGGAAACTTCGTCTAAAACTCAGGAGAAACGTTTCCTTGAAACTGCTCTGCTGTGCGTTCGTTCACCTAAGAGAGTTGAATCTATGTTCAGATTCAGCGAGTCAGAAACACGTTTCTTCTAGGAGCTGCGTTGGGATATTCCCGAGTGAATGGGACCATAGGCTGTACAGAGAAATATCTGCTTCTAAAACCAAAAGTGTGCTATCAAACTGAATGGTTGTCAATGTGTGCATTCAACTGACAGAGTTAAACTCACGTGTGGATTCAGCGGTTTGCAAACCCTTTCTGTGTAGAATCCCAAAACCGGTATTTCGAGCCCAATGCCGGCATACGTACTAAACAGCAGGAAACTTCGTCTAAAACTCAGGAGAAACGTTTCCTTGATACTGCTCTGCTGTGCGTTCTTTCACCTAAGAGAGTTGAATCTATGTTGAGATTCAGCGAGTCAGAAACACGTTTCTTCTAGGAGCTGCGTTGGGATATTCCCGAGTGAATGGGACCATAGGCTGTACAGAGAAATATCTGCTTCTAAAACCAAAACGGAGCTATCTAAGTGAATGGTTGTCAATGTGTGCATTCAACTGACAGAGTTAAACTCACGTGTGGATTCAGCGGTTTGCAAACCCTTTCTGTGCAGAATCCCAAAACCGGTATTTCCAGCCCAATGCCGGCATACGTACTAAACAGCAGGAAACTTCGTCTAAAACTCAGGAGAAACGTTTCCTTGAAACTGCTCTGCTGTGCGTTCGTTCACCTAAGAGAGTTGAATCTATGTTGAGATTCAGCGAGTCAGAAACACGTTTCTTCTAGGAGCTGCGTTGGGATATTCCCGAGTGAATGGGACCATAGGCTGTACAGAGAAATATCTGCTTCTAAAACCAAAACGGAGCTATCTAACTGAATCGTTGTGAATGTGTGCATTCAACTGACAGAGTTAAACTCACGTGTGGATTAAGCGGTTTGCAAACCCTTTCTGTGCAGAATCCCAAAACCGGTATTTCCAGCCCAATGCCGGCATCCGTACTAAACAGCAGGAAACTTCGTCTAAAACTCAGGAGAAACGTTTCCTTGAAACTGCTCTGCTGTGCGTTCGATCACCTAAGAGAGTTGAATCTATGTTGAGATTCAGCGAGTCAGAAACACGTTTTTTCTAGGAGGTGCGTTGGGATATTCCCGAGTGAATGGGACCATAGGCTGTACAGAGAAATATCTGCTCCTACAACCAAAAGGGTGGTATCTAACTGAATGGTTGTCAATGTGTGCATTCAACTGACAGATTTAAACTCACGTTTGGACTCAGCGGTTTACAAACCCTTTCTGTGCAGGATCCCAAAACCGGTAATACCAGCTCAATGCCGGCATCCGTACTAAACAGCAGGAAACTTCGTCTAAAACTCAGGAGAAACGTTTCCTTGAAACTGCTCTGCTGTGCGTTCGTTCACCTAAGAGAGTTGAAACTATGTTGAGATTCAGCAAGTCAGAAACACGTTTATGCTAGGAGCTGCGTTGGGATATTCCCGAGTGAATGGGACCATAGGCTGTACAGAGAAATATCTGCTTCTAATACCAAAACGGAGCTATCTAACTGAATGGTTGTCAATGTGTGCATTCAACTGACAGAGTTAAACTCACGTGTGGATTCAGCGGTTTGCACACCATTTCTGTGCAGAATCCCAATACCGGTATGTCCAGCCCAATGCCGGCATCCGTACTAAAAAGTAGGAAACTTCGTCTAAAACTCAGGAGAAACGTTTCCTTGAAACTGCTCTGCTGTGCGTTCGTTCACCTAAGAGAGTTGAATCTATGTTGAGATTCAGCGAGTCAGAAACACGTTTCTTCTAGGAGCTGCGTTGGGATATTCCCGAGTGAATGGGACCATAGGCTGTTCAGAGAAATATCTGCTTCTAAAACCAAAACGGAGCTATCTAAGTGAATGGTTGTCAATGTGTGCATTCAACTGACAGAGTTAAACTCACGTGTGGATTCAGCGGTTTGCAAACCATTTCTGTGCAGAATCCCAAAACCGGTATGTCCAGCCCAATGCCGGCATCCCTACTAAACAGCAGGAAACTTCGTCTAAAACTCAGGAGAAACGTTTCCTTGAAACTGCTCTGCTGTGCGTTCGTTCACCTAAGAGAGTTGAATCTATGTTGAGATTCAGCGAGTCAGAAACACGTTTCTTCTTGGAGCTGCGTTGGGATATTCCTGAGTGAATGGGACCATAGGCTGTACAGAGAAATATCTGCTCCTACAACCAAAATTGTGCTATCAAACTGAATGGTTGTCAATGTGTGCATTCAACTGACAGAGTTAAACTCACGTTTGGATTCAGCGGTTTGCAAACCCTTTCTGTGCAGAATCCCAAAACCGGTATTTCCAGCCCAATGCCGGCATACGTACTAAAGAGCAGGAAACTTCGTCTAAGACTCAGGAGAAACGTTTCCTTGAAACTGCTCTGCTGTGCGTTCGTTCACCTAAGAGAGTTGAATCTATGTTGAGATTCAGCGAGTCAGAAACACGTTTCTTCTAGGAGCTGCGTTGGGATATTCCCGAGTGAATGGGACCATAGGCTGTACAGAGAAATATCTGCTTCTAAAACCAAAACGGAGCTATCTAACGGAATGGTTATCAATGTGTGCATTCAACTGAGAGAGTAAAACTCACGTGTGGATTCAGCGGTTTGCAAACCCTTTCTGTGCAGAATCCCAAAACCGGTATTTCCAGCCCAATGCCGGCATCCGTACTAAACAGCAGGAAACGTCGTCTAAAACTCAGGAGAAACGTTTCCTTGAAACTGCTCTGCTGCGCGTTCGATCACCTAAGAGAGTTGAAACTATGTTGAGATTCAGCGAGTCAGAAACACGTTTCTTCTAGGAGGTGCGTTGGGATATTCCCGAGTGAATGGGACCATAGGCTGTACAGAGAAATATCTGCTCTTACAACCAAAAGGGTGGTATCTAACTGAATGGTTGTCAATGTGTGCATTCAACTGACAGAGTTAAACTCACGTTTGGATTCAGCGGTTTACAATCCCTTTCTGTGCAGAATCCCAAAACCGGTAATTCCAGCTCAATGCCGGCATCCGTACTAAACAGCAGGAAACTTCGTCTAAAACTCAGGAGAAACGTTTCCTTGAAACTGCTCTGCTGTGCGTTCGTTCACCTAAGAGAGTTGAAACTATGTTGAGATTCAGCGAGTCAGAAACACGTTTCTTCTAGGATCTGCGTTGGGATATTCCCGAGCGAATGGGACCATAGGCTGTACAGAGAAATATCTGCTTCTAAAACCAAAAGTGTGCTATCAAACTGAATGGTTGTCAATGTGTGCATTCAACTGACAGTGTTAAATTCACGTGTGGATTCAGCGGTTTGCCAACCCTTTCTGTGCAGAATCCCAAAACAGGTATTTCCAGCCCAATGCCGGCATCTGTACTAAACAGCAGGAAACTTCGTCTAAAACTCAGGAGAAACGTTTCCTTGAAACTGCTCTGCTGTGCGTTCGTTCACCTAAGAGAGTTGAATCTATGTTGAGATTCAGCGAGTCAGAAACACGTTTCTTCTAGGAGGTGCGTTGGGATATTCCCGAGTGAATGGGACCATAGGCTGTACAGAGAAATATCTGCTCCTACAACCAAAAGTGTGCTATCAAACTGAATGGTTGTCAATGTGTGCATTCAACTGACAGAGTTAAACTCACGTTTGGATTCAGCGGTTTGCAAACCCTTTCTGTGCAGAATCCCAAAACCGGTATTTCCAGCCCAATGCCGGCATACGTACTAAAGAGCAGGAAACTTCGTCTAAGACTCAGGAGAAACGTTTCCTTGAAACTGCTCTGCTGTGCGTTCGTTCACCTAAGAGAGTTGAATCTATGTTGAGATTCAGCGAGTCAGAAACACGTTTCTTCTAGGAGCTGCGTTGGGATATTCCCGAGTGAATGGGACCATAGGCTGTACAGAGAAATATCTGCTTCTAAAACCAAAAGTGTGCTATCAAGCTGAATGGTTGTCAATGTGTGCATTCAACTGACAGAGTTAAACTCACGTGTGGATTCAGCGGTTTGCAAACCCTTTCTGTGCAGAATCCCAAAACCGGTATTTCCAGCCCAATGCCGGCATCCGTACTAAACAGCAGGAAACTTCGTCTAAAACTCAGGAGAAACGTTTCCTTGAAACGGCTCTGCTGTGCGTTCGTTCACCTAAGAGAGTTGAATCTATGTTGAGATTCAGCGAGTCAGAAACACGTTTCTTCTAGGAGCTGCGTTGGGATATTCCCAAGTGAATGGGACCATAGGCTGTACAGAGAAATATCTGCTTCTAAAACCAAAAGTGTGCTATCAAACTGAATGGTTGCCAATGTGTGCATTCAACTGACAGAGTTAAACTCACGTCTGGATTCAGCGGTTTGCAAACCCTTTCTGTGCAGAATCCCAAAACCGGTATTTCCAGCCCAATGCCGGCATACGTACTAAACAGCAGGAAACTTCGTCTAAGACTCAGGAGAAACGTTTCCTTGAAACTGCTCTGCTGTGCGTTCGTTCACCTAAGAGAGTTGAATCTATGTTGAGATTCAGCGAGTCAGAAACACGTTTCTTCTAGGAGCTGCGTTGGGATATTCCCGAGTGAATGGGACCATAGGCTGTACAGAGAAATATCTGCTTCTAAAACCAAAAGTGTGCTATCAAACTGAATGGTTGTCAATGTGTGCATTCAACTGACAGAGTTAAACTCACGTGTGGATTCAGCGGTTTGCAAACCCTTTCTGTGCAGAATCCCAAAACCGGTATTTCCAGCCCAATGCCGGCATACGTACTAAACAGCAGGAAACTTCGTCTAAAACTCAGGAGAAACGTTTCCTTGAAACTGCTCTGCTGTGCGTTCGTTCACCTAAGAGAGTTGAAACTATGTTGAGATTCAGCAAGTCAGAAACACGTTTATGCTAGGAGCTGCGTTGGGATATTCCCGAGTGAATGGGACCATAGGCTGTACAGAGAAATATCTGCTTCTAATACCAAAACGGAGCTATCTAACTGAATGGTTGTCAATGTGTGCATTCAACTGACAGAGTTAAACTCACGTGTGGATTCAGCGGTTTGCACACCATTTCTGTGCAGAATCCCAATACCGGTATGTCCAGCCCAATGCCGGCATCCGTACTAAAAAGTAGGAAACTTCGTCTAAAACTCAGGAGAAACGTTTCCTTGAAACTGCTCTGCTGTGCGTTCGTTCACCTAAGAGAGTTGAATCTATGTTGAGATTCAGCGAGTCAGAAACACGTTTCTTCTAGGAGCTGCGTTGGGATATTCCCGAGTGAATGGGACCATAGGCTGTTCAGAGAAATATCTGCTTCTAAAACCAAAACGGAGCTATCTAAGTGAATGGTTGTCAATGTGTGCATTCAACTGACAGAGTTAAACTCACGTGTGGATTCAGCGGTTTGCAAACCATTTCTGTGCAGAATCCCAAAACCGGTATGTCCAGCCCAATGCCGGCATCCCTACTAAACAGCAGGAAACTTCGTCTAAAACTCAGGAGAAACGTTTCCTTGAAACTGCTCTGCTGTGCGTTCGTTCACCTAAGAGAGTTGAATCTATGTTGAGATTCAGCGAGTCAGAAACACGTTTCTTCTTGGAGCTGCGTTGGGATATTCCCGAGTGAATGGGACCATAGGCTGTACAGAGAAATATCTGCTTCTAAAACCAAAAGTGTGCTATCAAACTGAATGGTTGTCAATGTGTGCATTCAACTGACAGAGTTAAACTCACGTGTGGATTCAGCGGTTTGCAAACCCTTTCTGTGCAGAATCCCAAAACCGGTATTTCCAGCCCAATGCCGGCATACGTACTAAACAGCAGGAAACTTCGTCTAAAACTCAGGAGAAACGTTTCCTTGATACTGCTCTGCTGTGCGTTCTTTCACCTAAGAGAGTTGAATCTATGTTGAGATTCAGCGAGTCAGAAACACGTTTCTTCTAGGAGCTGCGTTGGGATATTCCCGAGTGAATGGGACCATAGGCTGTACAGAGAAATATCTGCTTCTAAAACCAAAACGGAGCTATCTAAGTGAAAGGCTGTCAATGTGTGCATTCAACTGACAGAGTTAAACTCACGTGTGGATTCAGCGGTTTGCAAACCCTTTCTGTGCAGAATCCCAAAACCGGTATTTCCAGCCCAATGCCGGCATACGTACTAAACAGCAGGAAACTTCGTCTAAAACTCAGGAGAAACGTTTCCTTGAAACTGCTCTGCTGTGCGTTCGTTCACCTAAGAGAGTTGAATCTATGTTGAGATTCAGCGAGTCAGAAACACGTTTCTTCTAGGAGCTGCGTTGGGATATTCCCGAGTGAATGGGACCATAGGCTGTACAGAGAAATATCTGCTTCTAAAACCAAAACGGAGCTATCTAACTGAATCGTTGTGAATGTGTGCATTCAACTGACAGAGTTAAACTCACGTGTGGATTCAGCGGTTTGCAAACCCTTTCTGTGCAGAATCCCAAAACCGGTATTTCCAGCCCAATGCCGGCATACGTACTAAACAGCAGGAAACTTCGTCTAAGACTCAGGAGAAACGTTTCCTTGAAACTGCTCTGCTGTGCGTTCGTTCACCTAAGAGAGTTGAATCTATGTTGAGATTCAGCGAGTCAGAAACACGTTTCTTCTAGGAGCTGCGTTGGGATATTCCCGAGTGAATGGGACCATAGGCTGTACAGAGAAATATCTGCTTCTAAAACCAAAAGTGTGCTATCAAACTGAATGGTTGTCAATGTGTGCATTCAACTGACAGAGTTAAACTCACGTGTGGATTCAGCGGTTTGCAAACCCTTTCTGTGCAGAATCCCAAAACCGGTATTTCCAGCCCAATGCCGGCATACGTACTAAACAGCAGGAAACTTCGTCTAAAACTCAGGAGAAACGTTTCCTTGAAACTGCTCTGCTGTGCGTTCGTTCACCTAAGAGAGTTGAAACTATGTTGAGATTCAGCAAGTCAGAAACACGTTTATGCTAGGAGCTGCGTTGGGATATTCCCGAGTGAATGGGACCATAGGCTGTACAGAGAAATATCTGCTTCTAATACCAAAACGGAGCTATCTAACTGAATGGTTGTCAATGTGTGCATTCAACTGACAGAGTTAAACTCACGTGTGGATTCAGCGGTTTGCACACCATTTCTGTGCAGAATCCCAATACCGGTATGTCCAGCCCAATGCTGGCATCCGTACTAAAAAGTAGGAAACTTCGTCTAAAACTCAGGAGAAACGTTTCCTTGAAACTGCTCTGCTGTGCGTTCGTTCACCTAAGAGAGTTGAATCTATGTTGAGATTCAGCGAGTCAGAAACACGTTTCTTCTAGGAGCTGCGTTGGGATATTCCCGAGTGAATGGGACCATAGGCTGTTCAGAGAAATATCTGCTTCTAAAACCAAAACGGAGCTATCTAAGTGAATGGTTGTCAATGTGTGCATTCAACTGACAGAGTTAAACTCACGTGTGGATTCAGCGGTTTGCAAACCATTTCTGTGCAGAATCCCAAAACCGGTATGTCCAGCCCAATGCCGGCATCCCTACTAAACAGCAGGAAACTTCGTCTAAAACTCAGGAGAAACGTTTCCTTGAAACTGCTCTGCTGTGCGTTCGTTCACCTAAGAGAGTTGAATCTATGTTGAGATTCAGCGAGTCAGAAACACGTTTCTTCTTGGAGCTGCGTTGGGATATTCCCGAGTGAATGGGACCATAGGCTGTACAGAGAAATATCTGCTTCTAAAACCAAAAGTGTGCTATCAAACTGAATGGTTGTCAATGTGTGCATTCAACTGACAGAGTTAAACTCACGTGTGGATTCAGCGGTTTGCAAACCCTTTCTGTGCAGAATCCCAAAACCGGTATGTCCAGCCCAATGCCGGCATACGTACTAAACAGCAGGAAACTTCGTCTAAAACTCAGGAGAAACGTTTCCTTGAAACTGCTCTGCTGTGCGTTCGTTCACCTAAGAGAGTTGAATCTATGTTGAGATTCAGCGAGTCAGAAACACGTTTCTTCTAGGAGCTGCGTTGGGATATTCCCGAGTGAATGGGACCATAGGCTGTACAGAGAAATATCTGCTTCTAAAACCAAAACGGAGCTATCTAAGTGAATGGTTGTCAATGTGTGCATTCAACTGACAGAGTTAAACTCACGTGTGGATTCAGCGGTTTGCAAACCCTTTCTGTGCAGAATCCCAAAACCGGTATTTCCAGCCCAATGCCGGCATACGTACTAAACAGCAGGAAACTTCGTCTAAAACTCAGGAGAAACGTTTCCTTGAAACTGCTCTGCTGTGCGTTCGTTCACCTAAGAGAGGTGAATCTATGTTGAGATTCAGCGAGTCAGAAACACGTTTCTTCTAGGAGCTGCGTTGGGATATTCCCGAGTGAATGGGACCATAGGCTGTACAGAGAAATATCTGCTTCTAAAACCAAAACGGAGCTATCTAACTGAATCGTTGTGAATGTGTGCATTCAACTGACAGAGTTAAACTCACGTATGGATTCAGCGGTTTGCAAACCCTTTCTGTGCAGAATCCCAAAACCGGTATTTCCAGCCCAATGCCGGCATCCGTACTAAACAGCAGGAAACTTCGTCTAAAACTCAGGAGAAACGTTTCCTTGAAACTGCTCTGCTGTGCGTTCGATCACCTAAGAGAGTTGAATCTATGTTGAGATTCAGCGAGTCAGAAACACGTTTTTTCTAGGAGGTGCGTTGGGATATTCCCGAGTGAATGGGACCATAGGCTGTACAGAGAAATATCTGCTCCTACAACCAAAAGGGTGGTATCTAACTGAATGGTTGTCAATGTGTGCATTCAACTGACAGAGTTAAACTCACTTTTGGACTCAGCGGTTTACAAACCCTTTCTGTGCAGGATCCCAAAACCGGTAATACCAGCTCAATGCCGGCATCCGTACTAAACAGCAGGAAACTTCGTCTAAAACTCAGGAGAAACGTTTCCTTGAAACTGCTCTGCTGTGCTTTCGTTCACCTAAGAGAGTTGAATCTATGTTCAGATTCAGCGAGTCAGAAACACGTTTCTTCTAGGAGCTGCGTTGGGATATTCCCGAGTGAATGGGACCATAGGCTGTACAGAGAAATATCTGCTTCTAAAACCAAAACGGAGCTATCTACCTGAATGGTTGTCAATGTGTGCATTTAACTGACAGAGTTAAACTCACGTGTGGATTCAGCGGTTTGCAAACCCTTTTTGTGCAGAATCCCAAAACCGGTATTTCCAGCCCAATGCCGGCATACGTACTAAACAGCAGGAAACTTCGTCTAAAACTCAGGAGAAACGTTTCCTTGAAACTGCTCTGCTGTGCGTTCGATCACCTAAGAGAGTTGAATCTATGTTGAGATTCAGCGAGTCAGAAACACGTTTCTTCTTGGAGCTGCGTTGGGATATTCCCGAGTGAATGGGACCATAGGCTGTACAGAGAAATATCTGCTTCTAAAACCAAAACTGAGCTACCTAACTGAATGGTTGCCAATGTGTGCATTCAACTGACAGAGTTAAACTCACGTGTGGATTCAGCGGTTTGCAAACCCTTTCTGTGCAGAATCCCAAAACCGGTATTTCCAGCCCAATGCCGGCATACGTACTAAATAGCAGGAAACTTCGTCTAAGACTCAGGAGAAACGTTTCCTTGAAACTGCTCTGCTGTGCGTTCGTTCACCTAAGAGAGTTGAATCTATGTTGAGATTCAGCGAGTCAGAAACACGTTTCTTCTAGGAGCTGCGTTGGGATATTCCCGAGTGAATGGGACCATAGGCTGTACAGAGAAATATCTGCTTCTAAAACCAAAAGTGTGCTATCAAACTGAATGGTTGTCAATGTGTGCATTCAACTGACAGAGTTAAACTCACGTGTGGATTCAGCGGTTTGCAAACCCTTTCTGTGCAGAATCCCAAAACCGGTATTTCCAGCCCAATGCCGGCATGCGTACTAAACAGCAGGAAACTTCGTCTAAGACTCAGGAGAAACGTTTCCTTGAAACTGCTCTGCTGTGCCTTCGTTCACCTAAGAGAGTTGAATCTATGTTGAGATTCAGCGAGTCAGAAACACGTTTCTTCTAGGAGGTGCGTTGGGATATTCCCGAGTGAATGGGACCATAGGCTGTACAGAGAAATATCTGCTTCTAAATCCAAAAGTGTGCTATCAAACTGAATGGTTGTCAATGTGTGCATTCAACTGACAGAGTTAAACTCACGTGCGGATTCAGCGGTTTGCAAACCCTTTCTGTGCAGAATCCCAAAACCGGTATGTCCAGCCCAATGCCGGCATCCGTACTAAACAGCAGGAAACTTCGTCTAAAACTCAGGAGAAACGTTTCCTTGAAACTGCTCTGCTGTGCGTTCGTTCACCTAAGAGAGTTGAATCTATGTTGAGATTCAGCGAGTCAGAAACACGTTTCTTCTAGGAGCTGCGTTGGGATATTCCCGAGTGAATGGGACCATAGGCTGTACAGAGAAATATCTGCTTCTAAAACCAAAAGTGTGCTATCAAACTGAATGGTTGTCAATGTGTGCATTCAACTGACAGAGTTAAACTCACGTGTGGATTCAGCGGTTTGCAAACCCTTTATGTGCAGAATCCCAAAACCGGTATTTCCAGCCCAATGCCGGCATACGTACTAAACAGCAGGAAACTTCGTCTAAAACTCAGGAGAAACGTTTCCTTGAAACTGCTCTGCTGTGCGTTCTTTCACCTAAGAGAGTTGAATCTATGTTGAGATTCAGCGAGTCAGAAACACGTTTCTTCTAGGAGCTGCGTTGGGATATTCCCGAGTGAATGGGACCATAGGCTGTACAGAGAAATATCTGCTTCTAAAACCAAAACGGAGCTATCTAAGTGAAAGGCTGTCAATGTGTGCATTCAACTGACAGAGTTAAACTCACGTGTGGATTCAGCGGTTTGCAAACCCTTTCTGTGCAGAATCCCAAAACCGGTATTTCCAGCCCAATGCCGGCATACGTACTAAACAGCAGGAAACTTCGTCTAAAACTCAGGAGAAACGTTTCCTTGAAACTGCTCTGCTGTGCGTTCGTTCACCTAAGAGAGTTGAATCTATGTTGAGATTCAGCGAGTCAGAAACACGTTTCTTCTAGGAGCTGCGTTGGGATATTCCCGAGTGAATGGGACCATAGGCTGTACAGAGAAATATCTGCTTCTAAAACCAAAACGGAGCTATCTAACTGAATCGTTGTGAATGTGTGCATTCAACTGACAGAGTTAAACTCACGTGTGGATTCAGCGGTTTGCAAACCCTTTCTGTGCAGAATCCCAAAACCGGTATTTCCAGCCCAATGCCGGCATCCGTACTAAACAGCAGGAAACTTCGTCTAAAACTCAGGAGAAACGTTTCCTTGAAACTGCTCTGCTGTGCGTTCGATCACCTAAGAGAGTTGAATCTATGTTGAGATTCAGCGAGTCAGAAACACGTTTTTTCTAGGAGGTGCGTTGGGATATTCCCGAGTGAATGGGACCATAGGCTGTACAGAGAAATATCTGCTCCTACAACCAAAAGGGTGGTATCTAACTGAATGGTTGTCAATGTGTGCATTCAACTGACAGATTTAAACTCACGTTTGGACTCAGCGGTTTACAAACCCTTTCTGTGCAGGATCCCAAAACCGGTAATACCAGCTCAATGCCGGCATCCGTACTAAACAGCAGGAAACTTCGTCTAAAACTCAGGAGAAACGTTTTCTTGAAACTGCTCTGCTGTGCGTTCGTTCACCTAAGAGAGTTGAAACTATGTTGAGATTCAGCAAGTCAGAAACACGTTTATGCTAGGAGCTGCGTTGGGATATTCCCGAGTGAATGGGACCATAGGCTGTACAGAGAAATATCTGCTTCTAATACCAAAACGGAGCTATCTAACTGAATGGTTGTCAATGTGTGCATTCAACTGACAGAGTTAAACTCACGTGTGGATTCAGCGGTTTGCACACCATTTCTGTGCAGAATCCCAATACCGGTATGTCCAGCCCAATGCCGGCATCCGTACTAAAAAGTAGGAAACTTCGTCTAAAACTCAGGAGAAACGTTTCCTTGAAACTGCTCTGCTGTGCGTTCGTTCACCTAAGAGAGTTGAATCTATGTTGAGATTCAGCGAGTCAGAAACACGTTTCTTCTAGGAGCTGCGTTGGGATATTCCCGAGTGAATGGGACCATAGGCTGTTCAGAGAAATATCTGCTTCTAAAACCAAAACGGAGCTATCTAAGTGAATGGTTGTCAATGTGTGCATTCAACTGACAGAGTTAAACTCACGTGTGGATTCAGCGGTTTGCAAACCATTTCTGTGCAGAATCCCAAAACCGGTATGTCCAGCCCAATGCCGGCATCCCTACTAAACAGCAGGAAACTTCGTCTAAAACTCAGGAGAAACGTTTCCTTGAAACTGCTCTGCTGTGCGTTCGTTCACCTAAGAGAGTTGAATCTATGTTGAGATTCAGCGAGTCAGAAACACGTTTCTTCTTGGAGCTGCGTTGGGATATTCCCGAGTGAATGGGACCATAGGCTGTACAGAGAAATATCTGCTTCTAAAACCAAAAGTGTGCTATCAAACTGAATGGTTGTCAATGTGTGCATTCAACTGACAGAGTTAAACTCACGTGTGGATTCAGCGGTTTGCAAACCCTTTCTGTGCAGAATCCCAAAACCGGTATGTCCAGCCCAATGCCGGCATACGTACTAAACAGCAGGAAACTTCGTCTAAAACTCAGGAGAAACGTTTCCTTGAAACTGCTCTGCTGTGCGTTCGTTCACCTAAGAGAGTTGAATCTATGTTGAGATTCAGCGAGTCAGAAACACGTTTCTTCTAGGAGCTGCGTTGGGATATTCCCGAGTGAATGGGACCATAGGCTGTACAGAGAAATATCTGCTTCTAAAACCAAAACGGAGCTATCTAAGTGAATGGTTGTCAATGTGTGCATTCAACTGACAGAGTTAAACTCACGTGTGGATTCAGCGGTTTGCAAACCCTTTCTGTGCAGAATCCCAAAACCGGTATTTCCAGCCCAATGCCGGCATACGTACTAAACAGCAGGAAACTTCGTCTAAAACTCAGGAGAAACGTTTCCTTGAAACTGCTCTGCTGTACGTTCGTTCACCTAAGAGAGGTGAATCTATGTTGAGATTCAGCGAGTCAGAAACACGTTTCTTCTAGGAGCTGCGTTGGGATATTCCCGAGTGAATGGGACCATAGGCTGTACAGAGAAATATCTGCTTCTAAAACCAAAACGGAGCTATCTAACTGAATCGTTGTGAATGTGTGCATTCAACTGACAGAGTTAAACTCACGTATGGATTCAGCGGTTTGCAAACCCTTTCTGTGCAGAATCCCAAAACCGGTATTTCCAGCCCAATGCCGGCATCCGTACTAAACAGCAGGAAACTTCGTCTAAAACTCAGGAGAAACGTTTCCTTGAAACTGCTCTGCTGTGCGTTCGATCACCTAAGAGAGTTGAATCTATGTTGAGATTCAGCGAGTCAGAAACACGTTTTTTCTAGGAGGTGCGTTGGGATATTCCCGAGTGAATGGGACCATAGGCTGTACAGAGAAATATCTGCTCCTACAACCAAAAGGGTGGTATCTAACTGAATGGTTGTCAATGTGTGCATTCAACTGACAGATTTAAACTCACGTTTGGACTCAGCGGTTTACAAACCCTTTCTGTGCAGGATCCCAAAACCGGTAATACCAGCTCAATGCCGGCATCCGTACTAAACAGCAGGAAACTTCGTCTAAAACTCAGGAGAAACGTTTCCTTGAAACTGCTCTGCTGTGCTTTCGTTCACCTAAGAGAGTTGAATCTATGTTCAGATTCAGCGAGTCAGAAACACGTTTCTTCTAGGAGCTGCGTTGGGATATTCCCGAGTGAATGGGACCATAGGCTGTACAGAGAAATATCTGCTTCTAAAACCAAAACGGAGCTATCTAACTGAATGGTTGTCAATGTGTGCATTTAACTGACAGAGTTAAACTCACGTGTGGATTCAGCGGTTTGCAAACCCTTTCTGTGCAGAATCCCAAAACCGGTATTTCCAGCCCAATGCCGGCATACGTACTAAACAGCAGGAAACTTCGTCTAAAACTCAGGAGAAACGTTTCCTTGAAACTGCTCTGCTGTGCGTTCGATCACCTAAGAGAGTTGAATCTATGTTGAGATTCAGCGAGTCAGAAACACGTTTCTTCTAGGAGGTGCGTTGGGATATTCCCGAGTGAATGGGACCATAGGCTGTACAGAGAAATATCTGCTTCTAAATCCAAAAGTGTGCTATCAAACTGAATGGTTGTCAATGTGTGCATTCAACTGACAGAGTTAAACTCACGTGCGGATTCAGCGGTTTGCAAACCCTTTCTGTGCAGAATCCCAAAACCGGTATGTCCAGCCCAATGCCGGCATCCGTACTAAACAGCAGGAAACTTCGTCTAAAACTCAGGAGAAACGTTTCCTTGAAACTGCTCTGCTGTGCGTTCGTTCACCTAAGAGAGTTGAATCTATGTTGAGATTCAGCGAGTCAGAAACACGTTTCTTCTAGGAGCTGCGTTGGGATATTCCCGAGTGAATGGTACCATAGGCTGTACAGAGAAATATCTGCTTCTAAAACCAAAAGTGTGCTATCAAACTGAATGGTTGTCAATGTGTGCATTCAACTGACAGAGTTAAACTCACGTGTGGATTCAGCGGTTTGCAAAACCTTTATGTGCAGAATCCCAAAACCGGTATTTCCAGCCCAATGCCGGCATACGTACTAAACAGCAGGAAACTTCGTCTAAAACTCAGGAGAAACGTTTCCTTGAAACTGCTCTGCTGTGCGTTCTTTCACCTAAGAGAGTTGAATCTATGTTGAGATTCAGCGAGTCAGAAACACGTTTCTTCTAGGAGCTGCGTTGGGATATTCCCGAGTGAATGGGACCATAGGCTGTACAGAGAAATATCTGCTTCTAAAACCAAAACGGAGCTATCTAACTGAATGGTTGTCAATGTGTGCATTCAACTGACAGAGTTAAACTCACGTGTGGATTCAGCGGTTTGCAAACCCTTTCTGTGCAGAATCCCAAAACCGGTATTTCCAGCCCAATGCCGGCATACGTACTAAACAGCAGGAAACTTCGTCTAAAACTCAGGAGAAACGTTTCCTTGAAACTGCTCTGCTGTGCGTTCGTTCACCTAAGAGAGTTGAATCTATGTTGAGATTCAGCGAGTCAGAAACACGTTTCTTCTAGGAGCTGCGTTGGGATATTCCCGAGTGAATGGGACCATAGGCTGTACAGAGAAATATCTGCTTCTAAAACCAAAACGGAGCTATCTAACTGAATCGTTGTGAATGTGTGCATTCAACTGACAGAGTTAAACTCACGTGTGGATTCAGCGGTTTGCAAACCCTTTCTGTGCAGAATCCCAAAACCGGTATTTCCAGCCCAATGCCGGCATCCGTACTAAACAGCAGGAAACTTCGTCTAAAACTCAGGAGAAACGTTTCCTTGAAACTGCTCTGCTGTGCGTTCGATCACCTAAGAGAGTTGAATCTATGTTGAGATTCAGCGAGTCAGAAACACGTTTTTTCTAGGAGGTGCGTTGGGATATTCCCGAGTGAATGGGACCATAGGCTGTACAGAGAAATATCTGCTCCTACAACCAAAAGGGTGGTATCTAACTGAATGGTTGTCAATGTGTGCATTCAACTGACAGAGGTAAACTCACGTTTGGACTCAGCGGTTTACAAACCCTTTCTGTGCAGGATCCCAAAACCGGTAATACCAGCTCAATGCCGGCATCCGTACTAAACAGCAGGAAACTTCGTCTAAAACTCAGGAGAAACGTTTCCTTGAAACTGCTCTGCTGTGCTTTCGTTCACCTAAGAGAGTTGAATCTATGTTCAGATTCAGCGAGTCAGAAACACGTTTCTTCTAGGAGCTGCGTTGGGATATTCCCGAGTGAATGGGACCATAGGCTGTACAGAGAAATATCTGCTTCTAAAACCAAAACGGAGCTATCTAACTGAATGGTTGTCAATGTGTGCATTTAACTGACAGAGTTAAACTCACGTGTGGATTCAGCGGTTTGCAAACCCTTTCTGTGCAGAATCCCAAAACCGGTATTTCCAGCCCAATGCCGGCATACGTACTAAACAGCAGGAAACTTCGTCTAAAACTCAGGAGAAACGTTTCCTTGAAACTGCTCTGCTGTGCGTTCGATCACCTAAGAGAGTTGAATCTATGTTGAGATTCAGCGAGTCAGAAACACGTTTCTTCTAGGAGCTGCGTTGGGATATTCCCGAGTGAATGGGACCATAGGCTGTACAGAGAAATATCTGCTTCTAAAACCAAAACGGAGCTATCTAACTGAATGGTTGTCAATGTGTGCATTCAACTGACAGAGTTAAACTCACGTGTGGATTCAGCGGTTTGCAAACCATTTCTGTGCAGAATCCCAAAACCGGTATGTCCAGCCCAATGCCGGCATCCGTACTAAACAGCAGGAAACTTCGTCTAAAACTCAGGAGAAACGTTTCCTTGAAACTGCTCTGCTGTGCGTTCGTTCACCTAAGAGAGTTGAATCTATGTTGAGATTCAGCGAGTCAGAAACACGTTTCTTCTTGGAGCTGCGTTGGGATATTCCCGAGTGAATGGGACCATAGGCTGTACAGAGAAATATCTGCTTCTAAAACCAAAACGGAGCTATCAAACTGAATGGTTGTCAATGTGTGCATTCAACTGACAGAGTTAAACTCACGTGTGGATTCAGCGGTTTGCAAACCCTTTCTGTGCAGAATCCCAAAACCGGTATTTCCAGCCCAATGCCGGCATACGTACTAAACAGCAGGAAACTTCGTCTAAGACTCAGGAGAAACGTTTCCTTGAAACTGCTCTGCTGTGCGTTCGTTCACCTAAGAGAGTTGAATCTATGTTGAGATTCAGCGAGTCAGAAACACGTTTCTTCTAGGAGCTGCGTTGGGATATTCCCGAGTGAATGGGACCATAGGCTGTACAGAGAAATATCTGCTTCTAAAACCAAAACGGAGCTCTCTAACTGAATCGTTGTGAATGTGTGCATTCAACTGACAGAGTTAAACTCACGTGTGGATTCAGCGGTTTGCAAACCCTTTCTGTGCAGAATCCCAAAACCGGTATTTCCAGCCCAATGCCGGCATCCGTACTAAACAGCAGGAAACTTCGTCTAAAACTCAGGAGAAACGTTTCCTTGAAACTGCTCTGCTGTGCGTTCGATCACCTAAGAGAGTTGAATCTATGTTGAGATTCAGCGAGTCAGAAACACGTTTTTTCTAGGAGGTGCGTTGGGATATTCCCGAGTGAATGGGACCATAGGCTGTACAGAGAAATATCTGCTCCTACAACCAAAAGGGTGGTATCTAACTGAATGGTTGTCAATGTGTGCATTCAACTGACAGAGTTAAACTCACGTTTGGACTCAGCGGTTTACAAACCCTTTCTGTGCAGGATCCCAAAACCGGTAATACCAGCTCAATGCCGGCATCCGTACTAAACAGCAGGAAACTTCGTCTAAAACTCAGGAGAAACGTTTCCTTGAAACTGCTCTGCTGTGCTTTCGTTCACCTAAGAGAGTTGAATCTATGTTGAGATTCAGCGAGTCAGAAACACGTTTATGCTAGGAGCTGCGTTGGGATATTCCCGAGTGAATGGGACCATAGGCTGTACAGAGAAATATCTGCTTCTAAAACCAAAACGGAGCTATCTAACTGAATGGTTGTCAATGTGTGCATTTAACTGACAGAGTTAAACTCACGTGTGGATTCAGCGGTTTGCAAACCCTTTCTGTGCAGAATCCCAAAACCGGTATTTCCAGCCCAATGCCGGCATACGTACTAAACAGCAGGAAACTTCGTCTAAAACTCAGGAGAAACGTTTCCTTGAAACTGCTCTGCTGTGCGTTCGATCACCTAAGAGAGTTGAATCTATGTTGAGATTCAGCGAGTCAGAAACACGTTTCTTCTAGGAGGTGCGTTGGGATATTCCCGAGTGAATGGGACCATAGGCTGTACAGAGAAATATCTGCTTCTAAAACCAAAACGGAGCTATCTAAGTGAATGGTTGTCAATGTGTGCATTCAACTGACAGAGTTAAACTCACGTGTGGATTCAGCGGTTTGCAAACCATTTCTGTGCAGAATCCCAAAACCGGTATGTCCAGCCCAATGCCGGCATCCGTACTAAACAGCAGGAAACTTCGTCTAAAACTCAGGAGAAACGTTTCCTTGAAACTGCTCTGCTGTGCGTTCGTTCACCTAAGAGAGTTGAATCTATGTTGAGATTCAGCGAGTCAGAAACACGTTTCTTCTTGGAGCTGCGTTGGGATATTCCCGAGTGAATGGGACCATAGGCTGTACAGAGAAATATCTGCTTCTAAAACCAAAACGGAGCTATCAAACTGAATGGTTGTCAATGTGTGCATTCAACTGACAGAGTTAAACTCACGTGTGGATTCAGCGGTTTGCAAACCCTTTCTGTGCAGAATCCCAAAACCGGTATTTCCAGCCCAATGCCGGCATACGTACTAAACAGCAGGAAACTTCGTCTAAGACTCAGGAGAAACGTTTCCTTGAAACTGCTCTGCTGTGCGTTCGTTCACGTAAGAGAGTTGAATCTATGTTGAGATTCAGCGAGTCAGAAACACGTTTCTTCTAGGAGCTGCGTTGGGATATTCCCGAGTGAATGGGACCATAGGCTGTACAGAGAAATATCTGCTTCTAAAACCAAAAGTGTGCTATCAAACTGAATGGTTGTCAATGTGTGCATTCAACTGACAGAGTTAAACTCACGTGTGGATTCAGTGGTTTGCAAACCCTTTCTGTGCAGAATCCCAAAACCGGTATTTCCAGCCCAATGCCGGCATACGTACTAAACAGCAGGAAACTTCGTCTAAGACTCAGGAGAAACGTTTCCTTGAAACTGCTCTGCTGTGCCTTCGTTCACCTAAGAGAGTTGAATCTATGTTGAGATTCAGCGAGTCAGAAACACGTTTCTTCTAGGAGGTGCGTTGGGATATTCCCGAGTGAATGGGACCATAGGCTGTACAGAGAAATATCTGCTTCTAAATCCAAAAGTGTGCTATCAAACTGAATGGTTGTCAATGTGTGCATTCAACTGACAGAGTTAAACTCACGTGTGGATTCAGTGGTTTGCAAACCTTTTCTGTGCAGAATCCCAAAACCGGTATGTCCAGCCCAATGCCGGCATCCGTACTAAACAGCAGGAAACTTCGTCTAAAACTCAGGAGAAACGTTTCCTTGAAACTGCTCTGGTGTGCGTTCGTTCACCTAAGAGAGTTGAATCTATGTTGAGATTCAGCGAGTCAGAAACACGTTTCTTCTAGGAGCTGCGTTGGGATATTCCCGAGTGAATGGGACCATAGGCTGTACAGAGAAATATCTGCTTCTAAAACCAAAAGTGTGCTATCAAACTGAATGGTTGTCAATGTGTGCATTCAACTGACAGAGTTAAACTCACGTGTGGATTCAGAGGTTTGCAAACCCTTTCTGTGCAGAATCCCAAAACCGGTATTTCCAGCCCAATGCCGGCATACGTACTAAACAGCAGGAAACTTCGTCTAAAACTCAGGAGAAACGTTTCCTTGAAACTGCTCTGCTGTGCGTTCGCTCACCTAAGAGAGTTGAATCTATGTTGAGATTCAGCGAGTCAGAAACACGTTTCTTCTAGGAGCTGCGTTGGGATATTCCCGAGTGAATGGGACCATAGACTGTACAGAGAAATATCTGCTTCTAAAACCAAAACGGAGCTATCTAACTGAAACGTTGTGAATGTGTGCATTCAACAGACAGAGTTAAACTCACGTGTGGATTCAGCGGTTTGCAAACCCTTTCTGTGCAGAATCCCAAAACCGGTATTTCCAGCCCAATGCTGGCATACGTACTAAACAGCAGGAAACTTCGTCTAAGACTCAGGAGAAACGTTTCCTTGAAACTGCTCTGCTGTGCCTTCGTTCACCTAAGAGAGTTGAATCTATGTTGAGATTCAGCGAGTCAGAAACACGTTTATGCTAGGAGCTGCGTTGGGATATTCCCGAGTGAATGGGACCATAGGCTGTACAGAGAAATATCTGCTTCTAAAACCAAAACGGAGCTATCTAATTGAATGGTTGTCAATGTGTGCATTCAACTGACAGAGTTAAACTCATGTGTGGATTCAGCGGTTTGCAAACCATTTCTGTGCAGAATCCCAAAACCGGTATGTCCAGCCCAATGCCGGCATCCGTACTAAACAGCAGGAAACTTCGTCTAAAACTCAGGAGAAACGTTTCCTTGAAACTGCTCTGCTGTGCGTTCGTTCACCTAAGAGAGTTGAATCTATGTTGAGATTCAGCGAGTCAGAAACACGTTTCTTCTTGGAGCTGCGTTGGGATATTCCCGAGTGAATGGGACCATAGGCTGTACAGAGAAATATCTGCTTCTAAAACCAAAACGGAGCTACCTAACTGAATGGTTGTCAATGTGTGCATTCAACTGACAGAGTTAAACTCACGTGTGGATTCAGAGGTTTGCAAACCCTTTCTGTGCAGAATCCCAAAACCGGTATTTCCAGCCCAATGCCGGCATACGTACTAAACAGCAGGAAACTTCGTCTAAAACTCAGGAGAAACGTTTCCTTGAAACTGCTCTGCTGTGCGTTCGCTCACCTAAGAGAGTTGAATCTATGTTGAGATTCAGCGAGTCAGAAACACGTTTCTTCTAGGAGCTGCGTTGGGATATTCCCGAGTGAATGGGACCATAGACTGTACAGAGAAATATCTGCTTCTAAAACCAAAACGGAGCTATCTAACTGATTCGTTGTGAATGTGTGCATTCAACAGACAGAGTTAAACTCACGTGTGGATTCAGCGGTTTGCAAACCCTTTCTGTGCAGAATCCCAAAACCGGTATTTCCAGCCCAATGCCGGCATACGTACTAAACAGCAGGAAACTTCGTCTAAGACTCAGGAGAAACGTTTCCTTGAAACTGCTCTGCTGTGCCTTCGTTCACCTAAGAGAGTTGAATCTATGTTGAGATTCAGCGAGTCAGAAACACGTTTATGCTAGGAGCTGCGTTGGGATATTCCCGAGTGAATGGGACCATAGGCTGTACAGAGAAATATCTGCTTCTAAAACCAAAACGGAGCTATCTAATTGAATGGTTGTCAATGTGTGCATTCAACTGACAGAGTTAAACTCATGTGTGGATTCAGCGGTTTGCAAACCATTTCTGTGCAGAATCCCAAAACCGGTATGTCCAGCCCAATGCCGGCATCCGTACTAAACAGCAGGAAACTTCGTCTAAAACTCAGGAGAAACGTTTCCTTGAAACTGCTCTGCTGTGCGTTCGTTCACCTAAGAGAGTTGAATCTATGTTGAGATTCAGCGAGTCAGAAAAACGTTTCTTCTTGGAGCTGCGTTGGGATATTCCCGAGTGAATGGGACCATAGGCTGTACAGAGAAATATCTGCTTCTAAAACCAAAACGGAGCTACCTAACTGAATGGTTGTGAATGTGTGCATTCAACTGACAGAGTTAAACTCACGTGTGGATTCAGCGGTTTGCAAACCCTTTCTGTGCAGAATCCCAAAACCGGTATTTCCAGCCCAATGCCGGCATACGTACTAAACAGCAGGAAACTTCGTCTAAGACTCAGGAGAAACGTTTCCTTGAAACTGCTCTGCTGTTCCTTCGTTCACCTAAGAGAGTTGAATCTATGTTGAGATTCAGCGAGTCAGAAACACGTTTCTTCTAGGAGCTGCGTTGGGATATTCCCGAGTGAATGGGACCATAGGCTGTACAGAGAAATATCTGCTTCTAAAACCAAAAGTGTGCTATCAAACTGAATCGTTGTCAATGTGTGCATTCAACTGACAGAGTTAAACTCACGTGTGGATTCAGTGGTTTGCAAACCCTTTCTGTGCAGAATCCCAAAACCGGTATTTCCAGCCCAATGCCGGCATACGTACTAAACAGCAGGAAACTTCGTCTAAGACTCAGGAGAAACGTTTCCTTGAAACTGCTCTGCTGTGCCTTCGTTCACCTAAGAGAGTTGAATCTATGTTGAGATTCAGCGAGTCAGAAACACGTTTCTTCTAGGAGCTGCGTTGGGATATTCCCGAGTGAATGGGACCATAGGCTGTACAGAGAAATATCTGCTTCTAAAACCAAAAGTGTGCTATCAAACTGAATGGTTGTCAATGTGTGCATTCAACTGACAGAGGTAAACTCACGTGTGGATTCAGCGGTTTGCAAACCCTTTCTGTGCAGAATCCCAAAACCGGTATTTCCAGCCCAATGCCGGCATACGTACTAAACAGCAGGAAACTTCGTCTAAAACTCAGGAGAAACGTTTCCTTGAAACTGCTCTGCTGTGCGTTCTTTCACCTAAGAGAGTTGAATCTATGTTGAGATTCAGCGAGTCAGAAACACGTTTCTTCTAGGAGCTGCGTTGGGATATTCCCGAGTGAATGGGACCATAGGCTGTACAGAGAAATATCTGCTTCTAAAACCAAAACGGAGCTATCTAACTGAATGGTTGTCAATGTGTGCATTCAACTGACAGAGTTAAACTCACGTGTGGATTCAGCGGTTAACAAACCCTTTCTGTGCAGAATCCCAAAACCGGTATTTCCAGCCCAATGCCGGCATACGTACTAAACAGCAGGAAACTTCGTCTAAAACTCAGGAGAAACGTTTCCTTGAAACTGCTCTGCTGTGCGTTCGCTCACCTAAGAGAGTTGAATCTATGTTGAGATTCAGCGAGTCAGAAACACGTTTCTTCTAGGAGCTGCGTTGGGATATTCCCGAGTGAATGGGACAATAGACTGTACAGAGAAATATCTGCTTCTAAAACCAAAACGGAGCTATCTAACTGAATCGTTGTGAATGTGTGCATTCAACTGACAGAGTTAAACTCACGTGTGGATTCAGCGGTTTGCAAACCCTTTCTGTGCAGAATCCCAAAACCGGTATTTCCAGCCCAATGCCGGCATACGTACTAAACAGCAGGAAACTTCGTCTAAAACTCAGGAGAAACGTTTCCTTGAAACTGCTCTGCTGTGCGTTCGTTCACCTAAGAGAGTTGAATCTATGTTGAGATTCAGCGAGTCAGAAACACGTTTCTTCTAGGAGCTGCGTTGGGATATTCCCGAGTGAATGGGACCATAGGCTGTACAGAGAAATATCTGCTTCTAAAACCAAAACGGAGCTATCTAACTGAAACGTTGTGAATGTGTGCATTCAACAGACAGAGTTAAACTCACGTGTGGATTCAGCGGTTTGCAAACCCTTTCTGTGCAGAATCCCAAAACCGGTATTTCCAGCCCAATGCTGGCATACGTACTAAACAGCAGGAAACTTCGTCTAAGACTCAGGAGAAACGTTTCCTTGAAACTGCTCTGCTGTGCCTTCGTTCACCTAAGAGAGTTGAATCTATGTTGAGATTCAGCGAGTCAGAAACACGTTTATGCTAGGAGCTGCGTTGGGATATTCCCGAGTGAATGGGACCATAGGCTGTACAGAGAAATATCTGCTTCTAAAACCAAAACGGAGCTATCTAATTGAATGGTTGTCAATGTGTGCATTCAACTGACAGAGTTAAACTCATGTGTGGATTCAGCGGTTTGCAAACCATTTCTGTGCAGAATCCCAAAACCGGTATGTCCAGCCCAATGCCGGCATCCGTACTAAACAGCAGGAAACTTCGTCTAAAACTCAGGAGAAACGTTTCCTTGAAACTGCTCTGCTGTGCGTTCGTTCACCTAAGAGAGTTGAATCTATGTTGAGATTCAGCGAGTCAGAAACACGTTTCTTCTTGGAGCTGCGTTGGGATATTCCCGAGTGAATGGGACCATAGGCTGTACAGAGAAATATCTGCTTCTAAAACCAAAACGGAGCTACCTAACTGAATGGTTGTCAATGTGTGCATTCAACTGACAGAGTTAAACTCACGTGTGGATTCAGAGGTTTGCAAACCCTTTCTGTGCAGAATCCCAAAACCGGTATTTCCAGCCCAATGCCGGCATACGTACTAAACAGCAGGAAACTTCGTCTAAAACTCAGGAGAAACGTTTCCTTGAAACTGCTCTGCTGTGCGTTCGCTCACCTAAGAGAGTTGAATCTATGTTGAGATTCAGCGAGTCAGAAACACGTTTCTTCTAGGAGCTGCGTTGGGATATTCCCGAGTGAATGGGACCATAGACTGTACAGAGAAATATCTGCTTCTAAAACCAAAACGGAGCTATCTAACTGATTCGTTGTGAATGTGTGCATTCAACAGACAGAGTTAAACTCACGTGTGGATTCAGCGGTTTGCAAACCCTTTCTGTGCAGAATCCCAAAACCGGTATTTCCAGCCCAATGCCGGCATACGTACTAAACAGCAGGAAACTTCGTCTAAGACTCAGGAGAAACGTTTCCTTGAAACTGCTCTGCTGTGCCTTCGTTCACCTAAGAGAGTTGAATCTATGTTGAGATTCAGCGAGTCAGAAACACGTTTATGCTAGGAGCTGCGTTGGGATATTCCCGAGTGAATGGGACCATAGGCTGTACAGAGAAATATCTGCTTCTAAAACCAAAACGGAGCTATCTAATTGAATGGTTGTCAATGTGTGCATTCAACTGACAGAGTTAAACTCATGTGTGGATTCAGCGGTTTGCAAACCATTTCTGTGCAGAATCCCAAAACCGGTATGTCCAGCCCAATGCCGGCATCCGTACTAAACAGCAGGAAACTTCGTCTAAAACTCAGGAGAAACGTTTCCTTGAAACTGCTCTGCTGTGCGTTCGTTCACCTAAGAGAGTTGAATCTATGTTGAGATTCAGCGAGTCAGAAACACGTTTCTTCTTGGAGCTGCGTTGGGATATTCCCGAGTGAATGGGACCATAGGCTGTACAGAGAAATATCTGCTTCTAAAACCAAAACGGAGCTACCTAACTGAATGGTTGTCAATGTGTGCATTCAACTGACAGAGTTAAACTCACGTGTGGATTCAGCGGTTTGCAAACCCTTTCTGTGCAGAATCCCAAAACCGGTATTTCCAGCCCAATGCCGGCATACGTACTAAACAGCAGGAAACTTCGTCTAAGACTCAGGAGAAACGTTTCCTTGAAACTGCTCTGCTGTTCCTTCGTTCACCTAAGAGAGTTGAATCTATGTTGAGATTCAGCGAGTCAGAAACACGTTTCTTCTAGGAGCTGCGTTGGGATATTCCCGAGTGAATGGGACCATAGGCTGTACAGAGAAATATCTGCTTCTAAAACCAAAAGTGTGCTATCAAACTGAATCGTTGTCAATGTGTGCATTCAACTGACAGAGTTAAACTCACGTGTGGATTCAGTGGTTTGCAAACCCTTTCTGTGCAGAATCCCAAAACCGGTATTTCCAGCCCAATGCCGGCATACGTACTAAACAGCAGGAAACTTCGTCTAAGACTCAGGAGAAACGTTTCCTTGAAACTGCTCTGCTGTGCCTTCGTTCACCTAAGAGAGTTGAATCTATGTTGAGATTCAGCGAGTCAGAAACACGTTTCTTCTAGGAGCTGCGTTGGGATATTCCCGAGTGAATGGGACCATAGGCTGTACAGAGAAATATCTGCTTCTAAAACCAAAAGTGTGCTATCAAACTGAATGGTTGTCAATGTGTGCATTCAACTGACAGAGGTAAACTCACGTGTGGATTCAGCGGTTTGCAAACCCTTTCTGTGCAGAATCCCAAAACCGGTATTTCCAGCCCAATGCCGGCATACGTACTAAACAGCAGGAAACTTCGTCTAAAACTCAGGAGAAACGTTTCCTTGAAACTGCTCTGCTGTGCGTTCTTTCACCTAAGAGAGTTGAATCTATGTTGAGATTCAGCGAGTCAGAAACACGTTTCTTCTAGGAGCTGCGTTGGGATATTCCCGAGTGAATGGGACCATAGGCTGTACAGAGAAATATCTGCTTCTAAAACCAAAACGGAGCTATCTAACTGAATGGTTGTCAATGTGTGCATTCAACTGACAGAGTTAAACTCACGTGTGGATTCAGCGGTTAACAAACCCTTTCTGTGCAGAATCCCAAAACCGGTATTTCCAGCCCAATGCCGGCATACGTACTAAACAGCAGGAAACTTCGTCTAAAACTCAGGAGAAACGTTTCCTTGAAACTGCTCTGCTGTGCGTTCGCTCACCTAAGAGAGTTGAATCTATGTTGAGATTCAGCGAGTCAGAAACACGTTTCTTCTAGGAGCTGCGTTGGGATATTCCCGAGTGAATGGGACAATAGACTGTACAGAGAAATATCTGCTTCTAAAACCAAAACGGAGCTATCTAACTGAATCGTTGTGAATGTGTGCATTCAACTGACAGAGTTAAACTCACGTGTGGATTCAGCGGTTTGCAAACCCTTTCTGTGCAGAATCCCAAAACCGGTATTTCCAGCCCAATGCCGGCATACGTACTAAACAGCAGGAAACTTCGTCTAAAACTCAGGAGAAACGTTTCCTTGAAACTGCTCTGCTGTGCGTTCGTTCACCTAAGAGAGTTGAATCTATGTTGAGATTCAGCGAGTCAGAAACACGTTTCTTCTAGGAGCTGCGTTGGGATATTCCCGAGTGAATGGGACCATAGGCTGTACAGAGAAATATCTGCTTCTAAAACCAAAACGGAGCTATCTAACTGAATCGTTGTGAATGTGTGCATTCAACTGACAGAGTTAAACTCACGTGTGGATTCAGCGGTTTGCAAACCCTTTCTGTGCAGAATCCCAAAACCGGTATTTCCAGCCCAATGCCGGCATCCGTACTAAACAGCAGGAAACTTCGTCTAAAACTCAGGAGAAACGTTTCCTTGAAACGGCTCTGCTGTGCGTTCGATCACCTAAGAGAGTTGAATCTATGTTGAGATTCAGCGAGTCAGAAACACGTTTTTTCTAGGAGGTGCGTTGGGATATTCCCGAGTGAATGGGACCACAGACTGTACAGAGAAATATCTGCTCCTACAACCAAAAGGGTGGTATCTAACTGAATGGTTGTCAATGTGTGCATTCAACTGACAGAGTTAAACTCACGTTTGGATTCAGCGGTTTACAAACCCTTTCTGTGCAGGATCCCAAAACCGGTAATACCAGCTCAATGCCGGCATCCGTACTAAACAGCAGGAAACTTCATCTAAAACTCAGGAGAAACGTTTCCTTGAAACTGCTCTGCTGTGCGTTCGTTCACCTAAGAGAGTTGAAACTATGTTGAGATTCAGCGAGTCAGAAACACGTTTATGCTAGGAGCTGCGTTGGGATATTCCCGAGTGAATGGGACCATAGGCTGTACAGAGAAATATCTGCTTCTAAAACCAAAACGGAGCTATCTAACTGAATGGTTGTCAATGTGTGCATTTAACTGACAGAGTTAAACTCACGTGTGGATTCAGCGGTTTGCAAACCCTTTCTGTGCAGAATCCCAAAACCGGTATTTCCAGCCCAATGCCGGCATCCGTACTAAACAGCAGGAAACTTCGTCTAAAACTCAGGAGAAACGTTTCCTTGAAACTGCTCTGCTGTGCGTTCGATCACCTAAGAGAGTTGAATCTATGTTGAGATTCAGCGAGTCAGAAACACGTTTCTTCTAGGAGCTGCGTTGGGATATTCCCGAGTGAATGGGACCATAGGCTGTACAGAGAAATATCTGCTTCTAAAACCAAAACGGAGCTATCTAAGTGAATGGTTGTCAATGTGTGCATTCAACTGACAGAGTTAAACTCACGTGTGGATTCAGCGGTTTGCAAACCATTTCTGTGCAGAATCCCAAAACCGGTATGACCAGCCCAATGCCGGCATCCGTACTAAACAGCAGGAAACTTCGTCTAAAACTCAGGAGAAACGTTTCCTTGAAACTGCTCTGCTGTGCGTTCGTTCACCTAAGAGAGTTGAATCTATGTTGAGATTCAGCGAGTCAGAAACACGTTTCTTCTTGGAGCTGCGTTGGGATATTCCCGAGTGAATGGGACCATAGGCTGTACAGAGAAATATCTGCTTCTAAAACCAAAACGGAGCTACCTAACTGAATGGTTGTCAATGTGTGCATTCAACTGACAGAGTTAAACTCACGTTTGGATTCAGCGGTTTGCAAACCCTTTCTGTGCAGAATCCCAAAACCGGTATTTCCAGCCCAATGCCGGCATACGTACTAAACAGCAGGAAACTTCGTCTAAGACTCAGGAGAAACGTTTCCTTGAAACTGCTCTGCTGTGCCTTCGTTCACCTAAGAGAGTTGAATCTATGTTGAGATTCAGCGAGTCAGAAACACGTTTCTTCTAGGAGCTGCGTTGGGATATTCCCGAGTGAATGGGACCATAGGCTGTACAGAGAAATATCTGCTTCTAAATTCAAAAGTGTGCTATCAAACTGAATGGTTGTCAATGTGTGCATTCAACTGACAGAGTTAAACTCACGTGTGGATTCAGCGGTTTGCAAACCCTTTCTGTGCAGAATCCCAAAACCGGTATGTCCAGCCCAATGCCGGCATCCGTACTAAACAGCAGGAAACTTCGTCTAAAACTCAGGAGAAACGTTTCCTTGAAACTGCTCTGCTGTGCGTTCGTTCACCTAAGAGAGTTGAATCTATGTTGAGATTCAGCGAGTCAGAAACACGTTTCTTCTAGGAGCTGCGTTGGGATATTCCCGAGTGAATGGGACCATAGGCTGTACAGAGAAATATCTGCTTCTAAAACCAAAAGTGTGCTATCAAACTGAATGGTTGTCAATGTGTGCATTCAACTGACAGAGTTAAACTCACGTGTGGATTCAGCGGTTTGCAAACCCTTTCTGTGCAGAATCCCAAAACCGGTATTTCCAGCCCAATGCCGGCATACGTACTAAACAGCAGGAAACTTCGTCTAAAACTCAGGAGCAACGTTTCCTTGAAACTGCTCTGCTGTGCGATCTTTCACCTAAGAGAGTTGAATCTATGTTGAGATTCAGCGAGTCAGAAACACGTTTTTTCTAGGAGGTGCGTTGTGATATTCCCGAGTGAATGGGACCACAGACTGTACAGAGAAATATCTGCTCCTACAACCAAAAGGGTGGTATCTAACTGAATGGTTGTCAATGTGTGCATTCAACTGACAGAGTTAAACTCACGATTGGATTCAGCGGTTTACAAACCCTTTCTGTGCAGGATCCCAAAACCGGTAATACCAGCTCAATGCCGGCATCCGTACTAAACAGCAGGAAACTTCATCTAAAACTCAGGAGAAACTTTTCCTTGAAACTGCTCTGCTGTGCGTTCGTTCACCTAAGAGAGTTGAATCTATGTTGAGATTCAGCGAGTCAGAAACACGTTTATGCTAGGAGCTGCGTTGGGATATTCCCGAGTGAATGGGACCATAGGCTGTACAGAGAAATATCTGCTTCTAAAACCAAAACGGAGCTATCTAACTGAATGGTTGTCAATGTGTGCATTTAACTGACAGAGTTAAACTCACGTGTGGATTCAGCGGTTTGCAAACCCTTTCTGTGCAGAATCCCAAAACCGGTATTTCCAGCCCAATGCCGGCATCCGTACTAAACAGCAGGAAACTTCGTGTAAAACTCAGGAGAAACGTTTCCTTGAAACTGCTCTGCTGTGCGTTCGATCACCTAAGAGAGTTGAATCTATGTTGAGATTCAGCGAGTCAGAAACACGTTTCTTCTTGGAGCTGCGTTGGGATATTCCCGAGTGAATGGGACCATAGGCTGTACAGAGAAATATCTGCTTCTAAAACCAAAAGTGTGCTATCAAACTGAATGGTTGTCAATGTGTGCATTCAACTGACAGAGTTAAACTCACGTGTGGATTCAGCGGTTTGCAAACCCTTTCTGTGCAGAATCCCAAAACCGGTATTTCCAGCCCAATGCCGGCATACGTACTAAATAGCAGGAAACTTCGTCTAAGACTCAGGAGAAACGTTTCCTTGAAACTGCTCTGCTGTGCGTTCGTTCACCTAAGAGAGTTTAATCTATGTTGAGATTCAGCGAGTCAGAAACACGTTTCTTCTAGGAGCTGCATTGGGATATTCCCGAGTGAATGGGACCATAGGCTGTACAGAGAAATATCTGCTTCTAAAACCAAAAGTGTGCTATCAAACTGAATGGTTTTCAATGTGTGCATTCAACTGACAGAGTTAAACTCACGTGTGGATTCAGCGGTTTGCAAACCCTTTCTGTGCAGAATCCCAAAACCGGTATTTCCAGCCCAATGCCGGCATACGTACTAAACAGCAGGAAACTTCGTCTAAAACTCAGGAGAAACGTTTCCTTGAAGCTGCTCTGCTGTGCGTTCTTTCACCTAAGAGAGTTGAATCTATGTTGAGATTCAGCGAGTCAGAAACACGTTTCTTCTAGGAGCTGCGTTGGGATATTCCCGAGTGAATGGGACCATAGGCTGTACAGAGAAATATCTGCTTCTAAAACCAAAACGGAGCTATCTAACTGAATGGTTGTCAATGTGTGCATTCAACTGACAGAGTTAAACTCACGTGTGGATTCAGCGGTTTGCAAACCCTTTCTGTGCAGAATCCCAAAACCGGTATTTCCAGCCCAATGCCGGCATACGTACTAAACAGCAGGAAACTTCGTCTAAAACTCAGGAGAAACGTTTCCTTGAAACTGCTCTGCTGTGCCTTCTTTCACCTAAGAGAGTTGAATCTATGTTGAGATTCAGCGAGTCAGAAACACGTTTCTTCTAGGAGCTGCGTTGGGATATTCCCGAGTGAATGGGACCATAGGCTGTACAGAGAAATATCTGCTTCTAAAACCAAAACGGAGCTATCTAACTGAATGGTTGTCAATGTGTGCATTCAACTGACAGAGTTAAACTCACGTGTGGATTCAGCGGTTTGCAAACCCTTTCTGTGCAGAATCCCAAAACCGGTATTTCCAGCCCAATGCCGGCATACGTACTAAACAGCAGGAAACTTCGTCTAAAACTCAGGAGAAACGTTTCCTTGAAACTGCTCTGCTGTGCGTTCTTTCACCTAAGAGAGTTGAATCTATGTTGAGATTCAGCGAGTCAGAAAGACGTTTCTTCTAGGAGCTGCGTTGGGATATTCCCGAGTGAATGGGACCATAGGCTGTACAGAGAAATATCTGCTTCTAAAACCAAAACGGAGCTATCTAACTGAATGGTTGTCAATGTGTGCATTCAACTGACAGAGTTAAACTCACGTGTGGATTCAGCGGTTTGCAAACCCTTTCTGTGCAGAATCCCAAAACCGGTATTTCCAGCCCAATGCCGGCATACGTACTAAACAGCAGGAAACTTCGTCTAAAACTCAGGAGAAACGTTTCCTTGAAACTGCTCTGCTGTGCGTTCGCTCACCTAAGAGAGTTGAATCTATGTTGAGATTCAGCGAGTCAGAAACACGTTTCTTCTAGGAGCTGCGTTGGGATATTCCCGAGTGAATGGGACCATAGACTGTACAGAGAAATATCTGCTTCTAAAACCAAAACGGAGCTATCTAACAGAATCGTTGTGAATGTGTGCATTCAACTGACAGAGTTAAACTCACGTGTGGATTCAGCGGTTTGCAAACCCTTTCTGTGCAGAATCCCAAAACCGGTATTTCCAGCCCAATGCCGGCATACGTACTAAACAGCAGGAAACTTCGTCTAAAACTCAGGAGAAACGTTTCCTTGAAACTGCTCTGCTGTGCGTTCGTTCACCTAAGAGAGTTGAATCTATGTTGAGATTCAGCGAGTCAGAAACACGTTTCTTCTAGGAGCTGCGTTGGGATATTCCCGAGTGAATGGGACCATAGGCTGTACAGAGAAATATCTGCTTCTAAAACCAAAACGGAGCTATCTAACTGAAACGTTGTGAATGTGTGCATTCAACAGACAGAGTTAAACTCACGTGTGGATTCAGCGGTTTGCAAACCCTTTCTGTGCAGAATCCCAAAACCGGTATTTCCAGCCCAATGCTGGCATACGTACTAAACAGCAGGAAACTTCGTCTAAGACTCAGGAGAAACGTTTCCTTGAAACTGCTCTGCTGTGCCTTCGTTCACCTAAGAGAGTTGAATCTATGTTGAGATTCAGCGAGTCAGAAACACGTTTATGCTAGGAGCTGCGTTGGGATATTCCCGAGTGAATGGGACCATAGGCTGTACAGAGAAATATCTGCTTCTAAAACCAAAACGGAGCTATCTAATTGAATGGTTGTCAATGTGTGCATTCAACTGACAGAGTTAAACTCATGTGTGGATTCAGCGGTTTGCAAACCATTTCTGTGCAGAATCCCAAAACCGGTATGTCCAGCCCAATGCCGGCATCCGTACTAAACAGCAGGAAACTTCGTCTAAAACTCAGGAGAAACGTTTCCTTGAAACTGCTCTGCTGTGCGTTCGTTCACCTAAGAGAGTTGAATCTATGTTGAGATTCAGCGAGTCAGAAACACGTTTCTTCTTGGAGCTGCGTTGGGATATTCCCGAGTGAATGGGACCATAGGCTGTACAGAGAAATATCTGCTTCTAAAACCAAAACGGAGCTACCTAACTGAATGGTTGTCAATGTGTGCATTCAACTGACAGAGTTAAACTCACGTGTGGATTCAGAGGTTTGCAAACCCTTTCTGTGCAGAATCCCAAAACCGGTATTTCCAGCCCAATGCCGGCATACGTACTAAACAGCAGGAAACTTCGTCTAAAACTCAGGAGAAACGTTTCCTTGAAACTGCTCTGCTGTGCGTTCGCTCACCTAAGAGAGTTGAATCTATGTTGAGATTCAGCGAGTCAGAAACACGTTTCTTCTAGGAGCTGCGTTGGGATATTCCCGAGTGAATGGGACCATAGACTGTACAGAGAAATATCTGCTTCTAAAACCAAAACGGAGCTATCTAACTGATTCGTTGTGAATGTGTGCATTCAACAGACAGAGTTAAACTCACGTGTGGATTCAGCGGTTTGCAAACCCTTTCTGTGCAGAATCCCAAAACCGGTATTTCCAGCCCAATGCCGGCATACGTACTAAACAGCAGGAAACTTCGTCTAAGACTCAGGAGAAACGTTTCCTTGAAACTGCTCTGCTGTGCCTTCGTTCACCTAAGAGAGTTGAATCTATGTTGAGATTCAGCGAGTCAGAAACACGTTTATGCTAGGAGCTGCGTTGGGATATTCCCGAGTGAATGGGACCATAGGCTGTACAGAGAAATATCTGCTTCTAAAACCAAAACGGAGCTATCTAATTGAATGGTTGTCAATGTGTGCATTCAACTGACAGAGTTAAACTCATGTGTGGATTCAGCGGTTTGCAAACCATTTCTGTGCAGAATCCCAAAACCGGTATGTCCAGCCCAATGCCGGCATCCGTACTAAACAGCAGGAAACTTCGTCTAAAACTCAGGAGAAACGTTTCCTTGAAACTGCTCTGCTGTGCGTTCGTTCACCTAAGAGAGTTGAATCTATGTTGAGATTCAGCGAGTCAGAAACACGTTTCTTCTTGGAGCTGCGTTGGGATATTCCCGAGTGAATGGGACCATAGGCTGTACAGAGAAATATCTGCTTCTAAAACCAAAACGGAGCTACCTAACTGAATGGTTGTCAATGTGTGCATTCAACTGACAGAGTTAAACTCACGTGTGGATTCAGCGGTTTGCAAACCCTTTCTGTGCAGAATCCCAAAACCGGTATTTCCAGCCCAATGCCGGCATACGTACTAAACAGCAGGAAACTTCGTCTAAGACTCAGGAGAAACGTTTCCTTGAAACTGCTCTGCTGTTCCTTCGTTCACCTAAGAGAGTTGAATCTATGTTGAGATTCAGCGAGTCAGAAACACGTTTCTTCTAGGAGCTGCGTTGGGATATTCCCGAGTGAATGGGACCATAGGCTGTACAGAGAAATATCTGCTTCTAAAACCAAAAGTGTGCTATCAAACTGAATCGTTGTCAATGTGTGCATTCAACTGACAGAGTTAAACTCACGTGTGGATTCAGTGGTTTGCAAACCCTTTCTGTGCAGAATCCCAAAACCGGTATTTCCAGCCCAATGCCGGCATACGTACTAAACAGCAGGAAACTTCGTCTAAGACTCAGGAGAAACGTTTCCTTGAAACTGCTCTGCTGTGCCTTCGTTCACCTAAGAGAGTTGAATCTATGTTGAGATTCAGCGAGTCAGAAACACGTTTCTTCTAGGAGCTGCGTTGGGATATTCCCGAGTGAATGGGACCATAGGCTGTACAGAGAAATATCTGCTTCTAAAACCAAAAGTGTGCTATCAAACTGAATGGTTGTCAATGTGTGCATTCAACTGACAGAGGTAAACTCACGTGTGGATTCAGCGGTTTGCAAACCCTTTCTGTGCAGAATCCCAAAACCGGTATTTCCAGCCCAATGCCGGCATACGTACTAAACAGCAGGAAACTTCGTCTAAAACTCAGGAGAAACGTTTCCTTGAAACTGCTCTGCTGTGCGTTCTTTCACCTAAGAGAGTTGAATCTATGTTGAGATTCAGCGAGTCAGAAACACGTTTCTTCTAGGAGCTGCGTTGGGATATTCCCGAGTGAATGGGACCATAGGCTGTACAGAGAAATATCTGCTTCTAAAACCAAAACGGAGCTATCTAACTGAATGGTTGTCAATGTGTGCATTCAACTGACAGAGTTAAACTCACGTGTGGATTCAGCGGTTAACAAACCCTTTCTGTGCAGAATCCCAAAACCGGTATTTCCAGCCCAATGCCGGCATACGTACTAAACAGCAGGAAACTTCGTCTAAAACTCAGGAGAAACGTTTCCTTGAAACTGCTCTGCTGTGCGTTCGCTCACCTAAGAGAGTTGAATCTATGTTGAGATTCAGCGAGTCAGAAACACGTTTCTTCTAGGAGCTGCGTTGGGATATTCCCGAGTGAATGGGACAATAGACTGTACAGAGAAATATCTGCTTCTAAAACCAAAACGGAGCTATCTAACTGAATCGTTGTGAATGTGTGCATTCAACTGACAGAGTTAAACTCACGTGTGGATTCAGCGGTTTGCAAACCCTTTCTGTGCAGAATCCCAAAACCGGTATTTCCAGCCCAATGCCGGCATACGTACTAAACAGCAGGAAACTTCGTCTAAAACTCAGGAGAAACGTTTCCTTGAAACTGCTCTGCTGTGCGTTCGTTCACCTAAGAGAGTTGAATCTATGTTGAGATTCAGCGAGTCAGAAACACGTTTCTTCTAGGAGCTGCGTTGGGATATTCCCGAGTGAATGGGACCATAGGCTGTACAGAGAAATATCTGCTTCTAAAACCAAAACGGAGCTATCTAACTGAATCGTTGTGAATGTGTGCATTCAACTGACAGAGTTAAACTCACGTGTGGATTCAGCGGTTTGCAAACCCTTTCTGTGCAGAATCCCAAAACCGGTATTTCCAGCCCAATGCCGGCATCCGTACTAAACAGCAGGAAACTTCGTCTAAAACTCAGGAGAAACGTTTCCTTGAAACGGCTCTGCTGTGCGTTCGATCACCTAAGAGAGTTGAATCTATGTTGAGATTCAGCGAGTCAGAAACACGTTTTTTCTAGGAGGTGCGTTGGGATATTCCCGAGTGAATGGGACCACAGACTGTACAGAGAAATATCTGCTCCTACAACCAAAAGGGTGGTATCTAACTGAATGGTTGTCAATGTGTGCATTCAACTGACAGAGTTAAACTCACGTTTGGATTCAGCGGTTTACAAACCCTTTCTGTGCAGGATCCCAAAACCGGTAATACCAGCTCAATGCCGGCATCCGTACTAAACAGCAGGAAACTTCATCTAAAACTCAGGAGAAACGTTTCCTTGAAACTGCTCTGCTGTGCGTTCGTTCACCTAAGAGAGTTGAAACTATGTTGAGATTCAGCGAGTCAGAAACACGTTTATGCTAGGAGCTGCGTTGGGATATTCCCGAGTGAATGGGACCATAGGCTGTACAGAGAAATATCTGCTTCTAAAACCAAAACGGAGCTATCTAACTGAATGGTTGTCAATGTGTGCATTTAACTGACAGAGTTAAACTCACGTGTGGATTCAGCGGTTTGCAAACCCTTTCTGTGCAGAATCCCAAAACCGGTATTTCCAGCCCAATGCCGGCATCCGTACTAAACAGCAGGAAACTTCGTCTAAAACTCAGGAGAAACGTTTCCTTGAAACTGCTCTGCTGTGCGTTCGATCACCTAAGAGAGTTGAATCTATGTTGAGATTCAGCGAGTCAGAAACACGTTTCTTCTAGGAGCTGCGTTGGGATATTCCCGAGTGAATGGGACCATAGGCTGTACAGAGAAATATCTGCTTCTAAAACCAAAACGGAGCTATCTAAGTGAATGGTTGTCAATGTGTGCATTCAACTGACAGAGTTAAACTCACGTGTGGATTCAGCGGTTTGCAAACCATTTCTGTGCAGAATCCCAAAACCGGTATGACCAGCCCAATGCCGGCATCCGTACTAAACAGCAGGAAACTTCGTCTAAAACTCAGGAGAAACGTTTCCTTGAAACTGCTCTGCTGTGCGTTCGTTCACCTAAGAGAGTTGAATCTATGTTGAGATTCAGCGAGTCAGAAACACGTTTCTTCTTGGAGCTGCGTTGGGATATTCCCGAGTGAATGGGACCATAGGCTGTACAGAGAAATATCTGCTTCTAAAACCAAAACGGAGCTACCTAACTGAATGGTTGTCAATGTGTGCATTCAACTGACAGAGTTAAACTCACGTTTGGATTCAGCGGTTTGCAAACCCTTTCTGTGCAGAATCCCAAAACCGGTATTTCCAGCCCAATGCCGGCATACGTACTAAACAGCAGGAAACTTCGTCTAAGACTCAGGAGAAACGTTTCCTTGAAACTGCTCTGCTGTGCCTTCGTTCACCTAAGAGAGTTGAATCTATGTTGAGATTCAGCGAGTCAGAAACACGTTTCTTCTAGGAGCTGCGTTGGGATATTCCCGAGTGAATGGGACCATAGGCTGTACAGAGAAATATCTGCTTCTAAATTCAAAAGTGTGCTATCAAACTGAATGGTTGTCAATGTGTGCATTCAACTGACAGAGTTAAACTCACGTGTGGATTCAGCGGTTTGCAAACCCTTTCTGTGCAGAATCCCAAAACCGGTATGTCCAGCCCAATGCCGGCATCCGTACTAAACAGCAGGAAACTTCGTCTAAAACTCAGGAGAAACGTTTCCTTGAAACTGCTCTGCTGTGCGTTCGTTCACCTAAGAGAGTTGAATCTATGTTGAGATTCAGCGAGTCAGAAACACGTTTCTTCTAGGAGCTGCGTTGGGATATTCCCGAGTGAATGGGACCATAGGCTGTACAGAGAAATATCTGCTTCTAAAACCAAAAGTGTGCTATCAAACTGAATGGTTGTCAATGTGTGCATTCAACTGACAGAGTTAAACTCACGTGTGGATTCAGCGGTTTGCAAACCCTTTCTGTGCAGAATCCCAAAACCGGTATTTCCAGCCCAATGCCGGCATACGTACTAAACAGCAGGAAACTTCGTCTAAAACTCAGGAGCAACGTTTCCTTGAAACTGCTCTGCTGTGCGATCTTTCACCTAAGAGAGTTGAATCTATGTTGAGATTCAGCGAGTCAGAAACACGTTTTTTCTAGGAGGTGCGTTGTGATATTCCCGAGTGAATGGGACCACAGACTGTACAGAGAAATATCTGCTCCTACAACCAAAAGGGTGGTATCTAACTGAATGGTTGTCAATGTGTGCATTCAACTGACAGAGTTAAACTCACGATTGGATTCAGCGGTTTACAAACCCTTTCTGTGCAGGATCCCAAAACCGGTAATACCAGCTCAATGCCGGCATCCGTACTAAACAGCAGGAAACTTCATCTAAAACTCAGGAGAAACTTTTCCTTGAAACTGCTCTGCTGTGCGTTCGTTCACCTAAGAGAGTTGAATCTATGTTGAGATTCAGCGAGTCAGAAACACGTTTATGCTAGGAGCTGCGTTGGGATATTCCCGAGTGAATGGGACCATAGGCTGTACAGAGAAATATCTGCTTCTAAAACCAAAACGGAGCTATCTAACTGAATGGTTGTCAATGTGTGCATTTAACTGACAGAGTTAAACTCACGTGTGGATTCAGCGGTTTGCAAACCCTTTCTGTGCAGAATCCCAAAACCGGTATTTCCAGCCCAATGCCGGCATCCGTACTAAACAGCAGGAAACTTCGTGTAAAACTCAGGAGAAACGTTTCCTTGAAACTGCTCTGCTGTGCGTTCGATCACCTAAGAGAGTTGAATCTATGTTGAGATTCAGCGAGTCAGAAACACGTTTCTTCTTGGAGCTGCGTTGGGATATTCCCGAGTGAATGGGACCATAGGCTGTACAGAGAAATATCTGCTTCTAAAACCAAAAGTGTGCTATCAAACTGAATGGTTGTCAATGTGTGCATTCAACTGACAGAGTTAAACTCACGTGTGGATTCAGCGGTTTGCAAACCCTTTCTGTGCAGAATCCCAAAACCGGTATTTCCAGCCCAATGCCGGCATACGTACTAAATAGCAGGAAACTTCGTCTAAGACTCAGGAGAAACGTTTCCTTGAAACTGCTCTGCTGTGCGTTCGTTCACCTAAGAGAGTTTAATCTATGTTGAGATTCAGCGAGTCAGAAACACGTTTCTTCTAGGAGCTGCATTGGGATATTCCCGAGTGAATGGGACCATAGGCTGTACAGAGAAATATCTGCTTCTAAAACCAAAAGTGTGCTATCAAACTGAATGGTTTTCAATGTGTGCATTCAACTGACAGAGTTAAACTCACGTGTGGATTCAGCGGTTTGCAAACCCTTTCTGTGCAGAATCCCAAAACCGGTATTTCCAGCCCAATGCCGGCATACGTACTAAACAGCAGGAAACTTCGTCTAAAACTCAGGAGAAACGTTTCCTTGAAGCTGCTCTGCTGTGCGTTCTTTCACCTAAGAGAGTTGAATCTATGTTGAGATTCAGCGAGTCAGAAACACGTTTCTTCTAGGAGCTGCGTTGGGATATTCCCGAGTGAATGGGACCATAGGCTGTACAGAGAAATATCTGCTTCTAAAACCAAAACGGAGCTATCTAACTGAATGGTTGTCAATGTGTGCATTCAACTGACAGAGTTAAACTCACGTGTGGATTCAGCGGTTTGCAAACCCTTTCTGTGCAGAATCCCAAAACCGGTATTTCCAGCCCAATGCCGGCATACGTACTAAACAGCAGGAAACTTCGTCTAAAACTCAGGAGAAACGTTTCCTTGAAACTGCTCTGCTGTGCCTTCTTTCACCTAAGAGAGTTGAATCTATGTTGAGATTCAGCGAGTCAGAAACACGTTTCTTCTAGGAGCTGCGTTGGGATATTCCCGAGTGAATGGGACCATAGGCTGTACAGAGAAATATCTGCTTCTAAAACCAAAACGGAGCTATCTAACTGAATGGTTGTCAATGTGTGCATTCAACTGACAGAGTTAAACTCACGTGTGGATTCAGCGGTTTGCAAACCCTTTCTGTGCAGAATCCCAAAACCGGTATTTCCAGCCCAATGCCGGCATACGTACTAAACAGCAGGAAACTTCGTCTAAAACTCAGGAGAAACGTTTCCTTGAAACTGCTCTGCTGTGCGTTCTTTCACCTAAGAGAGTTGAATCTATGTTGAGATTCAGCGAGTCAGAAAGACGTTTCTTCTAGGAGCTGCGTTGGGATATTCCCGAGTGAATGGGACCATAGGCTGTACAGAGAAATATCTGCTTCTAAAACCAAAACGGAGCTATCTAACTGAATGGTTGTCAATGTGTGCATTCAACTGACAGAGTTAAACTCACGTGTGGATTCAGCGGTTTGCAAACCCTTTCTGTGCAGAATCCCAAAACCGGTATTTCCAGCCCAATGCCGGCATACGTACTAAACAGCAGGAAACTTCGTCTAAAACTCAGGAGAAACGTTTCCTTGAAACTGCTCTGCTGTGCGTTCGCTCACCTAAGAGAGTTGAATCTATGTTGAGATTCAGCGAGTCAGAAACACGTTTCTTCTAGGAGCTGCGTTGGGATATTCCCGAGTGAATGGGACCATAGACTGTACAGAGAAATATCTGCTTCTAAAACCAAAACGGAGCTATCTAACAGAATCGTTGTGAATGTGTGCATTCAACTGACAGAGTTAAACTCACGTGTGGATTCAGCGGTTTGCAAACCCTTTCTGTGCAGAATCCCAAAACCGGTATTTCCAGCCCAATGCCGGCATACGTACTAAACAGCAGGAAACTTCGTCTAAAACTCAGGAGAAACGTTTCCTTGAAACTGCTCTGCTGTGCGTTCTTTCACCTAAGAGAGTTGAATCTATGTTGAGATTCAGCGAGTCAGAAACACGTTTCTTCTAGGAGCTGCGTTGGGATATTCCCGAGTGAATGGGACCATAGGCTGTACAGAGAAATATCTGCTTCTAAAACCAAAACGGAGCTATCTAACTGAATGGTTGTCAATGTGTGCATTCAACTGACAGAGTTAAACTCACGTGTGGATTCAGCGGTTTGCAAACCCTTTCTGTGCAGAATCCCAAAACCGGTATTTCCAGCCCAATGCCGGCATACGTACTAAACAGCAGGAAACTTCGTCTAAAACTCAGGAGAAACGTTTCCTTGAAACTGCTCTGCTGTGCGTTCGCTCACCTAAGAGAGTTGAATCTATGTTGAGATTCAGCGAGTCAGAAACACGTTTCTTCTAGGAGCTGCGTTGGGATATTCCCGAGTGAATGGGACCATAGACTGTACAGAGAAATATCTGCTTCTAAAACCAAAACGGAGCTATCTAACAGAATCGTTGTGAATGTGTGCATTCAACTGACAGAGTTAAACTCACGTGTGGATTCAGCGGTTTGCAAACCCTTTCTGTGCAGAATCCCAAAACCGGTATTTCCAGCCCAATGCCGGCATACGTACTAAACAGCAGGAAACTTCGTCTAAAACTCAGGAGAAACGTTTCCTTGAAACTGCTCTGCTGTGCGTTCGTTCACCTAAGAGAGTTGAATCTATGTTGAGATTCAGCGAGTCAGAAACACGTTTCTTCTAGGAGCTGCGTTGGGATATTCCCGAGTGAATGGGACCTTAGGCTGTACAGAGAAATATCTGCTTCTAAAACCAAAACGGAGCTATCTAACTGAATCGTTGTGAATGTGTGCATTCAACTGACAGAGTTAAACTCACGTGTGGATTCAGCGGTTTGCAAACCCTTTCTGTGCAGAATCCCAAAACCGGTATTTCCAGCCCAATGCCGGCATCCGTACTAAACAGCAGGAAACTTCGTCTAAAACTCAGGAGAAACGTTTCCTTGAAACGGCTCTGCTGTGCGTTCGATCACCTAAGAGAGTTGAATCTATGTTGAGATTCAGCGAGTCAGAAACACGTTTTTTCTAGGAGGTGTGTTGTGATATTCCCGAGTGAATGGGACCACAGACTGTACAGAGAAATATCTGCTCCTACAACCAAAAGGGTGGTATCTAACTGAATGGTTGTCAATGTGTGCATTCAACTGACAGAGTTAAACTCACGTTTGGATTCAGCGGTTTACAAACCCTTTCTGTGCAGGATCCCAAAACCGGTAATACCAGCTCAATGCCGGCATCCGTACTAAACAGCAGGAAACTTCATCTAAAACTCAGGAGAAACGTTTCCTTGAAACTGCTCTGCTGTGCGTTCGTTCACCTAAGAGAGTTGAAACTATGTTGAGATTCAGCGAGTCAGAAACACGTTTATGCTAGGAGCTGCGTTGGGATATTCCCGAGTGAATGGGACCATAGGCTGTACAGAGAAATATCTGCTTCTAAAACCAAAACGGAGCTATCTAACTGAATGGTTGTCAATGTGTGCATTTAACTGACAGAGTTAAACTCACGTGTGGATTCAGCGGTTTGCAAACCCTTTCTGTGCAGAATCCCAAAACCGGTATTTCCAGCCCAATGCCGGCATCCGTACTAAACAGCAGGAAACTTCGTTAAAACTCAGGAGAAACGTTTCCTTGAAACTGCTCTGCTGTGCGTTCGATCACCTAAGAGAGTTGAATCTATGTTGAGATTCAGCGAGTCAGAAACACGTTTCTTCTAGGAGCTGCGTTGGGATATTCCCGAGTGAATGGGACCATAGGCTGTACAGAGAAATATCTGCTTCTAAAACCAAAACGGAGCTATCTAAGTGAATGGTTGTCAATGTGTGCATTCAACTGACAGAGTTAAACTCACGTGTGGATTCAGCGGTTTGCAAACCATTTCTGTGCAGAATCCCAAAACCGGTATGACCAGCCCAATGCCGGCATCCGTACTAAACAGCAGGAAACTTCGTCTAAAACTCAGGAGAAACGTTTCCTTGAAACTGCTCTGCTGTGCGTTCGTTCACCTAAGAGAGTTGAATCTATGTTGAGATTCAGCGAGTCAGAAACACGTTTCTTCTAGGAGCTGCGTTGGGATATTCCCGAGTGAATGGGACCATAGGCTGTACAGAGAAATATCTGCTTCTAAAACCAAAACGGAGCTATCTAAGTGAATGGTTGTCAATGTGTGCATTCAACTGACAGAGTTAAACTCACGTGTGGATTCAGCGGTTTGCAAACCATTTCTGTGCAGAATCCCAAAACCGGTATGACCAGCCCAATGCCGGCATCCGTACTAAACAGCAGGAAACTTCGTCTAAAACTCAGGAGAAACGTTTCCTTGAAACTGCTCTGCTGTGCGTTCGTTCACCTAAGAGAGTTGAATCTATGTTGAGATTCAGCGAGTCAGAAACACGTTTCTTCTAGGAGGTGCGTTGGGATATTCCCGAGTGAATGGGACCATAGGCTGTACAGAGAAATATCTGCTTCTAAATCCAAAAGTGTGCTATCAAACTGAATGGTTGTCAATGTGTGCATTCAACTGACAGAGTTAAACTCACGTGTGGATTCAGCGGTTTGCAAACCCTTTCTGTGCAGAATCCCAAAAGCGGTATGTCCAGCCCAATGCCGGCATCCGTACTAAACAGCAGGAAACTTCGTCTAAAACTCAGGAGAAACGTTTCCTTGAAACTGCTCTGCTGTGCGTTCGTTCACCTAAGAGAGTTGAATCTATGTTGAGATTCAGCGAGTCAGAAACACGTTTCTTCTAGGAGCTGCGTTGGGATATTCCCGAGTGAATGGGACCATAGGCTGTACAGAGAAATATCTGCTTCTAAAACCAAAACGGAGCTATCTAACTGAATGGTTGTCAATGTGTGCATTCAACTGACAGAGTTAAACTCACGTGTGGATTCAGCGGTTTGCAAACCCTTTCTGTGCAGAATCCCAAAACCGGTATTTCCAGCCCAATGCCGGCATACGTACTAAACAGCAGGAAACTTCGTCTAAAACTCAGGAGAAACGTTTCCTTGAAACTGCTCTGCTGTGCGTTCGTTCACCTAAGAGAGTTGAATCTATGTTGAGATTCAGCGAGTCAGAAACACGTTTCTTCTAGGAGCTGCGTTGGGATATTCCCGAGTGAATGGGACCATAGGCTGTACAGAGAAATATCTGCTTCTAAAACCAAAACGGAGCTATCTAACTGAATGGTTGCCAATGTGTGCATTCAACTGACAGAGTTAAACTCACGTGTGGATTCAGCGGTTTGCAAACCCTTTCTGTGCAGAATCCCAAAACCGGTATGTCCAGCCCAATGCCGGCATCCGTACTAAACAGCAGGAAACTTCGTCTAAACTCAGGAGAAACGTTTCCTTGAAACTGCTCTGCTGTGCGTTCGTTCACCTAAGAGAGTTGAATCTATGTTGAGATTCAGCGAGTCAGAAACACGTTTCTTCTAGGACGTGCGTTGGGATATTCCCGAGTGAATGGGACCATAGGCTGTACAGAGAAATATCTGCTTCTAAATCCAAAAGTGTGCTATCAAACTGAATGGTTGTCAATGTGTGCATTCAACTGATAGAGTTAAACTCACGTGTGGATTCAGCGGTTTGCAAACCCTTTCTGTGCAGAATCCCAAAACCGGTATGTCCAGCCCAATGCCGGCATCCGTACTAAACAGCAGGAAACTTCGTCTAAAACTCAGGAGCAACGTTCCCTTGAAACTGCTCTGCTGTGCGTTCGTTCACCTAAGAGAGTTGAATCTATGTTGAGATTCAGCGAGTCAGAAACACGTTTCTTCTAGGAGCTGCGTTGGGATATTCCCGAGTGAATGGGACCATAGGCTGTACAGAGAAATATCTGCTCCTACAACCAAAAGGTTGGTATCTAACTGAATGGTTGTCAATGTGTGCATTCAACTGACAGAGTTAAACTCACGTTTGGATTCAGCGGTTTACAAACCCTTTCTGTGCAGGATCCCAAAACCGGTAATACCAGCTCAATGCCGGCATCCGTACTAAACAGCAGGAAACTTCGTCTAAAACTCAGGAGAAACGTTTCCTTGAAACTGCTCTGCTGTGCGTTCGTTCACCTAAGAGAGTTGAAACTATGTTGAGATTCAGCGAGTCAGAAACACGTTTATGCTAGGAACTGCGTTGGGATATTCCCGAGTGAATGGGACCATAGGTTGTACAGAGAAATATCTGCTTCTAAAACCAAAACGGAGCTATCTAACTGAATGGTTGTCAATGTGTGCATTTAACTGACAGAGTTAAACTCACGTGTGGATTCAGCGGTTTGCAAACCCTTTCTGTGCAGAATCACGAAACCGGTATTTCCAGCCCAATGCCGGCATCCGTACTAAACAGCAGGAAACTTCGTCTAAAACTCAGGAGAAACGTTTCCTTGAAACTGCTCTGCTGTGCGTTCGATCACCTAAGAGAGTTGAATCTATGTTGAGATTCAGCGAGTCAGAAACACGTTTCTTCTAGGAGCTGCGTTGGGATATTCCCGAGTGAATGGGACCATAGGCTGTACAGAGAAATATCTGCTTCTAAAACCAAAACGGAGCTATCTAAGTGAATGGTTGTCAATGTGTGCATTCAACTGACAGAGTTAAACTCACGTGTGGATTCAGCGGTTTGCAAACCATTTCTGTGCAGAATCCCAAAACCGGTATGTCCAGCCCAATGCCGGCATCCGTACTAAACAGCAGGAAACTTCGTCTAAAACTCAGGAGAAACGTTTCCTTGAAACTGCTCTGCTGTGCGTTCGTTCACCTAAGAGAGTTGAATCTATGTTGAGATTCAGCGAGTCAGAAACACGTTTCTTCTTGGAGCTGCGTTGGGATATTCCCGAGTGAATGGGACCATAGGCTGTACAGAGAAATATCTGCTTCTAAAACCAAAACGGAGCTACCTAACTGAATGGTTGTCAATGTGTGCATTCAACTGACAGAGTTAAACTCACGTGTGGATTCAGCGGTTTGCAAACCCTTTCTGTGCAGAATCCCAAAACCGGTATTTCCAGCCCAATGCCGGCATACGTACTAAACAGCAGGAAACTTCGTCTAAGACTCAGGAGAAACGTTTCCTTGAAACTGCTCTGCTGTGCCTTCGTTCACCTAAGAGAGTTGAATCTATGTTGAGATTCAGCGAGTCAGAAACACGTTTCTTCTAGGAGCTGCGTTGGGATATTCCCGAGTGAATGGGACCATAGGCTGTACAGAGAAATATCTGCTTCTAAATCCAAAAGTGTGCTATCAAACTGAATGGTTGTCAATGTGTGCATTCAACTGACAGAGTTAAACTCACGTGTGGATTCAGCGGTTTGCAAACCCTTTCTGTGCAGAATCCCAAAACCGGTATGTCCAGCCCAATGCCGGCATCCGTACTAAACAGCAGGAAACTTCGTCTAAAACTCAGGAGAAACGTTTCCTTGAAACTGCTCTGCTGTGCGTTCGTTCACCTAAGAGAGTTGAATCTATGTTGAGATTCAGCGAGTCAGAAACACGTTTCTTCTAGGAGCTGCGTAGGGATATTCCCGAGTGAATGGGACCATAGGCTGTACAGAGAATTATCTGCTTCTAAAACCAAAAGTGTGCTATCAAACTGAATGGTTGTCAATGTGTGCATTCAACTGACAGAGTTAAACTCACGTGTGGATTCAGCGGTTTGCAAACCCTTTCTGTGCAGAATCCCAAAACCGGTATTTCCAGCCCAATGCCGGCATACGTACTAAACAGCAGGAAACTTCGTCTAAAACTCAGGAGAAACGTTTCCTTGAAACGGCTCTGCTGTGCGATCTTTCACCTAAGAGAGTTGAAACTATGTTGAGATTCAGCGAGTCAGAAACACGTTTCTTCTAGGAGCTGCGTTGGGATATTCCCGAGTGAATGGGACCATAGGCTGTACAGAGAAATATCTGCTTCTAAAACCAAAACGGAGCTATCTAAGTGAATCGTTGTGAATGTGTGCATTCAACTGACAGAGTTAAACTCACGTGTGGATTCAGCGGTTTGCAAACCCTTTCTGTGCAGAATCCCAAAACCGGTATTTCCAGCCCAATGCCGGCATCCGTACTAAACAGCAGGAAACTTCGTCTAAAACTCAGGAGAAACGTTTCCTTGAAACTGCTCTGCTGTGCGTTCGATCACCTAAGAGAGTTGAATCTATGTTGAGATTCAGCGAGTCAGAAACACGTTTTTTCTAGGAGGTGCGTTGGGATATTCCCGAGTGAATGGGACCATAGGCTGTACAGAGAAATCTCTGCTCCTACAACCAAAAGGTTGGTATCTAACTGAATGGTTGTCAATGTGTGCATTCAACTGACAGAGTTAAACTCACGTGTGGATTCAGCGGTTTACAAACCATTTCTGTGCAGAATCCCAAAACCGGTAATACCAGCTCAATGCTGGCATCCGTACTAAACAGCAGGAAACTTCGTCTAAAACTCAGGAGAAACGTTTCCTTGAAACTGCTCTGCTGTGCGTTCGTTCACCTAAGAGAGTTGAATCTATGTTGAGATTCAGCGAGTCAGAAACACGTTTCTTCTTGGAGCTGCGTTGGGATATTCCCGAGTGAATGGGACCATAGGCTGTACAGAGAAATATCTGCTTCTAAAACCAAAACGGAGCTACCTAATTGAATGGTTGTCAATGTGTGCATTCAACTGACAGAGTTAAACTCACGTGTGGATTCAGCGGTTTGCAAACCCTTTCTGTGCAGAATCCCAAAACCGCTATTTCCAGCCCAATGCCGGCATACGAACTAAACAGCAGGAAACTTCGTCTAAGACTCAGGAGAAACGTTTCCTTGAATCTGCTCTGCTGTGCCTTCGCTCACCTAAGAGAGTTGAATCTATGTTGAGATTCAGCGAGTCAGAAACACGTTTATGCTAGGAGCTGCGTTGGGATATTCCCGAGTGAATGGGACCATAGGCTGTACAGAGAAATATCTGCTTCTAAAACCAAAACGGAGCTATCTAACGGAATGGTTGTCAATGTGTGCATTCAACTGAGAGAGTGAAACTCACGTGTGGATTCAGCGGTTTGCAAACCCTTTCTGTGCAGAATCCCAAAACCGGTATTTCCAGCCCAATGCCGGCATCCGTACTAAACAGCAGGAAATTTCGTCTAAAACTCAGGAGAAACGTTCCTTGAAACTGCTCTGCTGTGCGTTCGATCACCTAAGAGAGTTGAATCTATGTTGAGATTCAGCGAGTCAGAAACACGTTTTTTCTAGGAGGTGCGTTGGGATATTCCCGAGTGAATGGGACCATAGGCTGTACAGAGAAATATCTGCTCCTACAACCAAAAGGTTGGTATCTAACTGAATGGTTGTCAATGTGTGCATTCAACTGACAGAGTTAAACTCACGTGTGGATTCAGCGGTTTACAAACCCTTTCTGTGCAGAATCCCAAAACCGGTAATACCAGCTCAATGCCGGCATCCGTACTAAACAGCAGGAAACTTCGTCTAAAACTCAGGAGAAACGTTTCCTTGAAACTGCACTGCTGTGCGTTCGATCACCTAAGAGAGTTGAATCTATGTTGAGATTCAGCGAGTCAGAAACACGTTTCTTCTAGGAGCTGCGTTGGGATATTCCCGAGTGAATGGGACCATAGGCTGTACAGAGAAATATCTGCTTCTAAAACCAAAACGGAGCTACCTAACTGAATGGTTGTCAATGTGTGCATTCAATTGACAGAGTTAAACTCACGTGTGGATTCAGCGGTTTGCAAACCCTTTCTGTGCAGAATCCCAAAACCGGTATTTCCAGCCCAATGCCGGCATACGTACTAAATAGCAGGAAACTTCGTCTAAGACTCAGGAGAAACGTTTCCTTGAAACTGCTCTGCTGTGCGTTCGATCACCTAAGAGAGTTGAATCTATGTTGAGATTCAGCGAGTCAGAAACACGTTTTTTCTAGGAGGTGCGTTGGGATATTCCCGAGTGAATGTTACCATAGGCTGTACAGAGAAATCTCTGCTCCTACAACCAAAAGGGTGGTATCTAACTGAATGGTTGTCAATGTGTGCATTCAACTGACAGAGTTAAACTCACGTGTGGATTCAGCGGTTTACAAACCATTTCTGTGCAGAATCCCAAAACCGGTAATACCAGCTCAATGCTGGCATCCATACTAAACAGCAGGAAACTTCGTCTAAAACTCAGGAGAAACGTTTCCTTGAAACTGCTCTGCTGTGCGTTCGTTCACCTAAGAGAGTTGAATCTATGTTGAGATTCAGCGAGTCAGAAACACGTTTCTTCATGGAGCTGTGTTGGGATATTCCCGAGTGAATGGGACTATAGGCTGTACAGAGAAATATCTGCTTCTAAAACCAAAACGGAGCTACCTAACTGAATGGTTGTCAATGTGTGCATTCAACTGACAGAGTTAAACTCACGTGTGGATTCAGCGGTTTGCAAACCCTTTCTGTGCAGAATCCCAAAACCGGTATTTCCAGCCCAATGCCGGCATACGAACTAAACAGCAGGAAACTTCGTCTAAGACTCAGGAGAAACGTTTCCTTGAAACTGCTCTGCTGTGCCTTCGATCACCTAAGAGAGTTGAATCTATGTTGATATTCAGCGAGTCAGAAACACGTTTCTTCTAGGAGCTGCGTTGGGATATTCCCGAGTGAATGGGACCATAGGCTGTACAGAGAAATATCTGCTTCTAAAACCAAAACGGAGCTATCTAAGTGAATAGTTGTGAATGTGTGCATTCAACTGACAGAGTTAAACTCACGTGTGGATTCAGCGGTTTGCAAACCCTTTCTGTGCAGAATCCCAAAACCGGTATTTCCAGCCCAATGCCGGCATCCGTACTAAACAGCAGGAAACTTCGTCTAAAACTCAGGAGAAACGTTTCCTTGAAACTGCTCTGCTGTGCGTTCGATCACCTAAGAGAGTTGAATCTATGTTGAGATTCAGCGAGTCAGAAACACGTTTTTTCTAGGAGGTGCGTTGGGATATTCCCGAGTGAATGTTACCAAAGGCTGTACAGAGAAATATCTGTTCCTACAACCAAAAGGGTGGTATCTAACTGAATGGTTGTCAATGTGTGCATTCAACTGACAGAGTTAAACTCACGTTTGGATTCAGCGGTTTACAAACCCTTTCTGTGCAGAATCCCAAAACCGGTAATACCAGCTCAATGCCGGCATCCGTACTAAACAGCAGGAAACTTCGTCTAAAACTCAGGAGAAACGTTTCCTTGAAACTGCTCTGCTGTGCGTTCGTTCACCTAAGAGAGTTGAATCTATGTTGAGATTCAGCGAGTCAGAAACACGTTTCTTCTTGGAGCTGCGTTGGGATATTCCCGAGTGAATGGGACCATAGGCTGTACAGAGAAATATCTGCTTCTAAAACCAAAACGGAGCTACCTAACTGAATGGTTGTCAATGTGTGCATTCAACTGACAGAATTAAACTCACGTGTGGATTCAGCGGTTTGCAAACCCTTTCTGTGCAGAATCCCAAAACCGGTATTTCCAGCCCAATGCCGGCATACGAACTAAACAGCAGGAAACTTCGTCTAAGACTCAGGAGAAACGTTTCCGTGAAACTGCTCTGCTGTGCCTTCGTTCACCTAAGAGAGTTGAATCTATGTTGAGATTCAGCGAGTCAGAAACACGTTTCTTCTAGGAGCTGCGTTGGGATATTCCCGAGTGAATGGGACCATAGGCTGTACAGAGAAATATCTGCTTCTAAAACCAAAACGGAGCTATCTAACGGAATGGTTGTCAATGTGTGCATTCAACTGAGAGAGTTAAACTCACGTGTGGATTCAGCGGTTTGCAAACCCTTTCTGTGCAGAATCCCAAAACCGGTATTTCCAGCCCAATGCCGGCATCCGTACTAAACAGCAGGAAATTTCGTCTAAAACTCAGGAGAAACGTTTCCTTGAAACTGCTCTGCTGTGCGTTCGATCACCTAAGAGAGTTGAATCTATGTTGAGATTCAGCGAGTCAGAAACACGTTTTTTCTAGGAGGTGCGTTGGGATATTCCCGAGTGAATGGGACCATAGGCTGTACAGAGAAATATCTGCTCCTACAACCAAAAGGGTGGTATCTAACTGAATGGTTGTCAATGTGTGCATTCAACTGACAGAGTTAAACTCACGTTTGGATTCAGCGGTTTACAAACCCTTTCTGTGCAGGATCCCAAAACAGGTAATACCAGCTCAATGCCGGCATCCGTACTAAACAGCAGGAAACTTCGTCTAAAACTCAGGAGAAACGTTTCCTTGAAACTGCTCTGCTGTGCGTTCGTTCACCTAAGAGAGTTGAATCTATGTTGAGATTCAGCGAGTCAGAAACACGTTTCTTCTTGGAGCTGCGTTGGGATATTCCCGAGTGAATGGGACCATAGGCTGTACAGAGAAATATCTGCTTCTAAAACCAAAACGGAGCTACCTAACTGAATGGTTGTCAATGTGTGCATTCAACTGACAGAGTTAAACTCACGTGTGGATTCAGCGGTTTGCAAACCCTTTCTGTGCAGAATCCCAAAACCGGTATTTCCAGCCCAATGCCGGCATACGTACTAAACAGCAGGAAACTTCGTCTAAGTCTCAGGAGAAACGTTTCCTTGAAACTGCTCTGCTGTGCCTTCGTTCACCTAAGAGAGTTGAATCTATGTTGAGATTCAGCGAGTCAGAAACACGTTTCTTCTAGGAGCTGCGTTGGGATATTCCCGAGTGAATGGGACCATAGGCTGTACAGAGAAATATCTGCTTCTAAATCCAAAAGTGTGCTATCAAACTGAATGGTTGTCAATGTGTGCATTCAACTGACAGAGTTAAACTCACGTGTGGATTCAGCGGTTTGCAAACCCTTTCTGTGCAGAATCCCAAAACCGGTATGTCCAGCCCAATGCCGGCATCCGTACTAAACAGCAGGAAACTTCGTCTAAAACTCAGGAGAAACGTTTCCTTGAAACTGCTCTGCTGTGCGTTCGTTCACCTAAGAGAGTTGAATCTATGTTGAGATTCAGCGAGTCAGAAACACGTTTCTTCTAGGAGCTGCGTAGGGATATTCCCGAGTGAATGGGACCATAGGCTGTACAGAGAATTATCTGCTTCTAAAACCAAAAGTGTGCTATCAAACTGAATGGTTGTCAATGTGTGCATTCAACTGACAGAGTTAAACTCACGTGTGGATTCAGCGGTTTGCAAACCCTTTCTGTGCAGAATCCCAAAACCGGTATTTCCAGCCCAATGCCGGCATACGTACTAAACAGCAGGAAACTTCGTCTAAAACTCAGGAGAAACGTTTCCTTGAAACGGCTCTGCTGTGCGATCTTTCACCTAAGAGAGTTGAAACTATGTTGAGATTCAGCGAGTCAGAAACACGTTTCTTCTAGGAGCTGCGTTGGGATATTCCCGAGTGAATGGGACCATAGGCTGTACAGAGAAATATCTGCTTCTAAAACCAAAACGGAGCTATCTAAGTGAATCGTTGTGAATGTGTGCATTCAACTGACAGAGTTAAACTCACGTGTGGATTCAGCGGTTTGCAAACCCTTTCTGTGCAGAATCCCAAAACCGGTATTTCCAGCCCAATGCCGGCATCCGTACTAAACAGCAGGAAACTTCGTCTAAAACTCAGGAGAAACGTTTCCTTGAAACTGCTCTGCTGTGCGTTCGATCACCTAAGAGAGTTGAATCTATGTTGAGATTCAGCGAGTCAGAAACACGTTTTTTCTAGGAGGTGCGTTGGGATATTCCCGAGTGAATGGGACCATAGGCTGTACAGAGAAATCTCTGCTCCTACAACCAAAAGGTTGGTATCTAACTGAATGGTTGTCAATGTGTGCATTCAACTGACAGAGTTAAACTCACGTGTGGATTCAGCGGTTTACAAACCATTTCTGTGCAGAATCCCAAAACCGGTAATACCAGCTCAATGCTGGCATCCGTACTAAACAGCAGGAAACTTCGTCTAAAACTCAGGAGAAACGTTTCCTTGAAACTGCTCTGCTGTGCGTTCGTTCACCTAAGAGAGTTGAATCTATGTTGAGATTCAGCGAGTCAGAAACACGTTTCTTCTTGGAGCTGCGTTGGGATATTCCCGAGTGAATGGGACCATAGGCTGTACAGAGAAATATCTGCTTCTAAAACCAAAACGGAGCTACCTAATTGAATGGTTGTCAATGTGTGCATTCAACTGACAGAGTTAAACTCACGTGTGGATTCAGCGGTTTGCAAACCCTTTCTGTGCAGAATCCCAAAACCGCTATTTCCAGCCCAATGCCGGCATACGAACTAAACAGCAGGAAACTTCGTCTAAGACTCAGGAGAAACGTTTCCTTGAATCTGCTCTGCTGTGCCTTCGCTCACCTAAGAGAGTTGAATCTATGTTGAGATTCAGCGAGTCAGAAACACGTTTATGCTAGGAGCTGCGTTGGGATATTCCCGAGTGAATGGGACCATAGGCTGTACAGAGAAATATCTGCTTCTAAAACCAAAACGGAGCTATCTAACGGAATGGTTGTCAATGTGTGCATTCAACTGAGAGAGTGAAACTCACGTGTGGATTCAGCGGTTTGCAAACCCTTTCTGTGCAGAATCCCAAAACCGGTATTTCCAGCCCAATGCCGGCATCCGTACTAAACAGCAGGAAATTTCGTCTAAAACTCAGGAGAAACGTTCCTTGAAACTGCTCTGCTGTGCGTTCGATCACCTAAGAGAGTTGAATCTATGTTGAGATTCAGCGAGTCAGAAACACGTTTTTTCTAGGAGGTGCGTTGGGATATTCCCGAGTGAATGGGACCATAGGCTGTACAGAGAAATATCTGCTCCTACAACCAAAAGGTTGGTATCTAACTGAATGGTTGTCAATGTGTGCATTCAACTGACAGAGTTAAACTCACGTGTGGATTCAGCGGTTTACAAACCCTTTCTGTGCAGAATCCCAAAACCGGTAATACCAGCTCAATGCCGGCATCCGTACTAAACAGCAGGAAACTTCGTCTAAAACTCAGGAGAAACGTTTCCTTGAAACTGCACTGCTGTGCGTTCGATCACCTAAGAGAGTTGAATCTATGTTGAGATTCAGCGAGTCAGAAACACGTTTCTTCTAGGAGCTGCGTTGGGATATTCCCGAGTGAATGGGACCATAGGCTGTACAGAGAAATATCTGCTTCTAAAACCAAAACGGAGCTACCTAACTGAATGGTTGTCAATGTGTGCATTCAATTGACAGAGTTAAACTCACGTGTGGATTCAGCGGTTTGCAAACCCTTTCTGTGCAGAATCCCAAAACCGGTATTTCCAGCCCAATGCCGGCATACGTACTAAATAGCAGGAAACTTCGTCTAAGACTCAGGAGAAACGTTTCCTTGAAACTGCTCTGCTGTGCGTTCGATCACCTAAGAGAGTTGAATCTATGTTGAGATTCAGCGAGTCAGAAACACGTTTTTTCTAGGAGGTGCGTTGGGATATTCCCGAGTGAATGTTACCATAGGCTGTACAGAGAAATCTCTGCTCCTACAACCAAAAGGGTGGTATCTAACTGAATGGTTGTCAATGTGTGCATTCAACTGACAGAGTTAAACTCACGTGTGGATTCAGCGGTTTACAAACCATTTCTGTGCAGAATCCCAAAACCGGTAATACCAGCTCAATGCTGGCATCCATACTAAACAGCAGGAAACTTCGTCTAAAACTCAGGAGAAACGTTTCCTTGAAACTGCTCTGCTGTGCGTTCGTTCACCTAAGAGAGTTGAATCTATGTTGAGATTCAGCGAGTCAGAAACACGTTTCTTCATGGAGCTGTGTTGGGATATTCCCGAGTGAATGGGACTATAGGCTGTACAGAGAAATATCTGCTTCTAAAACCAAAACGGAGCTACCTAACTGAATGGTTGTCAATGTGTGCATTCAACTGACAGAGTTAAACTCACGTGTGGATTCAGCGGTTTGCAAACCCTTTCTGTGCAGAATCCCAAAACCGGTATTTCCAGCCCAATGCCGGCATACGAACTAAACAGCAGGAAACTTCGTCTAAGACTCAGGAGAAACGTTTCCTTGAAACTGCTCTGCTGTGCCTTCGATCACCTAAGAGAGTTGAATCTATGTTGATATTCAGCGAGTCAGAAACACGTTTCTTCTAGGAGCTGCGTTGGGATATTCCCGAGTGAATGGGACCATAGGCTGTACAGAGAAATATCTGCTTCTAAAACCAAAACGGAGCTATCTAAGTGAATAGTTGTGAATGTGTGCATTCAACTGACAGAGTTAAACTCACGTGTGGATTCAGCGGTTTGCAAACCCTTTCTGTGCAGAATCCCAAAACCGGTATTTCCAGCCCAATGCCGGCATCCGTACTAAACAGCAGGAAACTTCGTCTAAAACTCAGGAGAAACGTTTCCTTGAAACTGCTCTGCTGTGCGTTCGATCACCTAAGAGAGTTGAATCTATGTTGAGATTCAGCGAGTCAGAAACACGTTTTTTCTAGGAGGTGCGTTGGGATATTCCCGAGTGAATGTTACCAAAGGCTGTACAGAGAAATATCTGTTCCTACAACCAAAAGGGTGGTATCTAACTGAATGGTTGTCAATGTGTGCATTCAACTGACAGAGTTAAACTCACGTTTGGATTCAGCGGTTTACAAACCCTTTCTGTGCAGAATCCCAAAACCGGTAATACCAGCTCAATGCCGGCATCCGTACTAAACAGCAGGAAACTTCGTCTAAAACTCAGGAGAAACGTTTCCTTGAAACTGCTCTGCTGTGCGTTCGTTCACCTAAGAGAGTTGAATCTATGTTGAGATTCAGCGAGTCAGAAACACGTTTCTTCTTGGAGCTGCGTTGGGATATTCCCGAGTGAATGGGACCATAGGCTGTACAGAGAAATATCTGCTTCTAAAACCAAAACGGAGCTACCTAACTGAATGGTTGTCAATGTGTGCATTCAACTGACAGAATTAAACTCACGTGTGGATTCAGCGGTTTGCAAACCCTTTCTGTGCAGAATCCCAAAACCGGTATTTCCAGCCCAATGCCGGCATACGAACTAAACAGCAGGAAACTTCGTCTAAGACTCAGGAGAAACGTTTCCGTGAAACTGCTCTGCTGTGCCTTCGTTCACCTAAGAGAGTTGAATCTATGTTGAGATTCAGCGAGTCAGAAACACGTTTCTTCTAGGAGCTGCGTTGGGATATTCCCGAGTGAATGGGACCATAGGCTGTACAGAGAAATATCTGCTTCTAAAACCAAAACGGAGCTATCTAACGGAATGGTTGTCAATGTGTGCATTCAACTGAGAGAGTTAAACTCACGTGTGGATTCAGCGGTTTGCAAACCCTTTCTGTGCAGAATCCCAAAACCGGTATTTCCAGCCCAATGCCGGCATCCGTACTAAACAGCAGGAAATTTCGTCTAAAACTCAGGAGAAACGTTTCCTTGAAACTGCTCTGCTGTGCGTTCGATCACCTAAGAGAGTTGAATCTATGTTGAGATTCAGCGAGTCAGAAACACGTTTTTTCTAGGAGGTGCGTTGGGATATTCCCGAGTGAATGGGACCATAGGCTGTACAGAGAAATATCTGCTCCTACAACCAAAAGGGTGGTATCTAACTGAATGGTTGTCAATGTGTGCATTCAACTGACAGAGTTAAACTCACGTTTGGATTCAGCGGTTTACAAACCCTTTCTGTGCAGGATCCCAAAACAGGTAATACCAGCTCAATGCCGGCATCCGTACTAAACAGCAGGAAACTTCGTCTAAAACTCAGGAGAAACGTTTCCTTGAAACTGCTCTGCTGTGCGTTCGTTCACCTAAGAGAGTTGAAACTATGTTGAGATTCAGCGAGTCAGAAACACGTTTATGCTAGGAGCTGCGTTGGGATATTCCCGAGTGAATGGGACCATAGGCTGTACAGAGAAATATCTGCTTCTAAAACCAAAACGGAGCTATCTAACTGAATGGTTGTCAATGTGTGCATTTAACTGACAGAGTTAAACTCACGTGTGGATTCAGCGGTTTGCAAACCCTTTCTGTGCAGAATCCCGAAACCGGTATTTCCAGCCCAATGCCGGCATCCGTACTAAACAGCAGGAAACTTCGTCTAAAACTCAGGAGAAACGTTTCCTTGAAACTGCTCTGCTGTGCGTTCGATCACCTAAGAGAGTTGAATCTATGTTGAGATTCAGCGAGTCAGAAACACGTTTCTTCTAGGAGCTGCGTTGGGATATTCCCGAGTGAATGGGACCATAGGCTGTACAGAGAAATATCTGCTTCTAAAACCAAAACGGAGCTATCTAAGTGAATAGTTGTGAATGTGTGCATTCAACTGACAGAGTTAAACTCACGTGTGGATTCAGCGGTTTGCAAACCCTTTCTGTGCAGAATCCCAAAACCGGTATTTCCAGCCCAATGCCGGCATCCGTACTAAACAGCAGGAAACTTCGTCTAAAACTCAGGAGAAACGTTTCCTTGAAACTGCTCTGCTGTGCGTTCGATCACCTAAGAGAGTTGAATCTATGTTGAGATTCAGCGAGTCAGAAACACGTTTTTTCTAGGAGGTGCGTTGGGATATTCCCGAGTGAATGTTACCAAAGGTTGTACAGAGAAATATCTGTTCCTACAACCAAAAGGGTGGTATCTAACTGAATGGTTGTCAATGTGTGCATTCAACTGACAGAGTTAAACTCACGTTTGGATTCAGCGGTTTACAAAACCTTTCTGTGCAGAATCCCAAAACCGGTAATACCAGCTCAATGCCGGCATCCGTACTAAACAGCAGGAAACTTCGTCTAAAACTCAGGAGAAACGTTTCCTTGAAACTGCTCTGCTGTGCGTTCGTTCACCTAAGAGAGTTGAATCTATGTTGAGATTCAGCCAGTCAGAAACACGTTTCTTCTTGGAGCTGCGTTGGGATATTCCCGAGTGAATGGGACCATAGGCTGTACAGAGAAATATCTGCTTCTAAAACCAAAACGGAGCTACCTAACTGAATGGTTGTCAATGTGTGCATTCAACTGACAGAATTAAACTCACGTGTGGATTCAGCGGTTTGCAAACCCTTTCTGTGCAGAATCCCAAAACCGGTATTTCCAGCCCAATGCCGGCATACGAACTAAACAGCAGGAAACTTCGTCTAAGACTCAGGAGAAACGTTTCCGTGAAACTGCTCTGCTGTGCCTTCGTTCACCTAAGAGAGTTGAATCTATGTTGAGATTCAGCGAGTCAGAAACACGTTTCTTCTAGGAGCTGCGTTGGGATATTCCCGAGTGAATGGGACCATAGGCTGTACAGAGAAATATCTGCTTCTAAAACCAAAACGGAGCTATCTAACTGAATGGTTGTCAATGTGTGCATTCAACTGACAGAGTTAAACTCACGTGTGGATTCAGCGGTTTGCAAACCCTTTCTGTGCAGAATCCCAAAACCGGTATTTCCAGCCCAATGCCGGCATCCGTACTAAACAGCAGGAAACTTCGTCTAAAACTCAGGAGAAACGTTTCCTTGAAACTGCTCTGCTGTGCGTTCGATCACCTAAGAGAGTTGAATCTATGTTGAGATTCAGCGAGTCAGAAACACGTTTTTTCTAGGAGGTGCGTTGGGATATTCCCGAGTGAATGGGACCATAGGCTGTACAGAGAAATATCTGCTCCTACAACCAAAAGGGTGGTATCTAACTGAATGGTTGTCAATGTGTGCATTCAACTGACAGAGTTAAACTCACGTTTGGATTCAGCGGTTTACAAACCCTTTCTGTGCAGGATCCCAAAACCGGTAATACCAGCTCAATGCCGGCATCCGTACTAAACAGCAGGAAACTTCGTCTAAAACTCAGGAGAAACGTTTCCTTGAAACTGCTCTGCTGTGCGTTCGTTCACCTAAGAGAGTTGAAACTATGTTGAGATTCAGCGAGTCAGAAACACGTTTATGCTAGGAGCTGCGTTGGGATATTCCCGAGTGAATGGGACCATAGGCTGTACAGAGAAATATCTGCTTCTAAAACCAAAACGGAGCTATCTAAGTGAATGGTTGTCAATGTGTGCATTCAACTGACAGAGATAAACTCACGTGTGGATTCAGCGGTTTGCAAACCATTTCTGTGCAGAATCCCGAAACCGGTATGTCCAGCCCAATGCCGGCATCCGTACTAAACAGCAGGAAACTTCGTCTAAAACTCAGGAGAAACGTTTCCTTGAAACTGCTCTGCTGTGCGTTCGTTCACCTAAGAGAGTTGAATCTATGTTGAGATTCAGCGAGTCAGAAACACGTTTCTTCTTGGAGCTGGGTTGGGATATTCCCGAGTGAATGGGACCATAGGCTGGACAGAGAAATATCTGCTTCTAAAACCAAAACGGAGCTACCTAACTGAATGGTTGTCAATGTGTGCATTCAACTGACAGAGTTAAACTCACGTGTGGATTCAGCGGTTTGCAAACCCTTTCTGTGCAGAATCCCAAAACCGGTATTTCCAGCCCAATGCCGGCATACGTACTAAACAGCAGGAAACTTCGTCTAAGACTCAGGAGAAACGTTTCCTTGAAACTGCTCTGCTGTGCCTTCGTTCACCTAAGAGAGTTGAATCTATGTTGAGATTCAGCGAGTCAGAAACACGTTTCTTCTAGGAGGTGCGTTGGGATATTCCCGAGTGAATGGGACCATAGGCTGTACAGAGAAATATCTGCTTCTAAATCCAAAAGTGTGCTATCAAACTGAATGGTTGTCAATGTGTGCATTCAACTGACAGAGTTAAACTTACGTGTGGATTCAGCGGTTTGCAAACCCTTTCTGTGCAGAATCCCAAAACCGGTATGTCCAGCCCAATGCCGGCATCCGTACTAAACAGCAGGAAACTTCGTCTAAAACTCAGGAGAAACGTTTCCTTGAAACTGCTCTGCTGTGCGTTCGTTCACCTAAGAGAGTTGAATCTATGTTGAGATTCAGCGAGTCAGAAACACGTTTCTTCTAGGAGCTGCGTAGGGATATTCCCGAGTGAATGGGACCATAGGCTGTACAGAGAATTATCTGCTTCTAAAACCAAAAGTGTGCTATCAAACTGAATGGTTGTCAATGTGTGCATTCAACTGACAGAGTTAAACTCACGTGTGGATTCAGCGGTTTGCAAACCCTTTCTGTGCAGAATCCCAAAACCGGTATATCCAGCCCAATGCCGGCATACGTACTAAACAGCAGGAAACTTCGTCTAAAACTCAGGAGAAACGTTTCCTTGAAACTGCTCTGCTGTGCGATCTTTCACCTAAGAGAGTTGAAACTATGTTGAGATTCAGCGAGTCAGAAACACGTTTCTTCTAGGAGCTGCGTTGGGATATTCCCGAGTGAATGGGACCATAGGCTGTACAGAGAAATATCTGCTTCTAAAACCAAAACGGAGCTATCTAAGTGAATCGTTATGAATGTGTGCATTCAACTGACAGAGTTAAACTCACGTGTGGATTCAGCAGTTTGCAAACCCTTTCTGTGCAGAATCCCAAAACCGGTATTTCCAGCCCAATGCCGGCATCCGTACTAAACAGCAGGAAACTTCGTCTAAAACTCAGGAGAAACGTTTCCTTGAAACTGCTCTGCTGTGCGTTCGATCACCTAAGAGAGTTGAATCTATGTTGAGATTCAGCGAGTCAGAAACACGTTTTTTCTAGGAGGTGCGTTGGGATATTCCCGAGTGAATGGGACCATAGGCTGTACAGAGAAATATCTGCTCCTACAACCAAAAGGTTGGTATCTAACTGAATGGTTGTCAATGTGTGCATTCAACTGACAGAGTTAAACTCACGTGTGGATTCAGCGGTTTACAAACCCTTTCTGTGCAGAATCCCAAAACCGGTAATACCAGCTCAATGCCGGCATCCGTACTAAACAGCAGGAAACTTCGTCTAAAACTCAGGAGAAACGTTTCCTTGAAACTGCACTGCTGTGCGTTCGATCACCTAAGAGAGTTGAATCTATGTTGAGATTCAGCGAGTCAGAAACACGTTTCTTCTAGGAGCTGCGTTGGGATATTCCCGAGTGAATGGGACCATAGGCTGTACAGAGAAATATCTGCTTCTAAAACCAAAACGGAGCTATCTAACTGAATGGTTGTCAATGTGTGCATTCAACTGACAGAGTTAAACTCACGTGTGGATTCAGCGGTTTGCAAACCCTTTCTGTGCAGAATCCCAAAACCGGTATTTCCAGCCCAATGCCGGCATCCGTACTAAACAGCAGGAAACTTCGTCTAAAATTCAGGAGAAACGTTTCCTTGAAACTGCTCTGCTGTGCGTTCGATCACCTAAGAGAGTTGAATCTATGTTGAGATTCAGCGAGTCAGAAACACGTTTTTTCTAGGAGGTGCGTTGGGATATTCCCGAGTGAATGGGACCATAGGCTGTACAGAGAAATATCTGCTCCTACAACCAAAAGGGTGGTATCTAACTGAATGGTTGTCAATGTGTGCATTCAACTGACAGAGTTAAACTCACGTTTGGATTCAGCGGTTTACAAACCCTTTCTGTGCAGGATCCCAAAACCGGTAATACCAGCTCAATGCCGGCATCCGTACTAAACAGCAGGAAACTTCGTCTAAAACTCAGGAGAAACGTTTCCTTGAAACTGCTCTGCTGTGCGTTCGTTCACCTAAGAGAGTTGAAACTATGTTGAGATTCAGCGAGTCAGAAACACGTTTATGCTAGGAGCTGCGTTGGGATATTCCCGAGTGAATGGGACCATAGGCTGTACAGAGAAATATCTGCTTCTAAAACCAAAACGGAGCTATCTAAGTGAATGGTTGTCAATGTGTGCATTCAACTGACAGAGATAAACTCACGTGTGGATTCAGCGGTTTGCAAACCATTTCTGTGCAGAATCCCGAAACCGGTATGTCCAGCCCAATGCCGGCATCCGTACTAAACAGCAGGAAACTTCGTCTAAAACTCAGGAGAAACGTTTCCTTGAAACTGCTCTGCTGTGCGTTCGTTCACCTAAGAGAGTTGAATCTATGTTGAGATTCAGCGAGTCAGAAACACGTTTCTTCTTGGAGCTGGGTTGGGATATTCCCGAGTGAATGGGACCATAGGCTGGACAGAGAAATATCTGCTTCTAAAACCAAAACGGAGCTACCTAACTGAATGGTTGTCAATGTGTGCATTCAACTGACAGAGTTAAACTCACGTGTGGATTCAGCGGTTTGCAAACCCTTTCTGTGCAGAATCCCAAAACCGGTATTTCCAGCCCAATGCCGGCATACGTACTAAACAGCAGGAAACTTCGTCTAAGACTCAGGAGAAACGTTTCCTTGAAACTGCTCTGCTGTGCCTTCGTTCACCTAAGAGAGTTGAATCTATGTTGAGATTCAGCGAGTCAGAAACACGTTTCTTCTAGGAGGTGCGTTGGGATATTCCCGAGTGAATGGGACCATAGGCTGTACAGAGAAATATCTGCTTCTAAATCCAAAAGTGTGCTACCAAACTGAATGGTTGTCAATGTGTGCATTCAACTGACAGAGTTAAACTCACGTGTGGATTCAGCGGTTTGCAAACCCTTTCTGTGCAGAATCCCAAAACCGGTATGTCCAGCCCAATGCCGGCATCCGTACTAAACAGCAGGAAACTTCGTCTAAAACTCAGGAGAAACGTTTCCTTGAAACTGCTCTGCTGTGCGTTCGTTCACCTAAGAGAGTTGAATCTATGTTGAGATTCAGCGAGTCAGAAACACGTTTCTTCTAGGAGCTGCGTAGGGATATTCCCGAGTGAATGGGACCATAGGCTGTACAGAGAATTATCTGCTTCTAAAACCAAAAGTGTGCTATCAAACTTAATGGTTGTCAATGTGTGCATTCAACTGACAGAGTTAAACTCACGTGTGGATTCAGCGGTTTGCAAACCCTTTCTGTGCAGAATCCCAAAACCGGTATTTCCAGCCCAATGCCGGCATACGTACTAAACAGCAGGAAACTTCGTCTAAAACTCAGGAGAAACGTTTCCTTGAAACTGCTCTGCTGTGCGATCTTTCACCTAAGAGAGTTGAAACTATGTTGAGATTCAGCGAGTCAGAAACACGTTTCTTCTAGGAGCTGCGTTGGGATATTCCCGAGTGAATGGGACCATAGGCTGTACAGAGAAATATCTGCTTCTAAAACCAAAACGGAGCTATCTAAGTGAATCGTTGTGAATGTGTGCATTCAACTGACAGAGTTAAACTCACGTGTGGATTCAGCAGTTTGCAAACCCTTTCTGTGCAGAATCCCAAAACCGGTATTTCCAGCCCAATGCCGGCATACGAACTAAACAGCAGGAAACTTCGTCTAAAACTCAGGAGAAACGTTTCCTTGAAACTGCTCTGCTGTGCGTTCGATCACCTAAGAGAGTTGAATCTATGTTGAGATTCAGCGAGTCAGAAACACGTTTTTTCTAGGAGGTGCGTTGGGATATTCCCGAGTGAATGGGACCATAGGCTGTACAGAGAAATATCTGCTCCTACAACCAAAAGGTTGGTATCTAACTGAATGGTTGTCAATGTGTGCATTCAACTGACAGAGTTAAACTCAAGTGAGGATTCAGCGGTTTGCAAACCCTTTCTGTGCAGAATCCCAAAACCGGTATTTCCAGCCCAATGCCGGCATCCGTACTAAACAGCAGGAAACTTCGTCTAAAACTCAGGAGAAACGTTTCCTTGAAACTGCACTGCTGTGCGTTCGATCACCTAAGAGAGTTGAATCTATGTTGAAATTCAGCGAGTCAGAAACACGTTTCTTCTAGGAGCTGCGTTGGGATATTCCCGAGTGAATGGGACCATAGGCTGTACAGAGAAATATCTGCTTCTAAAACCAAAACGGAGCTACCTAACTGAATGGTTGTCAATGTGTGCATTCAATTGACAGAGTTAAACTCACGTGTGGATTCAGCGGTTTGCAAACCCTTTCTGTGCAGAATCCCAAAACCGGTATTTCCAGCCCAATGCCGGCATACGTACTAAATAGCAGGAAACTTCGTCTAAGACTCAGGAGAAACGTTTCCTTGAAACTGCTCTGCTGTGCGTTAGATCACCTTAGAGAGTTGAATCTATGTTGAGATTCAGCGAGTCAGAAACACGTTTTTTCTAGGAGGTGCGTTGGGATATTCCCGAGTGAATGTTACCATAGGCTGTACAGAGAAATCTCTGCTCCTACAACCAAAAGGGTGGTATCTAACTGAATGGTTGTCAATGTGTGCATTCAACTGACAGAGTTAAACTCACGTGTGGATTCAGCGGTTTACAAACCATTTCTGTGCAGAATCCCAAAACCGGTAATACCAGCTCAATGCTGGCATCCGTACTAAACAGCAGGAAACTTCGTCTAAAACTCAGGAGAAACGTTTCCTTGAAACTGCTCTGCTGTGCGTTCGTTCACCTAAGAGAGTTGAATCTATGTTGAGATTCAGCGAGTCAGAAACACGTTTCTTCTTGGAGCTGCGTTGGGATATTCCCGAGTGAATGGGACCATAGGCTGTACAGAGAAATATCTGCTTCTAAAACCAAAACGGAGCTACCTAACTGATTGGTTGTCAATGTGTGCATTCAACTGACAGAGTTAAACTCACGTGTGGATTCAGCGGTTTGCAAACCCTTTCTGTGCAGAATCCCAAAACCGGTATTTCCAGCCCAATGCCGGCATACGAACTAAACAGCAGGAAACTTCATCTAAGACTCAGGAGAAACGTTTCCTTGAAACTGCTCTGCTGTGCCATCGTTCACCTAAGAGAGTTGAATCTATGTTGAGATTCAGCGAGTCAGAAACACGTTTATGCTAGGAGCTGCGTTGGGATATTCCCGAGTGAATGGGACCATAGGCTGTACAGAGAAATATCTGCTTCTAAAACCAAAACGGAGCTATCTAACGGAATGGTTGTCAATGTGTGCATTCAACTGAGAGAGTTAAACTCACGTGTGGATTCAGCGGTTTGCAAACCCTTTCTGTGCAGAATCCCAAAACCGGTATTTCCAGCCCAATGCCGGCATCCGTACTAAACAGCAGGAAATTTCGTCTAAAACTCAGGAGAAACGTTTCCTTGAAACTGCTCTGCTGTGCGTTCGATCACCTAAGAGAGTTGAATCTATGTTGAGATTCAGCGAGTCAGAAACACGTTTTTTCTAGGAGGTGCGTTGGGATATTCCCGAGTGAATGGGACCATAGGCTGTACAGAGAAATATCTGCTCCTACAACCAAAAGGTTGGTATCTAACTGAATGGTTGTCAATGTGTGCATTCAACTGACAGAGTTAAACTCACGTGTGGATTCAGCGGTTTACAAACCCTTTCTGTGCAGAATCCCAAAACCGGTAATACCAGCTCAATGCCGGCATCCGTACTAAACAGCAGGAAAGTTCGTCTAAAACTCAGGAGAAACGTTTCCTTGAAACTGCACTGCTGTGCGTTCGATCACCTAAGAGAGTTGAATCTATGTTGAGATTCAGCGAGTCAGAAACACGTTTCTTCTAGGAGCTGCGTTGGGATATTCCCGAGTGAATGGGACCATAGGCTGTACAGAGAAATATCTGCTTCTAAAACCAAAACGGAGCTACCTAACTGAATGGTTGTCAATGTGTGCATTCAATTGACAGAGTTAAACTCACGTGTGGATTCAGCGGTTTGCAAACCCTTTCTGTGCAGAATCCCAAAACCGGTATTTCCAGCCCAATGCCGGCATACGTACTAAATAGCAGGAAACTTCGTCTAAGACTCAGGAGAAACGTTTCCTTGAAACTGCTCTGCTGTGCGTTCGATCACCTAAGAGAGTTGAATCTATGTTGAGATTCAGCGAGTCAGAAACACGTTTTTTCTAGGAGGTGCGTTGGGATATTCCCGAGTGAATGTTACCATAGGCTGTACAGAGAAATCTCTGCTCCTACAACCAAAACGGTGGTATCTAACTGAATGGTTGTCAATGTGTGCATTCAACTGACAGAGTTAAACTCACGTGTGGATTCAGCGGTTTACAAACCATTTCTGTGCAGAATCCCAAAACCGGTAATACCAGCTCAATGCCGGCATCCGTACTAAACAGCAGGAAACTTCGTCTAAAACTCAGGAGAAACGTTTCCTTGAAACTGCTCTGCTGTGCGTTCGTTCACCTAAGAGAGTTGAATCTATGTTGAGATTCAGCGAGTCAGAAACACGTTTTTTCTAGGAGGTGCGTTGGGATATTCCCGAGTGAATGGGACCATAGGCTGTACAGAGAAATATCTGCTCCTACAACCAAAAGGGTGGTATCTAACTGAATGGTTGTCAATGTGTGCATTCAACTGACAGAGTTAAACTCACGTTTGGATTCAGCGGTTTACAAACCCTTTCTGTGCAGGATCCCAAAACCGGTAATACCAGCTCAATGCCGGCATCCGTACTAAACAGCAGGAAACTTCGTCTAAAACTCAGGAGAAACGTTTCCTTGAAACTGCTCTGCTGTGCGTTCGTTCACCTAAGAGAGTTGAAACTATGTTGAGATTCAGCGAGTCAGAAACACGTTTATGCTAGGAGCTGCGTTGGGATATTCCCGAGTGAATGGGACCATAGGATGTACAGAGAAATATCTGCTTCTAAAACCAAAACGGAGCTATCTAAGTGAATGGTTGTCAATGTGTGCATTCAACTGACAGAGATAAACTCACGTGTGGATTCAGCGGTTTGCAAACCATTTCTGTGCAGAATCCCGAAACCGGTATGTCCAGCCCAATGCCGGCATCCGTACTAAACAGCAGGAAACTTCGTCTAAAACTCAGGAGAAACGTTTCCTTGAAACTGCTCTGCTGTGCGTTCGTTCACCTAAGAGAGTTGAATCTATGTTGAGATTCAGCGAGTCAGAAACACGTTTCTTCTTGGAGCTGGGTTGGGATATTCCCGAGTGAATGGGACCATAGGCTGTACAGAGAAATATCTGCTTCTAAAACCAAAACGGAGCTACCTAACTGAATGGTTGTCAATGTGTGCATTCAACTGACAGAGTTAAACTCACGTGTGGATTCAGCGGTTTGCAAACCATTTCTGTGCAGAATCCCGAAACCGGTATGTCCAGCCCAATGCCGGCATACGTACTAAACAGCAGGAAACTTCGTCTAAGACTCAGGAGAAACGTTTCCTTGAAACTGCTCTGCTGTGCCTTCGTTCACCTAAGAGAGTTGAATCTATGTTGAGATTCAGCGAGTCAGATACACGTTTCTTCTAGGAGGTGCGTTGGGATATTCCCGAGTGAATGGGACCATAGGCTGTACAGAGAAATATCTGCTTCTAAATCCAAAAGTGTGCTATCAAACTGAATGGTTGTCAATGTGTGCATTCAACTGACAGAGTTAAACTCACGTGTGGATTCAGCGGTTTGCAAACCCTTTCTGTGCAGAATCCCAAAACCGGTATTTCCAGCCCAATGCCGGCATCCGTACTAAACAGCAGGAAACTTCGTCTAAAACTCAGGAGAAACGTTTCCTTGAAACTGCTCTGCTGTGCGTTCGATCACCTAAGAGAGTTGAATCTATGTTGAGATTCAGCGAGTCAGAAACACGTTTTTTCTAGGAGGTGCGTTGGGATATTCCCGAGTGAATGGGACCATAGGATGTACAGAGAAATATCTGCTCCTACAACCAAAAGGTTGGTATCTAACTGAATGGTTGTCAATGTGTGCATTCAACTGACAGAGTTAAACTCACGTGTGGATTCAGCGGTTTACAAACCCTTTCTGTGCAGAATCCTAAAACCGGTAATACCAGCTCAATGCCGGCATCCGTACTAAACAGCAGGAAACTTCGTCTAAAACTCAGGAGAAACGTTTCCTTGAAACTGCACTGCTGTGCGTTCGATCACCTAAGAGAGTTGAATCTATGTTGAGATTCAGCGAGTCAGAAACACGTTTCTTCTTGGAGCTGCGTTGGGATATTCCCGAGTGAATGGGACCATAGGCTGTACAGAGAAATATCTGCTTCTAAAACCAAAACGGAGCTACCTAACTGAATGGTTGTGAATGTGTGCATTCAACTGACAGAGTTAAACTCACGTGTGGATTCAGCGGTTTGCAAACCCTTTCTGTGCAGAATCCCAAAACCGGTATTTCCAGCCCAATGCCGGCATACCTACTAAATAGCAGGAAACTTCGTCTAAGACTCAGGAGAAACGTTTCCTTGAAACTGCTCTGCTGTGCGTTCGATCACCTAAGAGAGTTGAATCTATGTTGAGATTCAGCGAGTCAGAAACACGTTTTTTCTAGGAGGTGCGTTGGGATATTCCCGAGTGAATGTTACCATAGGCTGTACAGAGAAATATCTGCTCCTACAACCAAAAGGGTGGTATCTAACTGAATGGTTGTCAATGTGTGCATTCAACTGACAGAGTTAAACTCACGTGTGGATTCAGCGGTTTACAAACCATTTCTGTGCAGAATCCCAAAACCGGTAATACCAGCTCAATGCCGGCATCCGTACTAAACAGCAGGAAACTTCGTCTAAAACTCAGGAGAAACGTTTCCTTGAAACTGCTCTGCTGTGCGTTCGTTCACCTAAGAGAGTTGAATCTATGTTGAGATTCAGCGAGTCAGAAACACGTTTCTTCTTGGAGCTGCGTTGGGATATTCCCGAGTGAATGGGACCATAGGCTGTACAGAGAAATATCTGCTTCTAAAACCAAAACAGAGCTACCTAACTGAATGGTTGTCAATGTGTGCATTCAACTGACAGAGTTAAACTCACGTGTGGATTCAGCGGTTTGCAAACCCTTTCTGTGCAGAATCCCAAAACCGGTATTTCCAGCCCAATGCCGGCATACGAACTAAACAGCAGGAAACTTCGTCTAAAACTCAGGAGAAACGTTTCCTTGAAACTGCTCTGCTGTGCGTTCGATCACCTAAGAGAGTTGAATCTATGTTGAGATTCAGCGAGTCAGAAACACGTTTCTTCTAGGAGCTGCGTTGGGATATTCCCGAGTGAATGGGACCATAGGCTGTACAGAGAAATATCTGCTTCTAAAACCAAAACGGAGCTATCTAAGTGAATCGTTGTGAATGTGTGCATTCAACTGACAGAGTTAAACTCACGTGTGGATTCAGCGGTTTGCAAACCCTTTCTGTGCAGAATCCCAAAACCGGTATTTCCAGCCCAATGCCGGCATCCGTACTAAACAGCAGGAAACTTCGTCTAAAACTCAGGAGAAACGTTTCCTTGAAACTGCTCTGCTGTGCGTTCGATCACCTAAGAGAGTTGAATCTATGTTGAGATTCAGCGAGTCAGAAACACGTTTTTTCTAGGAGGTGCGTTGGGATATTCCCGAGTGAATGGGACCATAGGCTGTACAGAGAAATATCTGCTCCTACAACCAAAAGTGTGGTATCTAACTGAATGGTTGTCAATGTGTGCATTCAACTGACAGAGTTAAACTCACGTTTGGATTCAGCGGTTTACAAACCCTTTCTGTGCAGGATCCCAAAACCGGTAATACCAGCTCAATGCCGGCATCCGTACTAAACAGCAGGAAACTTCGTCTAAAACTCAGGAGAAACGTTTCCTTGAAACTGCACTGCTGTGCGTTCGATCACCTAAGAGAGTTGAATCTATGTTGAGATTCAGCGAGTCAGAAACACGTTTCTTCTAGGAGCTGCGTTGGGATATTCCCGAGTGAATGGGACCATAGGCTGTACAGAGAAATATCTGCTTCTAAAACCAAAACGGAGCTACCTAACTAAATGGTTGTCAATGTGTGCATTCAACTGACAGAGTTAAACTCACGTGTGGATTCAGCGGTTTGCAAACCCTTTCTGTGCAGAATCCCAAAACCGGTATTTCCAGCCCAATGCCGGCATACGTACTAAATAGCAGGAAACTTCGTCTAAGACTCAGGAGAAACGTTTCCTTGAAACTGCTCTGCTGTGCGTTCCATCACCTAAGAGAGTTGAATCTATGTTGAGATTCAGCGAGTCAGAAACACGTTTTTTCTAGGAGGTGCGTTGGGATATTCCCGAGTGAATGTTACCATAGGCTGTACAGAGAAATATCTGCTCCTACAACCAAAAGGGTGGTATCTAACTGAATGGTTGTCAATGTGTGCATTCAACTGACAGAGTTAAACTCACGTTTGGATTCAGCGGTTTACAATCCCTTTCTGTGCAGAATCCCAAAACCGGAAATACCAGCTCAATGCCGGCATCCGTACTAAACAGCAGGAAACTTCGTCTAAAACTCAGGAGAAACGTTTCCTTGAAACTGCTCTGCTGTGCGTTCGTTCACCTAAGAGAGTTGAATCTATGTTGAGATTCAGCGAGTCAGAAACTCGTTTCTTCTTGGAGCTGCGTTGGGATATTCCCGAGTGAATGGGACCATAGGCTGTACAGAGAAATATCTGCTTCTAAAACCAAAACGGAGCTACCTAACTGAATGGTTGTCAATGTGTGCATTCAACTGACAGAGTTAAACTCACGTGTGGATTCAGCGGTTTGCAAACACTTTCTGTGCAGAATCCCAAAAGCGGTATGTCCAGCCCAATGCCGGCATCCGTACTAAACAGCAGGAAACTTCGTCTAAAACTCAGGAGAAACGTTTCCTTGAAACTGCTCTGCTGTGCGTTCGTTCACCTAAGAGAGTTGAATCTATGTTGAGATTCAGCGAGTCAGAAACACGTTTCTTCTTGGAGCTGCGTTGGGATATTCCCGAGTGAATGGGACCATAGGCTGTACAGAGAAATATCTGCTTCTAAAACCAAAACGGAGCTACCTAACTGAATGGTTGTCAATGTGTGCATTCAACTGACAGAGTTAAACTCACGTGTGGATTCAGCGGTTTGCAAACCCTTTCTGTGCAGAATCCCAAAACCGGTATTTCCAGCCCAATGCCGGCATACGAACTAAACAGCAGGAAACTTCGTCTAAGACTCAGGAGAAACGTTTCCTTGAAACTGCTCTGCTGTGCCTTCGTTCACCTAAGAGAGTTGAATCTATGTTGAGATTCAGCGAGTAGGAAACACGTTTCTTCTAGGAGCTGCGTTGGGATATTCCCGAGTGAATGGGACCATAGGCTGTACAGAGAAATATCTGCTTCTAAAACCAAAACGGAGCTATCTAACTGAATGGTTGTCAATGTGTGCATTCAACTGACAGAGTTAAACTCACGTGTGGATTCAGCGGTTTGCAAACCCTTTCTGTGCAGAATCCCAAAACCGGTATTTCCAGCCCAATGCCGGCATCCGTACTAAACAGCAGGAAACTTCGTCTAAAACTCAGGAGAAACGTTTCCTTGAAACTGCTCTGCTGTGCGTTCGATCACCTAAGAGAGTTGAATCTATGTTGAGATTCAGCGAGTCAGAAACACGTTTTTTCTAGGAGGTGCGTTGGGATATTCCCGAGTGAATGGGACCATAGGCTGTACAGAGAAATATCTGCTCCTACAACCAAAAGGGTGGTATCTAACTGAATGGTTGTCAATGTGTGCATTCAACTGACAGAGTTAAACTCACGTTTGGATTCAGCGGTTTACAAACCCTTTCTGTGCAGGATCCCAAAACCGGTAATACCAGCTCAATGCCGGCATCCGTACTAAACAGCAGGAAACTTCGTCTAAAACTCAGGAGAAACGTTTCCTTGAAACTGCTCTGCTGTGCGTTCGTTCACCTAAGAGAGTTGAATCTATGTTGAGATTCAGCGAGTCAGAAACACGTTTATGCTAGGAGCTGCGTTGGGATATTCCCGAGTGAATGGGACCATAGGCTGTACAGAGAAATATCTGCTTCTAAAACCAAAACGGAGCTATCTAAGTGAATGGTTGTCAATGTGTGCATTCAACTGACAGAGATAAACTCACGTGTGGATTCAGCGGTTTGCAAACCATTTCTGTGCAGAATCCCAAAACCGGTATGTCCAGCCCAATGCCGGCATCCGTACTAAACAGCAGGAAACTTCGTCTAAAACTCAGGAGAAACGTTTCCTTGAAACTGCTCTGCTGCGCGTTCGTTCACCTAAGAGAGTTGAATCTATGTTGAGATTCAGCGAGTCAGAAACACGTTTCTTCTTGGAGCTGCGTTGGGATATTCCCGAGTGAATGGGACCATAGGCTGTACAGAGAAATATCTGCTTCTAAAACCAAAACGGAGCTACCTAACTGAATGGTTGTCAATGTGTGCATTCAACTGACAGAGTTAAACTCACGTGTGGATTCAGCGGTTTGCAAACCCTTTCTGTGCAGAATCCCAAAACCGGTATTTCCAGCCCAATGCCGGCATACGTACTAAACAGCAGGAAACTTCGTCTAAGACTCAGGAGAAACGTTTCCTTGAAACTGCTCTGCTGTGCCTTCGTTCACCTAAGAGAGTTGAATCTATGTTGAGATTCAGCGAGTCAGAAACACGTTTCTTCTAGGAGGTGCGTTGGGATATTCCCGAGTGAATGGGACCATAGGCTGTACAGAGAAATATCTGCTTCTAAATCCAAAAGTGTGCTATCAAACTGAATGGTTGTCAATGTGTGCATTCAACTGACAGAGTTAAACTCACGTGTGGATTCAGCGGTTTGCAAACCCTTTCTGTGCAGAATCCCAAAACCGGTATGTCCAGCCCAATGACGGCATCCGTACTAAACAGCAGGAAACTTCGTCTAAAACTCAGGAGAAACGTTTCCTTGAAACTGCTCTGCTGTGCGTTCGTTCACCTAAGAGAGTTGAATCTATGTTGAGATTCAGCGAGTCAGAAACACGTTTCTTCTTGGAGCTGCGTTGGGATATTCCCGAGTGAATGGGACCATAGGCTGTACAGAGAAATATCTGCTTCTAAAACCAAAACGGAGCTACCTAACTGAATGGTTGTCAATGTGTGCATTCATCTGACAGAGTTAAACTCACGTGTGGATTCAGCGGTTTGCAAACCCTTTCTGTGCAGAATCCCAAAACCGGTATGTCCAGCCCAATGACGGCATCCGTACTAAACAGCAGGAAACTTCGTCTAAAACTCAGGAGAAACGTTTCCTTGAAACTGCTCTGCTGTGCGTTCGATCACCTAAGAGAGTTGAATCTATGTTGAGATTCAGCGAGTCAGAAACACGTTTTTTCTAGGAGGTGCGTTGCGATATTCCCGAGTGAATGGGACCATAGGCTGTACAGAGAAATATCTGCTTCTAAAACCAAAACGGAGCTATGTAAGTGAATGGTTGTCAATGTGTGCATTCAACTGACAGAGTTAAACTCACGTGTGGATTCAGCGGTTTGCAAACCATTTCTGTGCAGAATCCCAAAACCGGTATGTCCAGCCCAATGCCGGCATCCGTACTAAACAGCAGGAAACTTCGTCTAAAACTCAGGAGAAACGTTTCCTTGAAACTGCTCTGCTGTGCGTTCGTTGACCTAAGAGAGTTGAATCTATGTTGAGATTCAGCGAGTCAGAAACACGTTTTTTCTAGGAGGTGCGTTGGGATATTCCCGAGTGAATGTTACCATAGGCTGTACAGAGAAATATCTGCTCCTACAACCAAAAGGGTGGTATCTAACTGAATGGTTGTCAATGTGTGCATTCAACTGACAGAGTTAAACTCACGTTTGGATTCAGCGGTTTACAATCCCTTTCTGTGCAGAATCCCAAAACCGGAAATACCAGCTCAATGCCGGCATCCGTACTAAACAGCAGGAAACTTCGTCTAAAACTCAGGAGAAACGTTTCCTTGAAACTGCTCTGCTGTGCGTTCGTTCACCTAAGAGAGTTGAATCTATGTTGAGATTCAGCGAGTCAGAAACTCGTTTCTTCTTGGAGCTGCGTTGGGATACTCCCGAGTGAATGGGACCATAGGCTGTACAGAGAAATATCTGCTTCTAAAACCAAAACGGAGCTACCTAACTGAATGGTTGTCAATGTGTGCATTCAACTGACAGAGTTAAACTCACGTGTGGATTCAGCGGTTTGCAAACACTTTCTGTGCAGAATCCCAAAAGCGGTATGTCCAGCCCAATGCCGGCATCCGTACTAAACAGCAGGAAACTTCGTCTAAAACTCAGGAGAAACGTTTCCTTGAAACTGCTCTGCTGTGCGTTCGTTCACCTAAGAGAGTTGAATCTATGTTGAGATTCAGCGAGTCAGAAACACGTTTCTTCTTTGAGCTGCGTTGGGATATTCCCGAGTGAATGGGACCATAGGCTGTACAGAGAAATATCTGCTTCTAAAACCAAAACGGAGCTACCTAACTGAATGGTTGTCAATGTGTGCATTCAACTGACAGAGTTAAACTCACGTGTGGATTCAGCGGTTTGCAAACCCTTTCTGTGCAGAATCCCAAAACCGGTATTTCCAGCCCAATGCCGGCATACGAACTAAACAGCAGGAAACTTCGTCTAAGACTCAGGAGAAACGTTTCCTTGAAACTGCTCTGCTGTGCCTTCGTTCACCTAAGAGAGTTGAATCTATGTTGAGATTCAGCGAGTCAGAAACACGTTTCTTCTAGGAGCTGCGTTGGGATATTCCCGAGTGAATGGGACCATAGGATGTACAGAGAAATATCTGCTTCTAAAACCAAAACGGAGCTATCTAACTGAATGGTTGTCAATGTGTGCATTCAACTGACAGAGTTAAACTCACGTGTGGATTCAGCGGTTTGCAAACCATTTCTGTGCAGAATCCCAAAACCGGTATGTCCAGCCCAATGCCGGCATCCGTACTAAACAGCAGGAAACTTCGTCTAAAACTCAGGAGAAACGTTTCCTTGAAACTGCTCTGCTGCGCGTTCGTTCACCTAAGAGAGTTGAATCTATGTTGAGATTCAGCGAGTCAGAAACACGTTTCTTCTTGGAGCTGCGTTGGGATATTCCCGAGTGAATGGGACCATAGGCTGTACAGAGAAATATCTGCTTCTAAAACCAAAACGGAGCTACCTAACTGAATGGTTGTCAATGTGTGCATTCAACTGACAGAGTTAAACTCACGTGTGGATTCAGCGGTTTGCAAACCCTTTCTGTGCAGAATCCCAAAACCGGTATTTCCAGCCCAATGCCGGCATACGTACTAAACAGCAGGAAACTTCGTCTAAGACTCAGGAGAAACGTTTCCTTGAAACTGCTCTGCTGTGCCTTCGTTCACCTAAGAGAGTTGAATCTATGTTGAGATTCAGCGAGTCAGAAACACGTTTCTTCTAGGAGGTGCGTTGGGATATTCCCGAGTGAATGGGACCATAGGCTGTACAGAGAAATATCTGCTTCTAAATCCAAAAGTGTGCTATCAAACTGAATGGTTGTCAATGTGTGCATTCAACTGACAGAGTTAAACTCACGTGTGGATTCAGCGGTTTGCAAACCCTTTCTGTGCAGAATCCCAAAACCGGTATGTCCAGCCCAATGACGGCATCCGTACTAAACAGCAGGAAACTTCGTCTAAAACTCAGGAGAAACGTTTCCTTGAAACTGCTCTGCTGTGCGTTCGTTCACCTAAGAGAGTTGAATCTATGTTGAGATTCAGCGAGTCAGAAACACGTTTCTTCTTGGAGCTGCGTTGGGATATTCCCGAGTGAATGGGACCATAGGCTGTACAGAGAAATATCTGCTTCTAAAACCAAAACGGAGCTACCTAACTGAATGGTTGTCAATGTGTGCATTCATCTGACAGAGTTAAACTCACGTGTGGATTCAGCGGTTTGCAAACCCTTTCTGTGCAGAATCCCAAAACCGGTATGTCCAGCCCAATGACGGCATCCGTACTAAACAGCAGGAAACTTCGTCTAAAACTCAGGAGAAACGTTTCCTTGAAACTGCTCTGCTGTGCGTTCGATCACCTAAGAGAGTTGAATCTATGTTGAGATTCAGCGAGTCAGAAACACGTTTTTTCTAGGAGGTGCGTTGCGATATTCCCGAGTGAATGGGACCATAGGCTGTACAGAGAAATATCTGCTTCTAAAACCAAAACGGAGCTATGTAAGTGAATGGTTGTCAATGTGTGCATTCAACTGACAGAGTTAAACTCACGTGTGGATTCAGCGGTTTGCAAACCATTTCTGTGCAGAATCCCAAAACCGGTATGTCCAGCCCAATGCCGGCATCCGTACTAAACAGCAGGAAACTTCGTCTAAAACTCAGGAGAAACGTTTCCTTGAAACTGCTCTGCTGTGCGTTCGTTGACCTAAGAGAGTTGAATCTATGTTGAGATTCAGCGAGTCAGAAACACGTTTTTTCTAGGAGGTGCGTTGGGATATTCCCGAGTGAATGTTACCATAGGCTGTACAGAGAAATATCTGCTCCTACAACCAAAAGGGTGGTATCTAACTGAATGGTTGTCAATGTGTGCATTCAACTGACAGAGTTAAACTCACGTTTGGATTCAGCGGTTTACAATCCCTTTCTGTGCAGAATCCCAAAACCGGAAATACCAGCTCAATGCCGGCATCCGTACTAAACAGCAGGAAACTTCGTCTAAAACTCAGGAGAAACGTTTCCTTGAAACTGCTCTGCTGTGCGTTCGTTCACCTAAGAGAGTTGAATCTATGTTGAGATTCAGCGAGTCAGAAACTCGTTTCTTCTTGGAGCTGCGTTGGGATACTCCCGAGTGAATGGGACCATAGGCTGTACAGAGAAATATCTGCTTCTAAAACCAAAACGGAGCTACCTAACTGAATGGTTGTCAATGTGTGCATTCAACTGACAGAGTTAAACTCACGTGTGGATTCAGCGGTTTGCAAACACTTTCTGTGCAGAATCCCAAAAGCGGTATGTCCAGCCCAATGCCGGCATCCGTACTAAACAGCAGGAAACTTCGTCTAAAACTCAGGAGAAACGTTTCCTTGAAACTGCTCTGCTGTGCGTTCGTTCACCTAAGAGAGTTGAATCTATGTTGAGATTCAGCGAGTCAGAAACACGTTTCTTCTTTGAGCTGCGTTGGGATATTCCCGAGTGAATGGGACCATAGGCTGTACAGAGAAATATCTGCTTCTAAAACCAAAACGGAGCTACCTAACTGAATGGTTGTCAATGTGTGCATTCAACTGACAGAGTTAAACTCACGTGTGGATTCAGCGGTTTGCAAACCCTTTCTGTGCAGAATCCCAAAACCGGTATTTCCAGCCCAATGCCGGCATACGAACTAAACAGCAGGAAACTTCGTCTAAGACTCAGGAGAAACGTTTCCTTGAAACTGCTCTGCTGTGCCTTCGTTCACCTAATAGAGTTGAATCTATGTTGAGATTCAGCGAGTCAGAAACACGTTTCTTCTAGGAGCTGCGTTGGGATATTCCCGAGTGAATGGGACCATAGGATGTACAGAGAAATATCTGCTTCTAAAACCAAAACGGAGCTATCTAACTGAATGGTTGTCAATGTGTGCATTCAACTGACAGAGTTAAACTCACGTGTGGATTCAGCGGTTTGCAAACCCTTTCTGTGCAGAATCCCAAAACCGGTATTTCCAGCCCAATGCCGGCATCCGTACTAAACAGCAGGAAACTTCGTCTAAAACTCAGGAGAAACGTTTCCTTGAAACTGCTCTGCTGTGCGTTCGATCACCTAAGAGAGTTGAATCTATGTTGAGATTCAGCGAGTCAGAAACACGTTTTTTCTAGGAGGTGCGTTGGGATATTCCCGAGTGAATGGGACCATAGGCTGTACAGAGAAATATCTGCTCCTACAACCAAAAGGGTGGTATCTAACTGAATGGTTGTCAATGTGTGCATTCAACTGACAGAGTTAAACTCACGTTTGGATTCAGCGGTTTACAAACCCTTTCTGTGCAGGATCCCAAAACCGGTAATACCAGCTCAATGCCGGCGTCCGTACTAAACAGCAGGAAACTTCGTCTAAAACTCAGGAGAAACGTTTCCTTGAAACTGCTCTGCTGTGCGTTCGTTCACCTAAGAGAGTTGAAACTATGTTGAGATTCAGCGAGTCAGAAACACGTTTATGCTAGGAGCTGCGTTGGGATATTCCCGAGTGAATGGGACCATAGGCTGTACAGAGAAATATCTGCTTCTAAAACCAAAACGGAGCTATCTAAGTGAATGGTTGTCAATGTGTGCATTCAACTGACAGAGATAAACTCACGTGTGGATTCAGCGGTTTGCAAACCATTTCTGTGCAGAATCCCAAAACCGGTATGTCCAGCCCAATGCCGGCATCCGTACTAAACAGCAGGAAACTTCGTCTAAAACTCAGGAGAAACGTTTCCTTGAAACTGCTCTGCTGTGCGTTCGTTCACCTAAGAGAGTTGAATCTATGTTGAGATTCAGCGAGTCAGAAACACGTTTCTTCTTGGAGCTGCGTTGGGATATTCCCGAGTGAATGGGACCATAGGCTGTACAGAGAAATATCTGCTTCTAAAACCAAAACGGAGCTACCTAACTGAATGGTTGTCAATGTGTGCATTCAACTGACAGAGTTAAACTCACGTGTGGATTCAGCGGTTTGCAAACCCTTTCTGTGCAGAATCCCAAAACCGGTATTTCCAGCCCAATGCCGGCATACGTACTAAACAGCAGGAAACTTCGTCTAAGACTCAGGAGAAACGTTTCCTTGAAACTGCTCTGCTGTGCCTTCGTTCACCTAAGAGAGTTGAATCTATGTTGAGATTCAGCGAGTCAGAAACACGTTTCTTCTAGGAGGTGCGTTGGGATATTCCCGAGTGAATGGGACCATAGGCTGTACAGAGAAATATCTGCTTCTAAATCCAAAAGTGTGCTATCAAACTGAATGGTTGTCAATGTGTGCATTCAACTGACAGAGTTAAACTCACGTGTGGATTCAGCGGTTTGCAAACCCTTTCTGTGCAGAATCCCAAAACCGGTATGTCCAGCCCAATGACGGCATCCGTACTAAACAGCAGGAAACTTCGTCTAAAACTCAGGAGAAACGTTTCCTTGAAACTGCTCTGCTGTGCGTTCGTTCACCTAAGAGAGTTGAATCTATGTTGAGATTCAGCGAGTCAGAAACACGTTTCTTCTTGGAGCTGCGTTGGGATATTCCCGAGTGAATGGGACCATAGGCTGTACAGAGAAATATCTGCTTCTAAAACCAAAACGGAGCTACCTAACTGAATGGTTGTCAATGTGTGCATTCAACTGACAGAGTTAAACTCACGTGTGGATTCAGCGGTTTGCAAACCCTTTCTGTGCAGAATCCCAAAACCGGTATGTCCAGCCCAATGCCGGCATCCATACTAAACAGCAGGAAACTTCGTCTAAAACTCAGGAGAAACGTTTCCTTGAAACTGCTCTGCTGTGCGTTCGTTCACCTAAGAGAGTTGAATCTATGTTGAGATTCAGCGAGTCAGAAACACGTTTCTTCTAGGAGCTGCGTTGGGATATTCCCGAGTGAATGGGACCATAGGCTGTACAGAGAAATATATGCTTCTAAAACCAAAATTGTGCTATCAAACTGAATGGTTGTCAATGTGTGCATTCAACTGACAGAGTTAAACTCACGTGTGGATTCAGCGGTTTGCAAACCCTTTCTGTGCAGAATCCCAAAACCGGTATTTCCAGCCCAATGCCGGCATACGTACTAAACAGCAGGAAACTTCGTCTAAAACTCAGGAGAAACGTTTCCTTGAAACTGCTCTGCTGTGCGATCTTTCACCTAAGAGAGTTGAAACTATGTTGAGATTCAGCGAGTCAGAAACACGTTTCTTCTAGGAGCTGCGTTGGGATATTCCCGAGTGAATGGGACCATAGGCTGTACAGAGAAATATCTGCTTCTAAAACCAAAACGGAGCTATCTAACTGAATGGTTGTCAATGTGTGCATTCAACTGACAGAGTTAAACTCACGTGTGGATTCAGCGGTTTGCAAACCCTTTCTGTGCAGAATCCCAAAACCGGTATTTCCAGCCCAATGCCGGCATACGTACTAAACAGCAGGAAACTTCGTCTAAAACTCAGGAGAAACGTTTCCTTGAAACTGCTCTGCTGTGCTTTCGTTCACCTAAGAGAGTTGAATCTATGCTGAGATTCAGCGAGTCAGAAACACGTTTCTTCTAGGAGCTGCGTTGGGATATTCCCGAGTGAATGGGACCATAGGCTGTACAGAGAAATATCTGCTTCTAAAACCAAAACGGAGCTATCTAAGTGAATCGTTGTGAATGTGTGCATTCAACTGACAGAGTTAAACTCACGTGTGGATTCAGCTGTTTGCAAACCCTTTCTGTGCAGAATCCCAAAACCGGTATTTCCAGCCCAATGCCGGCATACGTACTAAACAGCAGGAAACTTCGTCTAAAACTCAGGAGAAACGTTTCCTTGAAACTGCTCTGCTGTGCGTTCGATCACCTAAGAGAGTTGAATCTATGTTGAGATTCAGCGAGTCAGAAACACGTTTTTTCTAGGAGGTGCGTTGGGATATTCCCGAGTGAATGGGACCATAGGCTGTACAGAGAAATATCTGCTCCTACAACCAAAAGGTTGGTATCTAACTGAATGGTTGTCAATGTGTGCATTCAACTGACAGAGTTAAACTCACGTGTGGATTCAGCGGTTTACAAACTCTTTCTGTGCAGAATCCCAAAACCGGTAATACCAGCTCAATGCCGGCATCCGTACTAAACAGCAGGAAACTTCGTCTAAAACTCAGGAGAAACGTTTCCTTGAAACTGCACTGCTGTGCGTTCGATCACCTAAGAGAGTTGAATCTATCTTGAGATTCAGCGAGTCAGAAACACGTTTCTTCTAGGAGCTGCGTTGGGATATTCCCGAGTGAATGGGACCATAGGCTGTACAGAGAAATATCTGCTTCTAAAACCAAAACGGAGCTACCTAACTGATTGGTTGTCAATGTGTGCATTCAATTGACAGAGTTAAACTCACGTGTGGATTCAGCGGTTTGCAAACCCTTTCTGTGCAGAATCCCAAAACCGGTATTTCCAGCCCAATGCCGGCATACGTACTAAATAGCAGGAAACTTCGTCTAAGACACAGGAGAAACGTTTCCTTGAAACTGCTCTGCTGTGCGTTCGATCACCTAAGAGAGTTGAATCTATGTTGAGATTCAGCGAGTCAGAAACACGTTTTTTCTAGGAGGTGCGTAGGGATATTCCCGAGTGAATGTTACCATAGGCTGTACAGAGAAATCTCTGCTCCTACAACCAAAAGGGTGGTATCTAACTGAATGGCTGTCAATGTGTGCATTCAACTGACAGAGTTAAACTCACGTGTGGATTCAGCGGTTTACAAACCATTTCTGTGCAGAATCCCAAAACCGGTAATACCAGCTCAATGCTGGCATCCGTACTAAACAGCAGGAAACTTCGTCTAAAACTCAGGAGAAACGTTTCCTTGAAACTGCTCTGCTGTGCGTTCGTTCACCTAAGAGAGTTGAATCTATGTTGAGATTCAGCGAGTCAGAAACACGTTTCTTCTTGGAGCTGCGTTGGGATATTCCCGAGTGAATGGGACCATAGGCTGTACAGAGAAATATCTGCTTCTAAAACCAAAACGGAGCTACCTAACTGAATGGTTGTCAATGTGTGCATTCAACTGACAGAGTTAAACTCACGTGTGGATTCAGCGGTTTGCAAACCCTTTCTGTGCAGAATCCCAAAACCGGTAATACCAGCTCAATGCCGGCATCCGTACTAAACAGCAGGAAACTTCGTCTAAAACTCAGGAGAAACGTTTCCTTGAAACTGCTCTGCTGTGCGTTCGTTCACCTAAGAGAGTTGAAACTATGTTGAGATTCAGCGAGTCAGAAACACGTTTATGCTAGGAGCTGCGTTGGGATATTCCCGAGTGAATGGGACCATAGGCTGTACAGAGAAATATCTGCTTCTAAAACCAAAACGGAGCTATCTAACTGAATGGTTGTCAATGTGTGCATTCAACTGACAGAGTTAAACTCACGTTTGGATTCAGCGGTTTACAAACCCTTTCTGTGCAGGATCCCAAAACCGGTAATACCAGCTCAATGCCGGCATCCGTACTAAACAGCAGGAAACTTCGTCTAAAACTCAGGAGAAACGTTTCCTTGAAACTGCTCTGCTGTGCGTTCGTTCACCTAAGAGAGTTGAAACTATGTTGAGATTCAGCGAGTCAGAAACACGTTTATGCTAGGAGCTGCGTTGGGATATTCCCGAGTGAATGGGACCATAGGCTGTACAGAGAAATATCTGCTTCTAAAACCAAAACGGAGCTATCTAAGTGAATGGTTGTCAATGTGTGCATTCAACTGACAGAGATAAACTCACGTGTGGATTCAGCGTTTTGCAAACCATTTCTGTGCAGAATCCCAAAACCGGTATGTCCAGCCCAATGCCGGCATCCGTACTAAACAGCAGGAAACTTCGTCTAAAACTCAGGAGAAACGTTTCCTTGAAACTGCTCTGCTGTGCGTTCGTTCACCTAAGAGAGTTGAATCTATGTTGAGATTCAGCGAGTCAGAAACACGTTTCTTCTTGGAGCTGCGTTGGGATATTCCCGAGTGAATGGGACCATAGGCTGTACAGAGAAATATCTGCTTCTAAAACCAAAACGGAGCTATCTAACTGAATGGTTGTCAATGTGTGCATTCAACTGACAGAGTTAAACTCACGTTTGGATTCAGCGGTTTACAAACCCTTTCTGTGCAGGATCCCAAAACCGGTAATACCAGCTCAATGCCGGCATCCGTACTAAACAGCAGGAAACTTCGTCTAAAACTCAGGAGAAACGTTTCCTTGAAACTGCTCTGCTGTGCGTTCGTTCACCTAAGAGAGTTGAAACTATGTTGAGATTCAGCGAGACAGAAACACGTTTATGCTAGGAGCTGCGTTGGGATATTCCCGAGTGAATGGGACCATAGGCTGTACAGAGAAATATCTGCTTCTAAAACCAAAACGGAGCTATCTAAGTGAATGGTTGTCAATGTGTGCATTCAACTGACAGAGATAAACTCACGTGTGGATTCAGCGTTTTGCAAACCATTTCTGTGCAGAATCCCAAAACCGGTATGTCCAGCCCAATGCCGGCATCCGTACTAAACAGCAGGAAACTTCGTCTAAAACTCAGGAGAAACGTTTCCTTGAAACTGCTCTGCTGTGCGTTCGTTCACCTAAGAGAGTTGAATCTATGTTGAGATTCAGCGAGTCAGAAACACGTTTCTTCTTGGAGCTGCGTTGGGATATTCCCGAGTGAATGGGACCATAGGCTGTACAGAGAAATATCTTCTTCTAAAACCAAAACGGAACTATCTAACTGAATCGTTGTGAATGTGTGCATTCAACTGACAGAGTTAAACTCACGTGTGGATTCAGCGGTTTGCAAACCCTTTCTGTGCAGAATCCCAAAACCGGTATTTCCAGCCCAATGCCGGCATACGTACTAAACAGCAGGAAACTTCGTCTAAGACTCAGGAGAAACGTTTCCTTGAAACTGCTCTGCTGTGCCTTCGTTCACCTAAGAGAGTTGAATCTATGTTGAGATTCAGCGAGTCAGAAACACGTTTCTTCTAGGAGGTGCGTTGGGATATTCCCGAGTGAATGGGACCATAGGCTGTACAGAGAAATATCTGCTTCTAAATCCAAAAGTGTGCTATCAAACTGAATGGTTGTCAATGTGTGCATTCAACTGACAGAGTTAAACTCACGTGTGGATTCAGCGGTTTGCAAACCCTTTCTGTGCAGAATCCCAAAACCGGTATGTCCAGCCCAATGCCGGCATCCGTACTAAACAGCAGGAAACTTCGTCTAAAACTCAGGAGAAACGTTTCCTTGAAACTGCTCTGCTGTGCGTTCGTTCACCTAAGAGAGTTGAATCTATGTTGAGATTCAGCGAGTCAGAAACACGTTTCTTCTTGGAGCTGCGTTGGGATATTCCCGAGTGAATGGGACCATAGGCTGTACAGAGAAATATCTGCTTCTAAAACCAAAACGGAGCTACCTAACTGAATGGTTGTCAATGTGTGCATTCAACTGACAGAGTTAAACTCACGTGTGGATTCAGCGGTTTGCAAACCCTTTCTGTGCAGAATCCCAAAACCGGTATTTCCAGCCCAATGCCGGCATACGAACTAAACAGCAGGAAACTTCGTCTAAGACTCAGGAGAAACGTTTCCTTGAAACTGCTCTGCTGTGCCTTCGTTCACCTAAGAGAGTTGAATCTATGTTGAGATTCAGCGAGTCAGAAACACGTTTCTTCTAGGAGCTGCGTTGGGATATTCCCGAGTGAATGGGACCATAGGCTGTACAGAGAAATATCTGCTTCTAAAACCAAAACGGAGCTATCTAACTGAATGGTTGTCAATGTGTGCATTCAACTGACAGAGTTAAACTCACGTTTGGATTCAGCGGTTTGCAAACCCTTTCTGTGCAGAATCCCAAAACCGGTATTTCCAGCCCAATGCCGGCATCCGTACTAAACAGCAGGAAACTTCGTCTAAAACTCAGGAGAAACGTTTCCTTGAAACTGCTCTGCTGTGCGTTCGATCACCTAAGAGAGTTGAATCTATGTTGAGATTCAGCGAGTCAGAAACACGTTTTTTCTAGGAGGTGCGTTGGGATATTCCCGAGTGAATGGGACCATAGGCTGTACAGAGAAATATCTGCTCCTACAACCAAAAGGGTGGTATCTAACTGAATGGTTGTCAATGTGTGCATGCAACTGACAGAGTTAAACTCACGTTTGGATTCAGCGGTTTACAAACCCTTTCTGTGCAGGATCCCAAAACCGGTAATACCAGCTCAATGCCGGCATCCGTACTAAACAGCAGGAAACTTCGTCTAAGACTCAGGAGAAACGTTTCCTTGAAACTGCTCTGCTGTGCGTTCGTTCACCTAAGAGAGTTGAAACTATGTTGAGATTCAGCGAGTCAGAAACACGTTTATGCTAGGAGCTGCGTTGGGATATTCCCGAGTGAATGGGACCATAGGCTGTACAGAGAAATATCTGCTTCTAAAACCAAAACGGAGCTATCTAACTGAATCGTTGTGAATGTGTGCATTCAACTGACAGAGTTAAACTCACGTGTGGATTCAGCGGTTTGCAAACCCTTTCTGTGCAGAATCCCAAAACCGGTATTTCCAGCCCAATGCCGGCATCCGTACTATACAGCAGGAAACTTCGTCTAAAACTCAGGAGAAACGTTTCCTTGAAACTGCTCTGCTGTGCGTTCGATCACCTAAGAGAGTTGAATCTATGTTGAGATTCAGCGAGTCAGAAACACGTTTTTTCTAGGAGGTGAGTTGGGATATTCCCGAGTGAATGGGACCATAGGCTGTACAGAGAAATATCTGCTCCTACAACCGAAAGGGTGGTATCTAACTGAATGGTTGTCAATGTGTGCATTCAACTGACAGAGTTAAACTCACGTTTGGATTCAGCGGTTTACAAACCCTTTCTGTGCAGGATCCCAAAACCGGTAATACCAGCTCAATGCCGGCATCCGTACTAAACAGCAGGAAACTTCGTCTAAAACTCAGGAGAAACGTTTCCTTGAAACTGCTCTGCTGTGCGTTCGTTCACCTAAGAGAGTTGAAACTATGTTGAGATTCAGCGAGTCAGAAACACGTTTATGCTAGGAGCTGCGTTGGGATATTCCCGAGTGAATGGGACCATAGGCTGTACAGAGAAATATCTGCTTCTAAAACCAAAACGGAGCTATCTAAGTGAATGGTTGTCAATGTGTGCATTCAACTGACAGAGATAAACTCACGTGTGGATTCAGCGGTTTGCAAACCATTTCTGTGCAGAATCCCAAAACCGGTATGTCCAGCCCAATGCCGGCATCCGTACTAAACAGCAGGAAACTTCGTCTAAAACTCAGGAGAAACGTTTCCTTGAAACTGCTCTGCTGTGCGTTCGTTCACCTAAGAGAGTTGAAACTATGTTGAGATTCAGCGAGTCAGAAACACGTTTCTTCTTGGAGCTGCGTTGGGATATTCCCGAGTGAATGGGACCATAGGCTGTACAGAGAAATATCTGCTTCTAAAACCAAAACGGAGCTGCCTAACTGAATGGTTGTCAATGTGTGCATTCAACTGACAGAGTTAAACTCACGTGTGGATTCAGCGGTTTGCAAACCCTTTCTGTGCAGAATCCCAAAACCGGTATTTCCAGCCCAATGCCGGCATACGTACTAAACAGCAGGAAACTTCGTCTAAGACTCAGGAGAAACGTTTCCTTGAAACTGCTCTGCTGTGCCTTCGTTCACCTAAGAGAGTTGAATCTATGTTGAGATTCAGCGAGTCAGAAACACGTTTTTTCTAGGAGGTGCGTTGGGATATTCCCGAGTGAATGGGACCATAGGCTGTACAGAGAAATATCTGCTCCTACAACCAAAAGGGTGGTATCTAACTGAATGGTTGTCAATGTGTGCATGCAACTGACAGAGTTAAACTCACGTTTGGATTCAGCGGTTTACAAACCCTTTCTGTGCAGGATCCCAAAACCGGTAATACCAGCTCAATGCCGGCATCCGTACTAAACAGCAGGAAACTTCGTCTAAGACTCAGGAGAAACGTTTCCTTGAAACTGCTCTGCTGTGCGTTCGTTCACCTAAGAGAGTTGAAACTATGTTGAGATTCAGCGAGTCAGAAACACGTTTATGCTAGGAGCTGCGTTGGGATATTCCCGAGTGAATGGGACCATAGGCTGTACAGAGAAATATCTGCTTCTAAAACCAAAACGGAGCTATCTAACTGAATCGTTGTGAATGTGTGCATTCAACTGACAGAGTTAAACTCACGTGTGGATTCAGCGGTTTGCAAACCCTTTCTGTGCAGAATCCCAAAACCGGTATTTCCATCCCAATGCCGGCATCCGTACTAAACAGCAGGAAACTTCGTCTAAAACTCAGGAGAAACGTTTCCTTGAAACTGCTCTGCTGTGCGTTCGATCACCAAGAGAGTTGAATCTATGTTGAGATTCAGCGAGTCAGAAACACGTTTCTTCTAGGAGCTGCGTTGGGATATTCCCGAGTGAATGGGACCATACGCTGTACAGAGAAATATCTGCTCCTACAACCAAAAGTGTGGTATCTAACTGAATGGTTGTCAATGTGTGCATTCAACTGACAGAGTTAAACTCACGTTTGGATTCAGCGGTTTACAAACCCTTTCTGTGCAGGATCCCAAAACCGGTAATACCAGCTAAATGCCGGCATCCGTACTAAACAGCAGGAAACTTCGTCTAAAACTCAGGAGAAACGTTTCCTTGAAACTGCTCTGCTGTGCGTTCGTTCACCTAAGAGAGTTGAAACTATGTTGAGATTCAGCGAGTCAGAAACACGTTTATGCTAGGAACTGCATTGGGATATTCCCGAGTGAATGGGACCATAGGTTGTACAGAGAAATATCTGCTTTTAAAACCAAAACGGAGCTATCTAACTGAATGGTTGTCAATGTGTGCATTTAACTGACAGAGTTAAACTCACGTGTGGATTCAGCGGTTTGCAAACCCTTTCTGTGCAGAATCACGAAACCGGTATTTCCAGCCCAATGCCGGCATCCGTACTAAACAGCAGGAAACTTCGTCTAAAACTCAGGAGAAACGTTTCCTTGAAACTGCTCTGCTGTGCGTTCGATCACCTAAGAGAGTTGAATCTATGTTGAGATTCAGCGAGTCAGAAACACGTTTTTTCTAGGAGGTGCGTTGGGATATTCCCGAGTGAATGGGACCATAGGCTGTACAGAGAAATATCTGCTTCTAAAACCAAAACGGAGCTATGTAAGTGAATGGTTGTCAATGTGTGCATTCAACTGACAGAGTTAAACTCACGTGTGGATTCAGCGGTTTGCAAACCCTTTCTGTGCAGAATCCCAAAACCGGTATGTCCAGCCCAATGCCGGCATCCGTACTAAACAGCAGGAAACTTCGTCTAAAACTCAGGAGAAACGTTTCCTTGAAACTGCTCTGCTGTGCGTTCGTTCACCTAAGAGAGTTGAATCTATGTTGAGATTCAGCGAGTCAGAAACACGTTTCTTCTTGGAGCTGCGTTGGGATATTCCCGAGTGAATGGGACCATAGGCTGTACAGAGAAATATCTGCTTCTAAAACCAAAACGGAGCTACCTAACTGAATGGTTGTCAATGTGTGCATTCAACTGACAGAGTTAAACTCACGTGTGGATTCAGCGGTTTGCAAACCCTTTCTGTGCAGAATCCCAAAACCGGTATTTCCAGCCCAATGCCGGCATCCGTACTAAACAGCAGGAAACTTCGTCTAAGACTCAGGAGAAACGTTTCCTTGAAACTGCTCTGCTGTGCCTTCGTTCACCTAAGAGAGTTGAATCTATGTTGAGATTCAGCGAGTCAGAAACACGTTTCTTCTAGGAGCTGCGTTGGGATATTCCCGAGTGAATGGGACCATAGGCTGTACAGAGAAATATCTGCTTCTAAATCCAAAAGTGTGCTATCAAACTGAATGGTTGTCAATGTGTGCATTCAACTGACAGAGTTAAACTCACGTGTGGATTCAGCGGTTTGCAAACCCTTTCTGTGCAGAATCCCAAAACCGGTATGTCCAGCCCAATGCCGGCATCCATACTAAACAGCAGGAAACTTCGTCTAAAACTCAGGAGAAACGTTTCCTTGAAACTGCTCTGCTGTGCGTTCGTTCACCTAAGAGAGTTGAATCTATGTTGAGATTCAGCGAGTCAGAAACACGTTTCTTCTAGGAGCTGCGTTGGGATATTCCCGAGTGAATGGGACCATAGGCTGTACAGAGAAATATCTGCTTCTAAAACCAAAAGTGTGCTATCAAACTGAATGGTTGTCAATGTGTGCATTCAACTGACAGAGTTAAACTCACGTGTGGATTCAGCGGTTTGCAAACCCTTTCTGTGCAGAATCCCAAATCCGGTATTTCCAGCCCAATGCCGGCATACGTACTAAACAGCAGGAAACTTCGTCTAAAACTCAGGAGAAACGTTTCCTTGAAACTGCTCTGCTGTGCGATCTTTCACCTAAGAGAGTTGAAACTATGTTGAGATTCAGCGAGTCAGAAACACGTTTCTTCTAGGAGCTGCGTTGGGATATTCCCGAGTGAATGGGACCATAGGCTGTACAGAGAAATATCTGCTTCTAAAACCAAAACGGAGCTATCTAACTGAATGGTTGTCAATGTGTGCATTCAACTGACAGAGTTAAACTCACGTGTGGATTCAGCGGTTTGCAAACCCTTTCTGTGCAGAATCCCAAAACCGGTATTTCCAGCCCAATGCCGGCATACGTACTAAACAGCAGGAAACTTCGTCTAAAACTCAGGAGAAACGTTTCCTTGAAACTGCTCTGCTGTGCTTTCGTTCACCTAAGAGAGTTGAATCTATGTTGAGATTCAGCGAGTCAGAAACACGTTTCTTCTAGGAGTTGCGTTGGGATATTCCCGAGTGAATGGGACCATAGGCTGTACAGAGAAATATCTGCTTCTAAAACCAAAACGGAGCTATCTAAGTGAATCGTTGTGAATGTGTGCATTCAACTGACAGAGTTAAACTCACGTGTGGATTCAGCGGTTTGCAAACCCTTTCTGTGCAGAATCCCAAAACCGGTATTTCCAGCCCAATGCCGGCATCCGTACTAAACAGCAGGAAACTTCGTCTAAAACTCAGGAGAAACGTTTCCTTGAAACTGCTCTGCTGTGCGTTCGATCACCTAAGAGAGTTGAATCTATGTTGAGATTCAGCGAGTCAGAAACACGTTTTTTCTAGGAGGTGCGTTGGGATATTCCCGAGTGAATGGGACCATAGGCTGTACAGAGAAATATCTGCTCCTACAACCAAAAGGTTGGTATCTAACTGAATGGTTGTCAATGTGTGCATTCAACTGACAGAGTTAAACTCACGTGTGGATTCAGCGGTTTACAAACCCTTTCTGTGCAGAATCCCAAAACCGGTAATACCAGCTCAATGCCGGCATCCGTACTAAAGAGCAGGAAACTTCGTCTAAAACTCAGGAGAAACGTTTCCTTGAAACTGCACTGCTGTGCGTTCGATCACCTAAGAGAGTTGAATCTATGTTGAGATTCAGCGAGTCAGAAACACGTTTCTTCTAGGAGCTGCGTTGGGATATTCCCGAGTGAATGGGACCATAGGCTGTACAGAGAAATATCTGCTTCTAAAACCAAAACGGAGCTACCTAACTGAATGGTTGTCAATGTGTGCATTCAATTGACAGAGTTAAACTCACGTGTGGATTCAGCGGTTTGCAAACCCTTTCTGTGCAGAATCCCAAAACCGGTATTTCCAGCCCAATGCCGGCATACGTACTAAATAGCAGGAAACTTCGTCTAAGACTCAGGAGAAACGTTTCCTTGAAACTGCTCTGCTGTGCGTTCGATCACCTAAGAGAGTTGAATCTATGTTGAGATTCAGCGAGTCAGAAACACGTTTTTTCTAGGAGGTGCGTTGGGATATTCCCGAGTGAATGTTACCATAGGCTGTACAGAGAAATATCTGCTCCTACAACCTAAAGGGTGGTATCTAACTGAATGGTTGTCAATGTGTGCATTCAACTGACAGAGTTAAACTCACGTGTGGATTCAGCGGTTTACAAACCATTTCTGTGCAGAATCCCAAAACCGGTAATACCAGCTCAATGTTGGCATCCGTACTAAACAGCAGGAAACTTCGTCTAAAACTCAGGAGAAACGTTTCCTTGAAACTGCTCTGCTGTGCGTTCGTTCACCTAAGAGAGTTGAATCTATGTTGAGATTCAGCGAGTCAGAAACACGTTTCTTCTTGGAGCTGCGTTGGGATATTCCCGAGTGAATGGGCCCATAGGCTGTACAGAGAAATATCTGCTTCTAAAACCAAAACGGAGCTACCTAACTGAATGGTTGTCAATGTGTGCATTCAACTGACAGAGTTAAACTCACGTGTGGATTCAGCGGTTTGCAAACCCTTTCTGTGCAGAATCCCAAAACCGGTATTTCCAGCCCAATGCCGGCATACGAACTAAACAGCAGGAAACTTCGTCTAAGACTCAGGAGAAACGTTTCCTTGAAACTGCTCTGCTGTGCCTTCGTTCACCTAAGAGAGTTGAATCTATGTTGAGATTCAGCGAGTCAGAAACACGTTTTTTCTAGAAGCTGCGTTGGGATATTCCCGAGTGAATGGGACCATAGGCTGTACAGAGAAATATCTGCTTCTAAAACCAAAACGGAGCTACCTAACTGAATGGTTGTCAATGTGTGCATTCAATTGACAGAGTTAAACTCACGTGTGGATTCAGCGGTTTGCAAACCCTTTCTGTGCAGAATCCCAAAACCGGTATTTCCAGCCCAATGCCGGCATACGTACTAAATAGCAGGAAACTTCGTCTAAGACTCAGGAGAAACGTTTCCTTGAAACTGCTCTGCTGTGCGTTCGATCACCTAAGAGAGTTGAATCTATGTTGAGATTCAGCGAGTCAGAAACACGTTTTTTCTAGGAGGTGCGTTGGGATATTCCCGAGTGAATGTTACCATAGGCTGTACAGAGAAATATCTGCTCCTACAACCAAAAGGGTGGTATCTAACTGAATGGTTGTCAATGTGTGCATTCAACTGACAGAGTTAAACTCACGTGTGGATTCAGCGGTTTCCAAACCATTTCTGTGCAGAATCCCAAAACCGGTAATACCAGCTCAATGCTGGCATCCGTACTAAACAGCAGGAAACTTCGTCTAAAACTCAGGAGAAACGTTTCCTTGAAACTGCTCTGCTGTGCGTTCGTTCACCTAAGAGAGTTGAATCTATGTTGAGATTCAGCGAGTCAGAAACACGTTTCTTCTTGGAGCTGCGTTGGGATATTCCCGAGTGAATGGGACCATAGGCTGTACAGAGAAATATCTGCTTCTAAAACCAAAACGGAGCTACCTAACTGAATGGTTGTCAATGTGTGCATTCAACTGACAGAGTTAAACTCACGTGTGGATTCAGCGGTTTGCAAACCCTTTCTGTGCAGAATCCCAAAACCGGTATTTCCAGCCCAATGCCGGCATACGTACTAAACAGCAGGAAACTTCGTCTAAAACTCAGGAGAAACGTTTCCTTGAAACTGCTCTGCTGTGCTTTCGTTCACCTAAGAGAGTTGAATCTATGTTGAGATTCAGCGAGTCAGAAACACGTTTCTTCTAGGAGCTGCGTTGGGATATTCCCGAGTGAATGGGACCATAGGCTGTACAGAGAAATATCTGCTTCTAAAACCAAAACGGAGCTATCTAAGTGAATCGTTGTGAATGTGTGCATTCAACTGACAGAGTTAAACTCACGTGTGGATTCAGCGGTTTGCAAACCCTTTCTGTGCAGAATCCCAAAACCGGTATTTCCAGCCCAATGCCGGCATCCGTACTAAACAGCAGGAAACTTCGTCTAAAACTCAGGAGAAACGTTTCCTTGAAACTGCTCTGCTGTGCGTTCGATCACCTAAGAGAGTTGAATCTATGTTGAGATTCAGCGAGTCAGAAACACGTTTTTTCTAGAAGGTGCGTTGGGATATTCCCGAGTGAATGGGACCATAGGCTGTACAGAGAAATATCTGCTCCTACAACCAAAAGGGTGGTATCTAACTGAATGGTTGTCAATGTGTGCATTCAACTGACAGAGTTAAACTCACGTGTGGATTCAGCGGTTTACAAACCCTTTCTGTGCAGAATCCCAAAACCGGTAATACCAGCTCAATGCCGGCATCCGTACTAAACTGCAGGAAACTTCGTCTAAAACTCAGGAGAAACGTTTCCTTGAAACTGCACTGCTGTGCGTTCGATCACCTAAGAGAGTTGAATCTATGTTGAGATTCAGCGAGTCAGAAACACGTTTCTTCTAGGAGCTGCGTTGGGATATTCCCGAGTGAATGGGACCATAGGCTGTACAGAGAAATATCTGCTTCTAAAACCAAAACGGAGCTACCTAACTGAATGGTTGTCAATGTGTGCATTCAATTGACAGAGTTAAACTCACGTGTGGATTCAGCGGTTTGCAAACCCTTTCTGTGCAGAATCCCAAAACCGGTATTTCCAGCCCAATGCCGGCATCCGTACTAAACAGCAGGAAACTTCGTCTAAGACTCAGGAGAAACGTTTCCTTGAAAGTGCTCTGCTGTGCGTTCGATCACGTAAGAGAGTTGAATCTATGTTGAGATTCAGCGAGTCAGAAACACGTTTTTTCTAGGAGGTGCGTTGGGATATTCCCGAGTGAATGTTACCATAGGCTGTACAGAGAAATATCTGCTCCTACAACCAAAAGGGTGGTATCTAACTGAATGGTTGTCAATGTGTGCATTCAACTGACAGAGTTAAACTCACGTGTGGATTCAGCGGTTTACAAACCCTTTCTGTGCAGAATCCCAAAACCGGTAATACCAGCTCAATGCCGGCATCCGTACTAAACAGCAGGAAACTTCGTCTAAAACTCAGGAGAAACGTTTCCTTGAAACTGCACTGCTGTGCGTTCGATCACCTAAGAGAGTTGAATCTATGTTGAGATTCAGCGAGTCAGAAACACGTTTCTTCTAGGAGCTGCGTTGGGATATTCCCGAGTGAATGGGACCATAGGCTGTACAGAGAAATATCTGCTTCTAAAACCAAAACGGAGCTACCTAACTGAATGGTTGTCAATGTGTGCATTCAATTGACAGAGTTAAACTCACGTGTGGATTCAGCGGTTTGCAAACCCTTTCTGTGCAGAATCCCAAAACCGGTATTTCCAGCCCAATGCCGGCATACGTACTAAATAGCAGGAAACTTCGTCTAAGACTCAGGAGAAACGTTTCCTTGAAACTGCTCTGCTGTGCGTTCGATCACCTAAGAGAGTTGAATCTATGTTGAGATTCAGCGAGTCAGAAACACGTTTTTTCTAGGAGGTGCGTTGGGATATTCCCGAGTGAATGTTACCATAGGCTGTACAGAGAAATATCTGCTCCTACAACCAAAAGGGTGGTATCTAACTGAATGGTTGTCAATGTGTGCATTCAACTGACAGAGTTAAACTCACGTGTGGATTCAGCGGTTTACAAACCATTTCTGTGCAGAATCCCAAAACCGGTAATACCAGCTCAATGCTGGCATCCGTACTAAACAGCAGGAAACTTCGTCTAAGACTCAGGAGAAACGTTTCCTTGAAACTGCTCTGCTGTGCGTTCGTTCACCTAAGAGAGTTGAATCTATGTTGAGATTCAGCGAGTCAGAAACACGTTTCTTCTTGGAGCTGCGTTGGGATATTCCCGAGTGAATGTGACCATAGGCTGTACAGAGAAATATCTGCTTCTAAAACCAAAACGGAGCTACCTAACTGAATGGTTGTCAATGTGTGCATTCAACTGACAGAGTTAAACTCACGTGTGGATTCAGCGGTTTGCAAACCCTTTCTGTGCAGAATCCCAAAACCGGTATTTCCAGCCCAATGCCGGCATCCGTACTAAACAGCAGGAAACTTCGTCTAAAACTCAGGAGAAACGTTTCCTTGAAACTGCTCTGCTGTGCTTTCGTTCACCTAAGAGAGTTGAATCTATGTTGAGATTCAGCGAGTCAGAAACACGTTTCTTCTAGGAGCTGCGTTGGGATATTCCCGAGTGAATGGGACCATAGGCTGTACAGAGAAATATCTGCTTCTAAAACCAAAACGGAGCTATCTAAGTGAATCGTTGTGAATGTGTGCATTCAACTGACAGAGTTAAACTCACGTGTGGATTCAGCGGTTTGCAAACCCTTTCTGTGCAGAATCCCAAAACCGGTATTTCCAGCCCAATGCCGGCATCCGTACTAAACAGCAGGAAACTTCGTCTAAAACTCAGGAGAAACGTTTCCTTGAAACTGCTCTGCTGTGCGTTCGATCACCTAAGAGAGTTGAATCTATGTTGAGATTCAGCGAGTCAGAAACACGTTTTTTCTAGGAGGTGCGTTGGGATATTCCCGAGTGAATGGGACCATAGGCTGTACAGAGAAATATCTGCTCCTACAACCAAAAGGTTGGTATCTAACTGAATGGTTGTCAATGTGTGCATTCAACTGACAGAGTTAAACTCACGTGTGGATTCAGCGGTTTACAAACCCTTTCTGTGCAGAATCCCAAAACCGGTAATACCAGCTCAATGCCGGCATCCGTACTAAACAGCAGGAAACTTCGTCTAAAACTCAGGAGAAACGTTTCCTTGAAACTGCTCTGCTGTGCGTTCGATCACCTAAGAGAGTTGAATCTATGTTGAGATTCAGCGAGTCAGAAACACGTTTCTTCTAGGAGCTGCGTTGGGATATTCCCGAGTGAATGGGACCATAGGCTGTACAGAGAAATATCTGCTTCTAAAACCAAAACGGAGCTACCTAACTGAATGGTTGTCAATGTGTGCATTCAATTGACAGAGTTAAACTCACGTGTGGATTCAGCGGTTTGCAAACCCTTTCTGTGCAGAATCCCAAAACCGGTATTTCCAGCCCAATGCCGGCATACGTACTAAATAGCAGGAAACTTCGTCTAAGACTCAGGAGAAACGTTTCCTTGAAACTGCTCTGCTGTGCGTTCGATCACCTAAGAGAGTTGAATCTATGTTGAGATTCAGCGAGTCAGAAACACGTTTTTTCTAGGAGGTGCGTTGGGATATTCCCGAGTGAATGTTACCATAGGCTGTACAGAGAAATATCTGCTCCTACAACCTAAAGGGTGGTATCTAACTGAATGGTTGTCAATGTGTGCATTCAACTGACAGAGTTAAACTCACGTGTGGATTCAGCGGTTTACAAACCATTTCTGTGCAGAATCCCAAAACCGGTAATACCAGCTCAATGCTGGCATCCGTACTAAACAGCAGGAAACTTCGTCTAAAACTCAGGAGAAACGTCTCCTTGAAACTACTCTGCTGTGCGTTCGTTCACCTAAGAGAGTTGAATCTATGTTGAGATTCAGCGAGTCAGAAACACGTTTCTTCTTGGAGCTGCGTTGGGATATTCCCGAGTGAATGGGACCATAGGCTGTACAGAGAAATATCTGCTTCTAAAACCAAAACGGAGCTACCTAACTGAATGGTTGTCAATGTGTGCATTCAACTGACAGAGTTAAACTCACGTGTGGATTCAGCGGTTTGCAAACCCTTTCTGTGCAGAATCCCAAAACCGGTATTTCCAGCCCAATGCCGGCATACGAACTAAACAGCAGGAAACTTCGTCTAAGACTCAGGAGAAACGTTTCCTTGAAACTGCTCTGCTGTGCCTTCGTTCACCTAAGAGAGTTGAATCTATGTTGAGATTCAGCGAGTCAGAAACACGTTTCTTCTAGGAGCTGCGTTGGGATATTCCCGAGTGAATGGGACCATAGGCTGTACAGAGAAATATCTGCTTCTAAAACCAAAACGGAGCTACCTAACTGAATGGTTGTCAATGTGTGCATTCAATTGACAGAGTTAAACTCACGTGTGGATTCAGCGGTTTGCAAACCCTTTCTGTGCAGAATCCCAAAACCGGTATTTCCAGCCCAATGCCGGCATACGTACTAAATAGCAGGAAACTTCGTCTAAGACTCAGGAGAAACGTTTCCTTGAAACTGCTCTGCTGTGCGTTCGATCACCTAAGAGAGTTGAATCTATGTTGAGATTCAGCGAGTCAGAAACACGTTTTTTCTAGGAGGTGCGTTGGGATATTCCCGAGTGAATGTTACCATAGGCTGTACAGAGAAATATCTGCTCCTACAACCAAAAGGGTGGTATCTAACTGAATGGTTGTCAATGTGTGCATTCAACTGACAGAGTTAATCTCACGTGTGGATTCAGCGGTTTACAAACCATTTCTGTGCAGAATCCCAAAACCGGTAATACCAGCTCAATGCTGGCATCCGTACTAAACAGCAGGAAACTTGGTCTAAAACTCAGGAGAAACGTTTCCTTGAAACTGCTCTGCTGTGCGTTCGTTCACCTAAGAGAGTTGAATCTATGTTGAGATTCAGCGAGTCAGAAACACGTTTCTTCTTGGAGCTGCGTTGGGATATTCCCGAGTGAATGGGACCATAGGCTGTACAGAGAAATATCTGCTTCTTAAACCAAAACGGAGCTACCTAACTGAATGGTTGTCAATGTGTGCATTCAACTGACAGAGTTAAACTCACGTGTGGATTCAGCGGTTTGCAAACCCTTTCTGTGCAGAATCCCAAAACCGGTATTTCCAGCCCAATGCCGGCATACGTACTAAACAGCAGGAAACTTCGTCTAAAACTCAGGAGAAACGTTTCCTTGAAACTGCTCTGCTGTGCTTTCGCTCACCTAAGAGAGTTGAATCTATGTTGAGATTCAGCGAGTCAGAAACACGTTTCTTCTAGGAGCTGCGTTGGGATATTCCCGAGTGAATGGGACCATAGGCTGTACAGAGAAATATCTGCTTCTAAAACCAAAACGGAGCTATCTAAGTGAATCGTTGTGAATGTGTGCATTCAACTGACAGAGTTAAACTCACGTGTGGATTCAGCGGTTTGCAAACCCTTTCTGTGCAGAATCCCAAAACCGGTATTTCCAGCCCAATGTCGGCATCCGTAGTAAACAGCAGGAAACTTCGTCTAAAACTCAGGAGAAACGTTTCCTTGAAACTGCTCTGCTGTGCGTTCGATCACCTAAGAGAGTTGAATCTATGTTGAGATTCAGCGAGTCAGAAACACGTTTTTTCTAGGAGCTGCGTTGGGATATTCCCGAGTGAATGGGACCATAGGCTGTACAGAGAAATATCTGCTCCTACAACCAAAAGGTTGGTATCTAACTGAATGGTTGTCAATGTGTGCATTCAACTGACAGAGTTAAACTCACGTGTGGATTCAGCGGTTTACAAACCCTTTCTGTGCAGAATCCCAAAACCGGTAATACCAGCTCAATGCCGGCATCCGTACTAAACAGCAGGAAACTTCGTCTAAAACTCAGGAGAAACGTTTCCTTGAAACTGCACTGCTGTGCGTTCGATCACCTAAGAGAGTTGAATCTATGTTGAGATTCAGCGAGTCAGAAACACGTTTCTTCTAGGAGCTGCGTTGGGATATTCCCGAGTGAATGGGACCATAGGCTGTACAGAGAAATATCTGCTTCTAAAACCAAAACGGAGCTATCTAACTGAATGGTTGTCAATGTGTGCATTCAACTGACAGAGTTAAACTCACGTGTGGATTCAGCGGTTTGCAAACCCTTTCTGTGCAGAATCCCAAAACCGGTATTTCCAGCCCAATGCCGGCATCCGTACTAAACAGCAGGAAACTTCGTCTAAAACTCAGGAGAAACGTTTCCTTGAAACTGCTCTGCTGTGCGTTCGATCACCTAAGAGAGTTGAATCTATGTTGAGATTCAGCGAGTCAGAAACACGTTTTTTCTAGGAGGTGCGTTGGGATATTCCCGAGTGAATGGGACCAAAGGCTGTACAGAAAAATATCTGCTCCTACAACCAAAAGGGTGGTATCTAACTGAATGGTTGTCAATGTGTGCATTCAACTGACAGAGTTAAACTCACGTTTGGATTCAGCGGTTTACAAACCCTTTCTGTGCAGGATCCCAAAACCGGTAATACCAGCTCAATGCCGGCATCCGTACTAAACAGCAGGAAACTTCGTCTAAAACTCAGGAGAAACGTTTCCTTGAAACTGCTCTGCTGTGCGTTCGTTCACCTAAGAGAGTTGAAACTATGTTGAGATTCAGCGAGTCAGAAACACGTTTATGCTAGGAGCTGCGTTGGGATATTCCCGAGTGAATGGGACCATAGGCTGTACAGAGAAATATCTGCTTCTAAAACCAAAACGGAGCTATCTAACTGAATGGTTGTCAATGTGTGCATTCAACTGACAGAGTTAAACTCACGTGTGGATTCAGCGGTTTGCAAACCCTTTCTGTGCAGAATACCGAAACCGGTATTTCCAGCCCAATGCCGGCATCCGTACTAAACAGCAGGAAACTTCGTCTAAAACTCAGGAGAAACGTTTCCTTGAAACTGCTCTGCTGTGCGTTCGATCACCTAAGAGAGTTGAATCTATGTTGAGATTCAGCGAGTCAGAAACACGTTTCTTCTAGGAGCTGCGTTGGGATATTCCCGAGTGAATGGGACCATAGGCTGTACAGAGAAATATCTGCTTCTAAAACCAAAACGGAGCTATCTAAGTGAATCGTTGTGAATGTGTGCATTCAACTGACAGAGTTAAACTCACGTGTGGATTCAGCGGTTTGCAAACCCTTTCTGTGCAGAATCCCAAAACCGGTATTTCCAGCCCAATGCCGGCATCCGTACTAAACAGCAGGAAACTTCGTCTAAAACTCAGGAGAAACGTTTCCTTGAAACTGCTCTGCTGTGCGTTCGATCACCTAAGAGAGTTGAATCTATGTTGAGATTCAGCGAGTCAGAAACACGTTTTTTCTAGGAGGTGCGTTGGGATATTCCCGAGTGAATGGGACCATAGAGTGTACAGAGAAATATCTGCTCCTACAACCAAAAGGTTGGTATCTAACTGAATGGTTGTCAATGTGTGCATTCAACTGACAGAGTTAAACTCACGTGTGGATTCAGCGGTTTACAAACCCTTTCTGTGCAGAATCCCAAAACCGGTAATACCAGCTCAATGCCGGCATCCGTACTAAACAGCAGGAAACTTCGTCTAAAACTCAGGAGAAACGTTTCCTTGAAACTGCACTGCTGTACGTTCGATCACCTAAGAGAGTTGAATCTATGTTGAGATTCAGCGAGTCAGAAACACGTTTCTTCTTGGAGCTGCGTTGGGATATTCCCGAGTGAATGGGACCATAGGCTGTACAGAGAAATATCTGCTTCTAAAACCAAAACGGAGCTACCTAACTGAATGGTTGTCAATGTGTGCATTCAACTGACAGAGTTAAACTCACGTGTGGATTCAGCGGTTTGCAAACCCTTTCTGTGCAGAATCCCAAAACCGGTATTTCCAGCCCAATGCCGGCATACGTACTAAATAGCAGGAAACTTCGTCTAAGACTCAGGAGAAACGTTTCCTTGAAACTGCTCTGCTGTGCGTTCCATCACCTAAGAGAGTTGAATCTATGTTGAGATTCAGCGAGTCAGAAACACGTTTTTTCTAGGAGGTGCGTTGGGATATTCCCGAGTGAATGTTACCATAGGCTGTACAGAGAAATATCTGCTCCTACAACCAAAAGGGTGGTATCTAACTGAATGGTTGTCAATGTGTGCATTCAACTGACAGAGTTAAACTCACGTTTGGATTCAGCGGTTTACAAACCCTTTCTGTGCAGAATCCCAAAACCGGTAATACCAGCTCAATGCCGGCATCCGTACTAAACAGCAGGAAACTTCGTCTAAAACTCAGGAGAAACGTTTCCTTGAAGCTGCTCTGCTGTGCGTTCGTTCACCTAAGAGAGTTGAATCTATGTTGAGATTCAGCGAGTCAGAAACACGTTTCTTCTTGGAGCTGCGTTGGGATATTCCCGAGTGAATGGGACCATAGGCTGTACAGAGAAATATCTGCTTCTAAAACCAAAACGGAGCTACCTAACTGAATGGTTGTCAATGTGTGCATTCAACTGACAGAGTTAAACTCACGTGTGGATTCAGCGGTTTGCAAACCCGTTCTGTGCAGAATCCCAAAACCGGTATTTCCAGCCCAATGCCGGCATACGAACTAAACAGCAGTAAACTTCGTCTAAGACTCAGGAGAAACGTTTCCTTGAAACTGCTCTGCTGTGCCTTCGTTCACCTAAGAGAGTTGAATCTATGTTGAGATTCAGCGAGTCAGAAACACGTTTCTTCTAGGAGCTGCGTTGGGATATTCCCGAGTGAATGGGACCATAGGCTGCACACAGAAATATCTGCTTCTAAAACCAAAACGGAGCTATCTAACTGAATGGTTGTCAATGTGTGCATTCAACTGACAGAGTTAAACTCACGTGTGGATTCAGCGGTTTGCAAACCCTTTCTGTGCAGAATCCCAAAACCGGTATTTCCAGCCCAATGCCGGCATCCGTACTAAACAGCAGGAAACTTCGTCTAAAACTCAGGAGAAACGTTTCCTTGAAACTGCTCTGCTGTGCGTTCGATCACCTAAGAGAGTTGAATCTATGTTGAGATTCAGCGAGTCAGAAACACGTTTTTTCTAGGAGGTGCGTTGGGATATTCCCGAGTGAATGGGACCATAGGCTGTACAGAGACATATCTGCTCCTACAACCAAAAGGGTGGTATCTAACTGAATGGTTGTCAATGTGTGCATTCAACTGACAGAGTTAAACTCACGTTTGGATTCAGCGGTTTACAAACCCTTTCTGTGCAGGATCCCAAAACCGGTAATACCAGCTCAATGCCGGCATCCGTACTAAACAGCAGGAAACTTCGTCTAAAACTCAGGAGAAACGTTTCCTTGAAACTGCTCTGCTGTGCGTTCGATCACCTAAGAGAGTTGAATCTATGTTGAGATTCAGCGAGTCAGAAACACGTTTCTTCTAGGAGCTGCGTTGGGATATTCCTGAGTGAATGGGACCATAGGCTGTACAGAGAAATATCTGCTTCTAAAACCAAAACGGAGCTACCTAACTGAATGGTTGTCAATGTGTGCATTCAACTGACAGAGATAAACTCACGTGTGGATTCAGCGGTTTGCAAACCATTTCTGTGCAGAATCCCAAAACCGGTATGTCCAGCCCAATGCCGGCATCCGTACTAAACAGCAGGAAACTTCGTCTAAAACTCAGGAGAAACGTTTCCTTGAAACTGCTCTGCTGTGCGTTCGTTCACCTAAGAGAGTTGAATCTATGTTGAGATTCAGCGAGTCAGAAACACGTTTTTTATAGGAGGTGCGTTGGGATATTCCCGAGTGAATGGGACCATAGGCTGTACAGAGAAATATCTGCTCCTACAACCAAAAGGTTGGTATCTAACTGAATGGTTGTCAATGTGTGCATTCAACTGACAGAGTTAAACTCACGTGTGGATTCAGCGGTTTACAAACCCTTTCTGTGCAGAATCCCAAAACCGGTAATACCAGCTCAATGCCGGCATCCGTACTAAACAGCAGGAAACTTCGTCTAAAACTCAGGAGAAACGTTTCCTTGAAACTGCACTGCTGTGCGTTCGATCACCTAAGAGAGTTGAATCTATGTTGAGATTCAGCGAGTCAGAAACACGTTTCTTCTTGGAGCTGCGTTGGGATATTCCCGAGTGAATGGGACCATAGGCTGTACAGAGAAATATCTGCTTCTAAAACCAAAACGGAGCTACCTAACTGAATGGTTGTCAATGTGTGCATTCAACTGACAGAGTTAAACTCACGTGTGGATTCAGCGGTTTGCAAACCCTTTCTGTGCAGAATCCCAAAACCGGTATTTCCAGCCCAATGCCGGCATACGTACTAAAGAGCAGGAAACTTCGTCTAAGACTCAGGAGAAACGTTTCCTTGAAACTGCTCTGCTGTGCGTTCGATCACCTAAGAGAGTTGAATCTATGTTGAGATTCAGCGAGTCAGAAACACGTTTTTTCTAGGAGGTGCGTTGGGATATTCCCGAGTGAATGTTACCATAGACTGTACAGAGAAATATCTGCTCCTACAACCAAAAGGGTGGTATCTAACTGAATGGTTGTCAATGTGTGCATTCAACTGACAGAGTTAAACTCACGTTTGGATTCAGCGGTTTACAAACCCTTTCTGTGCAGAATCCCAAAACCGGTAATACCAGCTCAATGCCGGCATCCGTACTAAACAGCAGGAAACTTCGTCTAAAACTCAGGAGAAACGTTTCCTTGAAACTGCTCTGCTGTGCGTTCGTTCACCTAAGAGAGTTGAATCTATGTTGAGATTCAGCGAGTCAGAAACACGTTTCTTCTTGGAGCTGCGTTGGGATATTCCCGAGTGAATGGGACCATAGGCTGTACAGAGAAATATCTGCTTCTAAAACCAAAACGGAGCTACCTAACTGAATGGTTGTCAATGTGTGCATTCAACTGACAGAGATAAACTCACGTGTGGATTCAGCGGTTTGCAAACCATTTCTGTGAAGAATCCCAAAACCGGTATGTCCAGCCCAATGCCGGCATCCGTACTAAACAGCAGGAAACTTCGTCTAAAACTCAGGAGAAACGTTTCCTTGAAACTGCTCTGCTGTGCGTTCGTTCACCTAAGAGAGTTGAATCTATGTTGAGATTCAGCGAGTCAGAAACACGTTTCTTCTTGGAGCTGCGTTGGGATATTCCCGAGTGAATGGGACCATAGGCTGTACAGAGAAATATCTGCTTCTAAAACCAAAACGGAGCTACCTAACTGAATGGTTGTCAGTGTGTGCATTCAACTGACAGAGTTAAACTCACGTGTGGATTCAGCGGTTTGCAAACCCTTTCTGTGCAGAATCCCAAAACCGGTATTTCCAGCCCAATGCCGGCATAGGTACTAAACAGCAGGAAACTTCGTCTAAGACTCAGGAGAAACGTTTCCTTGAAACTGCTCTGCTGTGCCTTCGTTCACCTAAGAGAGTTGAATCTATGTTGAGATTCAGCGAGTCAGAAACACGTTTCTTCTAGGAGGTGCGTTGGGATATTCCCGAGTGAATGGGACCATAGGCTGTACAGAGAAATATCTGCTTCTAAATCCAAAAGTGTGCTATCAAACTGAATGGTTGTCAATGTGTGCATTCAACTGACAGAGTTAAACTCACGTGTGGATTCAGCGGTTTGCAAACCCTTTCTGTGCAGAATCCCAAAACCGGTATTTCCAGCCCAATGCCGGCATCCGTACTAAACAGCAGGAAACTTCGTCTAAAACCCAGGAGAAACGTTTCCTTGAAACTGCTCTGCTGTGCGTTCGATCACCTAAGAGAGTTGAATCTATGTTGAGATTCAGCGAGTCAGAAACACGTTTTTTCTAGGAGGTGCGTTGGGATATTCCCGAGTGAATGGGACCATAGGCTGTACAGAGAAATATCTGCTCCTACAACCAAAAGGTTGGTATCTAACTGAATGGTTGTCAATGTGTGCATTCAACTGACAGAGTTAAACTCACGTGTGGATTCAGCGGTTTACAAACCCTTTCTGTGCAGAATCCCAAAACCGGTAATACCAGCTCAATGCCGGCATCCGTACTAAACAGCAGGAAACTTCGTCTAAAACTCAGGAGAAACGTTTCCTTGAAACTGCACTGCTGTGCGTTCGATCACCTAAGAGAGTTGAATCTATGTTGAGATTCAGCGAGTCAGAAACACGTTTCTTCTTGGAGCTGCGTTGGGATATTCCCGAGTGAATGGGACCATAGGCTGTACAGAGAAATATCTGCTTCTAAAACCAAAACGGAGCTACCTAACTGAATGGTTGTCAATGTGTGCATTCAACTGACAGAGTTAAACTCACGTGTGGATTCAGCGGTTTGCAAACCCTTTCTGTGCAGAATCCCAAAACCGGTATTTCCAGCCCAATGCCGGCATACGTACTAAATAGCAGGAAACTTCGTCTAAGACTCAGGAGAAACGTTTCCTTGAAACTGCTCTGCTGTGCGTTCGATCACCTAAGAGAGTTGAATCTATGTTGAGATTCAGCGAGTCAGAAACACGTTTTTTCTAGGAGGTGCGTTGGGATATTCCCGAGTGAATGTTACCATAGACTGTACAGAGAAATATCTGCTCCTACAACCAAAAGGGTGGTATCTAACTGAATGGTTGTCAATGTGTGCATTCAACTGACAGAGTTAAACTCACGTGTGGATTCAGCGGTTTACAAACCCTTTCTGTGCAGAATCCCAAAACCGGTAATACCAGCTCAATGCCGGCATCCGTACTAAACAGCAGGAAACTTCGTCTAAAACTCAGGAGAAACGTTTCCTTGAAACTGCTCTGCTGTGCGTTCGTTCACCTAAGAGAGTTGAATCTATGCTGAGATTCAGCGAGTCAGAAACACGTTTCTTCTTGGAGCTGCGTTGGGATATTCCCGAGTGAATGGGACCATAGGCTGTACAGAGAAATATCTGCTTCTAAAACCAAAACGGAGCTACCTAACTGAATGGTTGTCAATGTGTGCATTCAACTGACAGAGTTAAACTCACGTGTGGATTCAGCGGTTTGCAAACCCTTTCTGTGCAGAATCCCAAAACCGGTATGTCCAGCCCAATGCCGGCATACGAACTAAACAGCAGGAAACTTCGTCTAAGACTCAGGAGAAACGTTTCCTTGAAACTGCTCTGCTGTGCCTTCGTTCACCTAAGAGAGTTGAATCTATGTTGAGATTCAGCGAGTCAGAAACACGTTTATGCTAGGAGCTGCGTTGGGATATTCCCGAGTGAATGGGACCATAGGCTGTACAGAGAAATATCTGCTTCTAAAACCAAAACGGAGCTATCTAACTGAATGGTTGTCAATGTGTGCATTCAACTGACAGAGTTAAACTCACGTGTGGATTCAGCGGTTTGCAAACCCTTTCTGTGCAGAATCCCAAAACCGGTATTTCCAGCCCAATGCCGGCATCCGTACTAAACAGCAGGAAACTTCGTCTAAAACTCAGGAGAAACGTTTCCTTGAAACTGCTCTGCTGTGCGTTCGATCACCTAAGAGAGTTGAATCTATGTTGAGATTCAGCGAGTCAGAAACACGTTTTTTCTAGAAGGTGCGTTGGGATATTCCCGAGTGAATGGGACCATAGGCTGTACAGAGAAATATCTGCTCCTACAACCAAAAGGGTGGTATCTAACTGAATGGTTGTCAATGTGTGCATTCAACTGACAGAGTTAAACTCACGTGTGGATTCAGCGGTTTACAAACCCTTTCTGTGCAGAATCCCAAAACCGGTAATACCAGCTCAATGCCGGCATCCGTACTAAACTGCAGGAAACTTCGTCTAAAACTCAGGAGAAACGTTTCCTTGAAACTGCACTGCTGTGCGTTCGATCACCTAAGAGAGTTGAATCTATGTTGAGATTCAGCGAGTCAGAAACACGTTTCTTCTAGGAGCTGCGTTGGGATATTCCCGAGTGAATGGGACCATAGGCTGTACAGAGAAATATCTGCTTCTAAAACCAAAACGGAGCTACCTAACTGAATGGTTGTCAATGTGTGCATTCAATTGACAGAGTTAAACTCACGTGTGGATTCAGCGGTTTGCAAACCCTTTCTGTGCAGAATCCCAAAACCGGTATTTCCAGCCCAATGCCGGCATCCGTACTAAACAGCAGGAAACTTCGTCTAAGACTCAGGAGAAACGTTTCCTTGAAAGTGCTCTGCTGTGCGTTCGATCACGTAAGAGAGTTGAATCTATGTTGAGATTCAGCGAGTCAGAAACACGTTTTTTCTAGGAGGTGCGTTGGGATATTCCCGAGAGAATGTTACCATAGGCTGTACAGAGAAATATCTGCTCCTACAACCAAAAGGGTGGTATCTAACTGAATGGTTGTCAATGTGTGCATTCAACTGACAGAGTTAAACTCACGTGTGGATTCAGCGGTTTACAAACCCTTTCTGTGCAGAATCCCAAAACCGGTAATACCAGCTCAATGCCGGCATCCGTACTAAACAGCAGGAAACTTCGTCTAAAACTCAGGAGAAACGTTTCCTTGAAACTGCACTGCTGTGCGTTCGATCACCTAAGAGAGTTGAATCTATGTTGAGATTCAGCGAGTCAGAAACACGTTTCTTCTAGGAGCTGCGTTGGGATATTCCCGAGTGAATGGGACCATAGGCTGTACAGAGAAATATCTGCTTCTAAAACCAAAACGGAGCTACCTAACTGAATGGTTGTCAATGTGTGCATTCAATTGACAGAGTTAAACTCACGTGTGGATTCAGCGGTTTGCAAACCCTTTCTGTGCAGAATCCCAAAACCGGTATTTCCAGCCCAATGCCGGCATACGTACTAAATAGCAGGAAACTTCGTCTAAGACTCAGGAGAAACGTTTCCTTGAAACTGCTCTGCTGTGCGTTCGATCACCTAAGAGAGTTGAATCTATGTTGAGATTCAGCGAGTCAGAAACACGTTTTTTCTAGGAGGTGCGTTGGGATATTCCCGAGTGAATGTTACCATAGGCTGTACAGAGAAATATCTGCTCCTACAACCAAAAGGGTGGTATCTAACTGAATGGTTGTCAATGTGTGCATTCAACTGACAGAGTTAAACTCACGTGTGGATTCAGCGGTTTACAAACCATTTCTGTGCAGAATCCCAAAACCGGTAATACCAGCTCAATGCTGGCATCCGTACTAAACAGCAGGAAACTTCGTCTAAGACTCAGGAGAAACGTTTCCTTGAAACTGCTCTGCTGTGCGTTCGTTCACCTAAGAGAGTTGAATCTATGTTGAGATTCAGCGAGTCAGAAACACGTTTCTTCTTGGAGCTGCGTTGGGATATTCCCGAGTGAATGTGACCATAGGCTGTACAGAGAAATATCTGCTTCTAAAACCAAAACGGAGCTACCTAACTGAATGGTTGTCAATGTGTGCATTCAACTGACAGAGTTAAACTCACGTGTGGATTCAGCGGTTTGCAAACCCTTTCTGTGCAGAATCCCAAAACCGGTATTTCCAGCCCAATGCCGGCATCCGTACTAAACAGCAGGAAACTTCGTCTAAAACTCAGGAGAAACGTTTCCTTGAAACTGCTCTGCTGTGCTTTCGTTCACCTAAGAGAGTTGAATCTATGTTGAGATTCAGCGAGTCAGAAACACGTTTCTTCTAGGAGCTGCGTTGGGATATTCCCGAGTGAATGGGACCATAGGCTGTACAGAGAAATATCTGCTTCTAAAACCAAAACGGAGCTATCTAAGTGAATCGTTGTGAATGTGTGCATTCAACTGACAGAGTTAAACTCACGTGTGGATTCAGCGGTTTGCAAACCCTTTCTGTGCAGAATCCCAAAACCGGTATTTCCAGCCCAATGCCGGCATCCGTACTAAACAGCAGGAAACTTCGTCTAAAACTCAGGAGAAACGTTTCCTTGAAACTGCTCTGCTGTGCGTTCGATCACCTAAGAGAGTTGAATCTATGTTGAGATTCAGCGAGTCAGAAACACGTTTTTTCTAGGAGGTGCGTTGGGATATTCCCGAGTGAATGGGACCATAGGCTGTACAGAGAAATATCTGCTCCTACAACCAAAAGGTTGGTATCTAACTGAATGGTTGTCAATGTGTGCATTCAACTGACAGAGTTAAACTCACGTGTGGATTCAGCGGTTTACAAACCCTTTCTGTGCAGAATCCCAAAACCGGTAATACCAGCTCAATGCCGGCATCCGTACTAAACAGCAGGAAACTTCGTCTAAAACTCAGGAGAAACGTTTCCTTGAAACTGCTCTGCTGTGCGTTCGATCACCTAAGAGAGTTGAATCTATGTTGAGATTCAGCGAGTCAGAAACACGTTTCTTCTAGGAGCTGCGTTGGGATATTCCCGAGTGAATGGGACCATAGGCTGTACAGAGAAATATCTGCTTCTAAAACCAAAACGGAGCTACCTAACTGAATGGTTGTCAATGTGTGCATTCAATTGACAGAGTTAAACTCACGTGTGGATTCAGCGGTTTGCAAACCCTTTCTGTGCAGAATCCCAAAACCGGTATTTCCAGCCCAATGCCGGCATACGTACTAAATAGCAGGAAACTTCGTCTAAGACTCAGGAGAAACGTTTCCTTGAAACTGCTCTGCTGTGCGTTCGATCACCTAAGAGAGTTGAATCTATGTTGAGATTCAGCGAGTCAGAAACACGTTTTTTCTAGGAGGTGCGTTGGGATATTCCCGAGTGAATGTTACCATAGGCTGTACAGAGAAATATCTGCTCCTACAACCTAAAGGGTGGTATCTAACTGAATGGTTGTCAATGTGTGCATTCAACTGACAGAGTTAAACTCACGTGTGGATTCAGCGGTTTACAAACCATTTCTGTGCAGAATCCCAAAACCGGTAATACCAGCTCAATGCTGGCATCCGTACTAAACAGCAGGAAACTTCGTCTAAAACTCAGGAGAAACGTCTCCTTGAAACGACTCTGCTGTGCGTTCGTTCACCTAAGAGAGTTGAATCTATGTTGAGATTCAGCGAGTCAGAAACACGTTTCTTCTTGGAGCTGCGTTGGGATATTCCCGAGTGAATGGGACCATAGGCTGTACAGAGAAATATCTGCTTCTAAAACCAAAACGGAGCTACCTAACTGAATGGTTGTCAATGTGTGCATTCAACTGACAGAGTTAAACTCACGTGTGGATTCAGCGGTTTGCAAACCCTTTCTGTGCAGAATCCCAAAACCGGTATTTCCAGCCCAATGCCGGCATACGAACTAAACAGCAGGAAACTTCGTCTAAGACTCAGGAGAAACGTTTCCTTGAAACTGCTCTGCTGTGCCTTCGTTCACCTAAGAGAGTTGAATCTATGTTGAGATTCAGCGAGTCAGAAACACGTTTCTTCTAGGAGCTGCGTTGGGATATTCCCGAGTGAATGGGACCATAGGCTGTACAGAGAAATATCTGCTTCTAAAACCAAAACGGAGCTACCTAACTGAATGGTTGTCAATGTGTGCATTCAATTGACAGAGTTAAACTCACGTGTGGATTCAGCGGTTTGCAAACCCTTTCTGTGCAGAATCCCAAAACCGGTATTTCCAGCCCAATGCCGGCATACGTACTAAATAGCAGGAAACTTCGTCTAAGACTCAGGAGAAACGTTTCCTTGAAACTGCTCTGCTGTGCGTTCGATCACCTAAGAGAGTTGAATCTATGTTGAGATTCAGCGAGTCAGAAACACGTTTTTTCTAGGAGGTGCGTTGGGATATTCCCGAGTGAATGTTACCATAGGCTGTACAGAGAAATATCTGCTCCTACAACCAAAAGGGTGGTATCTAACTGAATGGTTGTCAATGTGTGCATTCAACTGACAGAGTTAAACTCACGTGTGGATTCAGCGGTTTACAAACCATTTCTGTGCAGAATCCCAAAACCGGTAATACCAGCTCAATGCTGGCATCCGTACTAAACAGCAGGAAACTTGGTCTAAAACTCAGGAGAAACGTTTCCTTGAAACTGCTCTGCTGTGCGTTCGTTCACCTAAGAGAGTTGAATCTATGTTGAGATTCAGCGAGTCAGAAACACGTTTCTTCTTGGAGCTGCGTTGGGATATTCCCGAGTGAATGGGACCATAGGCTGTACAGAGAAATATCTGCTTCTTAAACCAAAACGGAGCTACCTAACTGAATGGTTGTCAATGTGTGCATTCAACTGACAGAGTTAAACTCACGTGTGGATTCAGCGGTTTGCAAACCCTTTCTGTGCAGAATCCCAAAACCGGTATTTCCAGCCCAATGCCGGCATACGTACTAAACAGCAGGAAACTTCGTCTAAAACTCAGGAGAAACGTTTCCTTGAAACTGCTCTGCTGTGCTTTCGCTCACCTAAGAGAGTTGAATCTATGTTGAGATTCAGCGAGTCAGAAACACGTTTCTTCTAGGAGCTGCGTTGGGATATTCCCGAGTGAATGGGACCATAGGCTGTACAGAGAAATATCTGCTTCTAAAACCAAAACGGAGCTATCTAAGTGAATCGTTGTGAATGTGTGCATTCAACTGACAGAGTTAAACTCACGTGTGGATTCAGCGGTTTGCAAACCCTTTCTGTGCAGAATCCCAAAACCGGTATTTCCAGCCCAATGTCGGCATCCGTAGTAAACAGCAGGAAACTTCGTCTAAAACTCAGGAGAAACGTTTCCTTGAAACTGCTCTGCTGTGCGTTCGATCACCTAAGAGAGTTGAATCTATGTTGAGATTCAGCGAGTCAGAAACACGTTTTTTCTAGGAGCTGCGTTGGGATATTCCCGAGTGAATGGGACCATAGGCTGTACAGAGAAATATCTGCTCCTACAACCAAAAGGTTGGTATCTAACTGAATGGTTGTCAATGTGTGCATTCAACTGACAGAGTTAAACTCACGTGTGGATTCAGCGGTTTACAAACCCTTTCTGTGCAGAATCCCAAAACCGGTAATACCAGCTCAATGCCGGCATCCGTACTAAACAGCAGGAAACTTCGTCTAAAACTCAGGAGAAACGTTTCCTTGAAACTGCACTGCTGTGCGTTCGATCACCTAAGAGAGTTGAATCTATGTTGAGATTCAGCGAGTCAGAAACACGTTTCTTCTAGGAGCTGCGTTGGGATATTCCCGAGTGAATGGGACCATAGGCTGTACAGAGAAATATCTGCTTCTAAAACCAAAACGGAGCTATCTAACTGAATGGTTGTCAATGTGTGCATTCAACTGACAGAGTTAAACTCACGTGTGGATTCAGCGGTTTGCAAACCCTTTCTGTGCAGAATCCCAAAACCGGTATTTCCAGCCCAATGCCGGCATCCGTACTAAACAGCAGGAAACTTCGTCTAAAACTCAGGAGAAACGTTTCCTTGAAACTGCTCTGCTGTGCGTTCGATCACCTAAGAGAGTTGAATCTATGTTGAGATTCAGCGAGTCAGAAACACGTTTTTTCTAGGAGGTGCGTTGGGATATTCCCGAGTGAATGGGACCAAAGGCTGTACAGAAAAATATCTGCTCCTACAACCAAAAGGGTGGTATCTAACTGAATGGTTGTCAATGTGTGCATTCAACTGACAGAGTTAAACTCACGTTTGGATTCAGCGGTTTACAAACCCTTTCTGTGCAGGATCCCAAAACCGGTAATACCAGCTCAATGCCGGCATCCGTACTAAACAGCAGGAAACTTCGTCTAAAACTCAGGAGAAACGTTTCCTTGAAACTGCTCTGCTGTGCGTTCGTTCACCTAAGAGAGTTGAAACTATGTTGAGATTCAGCGAGTCAGAAACACGTTTATGCTAGGAGCTGCGTTGGGATATTCCCGAGTGAATGGGACCATAGGCTGTACAGAGAAATATCTGCTTCTAAAACCAAAACGGAGCTATCTAACTGAATGGTTGTCAATGTGTGCATTCAACTGACAGAGTTAAACTCACGTGTGGATTCAGCGGTTTGCAAACCCTTTCTGTGCAGAATACCGAAACCGGTATTTCCAGCCCAATGCCGGCATCCGTACTAAACAGCAGGAAACTTCGTCTAAAACTCAGGAGAAACGTTTCCTTGAAACTGCTCTGCTGTGCGTTCGATCACCTAAGAGAGTTGAATCTATGTTGAGATTCAGCGAGTCAGAAACACGTTTCTTCTAGGAGCTGCGTTGGGATATTCCCGAGTGAATGGGACCATAGGCTGTACAGAGAAATATCTGCTTCTAAAACCAAAACGGAGCTATCTAAGTGAATCGTTGTGAATGTGTGCATTCAACTGACAGAGTTAAACTCACGTGTGGATTCAGCGGTTTGCAAACCCTTTCTGTGCAGAATCCCAAAACCGGTATTTCCAGCCCAATGCCGGCATCCGTACTAAACAGCAGGAAACTTCGTCTAAAACTCAGGAGAAACGTTTCCTTGAAACTGCTCTGCTGTGCGTTCGATCACCTAAGAGAGTTGAATCTATGTTGAGATTCAGCGAGTCAGAAACACGTTTTTTCTAGGAGGTGCGTTGGGATATTCCCGAGTGAATGGGACCATAGAGTGTACAGAGAAATATCTGCTCCTACAACCAAAAGGTTGGTATCTAACTGAATGGTTGTCAATGTGTGCATTCAACTGACAGAGTTAAACTCACGTGTGGATTCAGCGGTTTACAAACCCTTTCTGTGCAGAATCCCAAAACCGGTAATACCAGCTCAATGCCGGCATCCGTACTAAACAGCAGGAAACTTCGTCTAAAACTCAGGAGAAACGTTTCCTTGAAACTGCACTGCTGTACGTTCGATCACCTAAGAGAGTTGAATCTATGTTGAGATTCAGCGAGTCAGAAACACGTTTCTTCTTGGAGCTGCGTTGGGATATTCCCGAGTGAATGGGACCATAGGCTGTACAGAGAAATATCTGCTTCTAAAACCAAAACGGAGCTACCTAACTGAATGGTTGTCAATGTGTGCATTCAACTGACAGAGTTAAACTCACGTGTGGATTCAGCGGTTTGCAAACCCTTTCTGTGCAGAATCCCAAAACCGGTATTTCCAGCCCAATGCCGGCATACGTACTAAATAGCAGGAAACTTCGTCTAAGACTCAGGAGAAACGTTTCCTTGAAACTGCTCTGCTGTGCGTTCCATCACCTAAGAGAGTTGAATCTATGTTGAGATTCAGCGAGTCAGAAACACGTTTTTTCTAGGAGGTGCGTTGGGATATTCCCGAGTGAATGTTACCATAGGCTGTACAGAGAAATATCTGCTCCTACAACCAAAAGGGTGGTATCTAACTGAATGGTTGTCAATGTGTGCATTCAACTGACAGAGTTAAACTCACGTTTGGATTCAGCGGTTTACAAACCCTTTCTGTGCAGAATCCCAAAACCGGTAATACCAGCTCAATGCCGGCATCCGTACTAAACAGCAGGAAACTTCGTCTAAAACTCAGGAGAAACGTTTCCTTGAAGCTGCTCTGCTGTGCGTTCGTTCACCTAAGAGAGTTGAATCTATGTTGAGATTCAGCGAGTCAGAAACACGTTTCTTCTTGGAGCTGCGTTGGGATATTCCCGAGTGAATGGGACCATAGGCTGTACAGAGAAATATCTGCTTCTAAAACCAAAACGGAGCTACCTAACTGAATGGTTGTCAATGTGTGCATTCAACTGACAGAGTTAAACTCACGTGTGGATTCAGCGGTTTGCAAACCCGTTCTGTGCAGAATCCCAAAACCGGTATTTCCAGCCCAATGCCGGCATACGAACTAAACAGCAGTAAACTTCGTCTAAGACTCAGGAGAAACGTTTCCTTGAAACTGCTCTGCTGTGCCTTCGTTCACCTAAGAGAGTTGAATCTATGTTGAGATTCAGCGAGTCAGAAACACGTTTCTTCTAGGAGCTGCGTTGGGATATTCCCGAGTGAATGGGACCATAGGCTGCACACAGAAATATCTGCTTCTAAAACCAAAACGGAGCTATCTAACTGAATGGTTGTCAATGTGTGCATTCAACTGACAGAGTTAAACTCACGTGTGGATTCAGCGGTTTGCAAACCCTTTCTGTGCAGAATCCCAAAACCGGTATTTCCAGCCCAATGCCGGCATCCGTACTAAACAGCAGGAAACTTCGTCTAAAACTCAGGAGAAACGTTTCCTTGAAACTGCTCTGCTGTGCGTTCGATCACCTAAGAGAGTTGAATCTATGTTGAGATTCAGCGAGTCAGAAACACGTTTTTTCTAGGAGGTGCGTTGGGATATTCCCGAGTGAATGGGACCATAGGCTGTACAGAGACATATCTGCTCCTACAACCAAAAGGGTGGTATCTAACTGAATGGTTGTCAATGTGTGCATTCAACTGACAGAGTTAAACTCACGTTTGGATTCAGCGGTTTACAAACCCTTTCTGTGCAGGATCCCAAAACCGGTAATACCAGCTCAATGCCGGCATCCGTACTAAACAGCAGGAAACTTCGTCTAAAACTCAGGAGAAACGTTTCCTTGAAACTGCTCTGCTGTGCGTTCGATCACCTAAGAGAGTTGAATCTATGTTGAGATTCAGCGAGTCAGAAACACGTTTCTTCTAGGAGCTGCGTTGGGATATTCCTGAGTGAATGGGACCATAGGCTGTACAGAGAAATATCTGCTTCTAAAACCAAAACGGAGCTACCTAACTGAATGGTTGTCAATGTGTGCATTCAACTGACAGAGATAAACTCACGTGTGGATTCAGCGGTTTGCAAACCATTTCTGTGCAGAATCCCAAAACCGGTATGTCCAGCCCAATGCCGGCATCCGTACTAAACAGCAGGAAACTTCGTCTAAAACTCAGGAGAAACGTTTCCTTGAAACTGCTCTGCTGTGCGTTCGTTCACCTAAGAGAGTTGAATCTATGTTGAGATTCAGCGAGTCAGAAACACGTTTTTTATAGGAGGTGCGTTGGGATATTCCCGAGTGAATGGGACCATAGGCTGTACAGAGAAATATCTGCTCCTACAACCAAAAGGTTGGTATCTAACTGAATGGTTGTCAATGTGTGCATTCAACTGACAGAGTTAAACTCACGTGTGGATTCAGCGGTTTACAAACCCTTTCTGTGCAGAATCCCAAAACCGGTAATACCAGCTCAATGCCGGCATCCGTACTAAACAGCAGGAAACTTCGTCTAAAACTCAGGAGAAACGTTTCCTTGAAACTGCACTGCTGTGCGTTCGATCACCTAAGAGAGTTGAATCTATGTTGAGATTCAGCGAGTCAGAAACACGTTTCTTCTTGGAGCTGCGTTGGGATATTCCCGAGTGAATGGGACCATAGGCTGTACAGAGAAATATCTGCTTCTAAAACCAAAACGGAGCTACCTAACTGAATGGTTGTCAATGTGTGCATTCAACTGACAGAGTTAAACTCACGTGTGGATTCAGCGGTTTGCAAACCCTTTCTGTGCAGAATCCCAAAACCGGTATTTCCAGCCCAATGCCGGCATACGTACTAAAGAGCAGGAAACTTCGTCTAAGACTCAGGAGAAACGTTTCCTTGAAACTGCTCTGCTGTGCGTTCGATCACCTAAGAGAGTTGAATCTATGTTGAGATTCAGCGAGTCAGAAACACGTTTTTTCTAGGAGGTGCGTTGGGATATTCCCGAGTGAATGTTACCATAGACTGTACAGAGAAATATCTGCTCCTACAACCAAAAGGGTGGTATCTAACTGAATGGTTGTCAATGTGTGCATTCAACTGACAGAGTTAAACTCACGTGTGGATTCAGCGGTTTACAAACCCTTTCTGTGCAGAATCCCAAAACCGGTAATACCAGCTCAATGCCGGCATCCGTACTAAACAGCAGGAAACTTCGTCTAAAACTCAGGAGAAACGTTTCCTTGAAACTGCTCTGCTGTGCGTTCGTTCACCTAAGAGAGTTGAATCTATGTTGAGATTCAGCGAGTCAGAAACACGTTTCTTCTTGGAGCTGCGTTGGGATATTCCCGAGTGAATGGGACCATAGGCTGTACAGAGAAATATCTGCTTCTAAAACCAAAACGGAGCTACCTAACTGAATGGTTGTCAATGTGTGCATTCAACTGACAGAGATAAACTCACGTGTGGATTCAGCGGTTTGCAAACCATTTCTGTGAAGAATCCCAAAACCGGTATGTCCAGCCCAATGCCGGCATCCGTACTAAACAGCAGGAAACTTCGTCTAAAACTCAGGAGAAACGTTTCCTTGAAACTGCTCTGCTGTGCGTTCGTTCACCTAAGAGAGTTGAATCTATGTTGAGATTCAGCGAGTCAGAAACACGTTTCTTCTTGGAGCTGCGTTGGGATATTCCCGAGTGAATGGGACCATAGGCTGTACAGAGAAATATCTGCTTCTAAAACCAAAACGGAGCTACCTAACTGAATGGTTGTCAGTGTGTGCATTCAACTGACAGAGTTAAACTCACGTGTGGATTCAGCGGTTTGCAAACCCTTTCTGTGCAGAATCCCAAAACCGGTATTTCCAGCCCAATGCCGGCATAGGTACTAAACAGCAGGAAACTTCGTCTAAGACTCAGGAGAAACGTTTCCTTGAAACTGCTCTGCTGTGCCTTCGTTCACCTAAGAGAGTTGAATCTATGTTGAGATTCAGCGAGTCAGAAACACGTTTCTTCTAGGAGGTGCGTTGGGATATTCCCGAGTGAATGGGACCATAGGCTGTACAGAGAAATATCTGCTTCTAAATCCAAAAGTGTGCTATCAAACTGAATGGTTGTCAATGTGTGCATTCAACTGACAGAGTTAAACTCACGTGTGGATTCAGCGGTTTGCAAACCCTTTCTGTGCAGAATCCCAAAACCGGTATTTCCAGCCCAATGCCGGCATCCGTACTAAACAGCAGGAAACTTCGTCTAAAACCCAGGAGAAACGTTTCCTTGAAACTGCTCTGCTGTGCGTTCGATCACCTAAGAGAGTTGAATCTATGTTGAGATTCAGCGAGTCAGAAACACGTTTTTTCTAGGAGGTGCGTTGGGATATTCCCGAGTGAATGGGACCATAGGCTGTACAGAGAAATATCTGCTCCTACAACCAAAAGGTTGGTATCTAACTGAATGGTTGTCAATGTGTGCATTCAACTGACAGAGTTAAACTCACGTGTGGATTCAGCGGTTTACAAACCCTTTCTGTGCAGAATCCCAAAACCGGTAATACCAGCTCAATGCCGGCATCCGTACTAAACAGCAGGAAACTTCGTCTAAAACTCAGGAGAAACGTTTCCTTGAAACTGCACTGCTGTGCGTTCGATCACCTAAGAGAGTTGAATCTATGTTGAGATTCAGCGAGTCAGAAACACGTTTCTTCTTGGAGCTGCGTTGGGATATTCCCGAGTGAATGGGACCATAGGCTGTACAGAGAAATATCTGCTTCTAAAACCAAAACGGAGCTACCTAACTGAATGGTTGTCAATGTGTGCATTCAACTGACAGAGTTAAACTCACGTGTGGATTCAGCGGTTTGCAAACCCTTTCTGTGCAGAATCCCAAAACCGGTATTTCCAGCCCAATGCCGGCATACGTACTAAATAGCAGGAAACTTCGTCTAAGACTCAGGAGAAACGTTTCCTTGAAACTGCTCTGCTGTGCGTTCGATCACCTAAGAGAGTTGAATCTATGTTGAGATTCAGCGAGTCAGAAACACGTTTTTTCTAGGAGGTGCGTTGGGATATTCCCGAGTGAATGTTACCATAGACTGTACAGAGAAATATCTGCTCCTACAACCAAAAGGGTGGTATCTAACTGAATGGTTGTCAATGTGTGCATTCAACTGACAGAGTTAAACTCACGTGTGGATTCAGCGGTTTACAAACCCTTTCTGTGCAGAATCCCAAAACCGGTAATACCAGCTCAATGCCGGCATCCGTACTAAACAGCAGGAAACTTCGTCTAAAACTCAGGAGAAACGTTTCCTTGAAACTGCTCTGCTGTGCGTTCGTTCACCTAAGAGAGTTGAATCTATGCTGAGATTCAGCGAGTCAGAAACACGTTTCTTCTTGGAGCTGCGTTAGGATATTCCCGAGTGAATGGGACCATAGGCTGTACAGAGAAATATCTGCTTCTAAAACCAAAACGGAGCTACCTAACTGAATGGTTGTCAATGTGTGCATTCAACTGACAGAGTTAAACTCACGTGTGGATTCAGCGGTTTGCAAACCCTTTCTGTGCAGAATCCCAAAACCGGTATGTCCAGCCCAATGCCGGCATACGAACTAAACAGCAGGAAACTTCGTCTAAGACTCAGGAGAAACGTTTCCTTGAAACTGCTCTGCTGTGCCTTCGTTCACCTAAGAGAGTTGAATCTATGTTGAGATTCAGCGAGTCAGAAACACGTTTATGCTAGGAGCTGCGTTGGGATATTCCCGAGTGAATGGGACCATAGGCTGTACAGAGAAATATCTGCTTCTAAAACCAAAACGGAGCTATCTAACTGAATGGTTGTCAATGTGTGCATTCAACTGACAGAGTTAAACTCACGTGTGGATTCAGCGGTTTGCAAACCCTTTCTGTGCAGAATCCCAAAACCGGTATTTCCAGCCCAATGCCGGCATCCGTACTAAACAGCAGGAAACTTCGTCTAAAACTCAGGAGAAACGTTTCCTTGAAACTGCTCTGCTGTGCGTTCGATCACCTAAGAGAGTTGAATCTATGTTGAGATTCAGCGAGTCAGAAACACGTTTTTTCTAGGAGTTGCGTTGGGATATTCCCGAGTGAATGGGACCATAGGCTGTACAGAGAAATATCTGCTCCTACAACCAAAAGTGTGGTATCTAACTGAATGGTTGTCAATGTGTGCATTCAACTGACAGAGTTAAACTCACGTGTGGATTCAGCGGTTTACAAACCCTTTCTGTGCAGAATCCCAAAACCGGTAATACCAGCTCAATGCCGGCATCCATACTAAACAGCAGGAAACTTCGTCTAAAACTCAGGAGAAACGATTCCTTGAAACTGCACTGCTGTGCGTTCGATCACCTAAGAGAGTTGAATCTATGTTGAGATTCAGCGAGTCAGAAACACGTTTCTTCTTGGAGCTGCGTTGGGATATTCCCGAGTGAATGGGACCATAGGCTGTACAGAGAAATATCTGCTTCTAAAACCAAAACGGAGCTACCTAACTAAATGGTTGTCAATGTGTGCATTCAACTGACAGAGTTAAACTCACGTGTGGATTCAGCGGTTTGCAAACCCTTTCTGTGCAGAATCCCAAAACCGGTATTTCCAGCCCAATGCCGGCATACGTACTAAATAGCAGGAAACTTCGTCTAAGACTCAGGAGAAACGTTTCCTTGAAACTGCTCTGCTGTGCGTTCCATCACCTAAGAGAGTTGAATCTATGTTGAGATTCAGCGAGTCAGAAACACGTTTTTTCTAGGAGGTGCGTTGGGATATTCCCGAGTGAATGTTACCATAGGCTGTACAGAGAAATATCTGCTCCTACAACCAAAAGGGTGGTATCTAACTGAATGGTTGTCAATGTGTGCATTCAACTGACAGAGTTAAACTCACGTTTGGATTCAGCGGTTTACAAACCCTTTCTGTGCAGAATCCCAAAACCGGTAATACCAGCTCAATGCCGGCATCCGTACTAAACAGCAGGAAACTTCGTCTAAAACTCAGGAGAAACGTTTCCTTGAAACTGCTCTGCTGTGCGTTCGTTCACCTAAGAGAGTTGAATCTATGTTGAGATTCAGCGAGTCAGAAACACGTTTCTTCTTGGAGCTGCGTTGGGATATTCCCGAGTGAATGGGACCATAGGCTGTACAGAGAAATATCTGCTTCTAAAACCAAAACGGAGCTACCTAACTGAATGGTTGTTAATGTGTGCATTCAACTGACAGAGTTAAACTCACGTGTGGATTCAGCGGTTTGCAAACCCTTTCTGTGCAGAATCCCAAAACCGGTATTTCCAGCCCAATGCCGGCATACGAACTAAACAGCAGGAAACTTCGTCTAAGACTCAGGAGAAACGTTTCCTTGAAACTGCTCTGCTGTGCGTTCGTTCACCTAAGAGAGTTGAATCTATGTTGAGATTCAGCGAGTCAGAAACACGTTTCTTCTAGGAGCTGCGTTGGGATATTCCCGAGTGAATGGGACCATAGGCTGTACAGAGAATTATCTGCTTCTAAAACCAAAACGGAGCTATCTAACTGAATGGTTGTCAATGTGTGCATTCAACTGACAGAGTTAAACTCACGTGTGGATTCAGCGGTTTGCAAACCCTTTCTGTGCAGAATCCCAAAACCGGTATTTCCAGCCCAATGCCGGCATCCGTACTAAACAGCAGGAAACTTCGTCTAAAACTCAGGAGAAACGTTTCCTTGAAACTCCTCTGCTGTGCGTTCGATCACCTAAGAGAGTTGAATCTATGTTGAGATTCAGCGAGTCAGAAACACGTTTTTTCTAGGAGGTGCGTTGGGATATTCCCGAGTGAATGGGACCATAGGCTGTACAGAGAAATATCTGCTCCTACAACCAAAAGGGTGGTATTTAACTGAATGGTTGTCAATGTGTGCATTCAACTGACAGAGTTAAACTCACGTTTGGATTCAGCGGTTTACAAACCCTTTCTGTGCAGGATCCCAAAACCGGTAATACCAGCTCAATGCCGGCATCCGTACTAAACAGCAGGAAACTTCGTCTAAAACTCAGGAGAAACGTTTCCTTGAAACTGCTCTGCTGTGCGTTCGTTCACCTAAGAGAGTTGAAACTATGTTGAGATTCAGCGAGTCAGAAACACGTTTATGCTAGGAGCTGCGTTGGGATATTCCCGAGTGAATGGGACCATAGGCTGTACAGAGAAATATCTGCTTCTAAAACCAAAACGGAGCTATCTAACTGAATGCTTGTCAATGTGTGCATTTAACTGACAGAGTTAAACTCACGTGTGGATTCAGCGGTTTGCAAACCCTTTCTGTGCAGAATCCCGAAACCGGTATTTCCAGCCCAATGCCGGCATCCGTACTAAACAGCAGGAAACTTCGTCTAAAACTCAGGAGAAACGTTTCCTTGAAACTGCTCTGCTGTGCGTTCGATCACCTAAGAGAGTTGAATCTATGTTGAGATTCAGCGAGTCAGAAACACGTTTCTTCTAGGAGCTGCGTGGGGATATTCCCGAGTGAATGGGACCATAGGCTGTACAGAGAAATATCTGCTTCTAAATCCAAAAGTGTGCTATCAAACTGAATGGTTGTCAATGTGTGCATTCAACTGACAGAGTTAAACTCACGTGTGGATTCAGCGGTTTGCAAACCCTTTCTGTGCAGAATCCCAAAACCGGTATTTCCAGCCCAATGCCGGCATCCGTACTAAACAGCAGGAAACTTCGTCTAAAACTCAGGAGAAACGTTTCCTTGAAGCTGCTCTGCTGTGCGTTCGTTCACCTAAGAGAGTTGAATCTATGTTGAGATTCAGCGAGTCAGAAACACGTTTTTTATAGGAGGTGCGTTGGGATATTCCCGAGTGAATGGGACCATAGGCTGTACAGAGAAATATCTGCTCCTACAACCAAAAGGTTGGTATCTAACTGAATGGTTGTCAATGTGTGCATTCAACTGACAGAGTTAAACTCACGTGTGGATTCAGCGGTTTACAAACCCTTTCTGTGCAGAATCCCAAAACCGGTAATACCAGCTCAATGCCGGCATCCGTACTAAACAGCAGGAAACTTCGTCTAAAACTCAGGAGAAACGTTTCCTTGAAACTGCACTGCTGTGCGTTCGATCACCTAAGAGAGTTGAATCTATGTTGAGATTCAGCGAGTCAGAAACACGTTTCTTCTTGGAGCTGCGTTGGGATATTCCCGAGTGAATGGGACCATAGGCTGTACAGAGAAATATCTGCTTCTAAAACCAAAACGGAGCTACCTAACTGAATGGTTGTCAATGTGTGCATTCAACTGACAGAGTTAAACTCACGTGTGGATTCAGCGGTTTGCAAACCCTTTCTGTGCAGAATCCCAAAACCGGTATTTCCAGCCCAATGCCGGCATACGTACTAAAGAGCAGGAAACTTCGTCTAAGACTCAGGAGAAACGTTTCCTTGAAACTGCTCTGCTGTGCGTTCGATCACCTAAGAGAGTTGAATCTATGTTGAGATTCAGCGAGTCAGAAACACGTTTTTTCTAGGAGGTGCGTTGGGATATTCCCGAGTGAATGTTACCATAGACTGTACAGAGAAATATCTGCTCCTACAACCAAAAGGGTGGTATCTAACTGAATGGTTGTCAATGTGTGCATTCAACTGACAGAGTTAAACTCACGTGTGGATTCAGCGGTTTACAAACCCTTTCTGTGCAGAATCCCAAAACCGGTAATACCAGCTCAATGCCGGCATCCGTACTAAACAGCAGGAAACTTCGTCTAAAACTCAGGAGAAACGTTTCCTTGAAACTGCTCTGCTGTGCGTTCGTTCACCTAAGAGAGTTGAATCTATGTTGAGATTCAGCGAGTCAGAAACACGTTTCTTCTTGGAGCTGCGTTGGGATATTCCCGAGTGAATGGGACCATAGGCTGTACAGAGAAATATCTGCTTCTAAAACCAAAACGGAGCTACCTAACTGAATGGTTGTCAATGTGTGCATTCAACTGACAGAGATAAACTCACGTGTGGATTCAGCGGTTTGCAAACCATTTCTGTGAAGAATCCCAAAACCGGTATGTCCAGCCCAATGCCGGCATCCGTACTAAACAGCAGGAAACTTCGTCTAAAACTCAGGAGAAACGTTTCCTTGAAACTGCTCTGCTGTGCGTTCGTTCACCTAAGAGAGTTGAATCTATGTTGAGATTCAGCGAGTCAGAAACACGTTTCTTCTAGGAGCTGCGTTGGGATATTCCCGAGTGAATGGGACCATAGGCTGTACAGAGAAATATCTGCTTCTAAAACCAAAACGGAGCTACCTAACTGAATGGTTGTCAGTGTGTGCATTCAACTGACAGAGTTAAACTCACGTGTGGATTCAGCGGTTTGCAAACCCTTTCTGTGCAGAATCCCAAAACCGGTATTTCCAGCCCAATGCCGGCATCCGTACTAAACAGCAGGAAACTTCGTCTAAAACCCAGGAGAAACGTTTCCTTGAAACTGCTCTGCTGTGCGTTCGATCACCTAAGAGAGTTGAATCTATGTTGAGATTCAGCGAGTCAGAAACACGTTTTTTCTAGGAGGTGCGTTGGGATATTCCCGAGTGAATGGGACCGTAGGCTGTACAGAGAAATATCTGCTCCTACAACCAAAAGGTTGGTATCTAACTGAATGGTTGTCAATGTGTGCATTCAACTGACAGAGTTAAACTCACGTGTGGATTCAGCGGTTTACAAACCCTTTCTGTGCAGAATCCCAAAACCGGTAATACCAGCTCAATGCCGGCATCCGTACTAAACAGCAGGAAACTTCGTCTAAAACTCAGGAGAAACGTTTCCTTGAAACTGCACTGCTGTGCGTTCGATCACCTAAGAGAGTTGAATCTATGTTGAGATTCAGCGAGTCAGAAACACGTTTCTTCTTGGAGCTGCGTTGGGATATTCCCGAGTGAATGGGACCATAGGCTGTACAGAGAAATATCTGCTTCTAAAACCAAAACGGAGCTACCTAACTGAATGGTTGTCAATGTGTGCATTCAACTGACAGAGTTAAACTCACGTGTGGATTCAGCGGTTTGCAAACCCTTTCTGTGCAGAATCCCAAAACCGGTATTTCCAGCCCAATGCCGGCATACGTACTAAATAGCAGGAAACTTCGTCTAAGACTCAGGAGAAACGTTTCCTTGAAACTGCTCTGCTGTGCGTTCGATCACCTAAGAGAGTTGAATCTATGTTGAGATTCAGCGAGTCAGAAACACGTTTTTTCTAGGAGGTGCGTTGGGATATTCCCGAGTGAATGTTACCATAGACTGTACAGAGAAATATCTGCTCCTACAACCAAAAGGGTGGTATCTAACTGAATGGTTGTCAATGTGTGCATTCAACTGACAGAGTTAAACTCACGTGTGGATTCAGCGGTTTACAAACCCTTTCTGTGCAGAATCCCAAAACCGGTAATACCAGCTCAATGCCGGCATCCGTACTAAACAGCAGGAAACTTCGTCTAAAACTCAGGAGAAACGTTTCCTTGAAACTGCTCTGCTGTGCGTTCGTTCACCTAAGAGAGTTGAATCTATGCTGAGATTCAGCGAGTCAGAAACACGTTTCTTCTTGGAGCTGCGTTGGGATATTCCCGAGTGAATGGGACCATAGGCTGTACAGAGAAATATCTGCTTCTAAAACCAAAACGGAGCTACCTAACTGAATGGTTGTCAATGTGTGCATTCAACTGACAGAGTTAAACTCACGTGTGGATTCAGCGGTTTGCAAACCCTTTCTGTGCAGAATCCCAAAACCGGTATGTCCAGCCCAATGCCGGCATACGAACTAAACAGCAGGAAACTTCGTCTAAGACTCAGGAGAAACGTTTCCTTGAAACTGCTCTGCTGTGCCTTCGTTCACCTAAGAGAGTTGAATCTATGTTGAGATTCAGCGAGTCAGAAACACGTTTATGCTAGGAGCTGCGTTGGGATATTCCCGAGTGAATGGGACCATAGGCTGTACAGAGAAATATCTGCTTCTAAAACCAAAACGGAGCTATCTAACTGAATGGTTGTCAATGTGTGCATTCAACTGACAGAGTTAAACTCACGTGTGGATTCAGCGGTTTGCAAACCCTTTCTGTGCAGAATCCCAAAACCGGTATTTCCAGCCCAATGCCGGCATCCGTACTAAACAGCAGGAAACTTCGTCTAAAACTCAGGAGAAACGTTTCCTTGAAACTGCTCTGCTGTGCGTTCGATCACCTAAGAGAGTTGAATCTATGTTGAGCTTCAGCGAGTCAGAAACACGTTTTTTCTAGGAGTTGCGTTGGGATATTCCCGAGTGAATGGGACCATAGGCTGTACAGAGAAATATCTGCTCCTACAACCAAAAGTGTGGTATCTAACTGAATGGTTGTCAATGTGTGCATTCAACTGACAGAGTTAAACTCACGTGTGGATTCAGCGGTTTACAAACCCTTTCTGTGCAGAATCCCAAAACCGGTAATACCAGCTCAATGCCGGCATCCATACTAAACAGCAGGAAACTTCGTCTAAAACTCAGGAGAAACGATTCCTTGAAACTGCACTGCTGTGCGTTCGATCACCTAAGAGAGTTGAATCTATGTTGAGATTCAGCGAGTCAGAAACACGTTTCTTCTTGGAGCTGCGTTGGGATATTCCCGAGTGAATGGGACCATAGGCTGTACAGAGAAATATCTGCTTCTAAAACCAAAACGGAGCTACCTAACTAAATGGTTGTCAATGTGTGCATTCAACTGACAGAGTTAAACTCACGTGTGGATTCAGCGGTTTGCAAACCCTTTCTGTGCAGAATCCCAAAACCGGTATTTCCAGCCCAATGCCGGCATACGTACTAAATAGCAGGAAACTTCGTCTAAGACTCAGGAGAAACGTTTCCTTGAAACTGCTCTGCTGTGCGTTCCATCACCTAAGAGAGTTGAATCTATGTTGAGATTCAGCGAGTCAGAAACACGTTTTTTCTAGGAGGTGCGTTGGGATATTCCCGAGTGAATGTTACCATAGGCTGTACAGAGAAATATCTGCTCCTACAACCAAAAGGGTGGTATCTAACTGAATGGTTGTCAATGTGTGCATTCAACTGACAGAGTTAAACTCACGTTTGGATTCAGCGGTTTACAAACCCTTTCTGTGCAGAATCCCAAAACCGGTAATACCAGCTCAATGCCGGCATCCGTACTAAACAGCAGGAAACTTCGTCTAAAACTCAGGAGAAACGTTTCCTTGAAACTGCTCTGCTGTGCGTTCGTTCACCTAAGAGAGTTGAATCTATGTTGAGATTCAGCGAGTCAGAAACACGTTTCTTCTTGGAGCTGCGTTGGGATATTCCCGAGTGAATGGGACCATAGGCTGTACAGAGAAATATCTGCTTCTAAAACCAAAACGGAGCTACCTAACTGAATGGTTGTTAATGTGTGCATTCAACTGACAGAGTTAAACTCACGTGTGGATTCAGCGGTTTGCAAACCCTTTCTGTGCAGAATCCCAAAACCGGTATTTCCAGCCCAATGCCGGCATACGAACTAAACAGCAGGAAACTTCGTCTAAGACTCAGGAGAAACGTTTCCTTGAAACTGCTCTGCTGTGCGTTCGTTCACCTAAGAGAGTTGAATCTATGTTGAGATTCAGCGAGTCAGAAACACGTTTCTTCTAGGAGCTGCGTTGGGATATTCCCGAGTGAATGGGACCATAGGCTGTACAGAGAATTATCTGCTTCTAAAACCAAAACGGAGCTATCTAACTGAATGGTTGTCAATGTGTGCATTCAACTGACAGAGTTAAACTCACGTGTGGATTCAGCGGTTTGCAAACCCTTTCTGTGCAGAATCCCAAAACCGGTATGTCCAGCCCAATGCCGGCATACGTACTAAACAGCAGGAAACTTCGTCTAAAACTCAGGAGAAACGTTTCCTTGAAACTCCTCTGCTGTGCGTTCGATCACCTAAGAGAGTTGAATCTATGTTGAGATTCAGCGAGTCAGAAACACGTTTTTTCTAGGAGGTGCGTTGGGATATTCCCGAGTGAATGGGACCATAGGCTGTACAGAGAAATATCTGCTCCTACAACCAAAAGGGTGGTATTTAACTGAATGGTTGTCAATGTGTGCATTCAACTGACAGAGTTAAACTCACGTTTGGATTCAGCGGTTTACAAACCCTTTCTATGCAGGATCCCAAAACCGGTAATACCAGCTCAATGCCGGCATCCGTACTAAACAGCAGGAAACTTCGTCTAAAACTCAGGAGAAACGTTTCCTTGAAACTGCTCTGCTGTGCGTTCGTTCACCTAAGAGAGTTGAAACTATGTTGAGATTCAGCGAGTCAGAAACACGTTTATGCTAGGAGCTGCGTTGGGATATTCCCGAGTGAATGGGACCATAGGCTGTACAGAGAAATATCTGCTTCTAAAACCAAAACGGAGCTATCTAACTGAATGCTTGTCAATGTGTGCATTTAACTGACAGAGTTAAACTCACGTGTGGATTCAGCGGTTTGCAAACCCTTTCTGTGCAGAATCCCGAAACCGGTATTTCCAGCCCAATGCCGGCATCCGTACTAAACAGCAGGAAACTTCGTCTAAAACTCAGGAGAAACGTTTCCTTGAAACTGCTCTGCTGTGCGTTCGATCACCTAAGAGAGTTGAATCTATGTTGAGATTCAGCGAGTCAGAAACACGTTTCTTCTAGGAGCTGCGTGGGGATATTCCCGAGTGAATGGGACCATAGGCTGTACAGAGAAATATCTGCTTCTAAATCCAAAAGTGTGCTATCAAACTGAATGGTTGTCAATGTGTGCATTCAACTGACAGAGTTAAACTCACGTGTGGATTCAGCGGTTTGCAAACCCTTTCTGTGCAGAATCCCAAAACCGGTATTTCCAGCCCAATGCCGGCATCCGTACTAAACAGCAGGAAACTTCGTCTAAAACTCAGGAGAAACGTTTCCTTGAAACTGCTCTGCTGTGCGTTCGTTCACCTAAGAGAGTTGAATCTATGTTGAGATTCAGCGAGTCAGAAACACGTTTCTTCTTGGAGCTGCGTTGGGATATTCCCGAGTGAATGGGACCATAGGCTGTACAGAGAAATATCTGCTTCTAAAACCAAAACGGAGCTACCTAACTGAATGGTTGTCAATGTGTGCATTCAACTGACAGAGTTAAACTCACGTGTGGATTCAGCGGTTTGCAAACCCTTTCTGTGCAGAATCCCAAAACCGGTATTTCCAGCCCAATGCCGGCATACGAACTAAACAGCAGGAAACTTCGTCTAAGACTCAGGAGAAACGTTTCCTTGAAACTGCTCTGCTGTGCCTTCGTTCACCTAAGAGAGTTGAATCTATGTTGAGATTCAGCGAGTCAGAAACACGTTTCTTCTAGGAGCTGCGTTGGGATATTCCCGAGTGAATGGGACCATAGGCTGTACAGAGAAATATCTGCTTCTAAAACCAAAACGGAGCTATCTAACTGAATGGTTGTCAATGTGTGCATTCAACTGACAGAGTTAAACTCACGTTTGGATTCAGCGGTTTGCAAACCCTTTCTGTGCAGAATCCCAAAACCGGTATTTCCAGCCCAATGCCGGCATCCGTACTAAACAGCAGGAAACTTCGTCTAAAACTCAGGAGAAACGTTTCCTTGAAACTGCTCTGCTGTGCGTTCGATCACCTAAGAGAGTTGAATCTATGTTGAGATTCAGCGAGTCAGAAACACGTTTTTTCTAGGAGGTGCGTTGGGATATTCCCGAGTGAATGGGACCATAGGCTGTACAGAGAAATATCTGCTCCTACAACCAAATGGGTGGTATCTAACTGAATGGTTGTCAATGTGTGCATTCAACTGACAGAGTTAAACTCACGTTTGGATTCAGCGGTTTACAAACCCTTTCTGTGCAGGATCCCAAAACCGGTAATACCAGCTCAATGCCGGCATCCGTAGTAAACAGCAGGAAACTTCGTCTAAGACTCAGGAGAAACGTTTCCTTGAAACTGCTCTGCTGTGCGTTCGTTCACCTAAGAGAGTTGAAACTATGTTGAGATTCAGCGAGTCAGAAACACGTTTATGCTAGGAGCTGCGTTGGGATATTCCCGAGTGAATGGGACCATAGGCTGTACAGAGAAATATCTGCTTCTAAAACCAAAACGGAGCTATCTAACTGAATGGTTGTCAATGTGTGCATTTAACTGACAGAGTTAAACTCACGTGTGGATTCAGCGGTTTGCAAACCCTTTCTGTGCAGAATCCCGAAACCGGTATTTCCAGCCCAATGCCGGCATCCGTACTAAACAGCAGGAAACTTCGTCTAAAACTCAGGAGAAACGTTTCCTTGAAACTGCTCTGCTGTGCGTTCGATCACCTAAGAGAGTTCAATCTATGTTGAGATTCAGCGAGTCAGAAACACGTTTCTTCTAGGAGCTGCGTTGGGATATTCCCGAGTGAATGGGACCATAGGCTGTACAGAGAAATATCTGCTTCTAAAACCAAAACGGAGCTATCTAAGTGAATGGTTGTCAATGTGTGCATTCAACTGACAGAGTTAAACTCACGTGTGGATTCAGCGGTTTGCAAACCATTTCTGTGCAGAATCCCAAAACCGGTATGTCCAGCCCAATGCCGGCATCCGTACTAAACAGCAGGAAACTTCGTCTAAAACTCAGGAGAAACGTTTCCTTGAAACTGCTCTGCTGTGCGTTCGTTCACCTAAGAGAGTTGAATCTATGTTGAGATTCAGCGAGTCAGAAACACGTTTCTTCTTGGAGCTGCGTTGGGATATTCCCGAGTGAATGGGACCATAGGCTGTACAGAGAAATATCTGCTTCTAAAACCAAAACGGAGCTACCTAACTGAATGGTTGTCAATGTGTGCATTCAACTGACAGAGTTAAACTCACGTGTGGATTCAGCGGTTTGCAAACCCTTTCTGTGCAGAATCCCAAAACCGGTATTTCCAGCCCAATGCCGGCATACGTACTAAACAGCAGGTAACTTCGTCTAAGACTCAGGAGAAACGTTTCCTTGAAACTGCTCTGCTGTGCCTTCGTTCACCTAAGAGAGTTGAATCTATGTTGAGATTCAGCGAGTCAGAAACACGTTTCTTCTAGGAGGTGCGTTTGGATATTCCCGAGTGAATGGGACCATAGTCTGTACAGAGAAATATCTGCTTCTAAATCCAAAAGTGTGCTATCAAACTGAAAGGTTGTCAATGTGTGCATTCAACTGACAGAGTTAAACTCACGTGTGGATTCAGCGGTTTGCAAACCCTTTCTGTGCAGAATCCCAAAACCGGTACGTCCAGCCCAATGCCGGCATCCGTACTAAACAGCAGGAAACTTCGTCTAAAACTCAGGAGAAACGTTTCCTTGAAACTGCTCTGCTGTGCGTTCGTTCACCTAAGAGAGTTGAATCTATGTTGAGATTCAGCGAGTCAGAAACACGTTTCTTCTAGGAGCTGCGTTGGGATATTCCCGAGTGAATGGGACCATAGGCTGTACAGAGAAATATCTGCTTCTAAAACCAAAAGTGTGCTATCAAACTGAATGGTTGTCAATGTGTGCATTCAACTGACAGAGTTAAACTCACGTGTGGATTCAGCGGTTTGCAAACCCTTTCTGTGCAGAATCCCAAAACCGGTATTTCCATCCCAATGCCGGCATACGTACTTAACAGCAGGAAACTTCGTCTAAGACTCAGGAGAAACGTTTCCTTGAAACTGCTCTGCTGTGCGATCTTTCACCTAAGAGAGTTGAAACTATGTTGAGATTCAGCGAGTCAGAAACACGTTTCTTCTAGGAGCTGCGTTGGGATATTCCCGAGTGAATGGGACCATAGGCTGTACAGAGAAATATCTGCTTCTAAAACCAAAACGGAGCTACCTAACTGAATGGTTGTCAATGTGTGCATTCAACTGACAGAGTTAAACTCACGTGTGGATTCAGCGGTTTGCAAACCCTTTCTGTGCAGAATCCCAAAACCGGTATTTCCAGCCCAATGCCGGCATACGTACTAAACAGCAGGTAACTTCGTCTAAGACTCAGGAGAAACGTTTCCTTGAAACTGCTCTGCTGTGCCTTCGTTCACCTAAGAGAGTTGAATCTATGTTGAGATTCAGCGAGTCAGAAACACGTTTCTTCTAGGAGGTGCGTTTGGATATTCCCGAGTGAATGGGACCATAGTCTGTACAGAGAAATATCTGCTTCTAAATCCAAAAGTGTGCTATCAAACTGAAAGGTTGTCAATGTGTGCATTCAACTGACAGAGTTAAACTCACGTGTGGATTCAGCGGTTTGCAAACCCTTTCTGTGCAGAATCCCAAAACCGGTACGTCCAGCCCAATGCCGGCATCCGTACTAAACAGCAGGAAACTTCGTCTAAAACTCAGGAGAAACGTTTCCTTGAAACTGCTCTGCTGTGCGTTCGTTCACCTAAGAGAGTTGAATCTATGTTGAGATTCAGCGAGTCAGAAACACGTTTCTTCTAGGAGCTGCGTTGGGATATTCCCGAGTGAATGGGACCATAGGCTGTACAGAGAAATATCTGCTTCTAAAACCAAAAGTGTGCTATCAAACTGAATGGTTGTCAATGTGTGCATTCAACTGACAGAGTTAAACTCACGTGTGGATTCAGCGGTTTGCAAACCCTTTCTGTGCAGAATCCCAAAACCGGTATTTCCATCCCAATGCCGGCATACGTACTTAACAGCAGGAAACTTCGTCTAAGACTCAGGAGAAACGTTTCCTTGAAACTGCTCTGCTGTGCGATCTTTCACCTAAGAGAGTTGAAACTATGTTGAGATTCAGCGAGTCAGAAACACGTTTCTTCTAGGAGCTGCGTTGGGATATTCCCGAGTGAATGGGACCATAGGATGTACAGAGAAATATCTGCTTCTAAAACCAAAACGGAGCTATCTAACTGAATGGTTGTCAATGTGTGCATTCAACTGACAGAGTTAAACTCACGTGTGGATTCAGCGGTTTGCAAACCCTTTCTGTGCAGAATCCCAAAACCGGTATTTCCAGCCCAATGCCGGCATCCGTACTAAACAGCAGGAAACTTCGTCTAAAACTCAGGAGAAACGTTTCCTTGAAACTGCTCTGCTGTGCGTCCGTTCACCTAAGAGAGTTGAATCTATGTTGAGATTCAGCGAGTCAGAAACACGTTTCTTCTAGGAGCTGCGTTGGGATATTCCCGAGTGAATGGGACCATAGGCTGTACAGAGAAATATCTGCTTCTAAAACCAAAACGGAGCTATCTAACTGAATGGTTGTGAATGTGTGCATTCAACTGACAGAGTTAAACTCACGTGTGGATTCAGCGGTTTGCAAACCCTTTCTGTGCAGAATCCCAAAACCGGTATTTCCATCCCAATGCCGGCATCCGTACTAAACAGCAGGAAACTTCGTCTAAAACTCAGGAGAAACGTTTCCTTGAAACTGCTCTGCTGTGCGTTCGATCACCTAAGAGAGTTGAATCTATGTTGAGATTCAGCGAGTCAGAAACACGTTTTTTCTAGGACGTGCGTTGGGTTATTCCCGAGTGAATGGAACCATAGGCTGTACAGAGAAATATCTGCTCCTACAACCAAAAGGGTGGTATCTAACTGAATGGTTGTCAATGTGTGCATTCAACTGACAGAGTTAAACTCACGTGTGGATTCAGCGGTTTGCAAACCCTTTCTGTGCAGAATCCCAAAACCGGTATGTCCAGCCCAATGCCGGCATCCGTACTAAACAGCAGGAAACTTCGTCTAAAACTCAGGAGAAACGTTTCCTTGAAACTGCTCTGCTGTGCGTTCTTTCACCTAAGAGAGTTGAATCTATGTTGAGATTCAGCGAGTCAGAAACACGTTTCTTCTAGGAGCTGCGTTGGGATATTCCCGAGTGAATGGGACCATAGGCTGTACAGAGTAATATCTGCTTCTAAAACCAAAAGTGTGCTATCAAACTGAATGGTTGTCAATGTGTGAATTCAACTGACAGAGTTAAACTCACGTGTGGATTCAGCGGTTTGCAAACCCTTTCTGTGCAGAATCCCAAAACCGGTATTTCCAGCCCAATGCCGGCCTACGTACTAAACAGCAGGAAATTTCGTCTAAGACTCAGGAGAAACGTTTCCTTGAAACTGCTCTGCTGTGCGATCTTTCACCTAAGAGAGTTGAAACTATGTTGAGATTCAGCGAGTCAGAAACACGTTTCTTCTAGGAGCTGCGTTGGGATATTCCCGAGTGAATGGGACCATAGGCTGTACAGAGAAATATCTGCTTCTAAAACCAAAACGGAGCTATCTAACTGAATGGTTGTCAATGTGTGCATTCAACTGACAGAGTTAAACTCACGTGTGGATTCAGCGGTTTGGAAACCCTTTCTGTGCAGAATCCCAAAACCGGTATTTCCAGCCCAATGCCGGCATACGTACTAAACAGCAGGAAACTTCGTCTAAAACTCAGGAGAAACGTTTCCTTGAAACTGCTCTGCTGTGCGTTCGTTCACCTAAGAGAGTTGAATCTATGTTGAGATTCAGCGAGTCAGAAACACGTTTCTTCTAGGAGCTGCGTTGGGATATTCCCGAGTGAATGGGACCATAGGCTGTACAGAGAAATATCTGCTTCTAAAACCAAAACGGAGCTATCTAACTGAATCGTTGTGAATGTGTGCATTCAACTGACAGAGTTAAACTCACGTGTGGATTCAGCGGTTTGCAAACCCTTTCTGTGCAGAATCCCAAAACGGGTATTTCCATCCCAATGCCGGCATCCGTACTAAACAGCAGGAAACTTCGTCTAAAACTCAGGAGAAACGTTTCCTTGAAACTGCTCTGCTGTGCGTTCGATCACCTAAGAGAGTTGAATCTATGTTGAGATTCAGCGAGTCAGAAACACGTTTTTTCTAGGACGTGCGTTGGGATATTCCCGAGTGAATGGGACCATAGGCTGTACAGAGAAATATCTGCTCCTACAACCAAAAGGGTGGTATCTAACTGAATGGTTGTCAATGTGTGCATTCAACTGACAGAGTTAAACTCACGTTTGGATTCAGCGGTTTGCAAAACCTTTCTGTGCAGAATCCCAAAACCGGTATTTCCAGCCCAATGCCGGCATCCGTACTAAACAGCAGGAAACTTCGTCTAAAACTCAGGAGAAACGTTTCCTTGAAACTGCTCTGCTGTGCGTTCGATCACCTAAGAGAGTTGAATCTATGTTGAGATTCAGCGAGTCAGAAACACGTTTTTTCTAGGAGGTGCGTTGGGATATTCCCGAGTGAATGGGACCATAGGCTGTACAGAGAAATATCTGCTCCTACAACCAAATGGGTGGTATCTAACTGAATGGTTGTCAATGTGTGCATTCAACTGACAGAGTTAAACTCACGTTTGGATTCAGCGGTTTACAAACCCTTTCTGTGCAGGATCCCAAAACCGGTAATACCAGCTCAATGCCGGCATCCGTAGTAAACAGCAGGAAACTTCGTCTAAGACTCAGGAGAAACGTTTCCTTGAAACTGCTCTGCTGTGCGTTCGTTCACCTAAGAGAGTTGAAACTATGTTGAGATTCAGCGAGTCAGAAACACGTTTATGCTAGGAGCTGCGTTGGGATATTCCCGAGTGAATGGGACCATAGGCTGTACAGAGAAATATCTGCTTCTAAAACCAAAACGGAGCTATCTAACTGAATGGTTGTCAATGTGTGCATTTAACTGACAGAGTTAAACTCACGTGTGGATTCAGCGGTTTGCAAACCCTTTCTGTGCAGAATCCCGAAACCGGTATTTCCAGCCCAATGCCGGCATCCGTACTAAACAGCAGGAAACTTCGTCTAAAACTCAGGAGAAACGTTTCCTTGAAACTGCTCTGCTGTGCGTTCGATCACCTAAGAGAGTTCAATCTATGTTGAGATTCAGCGAGTCAGAAACACGTTTCTTCTAGGAGCTGCGTTGGGATATTCCCGAGTGAATGGGACCATAGGCTGTACAGAGAAATATCTGCTTCTAAAACCAAAACGGAGCTATCTAAGTGAATGGTTGTCAATGTGTGCATTCAACTGACAGAGATAAACTCACGTGTGGATTCAGCGGTTTGCAAACCATTTCTGTGCAGAATCCCAAAACCGGTATGTCCAGCCCAATGCCGGCATCCGTACTAAACAGCAGGAAACTTCGTCTAAAACTCAGGAGAAACGTTTCCTTGAAACTGCTCTGCTGTGCGTTCGTTCACCTAAGAGAGTTGAATCTATGTTGAGATTCAGCGAGTCAGAAACACGTTTCTTCTTGGAGCTGCGTTGGGATATTCCCGAGTGAATGGGACCATAGGCTGTACAGAGAAATATCTGCTTCTAAAACCAAAACGGAGCTACCTAACTGAATGGTTGTCAATGTGTGCATTCAACTGACAGAGTTAAACTCACGTGTGGATTCAGCGGTTTGCAAACCCTTTCTGTGCAGAATCCCAAAACCGGTATTTCCAGCCCAATGCCGGCATACGTACTAAACAGCAGGTAACTTCGTCTAAGACTCAGGAGAAACGTTTCCTTGAAACTGCTCTGCTGTGCCTTCGTTCACCTAAGAGAGTTGAATCTATGTTGAGATTCAGCGAGTCAGAAACACGTTTCTTCTAGGAGGTGCGTTTGGATATTCCCGAGTGAATGGGACCATAGTCTGTACAGAGAAATATCTGCTTCTAAATCCAAAAGTGTGCTATCAAACTGAAAGGTTGTCAATGTGTGCATTCAACTGACAGAGTTAAACTCACGTGTGGATTCAGCGGTTTGCAAACCCTTTCTGTGCAGAATCCCAAAACCGGTACGTCCAGCCCAATGCCGGCATCCGTACTAAACAGCAGGAAACTTCGTCTAAAACTCAGGAGAAACGTTTCCTTGAAACTGCTCTGCTGTGCGTTCGTTCACCTAAGAGAGTTGAATCTATGTTGAGATTCAGCGAGTCAGAAACACGTTTCTTCTAGGAGCTGCGTTGGGATATTCCCGAGTGAATGGGACCATAGGCTGTACAGAGAAATATCTGCTTCTAAAACCAAAAGTGTGCTATCAAACTGAATGGTTGTCAATGTGTGCATTCAACTGACAGAGTTAAACTCACGTGTGGATTCAGCGGTTTGCAAACCCTTTCTGTGCAGAATCCCAAAACCGGTATTTCCATCCCAATGCCGGCATACGTACTTAACAGCAGGAAACTTCGTCTAAGACTCAGGAGAAACGTTTCCTTGAAACTGCTCTGCTGTGCGATCTTTCACCTAAGAGAGTTGAAACTATGTTGAGATTCAGCGAGTCAGAAACACGTTTCTTCTAGGAGCTGCGTTGGGATATTCCCGAGTGAATGGGACCATAGGATGTACAGAGAAATATCTGCTTCTAAAACCAAAACGGAGCTATCTAACTGAATGGTTGTCAATGTGTGCATTCAACTGACAGAGTTAAACTCACGTGTGGATTCAGCGGTTTGCAAACCCTTTCTGTGCAGAATCCCAAAACCGGTATTTCCAGCCCAATGCCGGCATACGTACTAAACAGCAGGAAACTTCGTCTAAAACTCAGGAGAAACGTTTCCTTGAAACTGCTCTGCTGTGCGATCTTTCACCTAAGAGAGTTGAAACTATGTTGAGATTCAGCGAGTCAGAAACACGTTTCTTCTAGGAGCTGCGTTGGGATATTCCCGAGTGAATGGGACCATAGGCTGTACAGAGAAATATCTGCTTCTAAAACCAAAACGGAGCTATCTAACTGAATGGTTGTCAATGTGTGCATTCAACTGACAGAGTTAAACTCACGTGTGGATTCAGCGGTTTGGAAACCCTTTCTGTGCAGAATCCCAAAACCGGTATTTCCAGCCCAATGCCGGCATACGTACTAAACAGCAGGAAACTTCGTCTAAAACTCAGGAGAAACGTTTCCTTGAAACTGCTCTGCTGTGCGTTCGTTCACCTAAGAGAGTTGAATCTATGTTGAGATTCAGCGAGTCAGAAACACGTTTCTTCTAGGAGCTGCGTTGGGATATTCCCGAGTGAATGGGACCATAGGCTGTACAGAGAAATATCTGCTTCTAAAACCAAAACGGAGCTATCTAACTGAATCGTTGTGAATGTGTGCATTCAACTGACAGAGTTAAACTCACGTGTGGATTCAGCGGTTTGCAAACCCTTTCTGTGCAGAATCCCAAAACGGGTATTTCCATCCCAATGCCGGCATCCGTACTAAACAGCAGGAAACTTCGTCTAAAACTCAGGAGAAACGTTTCCTTGAAACTGCTCTGCTGTGCGTTCGATCACCTAAGAGAGTTGAATCTATGTTGAGATTCAGCGAGTCAGAAACACGTTTTTTCTAGGACGTGCGTTGGGATATTCCCGAGTGAATGGGACCATAGGCTGTACAGAGAAATATCTGCTCCTACAACCAAAAGGGTGGTATCTAACTGAATGGTTGTCAATGTGTGCATTCAACTGACAGAGTTAAACTCACGTGTGGATTCAGCGGTTTGCAAACCCTTTCTGTGCAGAATCCCAAAACCGGTATGTCCAGCCCAATGCCGGCATCCGTACTAAACAGCAGGAAACTTCGTCTAAAACTCAGGAGAAACGTTTCCTTGAAACTGCTCTGCTGTGCGTTCTTTCACCTAAGAGAGTTGAATCTATGTTGAGATTCAGCGAGTCAGAAACACGTTTCTTCTAGGAGCTGCGTTGGGATATTCCCGAGTGAATGGGACCATAGGCTGTACAGAGTAATATCTGCTTCTAAAACCAAAAGTGTGCTATCAAACTGAATGGTTGTCAATGTGTGAATTCAACTGACAGAGTTAAACTCACGTGTGGATTCAGCGGTTTGCAAACCCTTTCTGTGCAGAATCCCAAAACCGGTATTTCCAGCCCAATGCCGGCCTACGTACTAAACAGCAGGAAATTTCGTCTAAGACTCAGGAGAAACGTTTCCTTGAAACTGCTCTGCTGTGCGATCTTTCACCTAAGAGAGTTGAAACTATGTTGAGATTCAGCGAGTCAGAAACACGTTTCTTCTAGGAGCTGCGTTGGGATATTCCCGAGTGAATGGGACCATAGGCTGTACAGAGAAATATCTGCTTCTAAAACCAAAACGGAGCTATCTAACTGAATGGTTGTCAATGTGTGCATTCAACTGACAGAGTTAAACTCACGTGTGGATTCAGCGGTTTGGAAACCCTTTCTGTGCAGAATCCCAAAACCGGTATTTCCAGCCCAATGCCGGCATACGTACTAAACAGCAGGAAACTTCGTCTAAAACTCAGGAGAAACGTTTCCTTGAAACTGCTCTGCTGTGCGTTCGTTCACCTAAGAGAGTTGAATCTATGTTGAGATTCAGCGAGTCAGAAACACGTTTCTTCTAGGAGCTGCGTTGGGATATTCCCGAGTGAATGGGACCATAGGCTGTACAGAGAAATATCTGCTTCTAAAACCAAAACGGAGCTATCTAACTGAATCGTTGTGAATGTGTGCATTCAACTGACAGAGTTAAACTCACGTGTGGATTCAGCGGTTTGCAAACCCTTTCTGTGCAGAATCCCAAAACGGGTATTTCCATCCCAATGCCGGCATCCGTACTAAACAGCAGGAAACTTCGTCTAAAACTCAGGAGAAACGTTTCCTTGAAACTGCTCTGCTGTGCGTTCGATCACCTAAGAGAGTTGAATCTATGTTGAGATTCAGCGAGTCAGAAACACGTTTTTTCTAGGAGGTGCGTTGGGATATTCCCGAGTGAATGGGACCATAGGCTGTACAGAGAAATATCTGCTCCTACAACCAAAAGGGTGGTATCTAACTGAATGGTTGTCAATGTGTGCATTCAACTGACAGAGTTAAACTCACGTGTGGATTCAGCGGTTTACAAACCCTTTCTGTGCAGAATCCCAAAACCGGTAATACCAGCTCAATGCCGGCATACGTACTAAACAGCAGGAAACTTCGTCTAAAACTCAGGAGAAACGTTTCCTTGAAACTGCTCTGCTGTGCGTTCGATCACCTAAGAGAGTTGAATCTATGTTGAGATTCAGCGAGTCAGAAACACGTTTCTTCTTGGAGCTGCGTTGGGAATTTCCCGAGTGAATGGGACCATAGGCTGTACAGAGAAATATCTGCTTCTAAAACCAAAACGGAGCTACCTAACTGAATGGTTGTCAATGTGTGCATTCAACTGACAGAGTTAAACTCACGTGTGGATTCAGCGGTTTGCAAACCCTTTCTGTGCAGAATCCCAAAACCGGTATTTCCAGCCCAATGCCGGCATACGTACTAAATAGCAGGAAACTTCGTCTAAGACTCAGGAGAAACGTTTCCTTGAAACTGCTCTGCTGTGCGTTCGTTCACCTAAGAGAGTTGAATCTATGTTGAGATTCAGCGAGTCAGAAACACGTTTCTTCTAGGAGCTGCGTTGGGATATTCCCGAGTGAATGGGACCATAGGCTGTACAGAGAAATATCTGCTTCTAAAACCAAAAGTGTGCTATCAAACTGAATGGTTGTCAATGTGTGCATTCAACTGACAGAGTTAAACTCACGTGTGGATTCAGCGGTTTGCAAACCCTTTCTGTGCAGAATCCCAAAACCGGTATTTCCAGCCCAATGCCGGCATACGTACTAAACAGCAGGAAACTTCGTCTAAGACTCAGGAGAAACGTTTCCTTGAAACTGCTCTGCTGTGCCTTCGTTCACCTAAGAGAGTTGAATCTATGTTGAGATTCAGCGAGTCAGAAACACGTTTATGCTAGGAGCTGCGTTGGGATATTCCCGAGTGAATGGGACCATAGGCTGTACAGAGAAATATCTGCTTCTAAATCCAAAAGTGTGCTATCAAACTGAATGGTTGTCAATGTGTGCATTCAACTGACAGAGTTAAACTCACGTGTGGATTCAGCGGTTTGCAAACCCTTTCTGTGCAGAATCCCAAAACCGGTATGTCCAGCCCAATGCCGGCATCCGTACTAAACAGCAGGAAACTTCGTCTAAAACTCAGGAGAAACGTTTCCTTGAAACTGCTCTGCTGTGCGTTCGATCACCTAAGAGAGTTGAATCTATGTTGAGATTCAGCGAGTCAGAAACACGTTTTTTCTAGGAGGTGCGTTGGGATATTCCCGAGTGAATGGGACCATAGGCTGTACAGAGAAATATCTGCTCCTACAACCAAAAGGGTGGTATCTAACTGAATGGTTGTCAATGTGTGCATTCAACTGACAGAGTTAAACTCACGTGTGGATTCAGCGGTTTACAAACCCTTTCTGTGCAGAATCCCAAAACCGGTAATACCAGCTCAATGCCGGCATACGTACTAAACAGCAGGAAACTTCGTCTAAAACTCAGGAGAAACGTTTCCTTGAAACTGCTCTGCTGTGCGTTCGATCACCTAAGAGAGTTGAATCTATGTTGAGATTCAGCGAGTCAGAAACACGTTTCTTCTTGGAGCTGCGTTGGGAATTTCCCGAGTGAATGGGACCATAGGCTGTACAGAGAAATATCTGCTTCTAAAACCAAAACGGAGCTACCTAACTGAATGGTTGTCAATGTGTGCATTCAACTGACAGAGTTAAACTCACGTGTGGATTCAGCGGTTTGCAAACCCTTTCTGTGCAGAATCCCAAAACCGGTATTTCCAGCCCAATGCCGGCATACGTACTAAACAGCAGGAAACTTCGTCTAAGACTCAGGAGAAACGTTTCCTTGAAACTGCTCTGCTGTGCCTTCGTTCACCTAAGAGAGTTGAATCTATGTTGAGATTCAGCGAGTCAGAAACACGTTTCTTCTAGGAGGTGCGTTTGGATATTCCCGAGTGAATGGGACCATAGGCTGTACAGAGAAATATCTGCTTCTAAATCCAAAAGTGTGCTATCAAACTGAAAGGTTGTCAATGTGTGCATTCAACTGACAGAGTTAAACTCACGTGTGGATTCAGCGGTTTGCAAACCCTTTCTGTGCAGAATCCCAAAACCGGTACGTCCAGCCCAATGCCGGCATCCGTACTAAACAGCAGGAAACTTCGTCTAAAACTCAGGAGAAACGTTTCCTTGAAACTGCTCTGCTGTGCGTTCGTTCACCTAAGAGAGTTGAATCTATGTTGAGATTCAGCGAGTCAGAAACACGTTTCTTCTAGGAGCTGCGTTGGGATATTCCCGAGTGAATGGGACCATAGGCTGTACAGAGAAATATCTGCTTCTAAAACCAAAAGTGTGCTATCAAACTGAATGGTTGTCAATGTGTGCATTCAACTGACAGAGTTAAACTCACGTGTGGATTCATCGGTTTGCAAACCCTTTCTGTGCAGAATCCCAAAACCGGTATTTCCATCCCAATGCCGGCATACGTACTTAACAGCAGGAAACTTCGTCTAAGACTCAGGAGAAACGTTTCCTTGAAACTGCTCTGCTGTGCGATCTTTCACCTAAGAGAGTTGAAACTATGTTGAGATTCAGCGAGTCAGAAACACGTTTCTTCTAGGAGCTGCGTTGGGATATTCCCGAGTGAATGGGACCATAGGATGTACAGAGAAATATCTGCTTCTAAAACCAAAACGGAGCTATCTAACTGAATGGTTGTCAATGTGTGCATTCAACTGACAGAGTTAAACTCACGTGTGGATTCAGCGGTTTGCAAACCCTTTCTGTGCAGAATCCCAAAACCGGTATTTCCAGCCCAATGCCGGCATCCGTACTAAACAGCAGGAAACTTCGTCTAAAACTCAGGAGAAACGTTTCCTTGAAACTGCTCTGCTGTGCGTTCGTTCACCTAAGAGAGTTGAATCTATGTTGAGATTCAGCGAGTCAGAAACACGTTTCTTCTAGGAGCTGCGTTGGGATATTCCCGAGTGAATGGGACCATAGGCTGTACAGAGAAATATCTGCTTCTAAAACCAAAACGGAGCTATCTAACTGAATGGTTGTGAATGTGTGCATTCAACTGACAGAGTTAAACTCACGTGTGGATTCAGCGGTTTGCAAACCCTTTCTGTGCAGAATCCCAAAACCGGTATTTCCATCCCAATGCCGGCATCCGTACTAAACAGCAGGAAACTTCGTCTAAAACTCAGGAGAAACGTTTCCTTGAAACTGCTCTGCTGTGCGTTCGATCACCTAAGAGAGTTGAATCTATGTTGAGATTCAGCGAGTCAGAAACACGTTTTTTCTAGGACGTGCGTTGGGTTATTCCCGAGTGAATGGAACCATAGGCTGTACAGAGAAATATCTGCTCCTACAACCAAAAGGGTGGTATCTAACTGAATGGTTGTCAATGTGTGCATTCAACTGACAGAGTTAAACTCACGTGTGGATTCAGCGGTTTGCAAACCCTTTCTGTGCAGAATCCCAAAACCGGTATGTCCAGCCCAATGCCGGCATCCGTACTAAACAGCAGGAAACTTCGTCTAAAACTCAGGAGAAACGTTTCCTTGAAACTGCTCTGCTGTGCGTTCTTTCACCTAAGAGAGTTGAATCTATGTTGAGATTCAGCGAGTCAGAAACACGTTTCTTCTAGGAGCTGCGTTGGGATATTCCCGAGTGAATGGGACCATAGGCTGTACAGAGTAATATCTGCTTCTAAAACCAAAAGTGTGCTATCAAACTGAATGGTTGTCAATGTGTGAATTCAACTGACAGAGTTAAACTCACGTGTGGATTCAGCGGTTTGCAAACCCTTTCTGTGCAGAATCCCAAAACCGGTATTTCCAGCCCAATGCCGGCCTACGTACTAAACAGCAGGAAATTTCGTCTAAGACTCAGGAGAAACGTTTCCTTGAAACTGCTCTGCTGTGCGATCTTTCACCTAAGAGAGTTGAAACTATGTTGAGATTCAGCGAGTCAGAAACACGTTTCTTCTAGGAGCTGCGTTGGGATATTCCCGAGTGAATGGGACCATAGGCTGTACAGAGAAATATCTGCTTCTAAAACCAAAACGGAGCTATCTAACTGAATGGTTGTCAATGTGTGCATTCAACTGACAGAGTTAAACTCACGTGTGGATTCAGCGGTTTGGAAACCCTTTCTGTGCAGAATCCCAAAACCGGTATTTCCAGCCCAATGCCGGCATACGTACTAAACAGCAGGAAACTTCGTCTAAAACTCAGGAGAAACGTTTCCTTGAAACTGCTCTGCTGTGCGTTCGTTCACCTAAGAGAGTTGAATCTATGTTGAGATTCAGCGAGTCAGAAACACGTTTCTTCTAGGAGCTGCGTTGGGATATTCCCGAGTGAATGGGACCATAGGCTGTACAGAGAAATATCTGCTTCTAAAACCAAAACGGAGCTATCTAACTGAATCGTTGTGAATGTGTGCATTCAACTGACAGAGTTAAACTCACGTGTGGATTCAGCGGTTTGCAAACCCTTTCTGTGCAGAATCCCAAAACGGGTATTTCCATCCCAATGCCGGCATCCGTACTAAACAGCAGGAAACTTCGTCTAAAACTCAGGAGAAACGTTTCCTTGAAACTGCTCTGCTGTGCGTTCGATCACCTAAGAGAGTTGAATCTATGTTGAGATTCAGCGAGTCAGAAACACGTTTTTTCTAGGACGTGCGTTGGGATATTCCCGAGTGAATGGGACCATAGGCTGTACAGAGAAATATCTGCTCCTACAACCAAAAGGGTGGTATCTAACTGAATGGTTGTCAATGTGTGCATTCAACTGACAGAGTTAAACTCACGTGTGGATTCAGCGGTTTGCAAACCCTTTCTGTGCAGAATCCCAAAACCGGTATGTCCAGCCCAATGCCGGCATCCGTACTAAACAGCAGGAAACTTCGTCTAAAACTCAGGAGAAACGTTTCCTTGAAACTGCTCTGCTGTGCGTTCTTTCACCTAAGAGAGTTGAATCTATGTTGAGATTCAGCGAGTCAGAAACACGTTTCTTCTAGGAGCTGCGTTGGGATATTCCCGAGTGAATGGGACCATAGGCTGTACAGAGTAATATCTGCTTCTAAAACCAAAAGTGTGCTATCAAACTGAATGGTTGTCAATGTGTGAATTCAACTGACAGAGTTAAACTCACGTGTGGATTCAGCGGTTTGCAAACCCTTTCTGTGCAGAATCCCAAAACCGGTATTTCCAGCCCAATGCCGGCCTACGTACTAAACAGCAGGAAATTTCGTCTAAGACTCAGGAGAAACGTTTCCTTGAAACTGCTCTGCTGTGCGATCTTTCACCTAAGAGAGTTGAAACTATGTTGAGATTCAGCGAGTCAGAAACACGTTTCTTCTAGGAGCTGCGTTGGGATATTCCCGAGTGAATGGGACCATAGGCTGTACAGAGAAATATCTGCTTCTAAAACCAAAACGGAGCTATCTAACTGAATGGTTGTCAATGTGTGCATTCAACTGACAGAGTTAAACTCACGTGTGGATTCAGCGGTTTGGAAACCCTTTCTGTGCAGAATCCCAAAACCGGTATTTCCAGCCCAATGCCGGCATACGTACTAAACAGCAGGAAACTTCGTCTAAAACTCAGGAGAAACGTTTCCTTGAAACTGCTCTGCTGTGCGTTCGTTCACCTAAGAGAGTTGAATCTATGTTGAGATTCAGCGAGTCAGAAACACGTTTCTTCTAGGAGCTGCGTTGGGATATTCCCGAGTGAATGGGACCATAGGCTGTACAGAGAAATATCTGCTTCTAAAACCAAAACGGAGCTATCTAACTGAATCGTTGTGAATGTGTGCATTCAACTGACAGAGTTAAACTCACGTGTGGATTCAGCGGTTTGCAAACCCTTTCTGTGCAGAATCCCAAAACGGGTATTTCCATCCCAATGCCGGCATCCGTACTAAACAGCAGGAAACTTCGTCTAAAACTCAGGAGAAACGTTTCCTTGAAACTGCTCTGCTGTGCGTTCGATCACCTAAGAGAGTTGAATCTATGTTGAGATTCAGCGAGTCAGAAACACGTTTTTTCTAGGAGGTGCGTTGGGATATTCCCGAGTGAATGGGACCATAGGCTGTACAGAGAAATATCTGCTCCTACAACCAAAAGGGTGGTATCTAACTGAATGGTTGTCAATGTGTGCATTCAACTGACAGAGTTAAACTCACGTGTGGATTCAGCGGTTTACAAACCCTTTCTGTGCAGAATCCCAAAACCGGTAATACCAGCTCAATGCCGGCATACGTACTAAACAGCAGGAAACTTCGTCTAAAACTCAGGAGAAACGTTTCCTTGAAACTGCTCTGCTGTGCGTTCGATCACCTAAGAGAGTTGAATCTATGTTGAGATTCAGCGAGTCAGAAACACGTTTCTTCTTGGAGCTGCGTTGGGAATTTCCCGAGTGAATGGGACCATAGGCTGTACAGAGAAATATCTGCTTCTAAAACCAAAACGGAGCTACCTAACTGAATGGTTGTCAATGTGTGCATTCAACTGACAGAGTTAAACTCACGTGTGGATTCAGCGGTTTGCAAACCCTTTCTGTGCAGAATCCCAAAACCGGTATTTCCAGCCCAATGCCGGCATACGTACTAAATAGCAGGAAACTTCGTCTAAGACTCAGGAGAAACGTTTCCTTGAAACTGCTCTGCTGTGCGTTCGTTCACCTAAGAGAGTTGAATCTATGTTGAGATTCAGCGAGTCAGAAACACGTTTCTTCTAGGAGCTGCGTTGGGATATTCCCGAGTGAATGGGACCATAGGCTGTACAGAGAAATATCTGCTTCTAAAACCAAAAGTGTGCTATCAAACTGAATGGTTGTCAATGTGTGCATTCAACTGACAGAGTTAAACTCACGTGTGGATTCAGCGGTTTGCAAACCCTTTCTGTGCAGAATCCCAAAACCGGTATTTCCAGCCCAATGCCGGCATACGTACTAAACAGCAGGAAACTTCGTCTAAGACTCAGGAGAAACGTTTCCTTGAAACTGCTCTGCTGTGCCTTCGTTCACCTAAGAGAGTTGAATCTATGTTGAGATTCAGCGAGTCAGAAACACGTTTATGCTAGGAGCTGCGTTGGGATATTCCCGAGTGAATGGGACCATAGGCTGTACAGAGAAATATCTGCTTCTAAATCCAAAAGTGTGCTATCAAACTGAATGGTTGTCAATGTGTGCATTCAACTGACAGAGTTAAACTCACGTGTGGATTCAGCGGTTTGCAAACCCTTTCTGTGCAGAATCCCAAAACCGGTATGTCCAGCCCAATGCCGGCATCCGTACTAAACAGCAGGAAACTTCGTCTAAAACTCAGGAGAAACGTTTCCTTGAAACTGCTCTGCTGTGCGTTCGATCACCTAAGAGAGTTGAATCTATGTTGAGATTCAGCGAGTCAGAAACACGTTTTTTCTAGGAGGTGCGTTGGGATATTCCCGAGTGAATGGGACCATAGGCTGTACAGAGAAATATCTGCTCCTACAACCAAAAGGGTGGTATCTAACTGAATGGTTGTCAATGTGTGCATTCAACTGACAGAGTTAAACTCACGTGTGGATTCAGCGGTTTACAAACCCTTTCTGTGCAGAATCCCAAAACCGGTAATACCAGCTCAATGCCGGCATACGTACTAAACAGCAGGAAACTTCGTCTAAAACTCAGGAGAAACGTTTCCTTGAAACTGCTCTGCTGTGCGTTCGATCACCTAAGAGAGTTGAATCTATGTTGAGATTCAGCGAGTCAGAAACACGTTTCTTCTTGGAGCTGCGTTGGGAATTTCCCGAGTGAATGGGACCATAGGCTGTACAGAGAAATATCTGCTTCTAAAACCAAAACGGAGCTACCTAACTGAATGGTTGTCAATGTGTGCATTCAACTGACAGAGTTAAACTCACGTGTGGATTCAGCGGTTTGCAAACCCTTTCTGTGCAGAATCCCAAAACCGGTATTTCCAGCCCAATGCCGGCATACGTACTAAACAGCAGGAAACTTCGTCTAAGACTCAGGAGAAACGTTTCCTTGAAACTGCTCTGCTGTGCCTTCGTTCACCTAAGAGAGTTGAATCTATGTTGAGATTCAGCGAGTCAGAAACACGTTTCTTCTAGGAGGTGCGTTTGGATATTCCCGAGTGAATGGGACCATAGGCTGTACAGAGAAATATCTGCTTCTAAATCCAAAAGTGTGCTATCAAACTGAAAGGTTGTCAATGTGTGCATTCAACTGACAGAGTTAAACTCACGTGTGGATTCAGCGGTTTGCAAACCCTTTCTGTGCAGAATCCCAAAACCGGTACGTCCAGCCCAATGCCGGCATCCGTACTAAACAGCAGGAAACTTCGTCTAAAACTCAGGAGAAACGTTTCCTTGAAACTGCTCTGCTGTGCGTTCGTTCACCTAAGAGAGTTGAATCTATGTTGAGATTCAGCGAGTCAGAAACACGTTTCTTCTAGGAGCTGCGTTGGGATATTCCCGAGTGAATGGGACCATAGGCTGTACAGAGAAATATCTGCTTCTAAAACCAAAAGTGTGCTATCAAGCTGAATGGTTGTCAATGTGTGCATTCAACTGACAGAGTTAAACTCACGTGTGGATTCATCGGTTTGCAAACCCTTTCTGTGCAGAATCCCAAAACCGGTATTTCCATCCCAATGCCGGCATACGTACTTAACAGCAGGAAACTTCGTCTAAGACTCAGGAGAAACGTTTCCTTGAAACTGCTCTGCTGTGCGATCTTTCACCTAAGAGAGTTGAAACTATGTTGAGATTCAGCGAGTCAGAAACACGTTTCTTCTAGGAGCTGCGTTGGGATATTCCCGAGTGAATGGGACCATAGGATGTACAGAGAAATATCTGCTTCTAAAACCAAAACGGAGCTATCTAACTGAATGGTTGTCAATGTGTGCATTCAACTGACAGAGTTAAACTCACGTGTGGATTCAGCGGTTTGCAAACCCTTTCTGTGCAGAATCCCAAAACCGGTATTTCCAGCCCAATGCCGGCATCCGTACTAAACAGCAGGAAACTTCGTCTAAAACTCAGGAGAAACGTTTCCTTGAAACTGCTCTGCTGTGCGTTCGTTCACCTAAGAGAGTTGAATCTATGTTGAGATTCAGCGAGTCAGAAACACGTTTCTTCTAGGAGCTGCGTTGGGATATTCCCGAGTGAATGGGACCATAGGCTGTACAGAGAAATATCTGCTTCTAAAACCAAAACGGAGCTATCTAACTGAATGGTTGTGAATGTGTGCATTCAACTGACAGAGTTAAACTCACGTGTGGATTCAGCGGTTTGCAAACCCTTTCTGTGCAGAATCCCAAAACCGGTATTTCCATCCCAATGCCGGCATCCGTACTAAACAGCAGGAAACTTCGTCTAAAACTCAGGAGAAACGTTTCCTTGAAACTGCTCTGCTGTGCGTTCGATCACCTAAGAGAGTTGAATCTATGTTGAGATTCAGCGAGTCAGAAACACGTTTTTTCTAGGACGTGCGTTGGGTTATTCCCGAGTGAATGGGACCATAGGCTGTACAGAGAAATATCTGCTCCTACAACCAAAAGGGTGGTATCTAACTGAATGGTTGTCAATGTGTGCATTCAACTGACAGAGTTAAACTCACGTGTGGATTCAGCGGTTTGCAAACCCTTTCTGTGCAGAATCCCAAAACCGGTATGTCCAGCCCAATGCCGGCATCCGTACTAAACAGCAGGAAACTTCGTCTAAAACTCAGGAGAAACGTTTCCTTGAAACTGCTCTGCTGTGCGTTCTTTCACCTAAGAGAGTTGAATCTATGTTGAGATTCAGCGAGTCAGAAACACGTTTCTTCTAGGAGCTGCGTTGGGATATTCCCGAGTGAATGGGACCATAGGCTGTACACAGTAATATCTGCTTCTAAAACCAAAAGTGTGCTATCAAACTGAATGGTTGTCAATGTGTGAATTCAACTGACAGAGTTAAACTCACGTGTGGATTCAGCGGTTTGCAAACCCTTTCTGTGCAGAATCCCAAAACCGGTATTTCCAGCCCAATGCCGGCCTACGTACTAAACAGCAGGAAATTTCGTCTAAGACTCAGGAGAAACGTTTCCTTGAAACTGCTCTGCTGTGCGATCTTTCACCTAAGAGAGTTGAAACTATGTTGAGATTCAGCGAGTCAGAAACACGTTTCTTCTAGGAGCTGCGTTGGGATATTCCCGAGTGAATGGGACCATAGGCTGTACAGAGAAATATCTGCTTCTAAAACCAAAACGGAGCTATCTAACTGAATGGTTGTCAATGTGTGCATTCAACTGACAGAGTTAAACTCACGTGTGGATTCAGCGGTTTGGAAACCCTTTCTGTGCAGAATCCCAAAACCGGTATTTCCAGCCCAATGCCGGCATACGTACTAAACAGCAGGAAACTTCGTCTAAAACTCAGGAGAAACGTTTCCTTGAAACTGCTCTGCTGTGCGTTCGTTCACCTAAGAGAGTTGAATCTATGTTGAGATTCAGCGAGTCAGAAACACGTTTCTTCTAGGAGCTGCGTTGGGATATTCCCGAGTGAATGGGACCATAGGCTGTACAGAGAAATATCTGCTTCTAAAACCAAAACGGAGCTATCTAACTGAATCGTTGTGAATGTGTGCATTCAACTGACAGAGTTAAACTCACGTGTGGATTCAGCGGTTTGCAAACCCTTTCTGTGCAGAATCCCAAAACGGGTATTTCCATCCCAATGCCGGCATCCGTACTAAACAGCAGGAAACTTCGTCTAAAACTCAGGAGAAACGTTTCCTTGAAACTGCTCTGCTGTGCGTTCGATCACCTAAGAGAGTTGAATCTATGTTGAGATTCAGCGAGTCAGAAACACGTTTTTTCTAGGAGGTGCGTTGGGATATTCCCGAGTGAATGGGACCATAGGCTGTACAGAGAAATATCTGCTCCTACAACCAAAAGGGTGGTATCTAACTGAATGGTTGTCAATGTGTGCATTCAACTGACAGAGTTAAACTCACGTGTGGATTCAGCGGTTTACAAACCCTTTCTGTGCAGAATCCCAAAACCGGTAATACCAGCTCAATGCCGGCATACGTACTAAACAGCAGGAAACTTCGTCTAAAACTCAGGAGAAACGTTTCCTTGAAACTGCTCTGCTGTGCGTTCGATCACCTAAGAGAGTTGAATCTATGTTGAGATTCAGCGAGTCAGAAACACGTTTCTTCTTGGAGCTGCGTTGGGAATTTCCCGAGTGAATGGGACCATAGGCTGTACAGAGAAATATCTGCTTCTAAAACCAAAACGGAGCTACCTAACTGAATGGTTGTCAATGTGTGCATTCAACTGACAGAGTTAAACTCACGTGTGGATTCAGCGGTTTGCAAACCCTTTCTGTGCAGAATCCCAAAACCGGTATTTCCAGCCCAATGCCGGCATACGTACTAAATAGCAGGAAACTTCGTCTAAGACTCAGGAGAAACGTTTCCTTGAAACTGCTCTGCTGTGCGTTCGTTCACCTAAGAGAGTTGAATCTATGTTGAGATTCAGCGAGTCAGAAACACGTTTCTTCTAGGAGCTGCGTTGGGATATTCCCGAGTGAATGGGACCATAGGCTGTACAGAGAAATATCTGCTTCTAAAACCAAAAGTGTGCTATCAAACTGAATGGTTGTCAATGTGTGCATTCAACTGACAGAGTTAAACTCACGTGTGGATTCAGCGGTTTGCAAACCCTTTCTGTGCAGAATCCCAAAACCGGTATTTCCAGCCCAATGCCGGCATACGTACTAAACAGCAGGAAACTTCGTCTAAGACTCAGGAGAAACGTTTCCTTGAAACTGCTCTGCTGTGCCTTCGTTCACCTAAGAGAGTTGAATCTATGTTGAGATTCAGCGAGTCAGAAACACGTTTATGCTAGGAGCTGCGTTGGGATATTCCCGAGTGAATGGGACCATAGGCTGTACAGAGAAATATCTGCTTCTAAATCCAAAAGTGTGCTATCAAACTGAATGGTTGTCAATGTGTGCATTCAACTGACAGAGTTAAACTCACGTGTGGATTCAGCGGTTTGCAAACCCTTTCTGTGCAGAATCCCAAAACCGGTATGTCCAGCCCAATGCCGGCATCCGTACTAAACAGCAGGAAACTTCGTCTAAAACTCAGGAGAAACGTTTCCTTGAAACTGCTCTGCTGTGCGTTCGATCACCTAAGAGAGTTGAATCTATGTTGAGATTCAGCGAGTCAGAAACACGTTTTTTCTAGGAGGTGCGTTGGGATATTCCCGAGTGAATGGGACCATAGGCTGTACAGAGAAATATCTGCTCCTACAACCAAAAGGGTGGTATCTAACTGAATGGTTGTCAATGTGTGCATTCAACTGACAGAGTTAAACTCACGTATGGATTCAGCGGTTTACAAACCCTTTCTGTGCAGAATCCCAAAACCGGTAATACCAGCTCAATGCCGGCATACGTACTAAACAGCAGGAAACTTCGTCTAAAACTCAGGAGAAACGTTTCCTTGAAACTGCTCTGCTGTGCGTTCGATCACCTAAGAGAGTTGAATCTATGTTGAGATTCAGCGAGTCAGAAACACGTTTCTTCTTGGAGCTGCGTTGGGAATTTCCCGAGTGAATGGGACCATAGGCTGTACAGAGAAATATCTGCTTCTAAAACCAAAACGGAGCTACCTAACTGAATGGTTGTCAATGTGTGCATTCAACTGACAGAGTTAAACTCACGTGTGGATTCAGCGGTTTGCAAACCCTTTCTGTGCAGAATCCCAAAACCGGTATTTCCAGCCCAATGCCGGCATACGTACTAAATAGCAGGAAACTTCGTCTAAGACTCAGGAGAAACGTTTCCTTGAAACTGCTCTGCTGTGCGTTCGTTCACCTAAGAGAGTTGAATCTATGTTGAGATTCAGCGAGTCAGAAACACGTTTCTTCTAGGAGCTGCGTTGGGATATTCCCGAGTGAATGGGACCATAGGCTGTACAGAGAAATATCTGCTTCTAAAACCAAAAGTGTGCTATCAAACTGAATGGTTGTCAATGTGTGCATTCAACTGACAGAGTTAAACTCACGTGTGGATTCAGCGGTTTGCAAACCCTTTCTGTGCAGAATCCCAAAACCGGTATTTCCAGCCCAATGCCGGCATACGTACTAAACAGCAGGAAACTTCGTCTAAGACTCAGGAGAAACGTTTCCTTGAAACTGCTCTGCTGTGCCTTCGTTCACCTAAGAGAGTTGAATCTATGTTGAGATTCAGCGAGTCAGAAACACGTTTATGCTAGGAGCTGCGTTGGGATATTCCCGAGTGAATGGGACCATAGGCTGTACAGAGAAATATCTGCTTCTAAATCCAAAAGTGTGCTATCAAACTGAATGGTTGTCAATGTGTGCATTCAACTGACAGAGTTAAACTCACGTGTGGATTCAGCGGTTTGCAAACCCTTTCTGTGCAGAATCCCAAAACCGGTATGTCCAGCCCAATGCCGGCATCCGTACTAAACAGCAGGAAACTTCGTCTAAAACTCAGGAGAAACGTTTCCTTGAAACTGCTCTGCTGTGCGTTCGATCACCTAAGAGAGTTGAATCTATGTTGAGATTCAGCGAGTCAGAAACACGTTTCTTATAGGAGCTGCGTTGGGATATTCCCGAGTGAATGGGACCATAGGCTGTACAGAGAAATATCTGCTTCTAAAACCAAAAGTGTGCTATCAAACTGAATGGTTGTCAATGTGTGCATTCAACTGACAGAGTTAAACTCACGTGTGGATTCAGCGGTTTGCAAACCCTTTCTGTGCAGAATCCCAAAACCGGTATTTCCAGCCCAATGCCGGCATACGTACTAAACAGCAGGAAACTTCGTCTAAAACTCAGGAGAAACGTTTCCTTGAAACTGCTCTGCTGTGCGTTCTTTCACCTAAGAGAGTTGAATCTATGTTGAGATTCAGCGAGTCAGAAACACGTTTCTTCTAGGAGCTGCGTTGGGATATTCCCGAGTGAATGGGACCATAGGCTGTACAGAGAAATATCTGCTTCTAAAACCAAAACGGAGCTATCTAACTGAATGGTTGTCAATGTGTGCATTCAACTGACAGAGTTAAACTCACGTGTGGATTCAGCGGTTTGCAAACCCTTTCTGTGCAGAATCCCAAAACCGGTATTTCCAGCCCAATGCCGGCATACGTACTAAACAGCAGTAAACTTCGTCTAAAACTCAGGAGAAACGTTTCCTTGAAACTGCTCTGCTGTGCGTTCGTTCACCTAAGAGAGTTGAATCTATGTTGAGATTCAGCGAGTCAGAAACACGTTTCTTCTAGGAGCTGCGTTGGGATATTCCCGAGTGAATGGGACCATAGGCTGTACAGAGAAATATCTGCTTCTAAAACCAAAACGGAGCTATCTAACTGAATGGTTGTCAATGTGTGCATTCAACTGACAGAGCTAAACTCACGTGTGGATTCAGCGGTTTGCAAACCCTTTCTGTGCAGAATCCCAAAACCGGTATTTCCAGCCCAATGCCGGCATCCGTACTAAACAGCAGGAAACTTCGTCTAAAACTCAGGAGAAACGTTTCCTTGAAACTGCTCTGCTGTGCGTTCGTTCACCTAAGAGAGTTGAATCTATGTTGAGATTCAGCGAGTCAGAAACACGTTTCTTCTAGGAGCTGCGTTGGGATATTCCCGAGTGAATGGGACCATAGGCTGTACAGAGAAATACCTGCTTCTAAATCCAAAAGTGTGCTATCAAACTGAATGGTTGTCAATGTGTGCATTCAACTGACAGAGTTAAACTCACGTGTGGATTCAGCGGTTTGCAAACCCTTTCTGTGCAGAATCCCAAAACCGGTATGTCCAGCCCAATGCCGGCATCCGTACTAAACAGCAGGAAACTTCGTCTAAACCTCAGGAGAAACGTTTCCTTGAAACTGCTCTGCTGTGCGTTCGATCACCTAAGAGAGTTGAATCTATGTTGAGATTCAGCGAGTCAGAAACACGTTTCTTATAGGAGCTGCGTTGGGATATTCCCGAGTGAATGGGACCATAGGCTGTACAGAGAAATATCTGCTTCTAAAACCAAAAGTGTGCTATCAAACTGAATGGTTGTCAATGTGTGCATTCAACTGACAGAGTTAAACTCACGTGTGGATTCAGCGGTTTGCAAACCCTTTCTGTGCAGAATCCCAAAACCGGTATTTCCAGCCCAATGCCGGCATACGTACTAAACAGCAGGAAACTTCGTCTAAAACTCAGGAGAAACGTTTCCTTGAAACTGCTCTGCTGTGCGTTCTTTCACCTAAGAGAGTTGAATCTATGTTGAGATTCAGCGAGTCAGAAACACGTTTCTTCTAGGAGCTGCGTTGGGATATTCCCGAGTGAATGGGACCATAGGCTGTACAGAGAAATATCTGCTTCTAAAACCAAAACGGAGCTATCTAACTGAATGGTTGTCAATGTGTGCATTCAACTGACAGAGTTAAACTCACGTGTGGATTCAGCGGTTTGCAAACCCTTTCTGTGAAGAATCCCAAAACCGGTATTTCCAGCCCAATGCCGGCATACGTACTAAACAGCAGTAAACTTCGTCTAAAACTCAGGAGAAACGTTTCCTTGAAACTGCTCTGCTGTGCGTTCGTTCACCTAAGAGAGTTGAATCTATGTTGAGATTCAGCGAGTCAGAAACACGTTTCTTCTAGGAGCTGCGTTGGGATATTCCCGAGTGAATGGGACCATAGGCTGTACAGAGAAATATCTGCTTCTAAAACCAAAACGGAGCTATCTAACTGAATCGTTGTCAATGTGTGCATTCAACTGACAGAGTTAAACTCACGTGTGGATTCAGCGGTTTGCAAACCCTTTCTGTGCAGAATCCCAAAACCGGTATTTCCAGCCCAATGCCGGCATCCGTACTAAACAGCAGGAAACTTTGTCTAAAACTCAGGAGAAACGTTTCCTTGAAACTGCTCTGCTGTGCGTTCGTTCACCTAAGAGAGTTGAATCTATGTTGAGATTCAGCGAGTCAGAAACACGTTTCTTCTTGGAGCTGCGTTGGGATATTCCCGAGTGAATGGGACCATAGGCTGTACAGAGAAATATCTGCTTCTAAAACCAAAAGTGTGCTATCAAACTGAATGGTTGTCAATGTGTGAATTCAACTGACAGAGTTAAACTCACGTGTGGATTCAGCGGTTTGCAAACCCTTTCTGTGCAGAATCCCAAAACCGGTATTTCCAGCCCAAAGCCGGCATACGTACTAAACAGCAGGAAACTTCGTCTAAAACTCAGGAGAAACGTTTCCTTGAAACTGCTCTGCTGTGCGTTCTTTTACCTAAGAGAGTTGAATCTATGTTGAGATTCAGCGAGTCAGAAACACGTTTCTTCTAGGAGCTGCGTTGGGATATTCCCGAGTGAATGGGACCATAGGCTGTACAGAGAAATATCTGCTTCTAAAACCAAAACGGAGCTATCTAACTGAATGGTTGTCAATGTGTGCATTCAACTGACAGAGTTAAACTCACGTGTGGATTCAGCGGTTTGCAAACCCTTTCTGTGCAGAATCCCAAAACCGGTATTTCCAGCCCAATGCCGGCATACGTACTAAACAGCAGTAAACTTCGTCTAAAACTCAGGAGAAACGTTTCCTTGAAACTGCTCTGCTGTGCGTTCGTTCACCTAAGAGAGTTGAATCTATGTTGAGATTCAGCGAGTCAGAAACACGTTTTTTCTAGGAGGTGCGTTGGGATATTCCCGAGTGAATGGGACCACAGGCTGTACAGAGAAATATCTGCTTCTAAAACCAAAAGTGTGCTATCAAACTGAATGGTTGTCAATGTGTGCATTCAACTGACAGAGTTAAACTCACGTGTGGATTCAGCGGTTTGCAAACCCTTTCTGTGCAGAATCCCAAAACCGGTATTTCCAGCCCAATGCCGACATCCGTACTAAACAGCAGGAAACATCGTCTAAAACTCAGGAGAAACGTTTCCTTGAAACTGCTCTGCTGTGCGTTCGTTCACCTAAGAGAGTTGAATCTATGTTGAGATTCAGCGAGTCAGAAACACGTTTCTTCTTGGAGCTGCGTTGGGATATTCCCGAGTGAATGGGACCATAGGCTGTACAGAGAAATATCTGCTTCTAAAACCAAAAGTGTGCTATCAAACTGAATGGTTGTCAATGTGTGCATTCAACTGACAGAGTTAAACTCACGTGTGGATTCAGCGGTTTGCAAACCCTTTCTGTGCAGAATCCCAAAACCGGTATTTCCAGCCCAATGCCGGCATACGTACTAAACAGCAGGAAACTTCGTCTAAGACTCAGGAGAAACGTTTCCTTGAAACTGCTCTGCTGTGCCTTCGTTCACCTAAGAGAGTTGAATCTATGTTGAGATTCAGCGAGTCAGAAACACGTTTCTTCTAGGAGCTGCATTGGGATATTCCCGAGTGAATGGGACCATAGGCTGTACAGAGAAATATCTGCTTCTAAATCCAAAAGTGTGCTATCAAACTGAATGGTTGTCAATGTGTGCATTCAACTGACGGAGTTAAACTCACGTGTGGATTCAGCAGTTTGCAAACCCTTTCTGTGCAGAATCCCAAAACCGGTATTTCCAGCCCAATGCCGGCATCCGTACTAAACAGCAGGAAACTTCGTCTAAAACTCAGGAGAAACGTTTCCTTGAAACTGCTCTGCTGTGCGTTCGTTCACCTAAGAGAGTTGAATCTATGTTGAGATTCAGCGAGTCAGAAACACGTTTCTTCTAGGAGCTGCGTTGGGATATTCCCGAGTGAATGGGACCATAGGCTGTACAGAGAAATATCTGCTTCTAAAACCAAAACGGAGCTATCTAACTGAATCGTTGTCAATGTGTGCATTCAACTGACAGAGTTAAACTCACGTGTGGATTCAGCAGTTTGCAAACCCTTTCTGTGCAGAATCCCAAAACCGGTATTTCCAGCCCAATGCCGGCATCCGTACTAAACAGCAGGAAACTTCGTCTAAAACTCAGGAGAAACGTTTCCTTGAAACTGCTCTGCTGTGCGTTCGTTCACCTAAGAGAGTTGAATCTATGTTGAGATTCAGCGAGTCAGAAACACGTTTCTTCTTGGAGCTGCGTTGGGATATTCCCGAGTGAATGGGACCATAGGCTGTACAGAGAAATATCTGCTTCTAAAACCAAAAGTGTGCTATCTAACTGAATGGTTGTCAATGTGTGCATTCAACTGACAGAGTTAAACTCACGTGTGGATTCAGCGGTTTGCAAACCCTTTCTGTGCAGAATCCCAAAACCGTTATTTCCAGCCCAAAGCCGGCATACGTACTAAATAGCAGGAAACTTCGTCTAAGACTCAGGAGAAACGTTTCCTTGAAACTGCTCTGCTGTGCGTTCGTTCACCTAAGAGAGTTGAATCTATGTTGAGATTCAGCGAGTCAGAAACACGTTTCTTCTAGGAGCTGCGTTGGGATATTCCCGAGTGAATGGGACCATAGGCTGTACAGAGAAATATCTGCTTCTAAAACCAAAAGTGTGCTATCAAACTGAATGGTTGTCAATGTGTGCATTCAACTGACAGAGTTAAACTCACGTGTGGATTCAGCGGTTTGCAAACCCTTTCTGTGCAGAATCCCAAAACCGGTATGTCCAGCCCAATGCCGGCATCCGTACTAAACAGCAGGAAACTTCGTCTAAAACTCAGGAGAAACGTTTCCTTGAAACTGCTCTGCTGTGCGTTCGATCACCTAAGAGAGTTGAATCTATGTTGAGATTCAGCGAGTCAGAAACACGTTTTTTATAGGAGCTGCGTTGGGATATTCCCGAGTGAATGGGACCATAGGCTGTACAGAGAAATATCTGCTTCTAAAACCAAAAGTGTGCTATCAAACTGAATGGTTGTCAATGTGTGCATTCAACTGACAGAGTTAAACTCACGTGTGGATTCAGCGGTTTGCAAACCCTTTCTGTGCAGAATCCCAAAACCGGTATTTCCAGCCCAATGCCGGCATACGTACTAAACAGCAGGAAACTTCGTCTAAAACTCAGGAGAAACGTTTCCTTGAAACTGCTCTGCTGTGCGTTCTTTCACCTAAGAGAGTTGAATCTATGTTGAGATTCAGCGAGTCAGAAACACGTTTCTTCTAGGAGCTGCGTTGGGATATTCCCGAGTGAATGGGACCATAGGCTGTACAGAGAAATATCTGCTTCTAAAACCAAAACGGAGCTATCTAACTGAATGGTTGTCAATGTGTGCATTCAACTGACAGAGTTAAACTCACGTGTGGATTCAGCGGTTTGCAAACCCTTTCTGTGCAGAATCCCAAAACCGGTATTTCCAGCCCAATGCCGGCATACGTACTAAACAGCAGGAAACTTCGTCTAAGACTCAGGAGAAACGTTTCCTTGAAACTGCTCTGCTGTGCGTTCGTTCACCTAAGAGAGTTGAATCTATGTTGAGATTCAGCGAGTCAGAAACACGTTTCTTCTAGGAGCTGCGTTGGGATATTCCCGAGTGAATGGGACCATAGGCTGTACAGAGAAATATCTGCTTCTAAAACCAAAACGGAGCTATCTAACTGAATCGTTGTCAATGTGTGCATTCAACTGACAGAGTTAAACTCACGTGTGGATTCAGCGGTTTGCAAACCCTTTCTGTGCAGAATCCCAAAACCGGTATTTCCAGCCCAATGCCGGCATACGTACTAAATAGCAGGAAACTTCGTCTAAGACTCAGGAGAAACGTTTCCTTGAAACTGCTCTGCTGTGCGTTCGTTCACCTAAGAGAGTTGAAACTATGTTGAGATTCAGCGAGTCAGAAACACGTTTCTTCTAGGAGCTGCGTTGGGATATTCCCGAGTGAATGGGACCATAGGCTGTACAGAGAAATATCTGCTTCTAAAACCAAAAGTGTGCTATCAAACTGAATGGTTGTCAATGTGTGCATTCAACTGACAGAGTTAAACTCACGTGTGGATTCAGCGGTTTGCAAACCCTTTCTGTGCAGAATACCAAAACCGGTATTTCCAGCCCAATGCCGGCATACGTACTAAACAGCAGGAAACTTCGTCTAAGACTCAGGAGAAACGTTTCCTTGAAACTGCTCTGCTGTGCGTTCGTTCACCTAAGAGAGTTGAATCTATGTTGAGATTCAGCGAGTCAGAAACACGTTTCTTCTAGGAGCTGCGTTGGGATATTCCCGAGTGAATGGGACCATAGGCTGTACAGAGAAATATCTGCTTCTAAAACCAAAAGTGTGCTATCAAACTGAATGGTTGTCAATGTGTGCATTCAACTGACAGAGTTAAACTCACGTGTGGATTCAGCGGTTTGCAAACCCTTTCTGTGCAGAATCCCAAAACCGGTATTTCCAGCCCAATGCCGGCATCCGTACTAAACAGCAGGAAACTTCGTCTAAAACACAGGAGAAACGTTTCCTTGAAACTGCTCTGCTGTGCGTTCGATCACCTAAGAGAGTTGAATCTATGTTGAGATTCAGCGAGTCAGAAACACGTTTTTTCTAGGAGGTGCGTTGGGATATTCCCGAGTGAATGTTACCATAGGCTGTACAGAGAAATATCTGCTCCTACAACCAAAAGGGTGTTATCTAATTGAATGGTTGTCAATGTGTGCATTCAACTGACAGAGTTAAACTCACGTGTGGATTCAGCGGTTTGCAAACCCTTTCTGTGCAGAATCCCAAAACCGGTATTTCCAGCCCAATGCCGGCATCCGTACTAAACAGCAGGAAACTTCGTCTAAAACTCAGGAGAAACGTTTCCTTGAAACTGCTCTGCTGTGCTTTCGTTCACCTAAGAGAGTTGAAACTATGTTGAGATTCAGCGAGTCAGAAACACGTTTATGCTAGGAGCTGCGTTGGGATATTCCCGAGTGAATGGGACCATAGGCTGTACAGAGAAATATCTGCTTCTAAAACCAAAAGTGTGCTATCTAACTGAATGGTTGTCAATGTGTGCATTCAACTGACAGAGTTAAACTCACGTGTGGATTCAGCGGTTTGCAAACCCTTTCTGTGCAGAATCCCAAAACCGTTATTTCCAGCCCAAAGCCGGCATACGTACTAAATAGCAGGAAACTTCGTCTAAGACTCAGGAGAAACGTTTCCTTGAAACTGCTCTGCTGTGCGTTCGTTCACCTAAGAGAGTTGAATCTATGTTGAGATTCAGCGAGTCAGAAACACGTTTCTTCTAGGAGCTGCGTTGGGATATTCCCGAGTGAATGGGACCATAGGCTGTACAGAGAAATATCTGCTTCTAAAACCAAAAGTGTGCTATCAAACTGAATGGTTGTCAATGTGTGCATTCAACTGACAGAGTTAAACTCACGTGTGGATTCAGCGGTTTGCAAACCCTTTCTGTGCAGAATCCCAAAACCGGTATGTCCAGCCCAATGCCGGCATCCGTACTAAACAGCAGGAAACTTCGTCTAAAACTCAGGAGAAACGTTTCCTTGAAACTGCTCTGCTGTGCGTTCGATCACCTAAGAGAGTTGAATCTATGTTGAGATTCAGCGAGTCAGAAACACGTTTTTTATAGGAGCTGCGTTGGGATATTCCCGAGTGAATGGGACCATAGGCTGTACAGAGAAATATCTGCTTCTAAAACCAAAAGTGTGCTATCAAACTGAATGGTTGTCAATGTGTGCATTCAACTGACAGAGTTAAACTCACGTGTGGATTCAGCGGTTTGCAAACCCTTTCTGTGCAGAATCCCAAAACCGGTATTTCCAGCCCAATGCCGGCATACGTACTAAACAGCAGGAAACTTCGTCTAAAACTCAGGAGAAACGTTTCCTTGAAACTGCTCTGCTGTGCGTTCTTTCACCTAAGAGAGTTGAATCTATGTTGAGATTCAGCGAGTCAGAAACACGTTTCTTCTAGGAGCTGCGTTGGGATATTCCCGAGTGAATGGGACCATAGGCTGTACAGAGAAATATCTGCTTCTAAAACCAAAACGGAGCTATCTAACTGAATGGTTGTCAATGTGTGCATTCAACTGACAGAGTTAAACTCACGTGTGGATTCAGCGGTTTGCAAACCCTTTCTGTGCAGAATCCCAAAACCGGTATTTCCAGCCCAATGCCGGCATACGTACTAAACAGCAGTAAACTTCGTCTAAAACTCAGGAGAAACGTTTCCTTGAAACTGCTCTGCTGTGCGTTCGTTCACCTAAGAGAGTTGAATCTATATTGAGATTCAGCGAGTCAGAAACACGTTTCTTCTAGGAGCTGCGTTGGGATATTCCCGAGTGAATGGGACCATAGGCTGTACAGAGAAATATCTGCTTCTAAAACCAAAACGGAGCTATCTAACTGAATCGTTGTCAATGTGTGCATTCAACTGACAGAGTTAAACTCACGTGTGGATTCAGCGGTTTGCAAACCCTTTCTGTGCAGAATCCCAAAACCGGTATTTCCAGCCCAATGCCGGCATACGTACTAAATAGCAGGAAACTTCGTCTAAGACTCAGGAGAAACGTTTCCTTGAAACTGCTCTGCTGTGCGTTCGTTCACCTAAGAGAGTTGAAACTATGTTGAGATTCAGCGAGTCAGAAACACGTTTCTTCTAGGAGCTGCGTTGGGATATTCCCGAGTGAATGGGACCATAGGCTGTACAGAGAAATATCTGCTTCTAAAACCAAAAGTGTGCTATCAAACTGAATGGTTGTCAATGTGTGCATTCAACTGACAGAGTTAAACTCACGTGTGGATTCAGCGGTTTGCAAACCCTTTCTGTGCAGAATACCAAAACCGGTATTTCCAGCCCAATGCCGGCATACGTACTAAACAGCAGGAAACTTCGTCTAAGACTCAGGAGAAACGTTTCCTTGAAACTGCTCTGCTGTGCGTTCGTTCACCTAAGAGAGTTGAATCTATGTTGAGATTCAGCGAGTCAGAAACACGTTTCTTCTAGGAGCTGCGTTGGGATATTCCCGAGTGAATGGGACCATAGGCTGTACAGAGAAATATCTGCTTCTAAAACCAAAAGTGTGCTATCAAACTGAATGGTTGTCAATGTGTGCATTCAACTGACAGAGTTAAACTCACGTGTGGATTCAGCGGTTTGCAAACCCTTTCTGTGCAGAATCCCAAAACCGGTATTTCCAGCCCAATGCCGGCATCCGTACTAAACAGCAGGAAACTTCGTCTAAAACACAGGAGAAACGTTTCCTTGAAACTGCTCTGCTGTGCGTTCGATCACCTAAGAGAGTTGAATCTATGTTGAGATTCAGCGAGTCAGAAACACGTTTTTTCTAGGAGGTGCGTTGGGATATTCCCGAGTGAATGTTACCATAGGCTGTACAGAGAAATATCTGCTCCTACAACCAAAAGGGTGTTATCTAATTGAATGGTTGTCAATGTGTGCATTCAACTGACAGAGTTAAACTCACGTGTGGATTCAGCGGTTTGCAAACCCTTTCTGTGCAGAATCCCAAAACCGGTATTTCCAGCCCAATGCCGGCATCCGTACTAAACAGCAGGAAACTTCGTCTAAAACTCAGGAGAAACGTTTCCTTGAAACTGCTCTGCTGTGCTTTCGTTCACCTAAGAGAGTTGAAACTATGTTGAGATTCAGCGAGTCAGAAACACGTTTATGCTAGGAGCTGCGTTGGGATATTCCCGAGTGAATGGGACCATAGGCTGTACAGAGAAATATCTGCTTCTAAAACCAAAAGTGTGCTATCTAACTGAATGGTTGTCAATGTGTGCATTCAACTGACAGAGTTAAACTCACGTGTGGATTCAGCGGTTTGCAAACCCTTTCTGTGCAGAATCCCAAAACCGGTATTTCCAGCCCAATGCCGGCATCCGTACTAAACAGCAGGAAACTTCGTCTAAAATTCAGGAGCAACATTTCCTTGAAACTGCTCTGCTGTGCGTTCGTTCACCTAAGAGAGTTGAATCTATGTTGAGATTCAGCGAGTCAGAAACACGTTTCTTCTAGGAGCTGCGTTGGGATATTCCCGAGTGAATGGGACCATAGGCTGTACAGAGAAATATCTGCTTCTAAAACCAAAAGTGTGCTATCTAACTGAATGGTTGTCAATGTGTGCATTCAACTGACAGAGTTAAACTCACGTGTGGATTCAGCGGTTTGCAAACCCTTTCTGTGCAGAATCCCAAAACCGGTATTTCCAGCCCAATGCCGGCATACGTACTAAACAGCAGGAAACTTCGTCTAAAACTCAGGAGCAACGTTTCCTTGAAACTGCTCTGCTGTGCGTTCGTTCACCTAAGAGAGTTGAATCTATGTTGAGATCCAGCGAGTCAGAAACACGTTTATGCTAGGAGCTGCGTTGGGATATTCCCGAGTGAATGGAACCATAGGCTGTACAGAGAAATATCTGCTTCTAAAACAAAAAGTGTGCTATCAAACTGAATGGTTGTCAATGTGTGCATTCAACTGACAGAGTTAAACTCACGTGTGGATTCAGCGGTTTGCAAACCCTTTCTGTGCAGAATCCCAAAACCGGTATTTCCAGCCCAATGCCGGCATACGTACTAAACAGCAGGAAACTTCGACTAAAACTCAGGAGAAACGTTTCCTTGAAACTGCTCTGCTGTGCGTTCGTTCACCTAAGAGAGTTGAATCTATGTTGAGATTCAGCGAGTCAGAAACACGTTTTTTCTAGGAGGTGCGTTGGGATATTCCCGAGTGAATGGGACCATAGGCTGTACAGAGAAATATCTGCTTCTAAAACCAAAAGTGTGCTATCAAACTGAATGGTTGTCAATGTGTGCATTCAACTGACAGAGTTAAACTCACGTGTGGATTCAGCGGTTTGCAAACCCTTTCTGTGCAGAATCCCAAAACCGTTATTTCCAGCCCAATGCCGGCATCCGTACTAAACAGCAGGAAACGTCGTCTAAAACTCAGGAGAAACGTTTCCTTGAAACTGCTCTGCTGTGCGTTCGTTCACCTAAGAGAGTTGAATCTATGTTGAGATTCAGCGAGTCAGAAACACGTTTCTTCTAGGAGCTGCGTTGGGATATTCCCGAGTGAATGGGACCATAGGATGTACAGAGAAATATCTGCTTCTAAAACCAAAACGGAGCTATCTAACTGAATGGTTGTCAATGTGTGCATTCAACTGACAGAGTTAAACTCACGTGTGGATTCAGCGGTTTGCAAACCCTTTCTGTGCAGAATCCCAAAACCGCTATTTCCAGCCCAATGCCGGCATCCGTACTAAACAGCAGGAAACTTCGTCTAAAACTCAGGAGAAACGTTTCCTTGAAACTGCTCTGCTGTGCGTTCGTTCACCTAAGAGAGTTGAATCTATGTTGAGATTCAGCGAGTCAGAAACACGTTTCTTCTAGGAGCTGCGTTGGGATATTCCCGAGTGAATGGGACCATAGGCTGTACAGAGAAATATCTGCTTCTAAAACCAAAACGGAGCTATCTAACTGAATGGTTGTCAATGTGTGCATACAACTGACAGAGTTAAACTCACGTGTGGATTCAGCGGTTTGCAAACCCTTTCTGTGCAGAATCCCAAAACCGGTATTTCCAGCCCAATGCCGGCATACGTACTAAACAGCAGGAAACTTCGTCTAAAACTCAGGAGAAACGTTTCCTTGAAACTGCTCTGCTGTGCGTTCGTTCACCTAAGAGAGTTGAATCTATGTTGAGATTCAGCGAGTCAGAAACACGTTTCTTCTAGGAGCTGCGTTGGGATATTCCCGAGTGAATGGGACCATATGCTGTACAGAGAAATATCTGCTTCTAAAACCAAAACGGAGCTATCTAACTGAATGGTTGCCAATGTGTGTATTCAACTGACAGAGTTAAACTCACATGTGGATTCAGCGGTTTGCAAACCCTTTCTGTGCAGAATCCCAAAACCGGTATTTCCAGCCCAATGCCGGCATCCGTACTAAACAGCAGGAAACTTCGTCTAAAACTCAGGAGAAACGTTTCCTTGAAACTGCTCTGCTGTGCGTTCGTTCACCTAAGAGAGTTGAATCTATGTTGAGATTCAGCGAGTCAGAAACACGTTTCTTCTAGGAGCTGCGTTGGGATATTCCCGAGTGAATGGGACCATAGGCTGTACAGAGAAATATCTGCTTCTAAAACCAAAACGGAGCTATCTAACTGAATGGTTGTCAATGTGTGCATTCAACTGACAGAGTTAAACTCACGTGTGGATTCAGCGATTTGCAAACCCTTTCTGTGCAGAATCCCAAAACCGGTATTTCGAGCCCAATGCCGGCATACGTACTAAACAGCAGGAAACTTCGCCTAAAACTCAGGAGAAACGTTTCCTTGAAACTGCTCTGCTGTTCGTTCGATCACCTAAGAGAGTTGAATCTATGTTGAGATTCAGCGAGTCAGAAACACGTTTCTTCTAGGAGCTGCGTTGGGATATTCCCGAGTGAATGGGACCATAGGCTGTACAGAGAAATATCTGCTCCTACCACCAAAAGGGTAGTATCTAACTGAATGGTTGTCAATGTGTGCATTCAACTGACAGAGTTAAATTCACGTTTGGATTCAGCGGTTTACAAACCATTTCTGTGCAGAATCCCAAAACCGGTAATTCCAGCTCAATGCCGGCATCCGTACTAAACAGCAGGAAACTTCGTCTAAAACTCAGGAGAAACGTTTCCTTGAAACTGCTCTGCTGTGCGTTCGTTCACCTAAGAGAGTTGAAACTATGTTGAGATTCAGCGAGTCAGAAACACGTTTATGCTAGGAGCTGCGTTGGGATATTCCCGAGTGAATGGGACCATAGGCTGTACAGAGAAATATCTGCTTCTAAAACCAAAACGGAGCTATCTAACTGAATGGTTGTCAATGTGTGCATTCAATTGACAGAGTTAAACTCACGTGTGGATTCAGCGGTTTGCAAACCCTTTCTGTGCAGAATCCCAAAACCGGTATTTCCAGCCCAATGCCGGCATACGTACTAAACAGCAGGAAACTTCGTCTAAGACTCCGGAGAAACGTTTCCTTGAAACTGCTCTGCTGTGCGTTCGTTCACCTAAGAGAGTTGAATCTATGTTGAGATTCAGCGAGTCAGAAACACGTTTCTTCTAGGAGCTGCGTTGGGATATTCCCGAGTGAATCGGACCATAGGCTGTACAGAGAAATATCTGCTTCTAAAACCAAAAGTGTGCTATCAAACTGAATGGTTGTCAATGTGTGCATTCAACTGACAGAGTTAAACTCACGTGTGGATTCAGCGGTTTGCAAACCCTTTCTGTGCAGAATCCCAAAACCGGTATTTCCAGCCCAATGCCGGCATACGTACTAAATAGCAGGAAACTTCGTCTAAGACTCAGGAGAAACGTTTCCTTGAAACTGCTCTGCTGTGCGTTCGTTCACCTAAGAGAGTTGAATCTATGTTGAGATTCAGCGAGTCAGAAACACGTTTCTTCTAGGAGCTGCGTTGGGATATTCCCGAGTGAATGGGACCATAGGCTGTACAGAGAAATATCTGCTTCTAAAACCAAAAGTGTGCTATCAAACTGATTGGTTGTCAATGTGTGCATTCAACTGACAGAGTTAAACTCACATGTGGATTCAGCGGTTTGCAAACCCTTTCTGTGCAGAATCCCAAAACCGGTATTTCCAGCCCAATGCCGGCATACGTACTAAACAGCAGGAAACTTCGTCTAAGACTCAGGAGAAACGTTTCCTTGAAACTGCTCTGCTGTGCGTTCGTTCACGTAAGAGAGTTGAATCTATGTTGAGATTCAGCGAGTCAGAAACACGTTTCTTCTAGGAGCTGCGTTGGGATATTCCCCAGTGATTGGGACCATAGGCTGTACAGAGAAATATCTGCTTCTAAAACCAAAAGTGTGCTATCAAACTGAATGGTTGTCAATGTGTGCATTCAACTGACAGAGTTAAACTCACGTGTGGATTCAGCGGTTTGCAAACCCTTTCTGTGCAGAATCCCAAAACCGGTATTTCCAGCCCAATGCCGGCATCCGTACTAAACAGCAGGAAACTTCGTCTAAAACTCAGGAGAAACGTTTCCTTGAAACTGCTCTGCTGTGCGTTCGATCACCTAAGAGAGTTGAATCTATGTTGAGATTCAGCGAGTCAGAAACACGTTTTTTCTAGGAGGTGCGTTGGGATATTCCCGAGTGAATGTTACCATAGGCTGTACAGAGAAATATCTGCTCCTACAACCAAAAGGGTGTTATCTAATTGAATGGTTGTCAATGTGTGCATTCAACTGACAGAGTTAAACTCACGTGTGGATTCAGCGGTTTGCAAACCCTTTCTGTGCAGAATCCCAAAACCGGTATTTCCAGCCCAATGCCGGCATCCGTACTAAACAGCAGGAAACTTCGTCTAAAACTCAGGAGAAACGTTTCCTTGAAACTGCTCTGCTGTGCGTTCGATCACCTAAGAGAGTTGAATCTATGTTGAGATTCAGCGAGTCAGAAACACGTTTCTTCTTGGAGCTGCGTTGGGATATTCCCGAGTGAATGGGACCATAGGCTGTACAGAGAAATATCTGCTTCTAAAACCAAAACGGAGCTACCTAACTGAATGGTTGTCAATGTGTGCATTCAAGTGACAGACTTAAACTCACGTGTGGATTCAGCGGTTTGCAAACCCTTTCTGTGCCGAATCCCAAAACCGGTATTTCCAGCCTAATGCCGGCATACGTACTAAACAGCAGGAAACTTCGTCTAAAACTCAGGAGAAACGTTTCCTTGAAACTGCTCTGCTGTGCGTTCGTTCACCTAAGAGAGTTGAATCTATGTTGAGATTCAGCGAGTCAGAAACACGTTTCTTCTAGGAGCTGCGTTGGGATATTCCCGAGTGAATGGGACCATAGGCTGTACAGAGAAATATCTGCTCCTACAACCAAAAGGGTGGTATCTAACTGAATGGTTGTCAATGTGTGCATTCAACTGACAGAGTTAAACTCACGTTTGGATTCAGCGGTTTACAAACCCTTTCTGTGCAGAATCCCAAAACCGGTAATTCCAGCTCAATGCCGGCATCCGTACTAAACAGCAGGAAACTTCGTCTAAAACTCAGGAGAAACGTTTCCTTGAAACTGCTCTGCTGTGCTTTCGTTCACCTAAGAGAGTTGAAACTATGTTGAGATTCAGCGAGTCAGAAACACGTTTATGCTAGGAGCTGCGTTGGGATATTCCCGAGTGAATGGGACCATAGGCTGTACAGAGAAATATCTGCTTCTAAAACCAAAAGTGTGCTATCTAACTGAATGGTTGTCAATGTGTGCATTCAACTGACAGAGTTAAACTCACGTGTGGATTCAGCGGTTTGCAAACCCTTTCTGTGCAGAATCCCAAAACCGGTATTTCCAGCCCAATGCCGGCATCCGTACTAAACAGCAGGAAACTTCGTCTAAAATTCAGGAGCAACATTTCCTTGAAACTGCTCTGCTGTGCGTTCGTTCACCTAAGAGAGTTGAATCTATGTTGAGATTCAGCGAGTCAGAAACACGTTTCTTCTAGGAGCTGCGTGGGGATATTCCCGAGTGAATGGGACCATAGGCTGTACAGAGAAATATCTGCTTCTAAAACCAAAAGTGTGCTATCTAACTGAATGGTTGTCAATGTGTGCATTCAACTGACAGAGTTAAACTCACGTGTGGATTCAGCGGTTTGCAAACCCTTTCTGTGCAGAATCCCAAAACCGGTATTTCCAGCCCAATGCCGGCATACGTACTAAACAGCAGGAAACTTCGTCTAAAACTCAGGAGCAACGTTTCCTTGAAACTGCTCTGCTGTGCGTTCGTTCACCTAAGAGAGTTGAATCTATGTTGAGATCCAGCGAGTCAGAAACACGTTTATGCTAGGAGCTGCGTTGGGATATTCCCGAGTGAATGGGACCATAGGCTGTACAGAGAAATATCTGCTTCTAAAACCAAAAGTGTGCTATCAAACTGAATGGTTGTCAATGTGTGCATTCAACTGACAGAGTTAAACTCACGTGTGGATTCAGCGGTTTGCAAACCCTTTCTGTGCAGAATCCCAAAACCGGTATTTCCAGCCCAATGCCGGCATACGTACTAAACAGCAGGAAACTTCGACTAAAACTCAGGAGAAACGTTTCCTTGAAACTGCTCTGCTGTGCGTTCGTTCACCTAAGAGAGTTGAATCTATGTTGAGATTCAGCGAGTCAGAAACACGTTTTTTCTAGGAGGTGCGTTGGGATATTCCCGAGTGAATGGGACCATAGGCTGTACAGAGAAATATCTGCTTCTAAAACCAAAAGTGTGCTATCAAACTGAATGGTTATCAATGTGTGCATTCAACTGACAGAGTTAAACTCACGTGTGGATTCAGCGGTTTGCAAACCCTTTCTGTGCAGAATCCCAAAACCGGTATTTCCAGCCCAATGCCGGCATCCGTACTAAACAGCAGGAAACTTCGTCTAAAACTCAGGAGAAACGTTTCCTTGAAACTGCTCTGCTGTGCGTTCGTTCACCTAAGAGAGTTGAATCTATGTTGAGATTCAGCGAGTCAGAAACACGTTTCTTCTAGGAGCTGCGTTGGGATATTCCCGAGTGAATGGGACCATAGGATGTACAGAGAAATATCTGCTTCTAAAACCAAAACGGAGCTATCTAACTGAATGGTTGTCAATGTGTGCATTCAACTGACAGAGTTAAACTCACGTGTGGATTCAGCGGTTTGCAAACCCTTTCTGTGCAGAATCCCAAAACCGCTATTTCCAGCCCAATGCCGGCATCCGTACTAAACAGCAGGAAACTTCGTCTAAGACTCAGGAGAAACGTTTCCTTGAAACTGCTCTGCTGTGCGTTCGTTCACCTAAGAGAGTTGAATCTATGTTGAGATTCAGCGAGTCAGAAACACGTTTCTTCTAGGAGCTGCGTTGGGATATTCCCGAGTGAATGGGACCATAGGCTGTACAGAGAAATATCTGCTTCTAAAACCAAAACGGAGCTATCTAACTGAATGGTTGTCAATGTGTGCATACAACTGACAGACTTAAACTCACGTGTGGATTCAGCGGCTTGCAAACCCTTTCTGTGCAGAATCCCAAAACCGGTATTTCCAGCCCAATGCCGGCATACGTACTAAACAGCAGGAAACTTCGTCTAAAACTCAGGAGAAACGTTTCCTTGAAACTGCTCTGCTGTGCCTTCGTTCACCTAAGAGAGTTGAATCTATGTTGAGATTCAGCGAGTCAGAAACACGTTTCTTCTAGGAGCTGCGTTGGGATATTCCCGAGTGAATGGGACCATAGGCTGTACAGAGAAATATCTGCTTCTAAAACCAAAACGGAGCTATCTAACTGAATGGTTGCCAATGTGTGTATTCAACTGACAGAGTTAAACTCACATGTGGATTCAGCGGTTTGCAAACCCTTTCTGTGCAGAATCCCAAAACCGGTATTTCCAGCCCAATGCCGGCATCCGTACTAAACAGCAGGAAACTTTGTCTAAAACTCAGGAGAAACGTTTCCTTGAAACTGCTCTGCTGTGCGTTCGTTCACCTAAGAGAGTTGAATCTATGTTGAGATTCAGCGAGTCAGAAACACGTTTCTTCTAGGCGGTGCGTTGGGATATTCCCGAGTGAATGGGACCATAGGCTGTACAGAGAAATATCTGCTTCTAAAACCAAAACGGAGCTATCTAACTGAATGGTTGTCAATGTGTGCATTCAACTGACAGAGTTAAACTCACGTGTGGATTCAGCGGTTTGCAAACCCTTTCTGTGCAGAATCCCAAAACCGGTATTTCGAGCCCAATGCCGGCATCCGTACTAAACAGCAGGAAACTTCGTCTAAGACTCAGGAGAAACGTTTCCTTGAAAGTGCTCTGCTGTGCGTTCGATCACCTAAGAGAGTTGAATCTATGTTGAGATTCAGCGAGTCAGAAACACGTTTTTTCTAGGAGGTGCGTTGGGATATTCCCGAGTGAATGTTACCATAGGCTGTACAGAGAAATATCTGCTCCTACAACCAAAAGGGTGGTATCTAACTGAATGGTTGTCAATGTGTGCATTCAACTGACAGAGTTAAACTCACGTGTGGATTCAGCGGTTTACAAACCCTTTCTGTGCAGAATCCCAAAACCGGTAATACCAGCTCAATGCCGGCATCCGTACTAAACAGCAGGAAACTTCGTCTAAAACTCAGGAGAAACGTTTCCTTGAAACTGCACTGCTGTGCGTTCGATCACCTAAGAGAGTTGAATCTATGTTGAGATTCAGCGAGTCAGAAACACGTTTCTTCTAGGAGCTGCGTTGGGATATTCCCGAGTGAATGGGACCATAGGCTGTACAGAGAAATATCTGCTTCTAAAACCAAAACGGAGCTACCTAACTGAATGGTTGTCAATGTGTGCATTCAATTGACAGAGTTAAACTCACGTGTGGATTCAGCGGTTTGCAAACCCTTTCTGTGCAGAATCCCAAAACCGGTATTTCCAGCCCAATGCCGGCATACGTACTAAATAGCAGGAAACTTCGTCTAAGACTCAGGAGAAACGTTTCCTTGAAACTGCTCTGCTGTGCGTTCGATCACCTAAGAGAGTTGAATCTATGTTGAGATTCAGCGAGTCAGAAACACGATTTTTCTAGGAGGTGCGTTGGGATATTCCCGAGTGAATGTTACCATAGGCTGTACAGAGAAATATCTGCTCCTACAACCAAAAGGGTGGTATCTAACTGAATGGTTGTCAATGTGTGCATTCAACTGACAGAGTTAAACTCACGTGTGGATTCAGCGGTTTACAAACCATTTCTGTGCAGAATCCCAAAACCGGTAATACCAGCTCAATGCTGGCATCCGTACTAAACAGCAGGAAACTTCGTCTAAGACTCAGGAGAAACGTTTCCTTGAAACTGCTCTGCTGTGCGTTCGTTCACCTAAGAGAGTTGAATCTATGTTGAGATTCAGCGAGTCAGAAACACGTTTCTTCTTGGAGCTGCGTTGGGATATTCCCGAGTGAATGTGACCATAGGCTGTACAGAGAAATATCTGCTTCTAAAACCAAAACGGAGCTACCTAACTGAATGGTTGTCAATGTGTGCATTCAACTGACAGAGTTAAACTCACGTGTGGATTCAGCGGTTTGCAAACCCTTTCTGTGCAGAATCCCAAAACCGGTATTTCCAGCCCAATGCCGGCATCCGTACTAAACAGCAGGAAACTTCGTCTAAAACTCAGGAGAAACGTTTCCTTGAAACTGCTCTGCTGTGCTTTCGTTCACCTAAGAGAGTTGAATCTATGTTGAGATTCAGCGAGTCAGAAACACGTTTCTTCTAGGAGCTGCGTTGGGATATTCCCGAGTGAATGGGACCATAGGCTGTACAGAGAAATATCTGCTTCTAAAACCAAAACGGAGCTATCTAAGTGAATCGTTGTGAATGTGTGCATTCAACTGACAGAGTTAAACTCACGTGTGGATTCAGCGGTTTGCAAACCCTTTCTGTGCAGAATCCCAAAACCGGTATTTCCAGCCCAATGCCGGCATCCGTACTAAACAGCAGGAAACTTCGTCTAAAACTCAGGAGAAACGTTTCCTTGAAACTGCTCTGCTGTGCGTTCGATCACCTAAGAGAGTTGAATCTATGTTGAGATTCAGCGAGTCAGAAACACGTTTTTTCTAGGAGGTGCGTTGGGATATTCCCGAGTGAATGGGACCATAGGCTGTACAGAGAAATATCTGCTCCTACAACCAAAAGGTTGGTATCTAACTGAATGGTTGTCAATGTGTGCATTCAACTGACAGAGTTAAACTCACGTGTGGATTCAGCGGTTTACAAACCCTTTCTGTGCAGAATCCCAAAACCGGTAATACCAGCTCAATGCCGGCATCCGTACTAAACAGCAGGAAACTTCGTCTAAAACTCAGGAGAAACGTTTCCTTGAAACTGCACTGCTGTGCGTTCGATCACCTAAGAGAGTTGAATCTATGTTGAGATTCAGCGAGTCAGAAACACGTTTCTTCTAGGAGCTGCGTTGGGATATTCCCGAGTGAATGGGACCATAGGCTGTACAGAGAAATATCTGCTTCTAAAACCAAAACGGAGCTACCTAACTGAATGGTTGTCAATGTGTGCATTCAATTGACAGAGTTAAACTCACGTGTGGATTCAGCGGTTTGCAAACCCTTTCTGTGCAGAATCCCAAAACCGGTATTTCCAGTCCAATGCCGGCATACGTACTAAATAGCAGGAAACTTCGTCTAAGACTCAGGAGAAACGTTTCCTTGAAACTGCTCTGCTGTGCGTTCGATCACCTAAGAGAGTTGAATCTATGTTGAGATTCAGCGAGTCAGAAACACGTTTTTTCTAGGTGGTGCGTTGGGATATTCCCGAGTGAATGTTACCATAGGCTGTACAGAGAAATATCTGCTCCTACAACCTAAAGGGTGGTATCTAACTGAATGGTTGTCAATGTGTGCATTCAACTGACAGAGTTAAACTCACGTGTGGATTCAGCGGTTTACAAACCATTTCTGTGCAGAATCCCAAAACCGGTAATACCAGCTCAATGCTGGCATCCGTACTAAACAGCAGGAAACTTCGTCTAAAACTCAGGAGAAACGTCTCCTTGAAACTGCTCTGCTGTGCGTTCGTTCACCTAAGAGAGTTGAATCTATGTTGAGATTCAGCGAGTCAGAAACACGTTTCTTCTTGGAGCTGCGTTGGGATATTCCCGAGTGAATGGGACCATAGGCTGTACAGAGAAATATCTGCTTCTAAAACCAAAACGGAGCTACCTAACTGAATGGTTGTCAATGTGTGCATTCAACTGACAGAGTTAAACTCACGTGTGGATTCAGCGGTTTGCAAACCCTTTCTGTGCAGAATCCCAAAACCGGTATTTCCAGCCCAATGCCGGCATACGAACTAAACAGCAGGAAACTTCGTCTAAGACTCAGGAGAAACGTTTCCTTGAAACTGCTCTGCTGTGCCTTCGTTCACCTAAGAGAGTTGAATCTATGTTGAGATTCAGCGAGTCAGAAACACGTTTCTTCTAGGAGCTGCGTTGGGATATTCCCGAGTGAATGGGACCATAGGCTGTACAGAGAAATATCTGCTTCTAAAACCAAAACGGAGCTACCTAACTGAATGGTTGTCAATGTGTGCATTCAATTGACAGAGTTAAACTCACGTGTGGATTCAGCGGTTTGCAAACCCTTTCTGTGCAGAATCCCAAAACCGGTATTTCCAGCCCAATGCCGGCATACGTACTAAACAGCAGGAAACTTCGTCTAAGACTCAGGAGAAACGTTTCCTTGAAACTGCTCTGCTGTGCGTTCGATCACCTAAGAGAGTTGAATCTATGTTGAGATTCAGCGAGTCAGAAACACGTTTTTTCTAGGAGGTGCGTTGGGATATTCCCGAGTGAATGTTACCATAGGCTGTACAGAGAAATATCTGCTCCTACAACCAAAAGGGTGGTATCTAACTGAATGGTTGTCAATGTGTGCATTCAACTGACAGAGTTAAACTCACGTGTGGATTCAGCGGTTTACAAACCATTTCTGTGCAGAATCCCAAAACCGGTAATACCAGCTCAATGCTGGCATCCGTACTAAACAGCAGGAAACTTGGTCTAAAACTCAGGAGAAACGTTTCCTTGAAACTGCTCTGCTGTGCGTTCGTTCACCTAAGAGAGTTGAATCTATGTTGAGATTCAGCGAGTCAGAAACACGTTTCTTCTTGGAGCTGCGTTGGGATATTCCCGAGTGAATGGGACCATAGGCTGTACAGAGAAATATCTGCTTCTTAAACCAAAACGGAGCTACCTAACTGAATGGTTGTCAATGTGTGCATTCAACTGACAGAGTTAAACTCACGTGTGGATTCAGCGGTTTGCAAACCCTTTCTGTGCAGAATCCCAAAACCGGTATTTCCAGCCCAATGCCGGCATACGTACTAAACAGCAGGAAACTTCGTCTAAAACTCAGGAGAAACGTTTCCTTGAAACTGCTCTGCTGTGCTTTCGCTCACCTAAGAGAGTTGAATCTATGTTGAGATTCAGCGAGTCAGAAACACGTTTCTTCTAGGAGCTGCGTTGGGATATTCCCGAGTGAATGGGACCATAGGCTGTACAGAGAAATATCTGCTTCTAAAACCAAAACGGAGCTATCTAAGTGAATCGTTGTGAATGTGTGCATTCAACTGACAGAGTTAAACTCACGTGTGGATTCAGCGGTTTGCAAACCCTTTCTGTGCAGAATCCCAAAACCGGTATTTCCAGCCCAATGTCGGCATCCGTAGTAAACAGCACGAAACTTCGTCTAAAACTCAGGAGAAACGTTTCCTTGAAACTGCTCTGCTGTGCGTTCGATCACCTAAGAGAGTTGAATCTATGTTGAGATTCAGCGAGTCAGAAACACGTTTTTTCTAGGAGCTGCGTTGGGATATTCCCGAGTGAATGGGACCATAGGCTGTACAGAGAAATATCTGCTCCTACAACCAAAAGGTTGGTATCTAACTGAATGGTTGTCAATGTGTGCATTCAACTGACAGAGTTAAACTCACGTGTGGATTCAGCGGTTTACAAACCCTTTCTGTGCAGAATCCCAAAACCGGTAATACCAGCTCAATGCCGGCATCCGTACTAAACAGCAGGAAACTTCGTCTAAAACTCAGGAGAAACGTTTCCTTGAAACTGCACTGCTGTGCGTTCGATCACCTAAGAGAGTTGAATCTATGTTGAGATTCAGCGAGTCAGAAACACGTTTCTTCTAGGAGCTGCGTTGGGATATTCCCGAGTGAATGGGACCATAGGCTGTACAGAGAAATATCTGCTTCTAAAACCAAAACGGAGCTATCTAAGCGAATGGTTGTCAATGTGTGCATTCAACTGACAGAGTTAAACTCACGTGTGGATTCAGCGGTTTGCAAACCCTTTCTGTGCAGAATCCCAAAACCGGTATTTCCAGCCCAATGCCGGCATCCGTACTAAACAGCAGGAAACTTCGTCTAAAACTCAGGAGAAACGTTTCCTTGAAACTGCTCTGCTGTGCGTTCGATCACCTAAGAGAGTTGAATCTATGTTGAGATTCAGCGAGTCAGAAACACGTTTTTTCTAGGAGGTGCGTTGGGATATTCCCGAGTGAATGGGACCAAAGGCTGTACAGAAAAATATCTGCTCCTACAACCAAAAGGGTGGTATCTAACTGAATGGTTGTCAATGTGTGCATTCAACTGACAGAGTTAAACTCACGTTTGGATTCAGCGGTTTACAAACCCTTTCTGTGCAGGATCCCAAAACCGGTAATACCAGCTCAATGCCGGCATCCGTACTAAACAGCAGGAAACTTCGTCTAAAACTCAGGAGAAACGTTTCCTTGAAACTGCTCTGCTGTGCGTTCGTTCACCTAAGAGAGTTGAAACTATGTTGAGATTCAGCGAGTCAGAAACACGTTTATGCTAGGAGCTGCGTTGGGATATTCCCGAGTGAATGGGACCATAGGCTGTACAGAGAAATATCTGCTTCTAAAACCAAAACGGAGCTATCTAACTGAATGGTTGTCAATGTGTGCATTCAACTGACAGAGTTAAACTCACGTGTGGATTCAGCGGTTTGCAAACCCTTTCTGTGCAGAATACCGAAACCGGTATTTCCAGCCCAATGCCGGCATCCGTACTAAAAAGCAGGAAACTTCGTCTAAAACTCAGGAGAAACGTTTCCTTGAAACTGCTCTGCTGTGCGTTCGATCACCTAAGAGAGTTGAATCTATGTTGAGATTCAGCGAGTCAGAAACACGTTTCTTCTAGGAGCTGCGTTGGGATATTCCCGAGTGAATGGGACCATAGGCTGTACAGAGAAATATCTGCTTCTAAAACCAAAACGGAGCTATCTAAGTGAATCGTTGTGAATGTGTGCATTCAACTGACAGAGTTAAACTCACGTGTGGATTCAGCGGTTTGCAAACCCTTTCTGTGCAGAATCCCAAAACCGGTATTTCCAGCCCAATGCCGGCATCCGTACTAAACAGCAGGAAACTTCGTCTAAAACTCAGGAGAAACGTTTCCTTGAAACTGCTCTGCTGTGCGTTCGATCACCTAAGAGAGTTGAATCTATGTTGAGATTCAGCGAGTCAGAAACACGTTTTTTCTAGGAGGTGCGTTGGGATATTCCCGAGTGAATGGGACCATAGAGTGTACAGAGAAATATCTGCTCCTACAACCAAAAGGTTGGTATCTAACTGAATGGTTGTCAATGTGTGCATTCAACTGACAGAGTTAAACTCACGTGTGGATTCAGCGGTTTACAAACCCTTTCTGTGCAGAATCCCAAAACCGGTAATACCAGCTCAATGCCGGCATCCGTACTAAACAGCAGGAAACTTCGTCTAAAACTCAGGAGAAACGTTTCCTTGAAACTGCACTGCTGTACGTTCGATCACCTAAGAGAGTTGAATCTATGTTGAGACTCAGCGAGTCAGAAACACGTTTCTTCTTGGAGCTGCGTTGGGATATTCCCGAGTGAATGGGACCATAGGCTGTACAGAGAAATATCTGCTTCTAAAACCAAAACGGAGCTACCTAACTGAATGGTTGTCAATGTGTGCATTCAACTGACAGAGTTAAACTCACGTGTGGATTCAGCGGTTTGCAAACCCTTTCTGTGCAGAATCCCAAAACCGGTATTTCCAGCCCAATGCCGGCATACGTACTAAATAGCAGGAAACTTCGTCTAAGACTCAGGAGAAACGTTTCCTTGAAACTGCTCTGCTGTGCGTTCCATCACCTAAGAGAGTTGAATCTATGTTGAGATTCAGCGAGTCAGAAACACGTTTTTTCTAGGAGGTGCGTTGGGATATTCCCGAGTGAATGTTACCATAGGCTGTACAGAGAAATATCTGCTCCTACAACCAAAAGGGTGGTATCTAACTGAATGGTTGTCAATGTGTGCATTCAACTGACAGAGTTAAACTCACGTTTGGATTCAGCGGTTTACAAACCCTTTCTGTGCAGAATCCCAAAACCGGTAATACCAGCTCAATGCCGGCATCCGTACTAAACAGCAGGAAACTTCGTCTAAAACTCAGGAGAAACGTTTCCTTGAAACTGCTCTGCTGTGCGTTCCATCACCTAAGAGAGTTGAATCTATGTTGAGATTCAGCGAGTCAGAAACACGTTTCTTCTAGGAGCTGCGTTGGGATATTCCCGAGTGAATGGGACCATAGGCTGCACACAGAAATATCTGCTTCTAAAACCAAAACGGAGCTATCTAACTGAATGGTTGTCAATGTGTGCATTCAACTGACAGAGTTAAACTCACGTGTGGATTCAGCGGTTTGCAAACCCTTTCTGTGCAGAATCCCAAAACCGGTATTTCCAGCCCAATGCCGGCATCCGTACTAAACAGCAGGAAACTTCGTCTAAAACTCAGGAGCAACGTTTCCTTGAAACTGCTCTGCTGTGCGTTCGATCACCTAAGAGAGTTGAATCTATGTTGAGATTCAGCGAGTCAGAAACACGTTTTTTCTAGGAGGTGCGTTGGGATATTCCCGAGTGAATGGGACCATAGGCTGTACAGAGACATATCTGCTCCTACAACCAAAAGGGTGGTATCTAACTGAATGGTTGTCAATGTGTGCATTCAACTGACAGAGTTAAACTCACGTTTGGATTCAGCGGTTTACAAACCCTTTCTGTGCAGGATCCCAAAACCGGTAATACCAGCTCAATGCCGGCATCCGTACTAAACAGCAGGAAACTTCGTCTAAAACTCAGGAGAAACGTTTCCTTGAAACTGCTCTGCTGTGCGTTCGATCACCTAAGAGAGTTGAATCTATGTTGAGATTCAGCGAGTCAGAAACACGTTTCTTCTAGGAGCTGCGTTGGGATATTCCTGAGTGAATGGGACCATAGGCTGTACAGAGAAATATCTGCTTCTAAAACCAAAACGGAGCTACCTAACTGAATGGTTGTCAATGTGTGCATTCAACTGACAGAGATAAACTCACGTGTGGATTCAGCGGTTTGCAAACCATTTCTGTGCAGAATCCCAAAACCGGTATGTCCAGCCCAATGCCGGCATCCGTACTAAACAGCAGGAAACTTCGTCTAAAACTCAGGAGAAACGTTTCCTTGAAACTGCTCTGCTGTGCGTTCGTTCACCTAAGAGAGTTGAATCTATGTTGAGATTCAGCGAGTCAGAAACACGTTTTTTCTAGGAGGTGCGTTGGGATATTCCCGAGTGAATGGGACCATAGGCTGTACAGAGAAATATCTGCTCCTACAACCAAAAGGTTGGTATCTAACTGAATGGTTGTCAATGTGTGCATTCAACTGACAGAGTTAAACTCACGTGTGGATTCAGCGGTTTACAAACCCTTTCTGTGCAGAATCCCAAAACCGGTAATACCAGCTCAATGCCGGCATCCGTACTAAACAGCAGGAAACTTCGTCTAAAACTCAGGAGAAACGTTTCCTTGAAACTGCACTGCTGTGCGTTCGATCACCTAAGAGAGTTGAATCTATGTTGAGATTCAGCGAGTCAGAAACACGTTTCTTCTAGGAGCTGCGTTGGGATATTCCCGAGTGAATGGGACCATAGGCTGTACAGAGAAATATCTGCTTCTAAAACCAAAACGGAGCTACCTAACTGAATGGTTGTCAATGTGTGCATTCAACTGACAGAGTTAAACTCACGTGTGGATTCAGCGGTTTGCAAACCCTTTCTGTGCAGAATCCCAAAACCGGTATTTCCAGCCCAATGCCGGCATACGTACTAAATAGCAGGAAACTTCGTCTAAGACTCAGGAGAAACGTTTCCTTGAAACTGCTCTGCTGTGCGTTCGATCACCTAAGAGAGTTGAATCTATGTTGAGATTCAGCGAGTCAGAAACACGTTTTTTCTAGGAGGTGCGTTGGGATATTCCCGAGTGAATGTTACCATAGACTGTACAGAGAAATATCTGCTCCTACAACCAAAAGGGTGGTATCTAACTGAATGGTTGTCAATGTGTGCATTCAACTGACAGAGTTAAACTCACGTGTGGATTCAGCGGTTTACAAACCCTTTCTGTGCAGAATCCCAAAACCGGTAATACCAGCTCAATGCCGGCATCCGTACTAAACAGCAGGAAACTTCGTCTAAAACTCAGGAGAAACGTTTCCTTGAAACTGCTCTGCTGTGCGTTCGTTCACCTAAGAGAGTTGAATCTATGTTGAGATTCAGCGAGTCAGAAACACGTTTCTTCTTGGAGCTGCGTTGGGATATTCCCGAGTGAATGGGACCATAGGCTGTACAGAGAAATATCTGCTTCTAAAACCAAAACGGAGCTACCTAACTGAATGGTTGTCAATGTGTGCATTCAACTGACAGAGATAAACTCACGTGTGGATTCAGCGGTTTGCAAACCATTTCTGTGAAGAATCCCAAAACCGGTATGTCCAGCCCAATGCCGGCATCCGTACTAAACAGCAGGAAACTTCGTCTAAAACTCAGGAGAAACGTTTCCTTGAAACTGCTCTGCTGTGCGTTCGTTCACCTAAGAGAGTTGAATCTATGTTGAGATTCAGCGAGTCAGAAACACGTTTCTTCTTGGAGCTGCGTTGGGATATTCCCGAGTGAATGGGACCATAGGCTGTACAGAGAAATATCTGCTTCTAAAACCAAAACGGAGCTACCTAACTGAATGGTTGTCAGTGTGTGCATTCAACTGACAGAGTTAAACTCACGTGTGGATTCAGCGGTTTGCAAACCCTTTCTGTGCAGAATCCCAAAACCGGTATTTCCAGCCCAATGCCGGCATAGGTACTAAACAGCAGGAAACTTCGTCTAAGACTCAGGAGAAACGTTTCCTTGAAACTGCTCTGCTGTGCCTTCGTTCACCTAAGAGAGTTGAATCTATGTTGAGATTCAGCGAGTCAGAAACACGTTTCTTCTAGGAGGTGCGTTGGGATATTCCCGAGTGAATGGGACCATAGGCTGTACAGAGAAATATCTGCTTCTAAATCCAAAAGTGTGCTATCAAACTGAATGGTTGTCAATGTGTGCATTCAACTGACAGAGTTAAACTCACGTGTGGATTCAGCGGTTTGCAAACCCTTTCTGTGCAGAATCCCAAAACCGGTATTTCCAGCCCAATGCCGGCATCCGTACTAAACAGCAGGAAACTTCGTCTAAAACCCAGGAGAAACGTTTCCTTGAAACTGCTCTGCTGTTCGTTCGATCACCTAAGAGAGTTGAATCTATGTTGAGATTCAGCGAGTCAGAAACACGTTTTTTCTAGGAGGTGCGTTGGGATATTCCCGAGTGAATGGGACCATAGGCTGTACAGAGAAATATCTGCTCCTACAACCAAAAGGTTGGTATCTAACTGAATGGTTGTCAATGTGTGCATTCAACTGACAGAGTTAAACTCACGTGTGGATTCAGCGGTTTACAAACCCTTTCTGTGCAGAATCCCAAAACCGGTAATACCAGCTCAATGCCGGCATCCGTACTAAACAGCAGGAAACTTCGTCTAAAACTCAGGAGAAACGTTTCCTTGAAACTGCACTGCTGTGCGTTCGATCACCTAAGAGAGTTGAATCTATGTTGAGATTCAGCGAGTCAGAAACACGTTTCTTCTTGGAGCTGCGTTGGGATATTCCCGAGTGAATGGGACCATAGGCTGTACAGAGAAATATCTGCTTCTAAAACCAAAACGGAGCTACCTAACTGAATGGTTGTCAATGTGTGCATTCAACTGACAGAGTTAAACTCACGTGTGGATTCAGCGGTTTGCAAACCCTTTCTGTGCAGAATCCCAAAACCGGTATTTCCAGCCCAATGCCGGCATACGTACTAAATAGCAGGAAACTTCGTCTAAGACTCAGGAGAAACGTTTCCTTGAAACTGCTCTGCTGTGCGTTCGATCACCTAAGAGAGTTGAATCTATGTTGAGATTCAGCGAGTCAGAAACACGTTTTTTCTAGGAGGTGCGTTGGGATATTCCCGAGTGAATGTTACCATAGACTGTACAGAGAAATATCTGCTCCTACAACCAAAAGGGTGGTATCTAACTGAATGGTTGTCAATGTGTGCATTCAACTGACAGAGTTAAACTCACGTGTGGATTCAGCGGTTTACAAACCCTTTCTGTGCAGAATCCCAAAACCGGTAATACCAGCTCAATGCCGGCATCCGTACTAAACAGCAGGAAACTTCGTCTAAAACTCAGGAGAAACGTTTCCTTGAAACTGCTCTGCTGTGCGTTCGTTCACCTAAGAGAGTTGAATCTATGCTGAGATTCAGCGAGTCAGAAACACGTTTCTTCTTGGAGCTGCGTTGGGATATTCCCGAGTGAATGGGACCATAGGCTGTACAGAGAAATATCTGCTTCTAAAACCAAAACGGAGCTACCTAACTGAATGGTTGTCAATGTGTGCATTCAACTGACAGAGTTAAACTCACGTGTGGATTCAGCGGTTTGCAAACCCTTTCTGTGCAGAATCCCAAAACCGGTATGTCCAGCCCAATGCCGGCATACGAACTAAACAGCAGGAAACTTCGTCTAAGACTCAGGAGAAACGTTTCCTTGAAACTGCTCTGCTGTGTCTTCGTTCACCTAAGAGAGTTGAATCTATGTTGAGATTCAGCGAGTCAGAAACACGTTTATGCTAGGAGCTGCGTTGGGATATTCCCGAGTGAATGGGACCATAGGCTGTACAGAGAAATATCTGCTTCTAAAACCAAAACGGAGCTATCTAACTGAATGGTTGTCAATGTGTGCATTCAACTGACAGAGTTAAACTCACGTGTGGATTCTGCGGTTTGCAAACCCTTTCTGTGCAGAATCCCAAAACCGGTATTTCCAGCCAATGCCGGCATCCGTACTAAACAGCAGGAAATTTCGTCTAAAACTCAGGAGAAACGTTTCCTTGAAACTGCTCTGCTGTGCGTTCGATCACCTAAGAGAGTTGAATCTATGTTGAGATTCAGCGAGTCAGAAACACGTTTTTTCTAGGAGGTGCGTTGGGATATTCCCGAGTGAATGGGACCATAGGCTGTACAGAGAAATATCTGCTCCTACAACCAAAAGGGTAGTATCTAACTGAATGGTTGTCAATGTGTGCATTCAACTGACAGAGTTAAACTCACGTTTGGATTCAGCGGTTTACAAACCCTTTCTGTGCAGGATCCCAAAACCGGTAATACCAGCTCAATGCCGGCATCCGTACTAAACAGCAGGAAACTTCGTCTAAAACTCAGGAGAAACGTTTCCTTGAAACTGCTCTGCTGTGCGTTCGTTCACCTAAGAGAGTTGAAACTATGTTGAGATTCAGCGAGTCAGAAACACGTTTATGCTAGGAGCTGCGTTGGGATATTCCCGAGTGAATGGGACCATAGGCTGTACAGAGAAATATCTGCTTCTAAAACCAAAACGGAGCTATCTAACTGAATGGTTGTCAATGTGTGCATTTAACTGACAGAGTTAAACTCACGTGTGGATTCAGCGGTTTGCAAACCCTTTCTGTGCAGAATCCCAAAACCGGTATTTCCAGCCCAATGCCGGCATCCGTACTAAACAGCAGGAAACTTCGTCTAAAACTCAGGAGAAACGTTTCCTTGAAACTGCTCTGCTGTGCGTTCGATCACCTAAGAGAGTTGAATCTATGTTGAGATTCAGCGGGTCAGAAACACGTTTCTTCTAGGAGCTGCGTTGGGATATTCCCGAGTGAATGGGACCATAGGCTGTACAGAGAAATATCTGCTTCTAAAACCAAAACGGAGCTATCTAAGTGAATCGTTGTGAATGTGTGCATTCAACTGACAGAGTTAAACTCACGTGTGGATTCAGCGGTTTGCAAACCCTTTCTGTGCAGAATCCCAAAACCGGTATTTCCAGCCCAATGCCGGCATCCGTACTAAACAGCAGGAAACTTCGTCTAAAACTCAGGAGAAACGTTTCCTTGAAACTGCTCTGCTGTGCGTTCGATCACCTAAGAGAGTTGAATCTATGTTGAGATTCAGCGAGTCAGAAACACGTTTTTTCTAGGAGTTGCGTTGGGATATTCCCGAGTGAATGGGACCATAGGCTGTACAGAGAAATATCTGCTCCTACAACCAAAAGTGTGGTATCTAACTGAATGGTTGTCAATGTGTGCATTCAACTGACAGAGTTAAACTCACGTGTGGATTCAGCGGTTTACAAACCCTTTCTGTGCAGAATCCCAAAACCGGTAATACCAGCTCAATGCCGGCATCCGTACTAAACAGCAGGAAACTTCGTCTAAAACTCAGGAGAAACGATTCCTTGAAACTGCACTGCTGTGCGTTCGATCACCTAAGAGAGTTGAATCTATGTTGAGATTCAGCGAGTCAGAAACACGTTTCTTCTTGGAGCTGCGTTGGGATATTCCCGAGTGAATGGGACCATAGGCTGTACAGAGAAATATCTGCTTCTAAAACCAAAACGGAGCTACCTAACTAAATGGTTGTCAATGTGTGCATTCAACTGACAGAGTTAAACTCACGTGTGGATTCAGCGGTTTGCAAACCCTTTCTGTGCAGAATCCCAAAACCGGTATTTCCAGCCCAATGCCGGCATACGTACTAAATAGCAGGAAACTTCGTCTAAGACTCAGGAGAAACGTTTCCTTGAAACTGCTCTGCTGTGCGTTCCATCACCTAAGAGAGTTGAATCTATGTTGAGATTCAGCGAGTCAGAAACACGTTTTTTCTAGGAGGTGCGTTGGGATATTCCCGAGTGAATGTTACCATAGGCTGTACAGAGAAATATCTGCTTCTACAACCAAAAGGGTGGTATCTAACTGAATGGTTGTCAATGTGTGCATTCAACTGACAGAGTTAAACTCACGTTTGGATTCAGCGGTTTACAAACCCTTTCTGTGCAGAATCCCAAAACCGGTAATACCAGCTCAATGCCGGCATCCGTACTAAACAGCAGGAAACTTCGTCTAAAACTCAGGAGAAACGTTTCCTTGAAACTGCTCTGCTGTGCGTTCGTTCACCTAAGAGAGTTGAATCTATGTTGAGATTCAGCGAGTCAGAAACACGTTTCTTCTTGGAGCTGCGTTGGGATATTCCCGAGTGAATGGGACCATAGGCTGTACAGAGAAATATCTGCTTCTAAAACCAAAACGGAGCTACCTAACTGAATGGTTGTTAATGTGTGCATTCAACTGACAGAGTTAAACTCACGTGTGGATTCAGCGGTTTGCAAACCCTTTCTGTGCAGAATCCCAAAACCGGTATTTCCAGCCCAATGCCGGCATACGAACTAAACAGCAGGAAACTTCGTCTAAGACTCAGGAGAAGCGTTTCCTTGAAACTGCTCTTCTGTGCCTTCGTTCACCTAAGAGAGTTGAATCTATGTTGAGATTCAGCGAGTCAGAAACACGTTTCTTCTAGGAGCTGCGTTGGGATATTCCCGAGTGAATGGGACCATAGGCTGTACAGAGAATTATCTGCTTCTAAAACCAAAACGGAGCTATCTAAGTGAATCGTTGTCAATGTGTGCATTCAACTGACAGAGTTAAACTCACGTGTGGATTCAGCGGTTTGCAAACCCTTTCTGTGCAGAATCCCAAAACCGGTATTTCCAGCCCAATGCCGGCATCCGTACTAAACAGCAGGAAACTTCGTCTAAAACTCAGGAGAAACGTTTCCTTGAAACTCCTCTGCTGTGCGTTCGATCACCTAAGAGAGTTGAATCTATGTTGAGATTCAGCGAGTCAGAAACACGTTTTTTCTAGGAGGTGCGTTGGGATATTCCCGAGTGAATGGGACCATAGGCTGTACAGAGAAATATCTGCTCCTACAACCAAAAGGGTGGTATTTAACTGAATGGTTGTCAATGTGTGCATTCAACTGACAGAGTTAAACTCACGTTTGGATTCAGCGGTTTACAAACCCTTTCTGTGCAGGATCCCAAAACCGGTAATACCAGCTCAATGCCGGCATCCGTACTAAACAGCAGGAAACTTCGTCTAAAACTCAGGAGAAACGTTTCCTTGAAACTGCTCTGCTGTGCGTTCGTTCACCTAAGAGAGTTGAAACTATGTTGAGATTCAGCGAGTCAGAAACACGTTTATGCTAGGAGCTGCGTTGGGATATTCCCGAGTGAATGGGACCATAGGCTGTACAGAGAAATATCTGCTTCTAAAACCAAAACGGAGCTATCTAACTGAATGCTTGTCAATGTGTGCATTTAACTGACAGAGTTAAACTCACGTGTGGATTCAGCGGTTTGCAAACCCTTTCTGTGCAGAATCCCGAAACCGGTATTTCCAGCCCAATGCCGGCATCCGTACTAAACAGCAGGAAACTTCGTCTAAAACTCAGGAGAAACGTTTCCTTGAAACTGCTCTGCTGTGCGTTCGATCACCTAAGAGAGTTGAATCTATGTTGAGATTCAGCGAGTCAGAAACACGTTTCTTCTAGGAGCTGCGTGGGGATTTTCCCGAGTGAATGGGACCATAGGCTGTACAGAGAAATATCTGCTTCTAAATCCAAAAGTGTGCTATCAAACTGAATGGTTGTCAATGTGTGCATTCAACTGACAGAGTTAAACTCACGTGTGGATTCAGCGGTTTGCAAACCCTTTCTGTGCAGAATCCCAAAACCGGTATTTCCAGCCCAATGCCGGCATCCGTACTAAACAGCAGGAAACTTCGTCTAAAACTCAGGAGAAACGTTTCCTTGAAACTGCTCTGCTGTGCGTTCGTTCACCTAAGAGAGTTGAATCTATGTTGAGATTCAGCGAGTCAGAAACACGTTTCTTCTTGGAGCTGCGTTGGGATATTCCCGAGTGAATGGGACCATAGGCTGTACAGAGAAATATCTGCTTCTAAAACCAAAACGGAGCTACCTAACTGAATGGTTGTCAATGTGTGCATTCAACTGACAGAGTTAAACTCACGTGTGGATTCAGCGGTTTGCAAACCCTTTCTGTGCAGAATCCCAAAACCGGTATTTCCAGCCCAATGCCGGCATACGAACTAAACAGCAGGAAACTTCGTCTAAGACTCAGGAGAAACGTTTCCTTGAAACTGCTCTGCTGTGCCTTCGTTCACCTAAGAGAGTTGAATCTATGTTGAGATTCAGCGAGTCAGAAACACGTTTCTTCTAGGAGCTGCGTTGGGATATTCCCGAGTGAATGGGACCATAGGCTGTACAGAGAAATATCTGCTTCTAAAACCAAAACGGAGCTATCTAACTGAATGGTTGTCAATGTGTGCATTCAACTGACAGAGTTAAACTCACGTTTGGATTCAGCGGTTTGCAAACCCTTTCTGTGCAGAATCCCAAAACCGGTATTTCCAGCCCAATGCCGGCATCCGTACTAAACAGCAGGAAACTTCGTCTAAAACTCAGGAGAAACGTTTCCTTGAAACTCCTCTGCTGTGCGTTCGATCACCTAAGAGAGTTGAATCTATGTTGAGATTCAGCGAGTCAGAAACACGTTTTTTCTAGGAGGTGCGTTGGGATATTCCCGAGTGAATGGGACCATAGGCTGTACAGAGAAATATCTGCTCCTACAACCAAAAGGGTGGTATTTAACTGAATGGTTGTCAATGTGTGCATTCAACTGACAGAGTTAAACTCACGTTTGGATTCAGCGGTTTACAAACCCTTTCTGTGCAGGATCCCAAAACCGGTAATACCAGCTCAATGCCGGCATCCGTACTAAACAGCAGGAAACTTCGTCTAAAACTCAGGAGAAACGTTTCCTTGAAACTGCTCTGCTTTGCGTTCGTTCACCTAAGAGAGTTGAAACTATGTTGAGATTCAGCGAGTCAGAAACACGTTTATGCTAGGAGCTGCGTTGGGATATTCCCGAGTGAATGGGACCATAGGCTGTACAGAGAAATATCTGCTTCTAAAACCAAAACGGAGCTATCTAACTGAATGCTTGTCAATGTGTGCATTTAACTGACAGAGTTAAACTCACGTGTGGATTCAGCGGTTTGCAAACCCTTTCTGTGCAGAATCCCGAAACCGGTATTTCCAGCCCAATGCCGGCATCCGTACTAAACAGCAGGAAACTTCGTCTAAAACTCAGGAGAAACGTTTCCTTGAAACTGCTCTGCTGTGCGTTCGATCACCTAAGAGAGTTGAATCTATGTTGAGATTCAGCGAGTCAGAAACACGTTTCTTCTAGGAGCTGCGTGGGGATATTCCCGAGTGAATGGGACCATAGGCTGTACAGAGAAATATCTGCTTCTAAATCCAAAAGTGTGCTATCAAACTGAATGGTTGTCAATGTGTGCATTCAACTGACAGAGTTAAACTCACGTGTGGATTCAGCGGTTTGCAAACCCTTTCTGTGCAGAATCCCAAAACCGGTATTTCCAGCCCAATGCCGGCATCCGTACTAAACAGCAGGAAACTTCGTCTAAAACTCAGGAGAAACGTTTCCTTGAAACTGCTCTGCTGTGCGTTCGTTCACCTAAGAGAGTTGAATCTATGTTGAGATTCAGCGAGTCAGAAACACGTTTCTTCTTGGAGCTGCGTTGGGATATTCCCGAGTGAATGGGACCATAGGCTGTACAGAGAAATATCTGCTTCTAAAACCAAAACGGAGCTACCTAACTGAATGGTTGTCAATGTGTGCATTCAACTGACAGAGTTAAACTCACGTGTGAATTCAGCGGTTTGCAAACCCTTTCTGTGCAGAATCCCAAAACCGGTATTTCCAGCCCAATGCCGGCATACGAACTAAACAGCAGGAAACTTCGTCTAAGACTCAGGAGAAACGTTTCCTTGAAACTGCTCTGCTGTGCCTTCGTTCACCTAAGAGAGTTGAATCTATGTTGAGATTCAGCGAGTCAGAAACACGTTTTTTCTAGGAGGTGCGTTGGGATATTCCCGAGTGAATGGGACCATAGGCTGTACAGAGAAATATCTGCTCCTACAACCAAATGGGTGGTATCTAACTGAATGGTTGTCAATGTGTGCATTCAACTGACAGAGTTAAACTCACGTTTGGATTCAGCGGTTTACAAACCCTTTCTGTGCAGGATCCCAAAACCGGTAATACCAGCTCAATGCCGGCATCCGTACTAAACAGCAGGAAACTTCGTCTAAGACTCAGGAGAAACGTTTCCTTGAAACTGCTCTGCTGTGCGTTCGTTCACCTAAGAGAGTTGAAACTATGTTGAGATTCAGCGAGTCAGAAACACGTTTATGCTAGGAGCTGCGTTGGGATATTCCCGAGTGAATGGGACCATAGGCTGTACAGAGAAATATCTGCTTCTAAAACCAAAACGGAGCTATCTAACTGAATGGTTGTCAATGTGTGCATTTAACTGACAGAGTTAAACTCACGTGTGGATTCAGCGGTTTGCAAACCCTTTCTGTGCAGAATCCCGAAACCGGTATTTCCAGCCCAATGCCGGCATCCGTACTAAACAGCAGGAAACTTCGTCTAAAACTCAGGAGAAACGTTTCCTTGAAACTGCTCTGCTGTGCGTTCGATCACCTAAGAGAGTTGAATCTATGTTGAGATTCAGCGAGTCAGAAACACGTTTCTTCTAGGAGCTGCGTTGGGATATTCCCGAGTGAATGGGACCATAGGCTGTACAGAGAAATATCTGCTTCTAAAACCAAAACGGAGCTATCTAAGTGAATGGTTGTCAATGTGTGCATTCAACTGACAGAGATAAACTCACGTGTGGATTCAGCGGTTTGCAAACCATTTCTGTGCAGAATCCCAAAACCGGTATGTCCAGCCCAATGCCGGCATCCGTACTAAACAGCAGGAAACTTCGTCTAAAACTCAGGAGAAACGTTTCCTTGAAACTGCTCTGCTGTGCGTTCGTTCACCTAAGAGAGTTGAATCTATGTTGAGATTCAGCGAGTCAGAAACACGTTTCTTCTTGGAGCTGCGTTGGGATATTCCCGAGTGAATGGGACCATAGGCTGTACAGAGAAATATCTGCTTCTAAAACCAAAACGGAGCTACCTAACTGAATGGTTGTCAATGTGTGCATTCAACTGACAGAGTTAAACTCACGTGTGGATTCAGCGGTTTGCAAACCCTTTCTGTGCAGAATCCCAAAACCGGTATTTCCAGCCCAATGCCGGGATACGTACTAAACAGCAGGAAACTTCGTCTAAGACTCAGGAGAAACGTTTCCTTGACACTGCTCTGCTGTGCCTTCGTTCACCTAAGAGAGTTGAATCTATGTTGAGATTCAGCGAGTCAGAAACACGTTTATGCTAGGAGCTGCGTTGGGATATTCCCGAGTGAATGGGACCATAGGCTGTACAGAGAAATATCTGCTTCTAAATCCAAAAGTGTGCTATCAAACTGAAAGGTTGTCAATGTGTGCATTCAACTGACAGAGTTAAACTCACGTGTGGATTCAGCGGTTTGCAAACCCTTTCTGTGCAGAATCCCAAAACCGGTACGTCCAGCCCAATGCCGGCATCCGTACTAAACAGCAGGAAACTTCGTCTAAAACTCAGGAGAAACGTTTCCTTGAAACTGCTCTGCTGTGCGTTCGTTCACCTAAGAGAGTTGAATCTATGTTGAGATTCAGCGAGTCAGAAACACGTTTCTTCTAGGAGCTGCGTTGGGATATTCCCGAGTGAATGGGACCATAGGCTGTACAGAGAAATATCTGCTTCTAAAACCAAAAGTGTGCTATCAAACTGAATGGTTGTCAATGTGTGCATTCAACTGACAGAGTTAAACTCACGTGTGGATTCATCGGTTTGCAAACCCTTTCTGTGCAGAATCCCAAAACCGGTATTTCCATCCCAATGCCGGCATACGTACTTAACAGCAGGAAACTTCGTCTAAGACTCAGGAGAAACGTTTCCTTGAAACTGCTCTGCTGTGCGATCTTTCACCTAAGAGAGTTGAAACTATGTTGAGATTCAGCGAGTCAGAAACACGTTTCTTCTAGGAGCTGCGTTGGGATATTCCCGAGTGAATGGGACCATAGGATGTACAGAGAAATATCTGCTTCTAAAACCAAAACGGAGCTATCTAACTGAATGGTTGTCAATGTGTGCATTCAACTGACAGAGTTAAACTCACGTGTGGATTCAGCGGTTTGCAAACCCTTTCTGTGCAGAATCCCAAAACCGGTATTTCCAGCCCAATGCCGGCATCCGTACTAAACAGCAGGAAACTTCGTCTAAAACTCAGGAGAAACGTTTCCTTGAAACTGCTCTGCTGTGCGTTCGTTCACCTAAGAGAGTTGAATCTATGTTGAGATTCAGCGAGTCAGAAACACGTTTCTTCTAGGAGCTGCGTTGGGATATTCCCGAGTGAATGGGACCATAGGCTGTACAGAGAAATATCTGCTTCTAAAACCAAAACGGAGCTATCTAACTGAATCGTTGTGAATGTGTGCATTCAACTGACAGAGTTAAACTCACGTGTGGATTCAGCGGTTTGCAAACCCTTTCTGTGCAGAATCCCAAAACCGGTATTTCCATCTCAATGCCGGCATCCGTACTAAACAGCAGGAAACTTCGTCTAAAACTCAGGAGAAACGTTTCCTTGAAACTGCTCTGCTGTGCGTTCTTTCACCTAAGAGAGTTGAATCTATGTTGAGATTCAGCGAGTCAGAAACACGTTTCCTCTAGGAGCTGCGTTGGGATATTCCCGAGTGAATGGGACCATAGGCTGTACAGAGTAATATCTGCTTCTAAAACCAAAAGTGTGCTATCAAACTGAATGGTTGTCAATGTGTGAATTCAACTGACAGAGTTAAACTCACGTGTGGATTCAGCGGTTTGCAAACCCTTTCTGTGCAGAATCCCAAAACCGGTATTTCCAGCCCAATGCCGGCCTACGTACTAAACAGCAGGAAATTTCGTCTAAGACTCAGGAGAAACGTTTCCTTGAAACTGCTCTGCTGTGCGATCTTTCACCTAAGAGAGTTGAAACTATGTTGAGATTCAGCGAGTCAGAAACACGTTTCTTCTAGGAGCTGCGTTGGGATATTCCCGAGTGAATGGGACCATAGGCTGTACAGAGAAATATCTGCTTCTAAAACCAAAACGGAGCTATCTAAGTGAATGGTTGTCAATGTGTGCATTCAACTGACAGAGTTAAACTCACGTGTGGATTCAGCGGTTTGGAAACCCTTTCTGTGCAGAATCCCAAAACCGGTATTTCCAGCCCAATGCCGGCATACGTACTAAACAGCAGGAAACTTCGTCTAAAACTCAGGAGAAACGTTTCCTTGAAACTGCTCTGCTGTGCGTTCGTTCACCTAAGAGAGTTGAATCTATGTTGAGATTCAGCGAGTCAGAAACACGTTTCTTCTAGGAGCTGCGTTGGGATATTCCCGAGTGAATGGGACCATAGGCTGTACAGAGAAATATCTGCTTCTAAAACCAAAACGGAGCTATCTAACTGAATCGTTGTGAATGTGTGCATTCAACTGACAGAGTTAAACTCACGTGTGGATTCAGCGGTTTGCAAACCCTTTCTGTGCAGAATCCCAAAACGGGTATTTCCATCCCAATGCCGGCATCCGTACTAAACAGCAGGAAACTTCGTCTAAAACTCAGGAGAAACGTTTCCTTGAAACTGCTCTGCTGTGCGTTCGATCACCTAAGAGAGTTGAATCTATGTTGAGATTCAGCGAGTCAGAAACACGTTTTTTCTAGGAGGTGCGTTGGGATATTCCCGAGTGAATGGGACCATAGGCTGTACAGAGAAATATCTGCTCCTACAACCAAAAGGGTGGTATCTAACTGAATGGTTGTCAATGTGTGCATTCAACTGACAGAGTTAAACTCACGTGTGGATTCAGCGGTTTACAAACCCTTTCTGTGCAGAATCCCAAAACCGGTAATACCAGCTCAATGCCGGCATACGTACTAAACAGCAGGAAACTTCGTCTAAAACTCAGGAGAAACGTTTCCTTGAAACTGCTCTGCTGTGCGTTCGATCACCTAAGAGAGTTGAATCTATGTTGAGATTCAGCGAGTCAGAAACACGTTTCTTCTTGGAGCTGCGTTGGGAATTTCCCGAGTGAATGGGACCATAGGCTGTACAGAGAAATATCTGCTTCTAAAACCAAAACGGAGCTACCTAACTGAATGGTTGTCAATGTGTGCATTCAACTGACAGAGTTAAACTCACGTGTGGATTCAGCGGTTTGCAAACCCTTTCTGTGCAGAATCCCAAAACCGGTATTTCCAGCCCAATGCCGGCATACGTACTAAATAGCAGGAAACTTCGTCTAAGACTCAGGAGAAACGTTTCCTTGAAACTGCTCTGCTGTGCGTTCGTTCACCTAAGAGAGTTGAATCTATGTTGAGATTCAGCGAGTCAGAAACACGTTTCTTCTAGGAGCTGCGTTGGGATATTCCCGAGTGAATGGGACCATAGGCTGTACAGAGAAATATCTGCTTCTAAAACCAAAAGTGTGCTATCAAACTGAATGGTTGTCAATGTGTGCATTCAACTGACAGAGTTAAACTCACGTGTGGATTCAGCGGTTTGCAAACCCTTTCTGTGCAGAATCCCAAAACCGGTATTTCCAGCCCAATGCCGGCATACGTACTAAACAGCAGGAAACTTCGTCTAAGACTCAGGAGAAACGTTTCCTTGAAACTGCTCTGCTGTGCCTTCGTTCACCTAAGAGAGTTGAATCTATGTTGAGATTCAGCGAGTCAGAAACACGTTTATGCTAGGAGCTGCGTTGGGATATTCCCGAGTGAATGGGACCATAGGCTGTACAGAGAAATATCTGCTTCTAAATCCAAAAGTGTGCTATCAAACTGAATGGTTGTCAATGTGTGCATTCAACTGACAGAGTTAAACTCACGTGTGGATTCAGCGGTTTGCAAACCCTTTCTGTGCAGAATCCCAAAACCGGTATGTCCAGCCCAATGCCGGCATCCGTACTAAACAGCAGGAAACTTCGTCTAAAACTCAGGAGAAACGTTTCCTTGAAACTGCTCTGCTGTGCGTTCGATCACCTAAGAGAGTTGAATCTATGTTGAGATTCAGCGAGTCAGAAACACGTTTCTTATAGGAGCTGCGTTGGGATATTCCCGAGTGAATGGGACCATAGGCTGTACAGAGAAATATCTGCTTCTAAAACCAAAAGTGTGCTATCAAACTGAATGGTTGTCAATGTGTGCATTCAACTGACAGAGTTAAACTCACGTGTGGATTCAGCGGTTTGCAAACCCTTTCTGTGCAGAATCCCAAAACCGGTATTTCCAGCCCAATGCCGGCATACGTACTAAACAGCAGGAAACTTCGTCTAAAACTCAGGAGAAACGTTTCCTTGAAACTGCTCTGCTGTGCGTTCTTTCACCTAAGAGAGTTGAATCTATGTTGAGATTCAGCGAGTCAGAAACACGTTTCTTCTAGGAGCTGCGTTGGGATATTCCCGAGTGAATGGGACCATAGGCTGTACAGAGAAATATCTGCTTCTAAAACCAAAACGGAGCTATCTAACTGAATGTTTGTCAATGTGTGCATTCAACTGACAGAGTTAAACTCACGTGTGGATTCAGCGGTTTGCAAACCCTTTCTGTGCAGAATCCCAAAACCGGTATTTCCAGCCCAATGCCGGCATACGTACTAAACAGCAGTAAACTTCGTCTAAAACTCAGGAGAAACGTTTCCTTGAAACTGCTCTGCTGTGCGTTCGTTCACCTAAGAGAGTTGAATCTATGTTGAGATTCAGCGAGTCAGAAACACGTTTCTTCTAGGAGCTGCGTTGGGATATTCCCGAGTGAATGGGACCATAGGCTGTACAGAGAAATATCTGCTTCTAAAACCAAAAGTGTGCTATCAAACTGAATGGTTGTCAATGTGTGCATTCAACTGACAGAGTTAAACTCACGTGTGGATTCAGCGGTTTGCAAACCCTTTCTGTGCAGAATCCCAAAACCGGTATTTCCAGCCCAATGCCGGCATACGTACTAAACAGCAGGAAACTTCGTCTAAGACTCAGGAGAAACGTTTCCTTGAAACTGCTCTGCTGTGCGTTCGTTCACCTAAGAGAGTTGAATCTATGTTGAGATTCAGCGAGTCAGAAACACGTTTCTTCTAGGAGCTGCGTTGGGATATTCCCGAGTGAATGGGACCATAGGCTGTACAGAGAAATATCTGCTTCTAAATCCAAAAGTGTGCTATCAAACTGAATGGTTGTCAATGTGTGCATTCAACTGACAGAGTTAAACTCACGTGTGGATTCAGCGGTTTGCAAACCCTTTCTGTGCAGAATCCCAAAACCGGTATGTCCAGCCCAATGCCGGCATCCGTACTAAACAGCAGGAAACTTCGTCTAAACCTCAGGAGAAACGTTTCCTTGAAACTGCTCTGCTGTGCGTTCGATCACCTAAGAGAGTTGAATCTATGTTGAGATTCAGCGAGTCAGAAACACGTTTCTTATAGGAGCTGCGTTGGGATATTCCCGAGTGAATGGGACCATAGGCTGTACAGAGAAATATCTGCTTCTAAAACCAAAAGTGTGCTATCAAACTGAATGGTTGTCAATGTGTGCATTCAACTGACAGAGTTAAACTCACGTGTGGATTCAGCGGTTTGCAAACCCTTTCTGTGCAGAATCCCAAAACCGGTATTTCCAGCCCAATGCCGGCATACGTACTAAACAGCAGGAAACTTCGTCTAAAACTCAGGAGAAACGTTTCCTTGAAACTGCTCTGCTGTGCGTTCTTTCACCTAAGAGAGTTGAATCTATGTTGAGATTCAGCGAGTCAGAAACACGTTTCTTCTAGGAGCTGCGTTGGGATATTCCCGAGTGAATGGGACCATAGGCTGTACAGAGAAATATCTGCTTCTAAAACCAAAACGGAGCTATCTAACTGAATGGTTGTCAATGTGTGCATTCAACTGACAGAGTTAAACTCACGTGTGGATTCAGCGGTTTGCAAACCCTTTCTGTGAAGAATCCCAAAACCGGTATTTCCAGCCCAATGCCGGCATACGTACTAAACAGCAGTAAACTTCGTCTAAAACTCAGGAGAAACGTTTCCTTGAAACTGCTCTGCTGTGCGTTCGTTCACCTAAGAGAGTTGAATCTATGTTGAGATTCAGCGAGTCAGAAACACGTTTCTTCTAGGAGATGCGTTGGGATATTCCCGAGTGAATGGGACCATAGGCTGTACAGAGAAATATCTGCTTCTAAAACCAAAACGGAGCTATCTAACTGAATCGTTGTCAATGTGTGCATTCAACTGACAGAGTTAAACTCACGTGTGGATTCAGCGGTTTGCAAACCCTTTCTGTGCAGAATCCCAAAACCGGTATTTCCAGCCCAATGCCGGCATCCGTACTAAACAGCAGGAAACTTTGTCTAAAACTCAGGAGAAACGTTTCCTTGAAACTGCTCTGCTGTGCGTTCGTTCACCTAAGAGAGTTGAATCTATGTTGAGATTCAGCGAGTCAGAAACACGTTTCTTCTTGGAGCTGCGTTGGGATATTCCCGAGTGAATGGGACCATAGGCTGTACAGAGAAATATCTGCTTCTAAAACCAAAAGTGTGCTATCAAACTGAATGGTTGTCAATGTGTGAATTCAACTGACAGAGTTAAACTCACGTGTGGATTCAGCGGTTTGCAAACCCTTTCTGTGCAGAATCCCAAAACCGGTATTTCCAGCCCAATGCCGGCATACGTACTAAACAGCAGGAAACTTCGTCTAAAACTCAGGAGAAACGTTTCCTTGAAACTGCTCTGCTGTGCGTTCTTTCACCTAAGAGAGTTGAATCTATGTTGAGATTCAGCGAGTCAGAAACACGTTTCTTCTAGGAGCTGCGTTGGGATATTCCCGAGTGAATGGGACCATAGGCTGTACAGAGAAATATCTGCTTCTAAAACCAAAACGGAGCTATCTAACTGAATGGTTGTCAATGTGTGCATTCAACTGACAGAGTTAAACTCACGTGTGGATTCAGCGGTTTGCAAACCCTTTCTGTGCAGAATCCCAAAACCGGTATTTCCAGCCCAATGCCGGCATACGTACTAAACAGCAGTAAACTTCGTCTAAAACTCAGGAGAAACGTTTCCTTGAAACTGCTCTGCTGTGCGTTCGTTCACCTAAGAGAGTTGAATCTATGTTGAGATTCAGCGAGTCAGAAACACGTTTCTTCTAGGAGCTGCGTTGGGATATTCCCGAGTGAATGGGACCATAGGCTGTACAGAGAAATATCTGCTTCTAAAACCAAAAGTGTGCTATCTAACTGAATGGTTGTCAATGTGTGCATTCAACTGACAGAGTTAAACTCACGTGTGGATTCAGCGGTTTGCAAACCCTTTCTGTGCAGAATCCCAAAACCGGTATTTCCAGCCCAATGCCGACATCCGTACTAAACAGCAGGAAACATCGTCTAAAACTCAGGAGAAACGTTTCCTTGAAACTGCTCTGCTGTGCGTTCGTTCACCTAAGAGAGTTGAATCTATGTTGAGATTCAGCGAGTCAGAAACACGTTTCTTCTTGGAGCTGCGTTGGGATATTCCCGAGTGAATGGGACCATAGGCTGTACAGAGAAATATCTGCTTCTAAAACCAAAAGTGTGCTATCAAACTGAATGGTTGTCAATGTGTGCATTCAACTGACAGAGTTAAACTCACGTGTGGATTCAGCGGTTTGCAAACCCTTTCTGTGCAGAATCCCAAAACCGGTATTTCCAGCCCAATGCCGGCATACGTACTAAACAGCAGGAAACTTCGTCTAAGACTCAGGAGAAACGTTTCCTTGAAACTGCTCTGCTGTGCCTTCGTTCACCTAAGAGAGTTGAATCTATGTTGAGATTCAGCGAGTCAGAAACACGTTTCTTCTAGGAGCTGCATTGGGATATTCCCGAGTGAATGGGACCATAGGCTGTACAGAGAAATATCTGCTTCTAAATCCAAAAGTGTGCTATCAAACTGAATGGTTGTCAATGTGTGCATTCAACTGACAGAGTTAAACTCACGTGTGGATTCAGCGGTTTGCAAACCCTTTCTGTGCAGAATCCCAAAACCGGTATTTCCAGCCCAATGCCGGCATCCGTACTAAACAGCAGCAAACTTCGTCTAAAACTCAGGAGAAACGTTTCCTTGAAACTGCTCTGCTGTGCGTTCGTTCACCTAAGAGAGTTGAATCTATGTTGAGATTCAGCGAGTCAGAAACACGTTTCTTCTAGGAGCTGCGTTGGGATATTCCCGAGTGAATGGGACCATAGGCTGTACAGAGAAATATCTGCTTCTAAAACCAAAACGGAGCTATCTAACTGAATCGTTGTCAATGTGTGCATTCAACTGACAGAGTTAAACTCACGTGTGGATTCAGCAGTTTGCAAACCCTTTCTGTGCAGAATCCCAAAACCGGTATTTCCAGCCCAATGCCGGCATCCGTACTAAACAGCAGGAAACTTCGTCTAAAACTCAGGAGAAACGTTTCCTTGAAACTGCTCTGCTGTGCGTTCGTTCACCTAAGAGAGTTGAATCTATGTTGAGATTCAGCGAGTCAGAAACACGTTTCTTCTTGGAGCTGCGTTGGGATATTCCCGAGTGAATGGGACCATAGGCTGTACAGAGAAATATCTGCTTCTAAAACCAAAAGTGTGCTATCTAACTGAATGGTTGTCAATGTGTGCATTCAACTGACAGAGTTAAACTCACGTGTGGATTCAGCGGTTTGCAAACCCTTTCTGTGCAGAATCCCAAAACCGTTATTTCCAGCCCAAAGCCGGCATACGTACTAAATAGCAGGAAACTTCGTCTAAGACTCAGGAGAAACGTTTCCTTGAAACTGCTCTGCTGTGCGTTCTTTCACCTAAGAGAGTTGAATCTATGTTGAGATTCAGCGAGTCAGAAACACGTTTCTTCTAGGAGCTGCGTTGGGATATTCCCGAGTGAATGGGACCATAGGCTGTACAGAGAAATATCTGCTTCTAAAACCAAAAGTGTGCTATCAAACTGAATGGTTGTCAATGTGTGCATTCAACTGACAGAGTTAAACTCACGTGTGGATTCAGCGGTTTGCAAACCCTTTCTGTGCAGAATCCCAAAACCGGTATGTCCAGCCCAATGCCGGCATCCGTACTAAACAGCAGGAAACTTCGTCTAAAACTCAGGAGAAACGTTTCCTTGAAACTGCTCTGCTGTGCGTTCGATCACCTAAGAGAGTTGAATCTATGTTGAGATTCAGCGAGTCAGAAACACGTTTTTTATAGGAGCTGCGTTGGGATATTCCCGAGTGAATGGGACCATAGGCTGTACAGAGAAATATCTGCTTCTAAAACCAAAAGTGTGCTATCAAACTGAATGGTTGTCAATGTGTGCATTCAACTGACAGAGTTAAACTCACGTGTGGATTCAGCGGTTTGCAAACCCTTTCTGTGCAGAATCCCAAAACCGGTATTTCCAGCCCAATGCCGGCATACGTACTAAACAGCAGGAAACTTCGTCTAAAACTCAGGAGAAACGTTTCCTTGAAACTGCTCTGCTGTGCGTTCTTTCACCTAAGAGAGTTGAATCTATGTTGAGATTCAGCGAGTCAGAAACACGTTTCTTCTAGGAGCTGCGTTGGGATATTCCCGAGTGAATGGGACCATAGGCTGTACAGAGAAATATCTGCTTCTAAAACCAAAACGGAGCTATCTAACTGAATGGTTGTCAATGTGTGCATTCAACTGACAGAGTTAAACTCACGTGTGGATTCAGCGGTTTGCAAACCCTTTCTGTGCAGAATCCCAAAACCGGTATTTCCAGCCCAATGCCGGCATACGTACTAAACAGCAGTAAACTTCGTCTAAAACTCAGGAGAAACGTTTCCTTGAAACTGCTCTGCTGTGCGTTCGTTCACCTAAGAGAGTTGAATCTATGTTGAGATTCAGCGAGTCAGAAACACGTTTCTTCTAGGAGCTGCGTTGGGATATTCCCGAGTGAATGGGACCATAGGCTGTACAGAGAAATATCTGCTTCTAAAACCAAAACGGAGCTATCTAACTGAATCGTTGTCAATGTGTGCATTCAACTGACAGAGTTAAACTCACGTGTGGATTCAGCGGTTTGCAAACCCTTTCTGTGCAGAATCCCAAAACCGGTATTTCCAGTCCAATGCCGGCATACGTACTAAATAGCAGGAAACTTCGTCTAAGACTCAGGAGAAACGTTTCCTTGAAACTGCTCTGCTGTGCGTTCGTTCACCTAAGAGAGTTGAAACTATGTTGAGATTCAGCGAGTCAGAAACACGTTTCTTCTAGGAGCTGCGTTGGGATATTCCCGAGTGAATGGGACCATAGGCTGTACAGAGAAATATCTGCTTCTAAAACCAAAAGTGTGCTATCAAACTGAATGGTTGTCAATGTGTGCATTCAACTGACAGAGTTAAACTCACGTGTGGATTCAGCGGTTTGCAAACCCTTTCTGTGCAGAATACCAAAACCGGTATTTCCAGCCCAATGCCGGCATACGTACTAAACAGCAGGAAACTTCGTCTAAGACTCAGGAGAAACGTTTCCTTGAAACTGCTCTGCTGTGCGTTCGTTCACCTAAGAGAGTTGAATCTATGTTGAGATTCAGCGAGTCAGAAACACGTTTCTTCTAGGAGCTGCGTTGGGATATTCCCGAGTGAATGGGACCATAGGCTGTACAGAGAAATATCTGCTTCTAAAACCAAAAGTGTGCTATCAAACTGAATGGTTGTCAATGTGTGCATTCAACTGACAGAGTTAAACTCACGTGTGGATTCAGCGGTTTGCAAACCCTTTCTGTGCAGAATCCCAAAACCGGTATTTCCAGCCCAATGCCGGCATCCGTACTAAACAGCAGGAAACTTCGTCTAAAACACAGGAGAAACGTTTCCTTGAAACTGCTCTGCTGTGCGTTCGATCACCTAAGAGAGTTGAATCTATGTTGAGATTCAGCGAGTCAGAAACACGTTTTTTCTAGGAGGTGCGTTGGGATATTCCCGAGTGAATGTTACCATAGGCTGTACAGAGAAATATCTGCTCCTACAACCAAAAGGGTGTTATCTAATTGAATGGTTGTCAATGTGTGCATTCAACTGACAGAGTTAAACTCACGTGTGGATTCAGCGGTTTGCAAACCCTTTCTGTGCAGAATCCCAAAACCGGTATTTCCAGCCCAATGCCGGCATCCGTACTAAACAGCAGGAAACTTCGTCTAAAACTCAGGAGAAACGTTTCCTTGAAACTGCTCTGCTGTGCTTTCGTTCACCTAAGAGAGTTGAAACTATGTTGAGATTCAGCGAGTCAGAAACACGTTTATGCTAGGAGCTGCGTTGGGATATTCCCGAGTGAATGGGACCATAGGCTGTACAGAGAAATATCTGCTTCTAAAACCAAAAGTGTGCTATCTAACTGAATGGTTGTCAATGTGTGCATTCAACTGACAGAGTTAAACTCACGTGTGGATTCAGCGGTTTGCAAACCCTTTCTGTGCAGAATCCCAAAACCGGTATTTCCAGCCCAATGCCGGCATCCGTACTAAACAGCAGGAAACTTCGTCTAAAATTCAGGAGCAACATTTCCTTGAAACTGCTCTGCTGTGCGTTCGTTCACCTAAGAGAGTTGAATCTATGTTGAGATTCAGCGAGTCAGAAACACGTTTCTTCTAGGAGCTGCGTTGGGATATTCCCGAGTGAATGGGACCATAGGCTGTACAGAGAAATATCTGCTTCTAAAACCAAAAGTGTGCTATCTAACTGAATGGTTGTCAATGTGTGCATTCAACTGACAGAGTTAAACTCACGTGTGGATTCAGCGGTTTGCAAACCCTTTCTGTGCAGAATCCCAAAACCGGTATTTCCAGCCCAATGCCGGCATACGTACTAAACAGCAGGAAACTTCGTCTAAAACTCAGGAGCAACGTTTCCTTGAAACTGCTCTGCTGTGCGTTCGTTCACCTAAGAGAGTTGAATCTATGTTGAGATCCAGCGAGTCAGAAACACGTTTATGCTAGGAGCTGCGTTGGGATATTCCCGAGTGAATGGAACCATAGGCTGTACAGAGAAATATCTGCTTCTAAAACCAAAAGTGTGCTATCAAACTGAATGGTTGTCAATGTGTGCATTCAACTGACAGAGTTAAACTCACGTGTGGATTCAGCGGTTTGCAAACCCTTTCTGTGCAGAATCCCAAAACCGGTATTTCCAGCCCAATGCCGGCATACGTACTAAACAGCAGGAAACTTCGACTAAAACTCAGGAGAAACGTTTCCTTGAAACTGCTCTGCTGTGCGTTCGTTCACCTAAGAGAGTTGAATCTATGTTGAGATTCAGCGAGTCAGAAACACGTTTTTTCTAGGAGGTGCGTTGGGATATTCCCGAGTGAATGGGACCATAGGCTGTACAGAGAAATATCTGCTTCTAAAACCAAAAGTGTGCTATCAAACTGAATGGTTGTCAATGTGTGCATTCAACTGACAGAGTTAAACTCACGTGTGGATTCAGCGGTTTGCAAACCCTTTCTGTGCAGAATCCCAAAACCGTTATTTCCAGCCCAATGCCGGCATCCGTACTAAACAGCAGGAAACGTCGTCTAAAACTCAGGAGAAACGTTTCCTTGAAACTGCTCTGCTGTGCGTTCGTTCACCTAAGAGAGTTGAATCTATGTTGAGATTCAGCGAGTCAGAAACACGTTTCTTCTAGGAGCTGCGTTGGGATATTCCCGAGTGAATGGGACCATAGGATGTACAGAGAAATATCTGCTTCTAAAACCAAAACGGAGCTATCTAACTGAATGGTTGTCAATGTGTGCATTCAACTGACAGAGTTAAACTCACGTGTGGATTCAGCGGTTTGCAAACCCTTTCTGTGCAGAATCCCAAAACCGCTATTTCCAGCCCAATGCCGGCATCCGTACTAAACAGCAGGAAACTTCGTCTAAAACTCAGGAGAAACGTTTCCTTGAAACTGCTCTGCTGTGCGTTCGTTCACCTAAGAGAGTTGAATCTATGTTGAGATTCAGCGAGTCAGAAACACGTTTCTTCTAGGAGCTGCGTTGGGATATTCCCGAGTGAATGGGACCATAGGCTGTACAGAGAAATATCTGCTTCTAAAACCAAAACGGAGCTATCTAACTGAATGGTTGTCAATGTGTGCATACAACTGACAGAGTTAAACTCACGTGTGGATTCAGCGGTTTGCAAACCCTTTCTGTGCAGAATCCCAAAACCGGTATTTCCAGCCCAATGCCGGCATACGTACTAAACAGCAGGAAACTTCGTCTAAAACTCAGGAGAAACGTTTCCTTGAAACTGCTCTGCTGTGCGTTCGTTCACCTAAGAGAGTTGAATCTATGTTGAGATTCAGCGAGTCAGAAACACGTTTCTTCTAGGAGCTGCGTTGGGATATTCCCGAGTGAATGGGACCATAGGCTGTACAGAGAAATATCTGCTTCTAAAACCAAAACGGAGCTATCTAACTGAATGGTTGCCAATGTGTGTATTCAACTGACAGAGTTAAACTCACATGTGGATTCAGCGGTTTGCAAACCCTTTCTGTGCAGAATCCCAAAACCGGTATTTCCAGCCCAATGCCGGCATCCGTACTAAACAGCAGGAAACTTCGTCTAAAACTCAGGAGAAACGTTTCCTTGAAACTGCTCTGCTGTGCGTTCGTTCACCTAAGAGAGTTGAATCTATGTTGAGATTCAGCGAGTCAGAAACACGTTTCTTCTAGGAGCTGCGTTGGGATATTCCCGAGTGAATGGGACCATAGGCTGTACAGAGAAATATCTGCTTCTAAAACCAAAACGGAGCTATCTAACTGAATGGTTGTCAATGTGTGCATTCAACTGACAGAGTTAAACTCACGTGTGGATTCAGCGGTTTGCAAACCCTTTCTGTGCAGAATCCCAAAACCGGTATTTCGAGCCCAATGCCGGCATACGTACTAAACAGCAGGAAACTTCGCCTAAAACTCAGGAGAAACGTTTCCTTGAAACTGCTCTGCTGTTCGTTCGATCACCTAAGAGAGTTGAATCTATGTTGAGATTCAGCGAGTCAGAAACACGTTTCTTCTAGGAGCTGCGTTGGGATATTCCCGAGTGAATGGGACCATAGGCTGTACAGAGAAATATCTGCTCCTACCACCAAAAGGGTAGTATCTAACTGAATGGTTGTCAATGTGTGCATTCAACTGACAGAGTTAAATTCACGTTTGGATTCAGCGGTTTACAAACCATTTCTGTGCAGAATCCCAAAACCGGTAATTCCAGCTCAATGCCGGCATCCGTACTAAACAGCAGGAAACTTCGTCTAAAACTCAGGAGAAACGTTTCCTTGAAACTGCTCTGCTGTGCATTCGTTCACCTAAGAGAGTTGAAACTATGTTGAGATTCAGCGAGTCAGAAACACGTTTATGCTAGGAGCTGCGTTGGGATATTCCCGAGTGAATGGGACCATAGGCTGTACAGAGAAATATCTGCTTCTAAAACCAAAACGGAGCTATCTAACTGAATGGTTGTCAATGTGTGCATTCAACTGACAGAGTTAAACTCACGTGTGGATTCAGCGGTTTGCAAACCCTTTCTGTGCAGAATCCCAAAACCGGTATTTCCAGCCCAACGCCGGCATACGTACTAAACAGCAGGAAACTTCGTCTAAGACTCCGGAGAAACGTTTCCTTGAAACTGCTCTGCTGTGCGTTCGTTCACCTAAGAGAGTTGAATCTATGTTGAGATTCAGCGAGTCAGAAACACGTTTCTTCTAGGAGCTGCGTTGGGATATTCCCGAGTGAATCGGACCATAGGCTGTACAGAGAAATATCTGCTTCTAAAACCAAAAGTGTGCTATCAAACTGAATGGTTGTCAATGTGTGCATTCAACTGACAGAGTTAAACTCACGTGTGGATTCAGCGGTTTGCAAACCCTTTCTGTGCAGAATCCCAAAACCGGTATTTCCAGCCCAATGCCGGCATACGTACTAAATAGCAGGAAACTTCGTCTAAGACTCAGGAGAAACGTTTCCTTGAAACTGCTCTGCTGTGCGTTCGTTCACCTAAGAGAGTTGAATCTATGTTGAGATTCAGCGAGTCAGAAACACGTTTCTTCTAGGAGCTGCGTTGGGATATTCCCGAGTGAATGGGACCATAGGCTGTACAGAGAAATATCTGCTTCTAAAACCAAAAGTGTGCTATCAAACTGATTGGTTGTCAATGTGTGCATTCAACTGACAGAGTTAAACTCACATGTGGATTCAGCGGTTTGCAAACCCTTTCTGTGCAGAATCCCAAAACCGGTATTTCCAGCCCAATGCCGGCATACGTACTAAACAGCAGGAAACTTCGTCTAAGACTCAGGAGAAACGTTTCCTTGAAACTGCTCTGCTGTGCGTTCGTTCACCTAAGAGAGTTGAATCTATGTTGAGATTCAGCGAGTCAGAAACACGTTTCTTCTAGGAGCTGCGTTGGGATATTCCCCAGTGATTGGGACCATAGGCTGTACAGAGAAATATCTGCTTCTAAAACCAAAAGTGTGCTATCAAACTGAATGGTTGTCAATGTGTGCATTCAACTGACAGAGTTAAACTCACGTGTGGATTCAGCGGTTTGCAAACCCTTTCTGTGCAGAATCCCAAAACCGGTATTTCCAGCCCAATGCCGGCATCCGTACTAAACAGCAGGAAACTTCGTCTAAAACTCAGGAGAAACGTTTCCTTGAAACTGCTCTGCTGTGCGTTCGATCACCTAAGAGAGTTGAATCTATGTTGAGATTCAGCGAGTCAGAAACACGTTTTTTCTAGGAGGTGCGTTGGGATATTCCCGAGTGAATGTTACCATTGGCTGTACAGAGAAATATCTGCTCCTACAACCAAAAGGGTGTTATCTAATTGAATGGTTGTCAATGTGTGCATTCAACTGACAGAGTTAAACTCACGTGTGGATTCAGCGGTTTGCAAACCCTTTCTGTGCAGAATCCCAAAACCGGTATTTCCAGCCCAATGCCGGCATCCGTACTAAACAGCAGGAAACTTCGTCTAAAACTCAGGAGAAACGTTTCCTTGAAACTGCTCTGCTGTGCGTTCGATCACCTAAGAGAGTTGAATCTATGTTGAGATTCAGCGAGTCAGAAACACGTTTATGCTAGGAGCTGCGTTGGGATATTCCCGAGTGAATGGGACCATAGGCTGTACAGAGAAATATCTGCTTCTAAAACCAAAACGGAGCTACCTAACTGAATGGTTGTCAATGTGTGCATTCAAGTGACAGACTTAAACTCACGTGTGGATTCAGCGGTTTGCAAACCCTTTCTGTGCCGAATCCCAAAACCGGTATTTCCAGCCTAATGCCGGCATACGTACTAAACAGCAGGAAACTTCGTCTAAAACTCAGGAGAAACGTTTCCTTGAAACTGCTCTGCTGTGCGTTCGTTCACCTAAGAGAGTTGAATCTATGTTGAGATTCAGCGAGTCAGAAACACGTTTCTTCTAGGAGCTGCGTTGGGATATTCCCGAGTGAATGGGACCATAGGCTGTACAGAGAAATATCTGCTCCTACAACCAAAAGGGTGGTATCTAACTGAATGGTTGTCAATGTGTGCATTCAACTGACAGAGTTAAACTCACGTTTGGATTCAGCGGTTTACAAACCCTTTCTGTGCAGAATCCCAAAACCGGTAATTCCAGCTCAATGCCGGCATCCGTACTAAACAGCAGGAAACTTCGTCTAAAACTCAGGAGAAACGTTTCCTTGAAACTGCTCTGCTGTGCTTTCGTTCACCTAAGAGAGTTGAAACTATGTTGAGATTCAGGGAGTCAGAAACACGTTTATGCTAGGAGCTGCGTTGGGATATTCCCGAGTGAATGGGACCATAGGCTGTACAGAGAAATATCTGCTTCTAAAACCAAAAGTGTGCTATCTAACTGAATGGTTGTCAATGTGTGCATTCAACTGACAGAGTTAAACTCACGTGTGGATTCAGCGGTTTGCAAACCCTTTCTGTGCAGAATCCCAAAACCGGTATTTCCAGCCCAATGCCGGCATCCGTACTAAACAGCAGGAAACTTCGTCTAAAATTCAGGAGCAACATTTCCTTGAAACTGCTCTGCTGTGCGTTCGTTCACCTAAGAGAGTTGAATCTATGTTGAGATTCAGCGAGTCAGAAACACGTTTCTTCTAGGAGCTGCGTGGGGATATTCCCGAGTGAATGGGACCATAGGCTGTACAGAGAAATATCTGCTTCTAAAACCAAAAGTGTGCTATCTAACTGAATGGTTGTCAATGTGTGCATTCAACTGACAGAGTTAAACTCACGTGTGGATTCAGCGGTTTGCAAACCCTTTCTGTGCAGAATCCCAAAACCGGTATTTCCAGCCCAATGCCGGCATACGTACTAAACAGCAGGAAACTTCGTCTAAAACTCAGGAGCAACGTTTCCTTGCAACTGCTCTGCTGTGCGTTCGTTCACCTAAGAGAGTTGAATCTATGTTGAGATCCAGCGAGTCAGAAACACGTTTATGCTAGGAGCTGCGTTGGGATATTCCCGAGTGAATGGGACCATAGGCTGTACAGAGAAATATCTGCTTCTAAAACCAAAAGTGTGCTATCAAACTGAATGGTTGTCAATGTGTGCATTCAACTGACAGAGTTAAACTCACGTGTGGATTCAGCGGTTTGCAAACCCTTTCTGTGCAGAATCCCAAAACCGGTATTTCCAGCCCAATGCCGGCATACGTACTAAACAGCAGGAAACTTCGACTAAAACTCAGGAGAAACGTTTCCTTGAAACTGCTCTGCTGTGCGTTCGTTCACCTAAGAGAGTTGAATCTATGTTGAGATTCAGCGAGTCAGAAACACGTTTTTTCTAGGAGGTGCGTTGGGATATTCCCGAGTGAATGGGACCATAGGCTGTACAGAGAAATATCTGCTTCTAAAACCAAAAGTGTGCTATCAAACTGAATGGTTGTCAATGTGTGCATTCAACTGACAGAGTTAAACTCACGTGTGGATTCAGCGGTTTGCAAACCCTTTCTGTGCAGAATCCCAAAACCGGTATTTCCAGCCCAATGCCGGCATCCGTACTAAACAGCAGGAAACTTCGTCTAAAACTCAGGAGAAACGTTTCCTTGAAACTGCTCTGCTGTGCGTTCGTTCACCTAAGAGAGTTGAATCTATGTTGAGATTCAGCGAGTCAGAAACACGTTTCTTCTAGGAGCTGCGTTGGGATATTCCCGAGTGAATGGGACCATAGGATGTACAGAGAAATATCTGCTTCTAAAACCAAAACGGAGCTATCTAACTGAATGGTTGTCAATGTGTGCATTCAACTGACAGAGTTAAACTCACGTGTGGATTCAGCGGTTTGCAAACCCTTTCTGTGCAGAATCCCAAAACCGCTATTTCCAGCCCAATGCCGGCATCCGTACTAAACAGCAGGAAACTTCGTCTAAAACTCAGGAGAAACGTTTCCTTGAAACTGCTCTGCTGTGCGTTCGTTCACCTAAGAGAGTTGAATCTATGTTGAGATTCAGCGAGTCAGAAACACGTTTCTTCTAGGAGCTGCGTTGGGATATTCCCGAGTGAATGGGACCATAGGCTGTACAGAGAAATATCTGCTTCTAAAACCAAAACGGAGCTATCTAACTGAATGGTTGTCAATGTGTGCATACAACTGACAGACTTAAACTCACGTGTGGATTCAGCGGCTTGCAAACCCTTTCTGTGCAGAATCCGAAAACCGGTATTTCCAGCCCAATGCCGGCATACGTACTAAACAGCAGGAAACTTCGTCTAAAACTCAGGAGAAACGTTTCCTTGAAACTGCTCTGCTGTGCCTTCGTTCACCTAAGAGAGTTGAATCTATGTTGAGATTCAGCGAGTCAGAAACACGTTTCTTCTAGGAGCTGCGTTGGGATATTCCCGAGTGAATGGGACCATAGGCTGTACAGAGAAATATCTGCTTCTAAAACCAAAACGGAGCTATCTAACTGAATGGTTGCCAATGTGTGTATTCAACTGACAGAGTTAAACTCACATGTGGATTCAGCGGTTTGCAAACCCTTTCTGTGCAGAATCCCAAAACCGGTATTTCCAGCCCAATGCCGGCATCCGTACTAAACAGCAGGAAACTTTGTCTAAAACTCAGGAGAAACGTTTCCTTGAAACTGCTCTGCTGTGCGTTCGTTCACCTAAGAGAGTTGAATCTATGTTGAGATTCAGCGAGTCAGAAACACGTTTCTTCTAGGAGCTGCGTTGGGATATTCCCGAGTGAATGGGACCATAGGCTGTACAGAGAAATATCTGCTTCTAAAACCAAAACGGAGCTATCTAACTGAATGGTTGTCAATGTGTGCATTCAACTGACAGAGTTAAACTCACGTGTGGATTCAGCGGTTTGCAAACCCTTTCTGTGCAGAATCCCAAAACCAGTATTTCGAGCCCAATGCCGGCATACGTACTAAACAGCAGGAAACTTCGCCTAAAACTCAGGAGAAACGTTTCCTTGAAACTGCTCTGCTGTGCGTTCGATCACCTAAGAGAGTTGAATCTATGTTGAGATTCAGCGAGTCAGAAACACGTTTCTTCTAGGAGCTGCGTTGGGATATTCCCGAGTGAAAGGGACTTAGGCTGTACAGAGAAATATCTGCTCCTACCACCAAAAGGGTGGTATCTAACTGAATGGTTGTCAATGTGTGCATTCAACTGACAGAGTTAAATTCACGTTTGGATTCAGCGGTTTACAAACCATTTCTGTGCAGAATCCCAAAACCGGTAATTCCAGCTCAATGCCGGCATCCGTACTAAACAGCAGGAAACTTCGTCTAAAACTCAGGAGAAACGTTTCCTTGAAACTGCTCTGCTGTGCATTCGTTCACCTAAGAGAGTTGAAACTATGTTGAGATTCAGCGAGTCAGAAACACGTTTATGCTAGGAGCTGCGTTGGGATATTCCCGAGTGAATGGGACCATAGGCTGTACAGAGAAATATCTGCTTCTAAAAGCAAAACGGAGCTATCTAACTGAATGGTTGTCAATGTGTGCATTCAACTGACAGAGTTAAACTCACGTGTGGATTCAGCGGTTTGCAAACCCTTTCTGTGCAGAATCCCAAAACCGGTATTTCCAGCCCAATGCCGGCATACGTAGTAAACAGCAGGAAACTTCGTCTAAGACTCCGGAGAAACGTTTCCTTGAAACTGCTCTGCTGTGCGTTCGTTCACCTAAGAGAGTTGAATCTATGTTGAGATTCAGCGAGTCAGAAACACGTTTCTTCTAGGAGCTGCGTTGGGATATTCCCGAGTGAATGGGACCATAGGCTGTACAGAGAAATATCTGCTTCTAAAACCAAAAGTGTGCTATCAAACTGAATGGTTGTCAATGTGTGCATTCAACTGACAGAGTTAAACTCACGTGTGGATTCAGCGGTTTGCAAACCCTTTCTGTGCAGAATCCCAAAACCGGTATTTCCAGCCCAATGCCGGCATCCGTACTAAACAGCAGGAAACTTCGTCTAAAACTCAGGAGAAACGTTTCCTTGAAACTGCTCTGCTGTGCGTTCGTTCACCTAAGAGAGTTGAATCTATGTTGAGATTCAGCGAGTCAGAAACACGTTTCTTCTAGGAGCTGCGTTGGGATATTCCCGAGTGAATGGGACCATAGGCTGTACAGAGAAATATCTGCTTCTAAAACCAAAACGGAGCTATCTAACTGAATGGTTGTCAATGTGTGCATTCAACTGACAGAGTTAAACTCACGTGTGGATTCAGCGGTTTGCAAACCCTTTCTGTGCAGAATCCCAAAACCGGTATTTCCAGCCCAATGCCGGCATCCGTACTAAACAGCAGGAAACTTCGTCTAAAACTCAGGAGAAACGTTTCCTTGAAACTGCTCTGCTGTGCGTTCGTTCACCTAAGAGAGTTGAATCTATGTTGAGATTCAGCGAGTCAGAAACACGTTTCTTCTAGGAGCTGCGTTGGGATATTCCCGAGTGAATGGGACCATAGGATGTACAGAGAAATATCTGCTTCTAAAACCAAAACGGAGCTATCTAACTGAATGGTTGTCAATGTGTGCATTCAACTGACAGAGTTAAACTCACGTGTGGATTCAGCGGTTTGCAAACCCTTTCTGTGCAGAATCCCAAAACCGGTATATCCAGCCCAATGCCGGCATCCGTACTAAACAGCAGGAAACTTCGTCTAAAACTCAGGAGAAACGTTTCCTTGAAACTGCTCTGCTGTGCGTTCGATCACCTAAGAGAGTTGAATCTATGTTGAGATTCAGCGAGTCAGAAACACGTTTCTTCTAGGAGGTGCGTTGGGATATTCACGAGTGTATGGGACCATAGGCTGTACAGAGAAATATCTGCTCCTACAACCAAAAGGGTGGTATCTAACTGAATGGTTGTCAATGTGTGCATTCAACTGACAGAGTTAAACTCACGTTTGGATTCAGCGGTTTACAAACCCTTTCTGTGCAGAATCCCAAAACCGGTAATTCCAGCTCAATGCCGGCATCCGTATTAAACAGCAGGAAACTTCGTCTAAAACTCAGGAGAAAAGTTTCCTTGAAACTGCTCTGCTGTGCGTTCGTTCACCTAAGAGAGTTGAAACTATGTTGAGATTCAGCGAGTCAGAAACACGTTTATGCTAGGAGCTGCGTTGGGATATTCCCGAGTGAATGGGACCATAGGCTGTACAGAGAAATATCTGCTTCTAAAACCAAAACGGAGCTATCTAACTGAATGGTTGTCAATGTGTGCATTCAACTGACAGAGTTAAACTCACGTGTGGATTCAGCGGTTTGCAAACCCTTTCTGTGCAGAATCCCAAAACCGGTATTTCCAGCCCAATGCCTGCATCCGTACTAAACAGCAGGAAACTTCGTCTAAAACTGAGGAGAAACGTTTCCTTGAAACTGCTCTGCTGTGCGTTCGATCACCTAAGAGAGTTGAATCTATGTTGAGATTCAGCGAGTCAGAAACACGTTTCTTCTAGGAGGTGCGTTGGGATATTCACGAGTGTATGGGACCATAGGCTGTACAGAGAAATATCTGCTCCTACAACCAAAAGGGTGGTATCTAACTGAATGGTTGTCAATGTGTGCATTCAACTGACAGAGTTAAACTCACGTTTGGATTCAGCGGTTTACAAACCCTTTCTGTGCAGAATCCCAAAACCGGTAATTCCAGCTCAATGCCGGCATCCGTACTAAACAGCAGGAAACTTCGTCTAAAACTCAGGAGAAACGTTTCCTTGAAACTGCTCTGCTGTGCATTCGTTCACCTAAGAGAGTTGAAACTATGTTGAGATTCAGCGAGTCAGAAACACGTTTATGCTAGGAGCTGCTTTGGGATATTCCCGAGTGAATGGGACCATAGGCTGTACAGAGAAATATCTGCTTCTAAAAGCAAAACGGAGCTATCTAACTGAATGGTTGTCAATGTGTGCATTCAACTGACAGAGTTAAACTCACGTGTGGATTCAGCGGTTTGCAAACCCTTTCTGTGCAGAATCCCAAAACCGGTATTTCCAGCCCAATGCCGGCATACGAACTAAACAGCAGGAAACTTCGTCTAAGACTCCGGAGAAACGTTTCCTTGAAACTGCTCTGCTGTGCGTTCTTTCACCTAAGAGAGTTGAATCTATGTTGAGATTCAGCGAGTCAGAAACACGTTTCTTCTAGGAGCTGCGTTGGGATATTCCCGAGTGAATGGGACCATAGGCTGTACAGAGAAATATCTGCTTCTAAAACCAAAAGTGTGCTATCAAACTGAATGGTTGTCAATGTGTGCATTCAACTGACAGAGTTAAACTCACGTGTGGATTCAGCGGTTTGCAAACCCTTTCTGTGCAGAATCCCAAAACCGGTATTTCCAGCCCAATGCCGGCATCCGTACTAAACAGCAGGAAACTTCGTCTAAAACTCAGGAGAAACGTTTCCTTGAAACTGCTCTGCTGTGCGTTCGTTCACCTAAGAGAGTTGAATCTATGTTGAGATTCAGCGAGTCAGAAACACGTTTCTTCTAGGAGCTGCGTTGGGATATTCCCGAGTGAATGGGACCATAGGCTGTACAGAGAAATATCTGCTTCTAAAACCAAAACGGAGCTATCTAACTGAATGGTTGCCAATGTGTGTATTCAACTGACAGAGTTAAACTCACATGTGGATTCAGCGGTTTGCAAACCCTTTCTGTGCAGAATCCCAAAACCGGTATTTCCAGCCCAATGCCGGCATCCGTACTAAACAGCAGGAAACTTCGTCTAAAACTCAGGAGAAACGTTTCCTTGAAACTGCTCTGCTGTGCGTTCGTTCACCTAAGAGAGTTGAATCTATGTTGAGATTCAGCGAGTCAGAAACACGTTTCTTCAAGGAGCTGCGTTGGGATATTCCCGAGTGAATGGGACCATAGGATGTACAGAGAAATATCTGCTTCTAAAACCAAAACGGAGCTATCTAACTGAATGGTTGTCAATGTGTGCATTCAACTGACAGAGTTAAACTCACGTGTGGATTCAGCGGTTTGCAAACCCTTTCTGTGCAGAATCCCAAAACCGCTATTTCCAGCCCAATGCCGGCATCCGTACTAAACAGCAGGATACTTCGTCTAAAACTCAGGAGCAACGTTTCCTTGAAACTGCTCTGCTGTGCGTTCGTTCACCTAAGAGAGTTGAATCTATGTTGAGATCCAGCGAGTCAGAAACACGTTTATGCTAGGAGCTGCGTTGGGATATTCCCGAGTGAATGGGACCATAGGCTGTACAGAGAAATATCTGCTTCTAAAACCAAAAGTGTGCTATCAAACTGAATGGTTGTCAATGTGTGCATTCAACTGACAGAGTTAAACTCACGTGTGGATTCAGCGGTTTGCAAACCCTTTCTGTGCAGAATCCCAAAACCGGTATTTCCAGCCCAATGCCGGCATACGTACTAAACAGCAGGAAACTTCGACTAAAACTCAGGAGAAACGTTTCCTTGAAACTGCTCTGCTGTGCGTTCGTTCACCTAAGAGAGTTGAATCTATGTTGAGATTCAGCGAGTCAGAAACACGTTTTATCTAGGAGGTGCGTTGGGATTTTCCCGAGTGAATGGGACCATAGGCTGTACAGAGAAATATCTGCTTCTAAACCAAAAGTGTGCTATCAAACTGAATGGTTGTCAATGTGTGCATTCAACTGACAGAGTTAAACTCACGTGTGGATTCAGCGGTTTGCAAACCCTTTCTGTGCAGAATCCCAAAACCGGTATTTCCAGCCCAATGCCGGCATACGTACTAAACAGCAGGAAACTTCGACTAAAACTCAGGAGAAACGTTTCCTTGAAACTGCTCTGCTGTGCGTTCGTTCACCTAAGAGAGTTGAATCTATGTTGAGATTCAGCGAGTCAGAAACACGTTTTTTCTAGGAGGTGCGTTGGGATATTCCCGAGTGAATGGGACCATAGGCTGTACAGAGAAATATCTGCTTCTAAAACCAAAAGTGTGCTATCAAACTGAATGGTTGTCAATGTGTGCATTCAACTGACAGAGTTAAACTCACGTGTGGATTCAGCGGTTTGCAAACCCTTTCTGTGCAGAATCCCAAAACCGGTATTTCCAGCCCAATGCCGGCATCCGTACTAAACAGCAGGAAACTTCGTCTAAAACTCAGGAGAAACGTTTCCTTGAAACTGCTCTGCTGTGCGCTCGTTCACCTAAGAGAGTTGAATCTATGTTGAGATTCAGCGAGTCAGAAACACGTTTCTTCTAGGAGCTGCGTTGGGATATTCCCGAGTGAATGGGACCATAGGATGTACAGAGAAATATCTGCTTCTAAAACCAAAACGGAGCTATCTAACTGAATGGTTGTCAATGTGTGCATTCAACTGACAGAGTTAAACTCACGTGTGGATTCAGCGGTTTGCAAACCCTTTCTGTGCAGAATCCCAAAACCGGTATATCCAGCCCAATGCCGGCATCCGTACTAAACAGCAGGAAACTTCGTCTAAAACTCAGGAGAAACGTTTCCTTGAAACTGCTCTGCTGTGCGTTCGATCACCTAAGAGAGTTGAATCTATGTTGAGATTCAGCGAGTCAGAAACACGTTTCTTCTAGGAGGTGCGTTGGGATATTCCCGAGTGAATGGGACCATAGGCTGTACAGAGAAATATCTGCTCCTACCACCAAAAGGGTGGTATCTAACTGAATGGTTGTCAATGTGTGCATTCAACTGACAGAGTTAAATTCACGTTTGGATTCAGCGGTTTACAAACCCTTTCTGTGCAGAATCCCAAAACCGGTAATTCCAGCTCAATGCCGGCATCCGTACTAAACAGCAGGAAACTTCGTCTAAAACTCAGGAGAAACGTTTCCTTGAAACTGCTCTGCTGTGCATTCGTTCACCTAAGAGAGTTGAAACTATGTTGAGATTCAGCGAGTCAGAAACACGTTTATGCTAGGAGCTGCGTTGGGATATTCCCGAGTGAATGGGACCATAGGCTGTACAGAGAAATATCTGCTTCTAAAAGCAAAACGGAGCTATCTAACTGAATGGTTGTCAATGTGTGCATTCAACTGACAGAGTTAAACTCACGTGTGGATTCAGCGGTTTGCAAACCCTTTCTGTGCAGAATCCCAAAACCGGTATTTCCAGCCCAATGCCGGCATCCGTACTAAACAGCAGGAAACTTCGTCTAAGACTCCGGAGAAACGTTTCCTTGAAACTGCTCTGCTGTGCGTTCGTTCACCTAAGAGAGTTGAATCTATGTTGAGATTCAGCGAGTCAGAAACACGTTTTTTCTAGGAGGTGCGTTGGGATATTCCCGAGTGAAAGGGACCACAGGCTGTACAGAGAAATATCTGCTTCTAAAACCAAAAGTGTGCTATCAAACTGAATGGTTGTCAATGTGTGCATTCAACTGACAGAGGTAAACTCACGTGTGGATTCAGCGGTTTGCAAACCCTTTCTGTGCAGAATCCCAAAACCGGTATTTCCAGCCCAATGCCGGCATCCGTACTAAACAGCAGGAAACTTCGTCTAAAACTCAGGAGAAACGTTTCCTTGAAACTGCTCTGCTGTGCGTTCGTTCACCTAAGAGAGTTGAATCTATGTTGAGATTCAGCGAGTCAGAAACACGTTTCTTCTAGGAGCTGCGTTGGGATATTCCCGAGTGAATGGGACCATAGGATGTACAGAGAAATATCTGCTTCTAAAACCAAAACGGAGCTATCTAACTGAATGGTTGTCAATGTGTGCATTCAACTGACAGAGTTAAACTCACGTGTGGATTCAGCTGTTTGCAAACCATTTCTGTGCAGAATCCCAAAACCGGTATGTCCAGCCCAATGCCGTCATCCGTACTAAACAGCAGGAAACTTCGTCTAAAACTCAGGAGAAACGTTTCCTTGAAACTGCTCTGCTGTGCGTTCGATCACCTAAGAGAGTTGAATCTATGTTGAGATTCAGCGAGTCAGAAACACGTTTCTTCTAGGAGCTGCGTTGGGATATTCCCGAGTGAATGGGACCATAGGCTGTACAGAGAAATATCTGCTTCTAAAACCAAAAGTGTGCTATCAAACTGAATGGTTGTCAATGTGTGCATTCAACTGACAGAGTTAAGCTCACGTGTGGATTCAGCGGTTTGCAAACCCTTTCTGTGCAGAATCCCAAAACCGGTATTTCCAGCCGAATGCCGGCATCCGTACTAAACAGCAGGAAACTTCGTCTAAGACTCAGGAGAAACGTTTCCTTGAAACTGCTCTGCTGTGCGTTCGTTCACCTAAGAGAGTTGAATCTATGTTGAGATTCAGCGAGTCAGAAACACGTTTCTTCTAGGAGCTGCGTTGGGATATTCCCGAGTGAATGGGACCATAGGCTGTACAGAGAAATATCTGCTTCTAAAACCAAAAGTGTGCTATCAAACTGAATGGTTGTCAATGTGTGCATTCAACTGACCGAGTTAAACTCACGTGTGGATTCAGCGGTTTGCAAACCCTTTCTGTGCAGAATCCCAAAACCGCTATTTCCAGCCCAATGCCGGCATCCGTACTAAACAGCAGGAAACTTCGTCTAAAACTCAGGAGCAACGTTTCCTTGAAACTGCTCTGCTGTGCGTTCGTTCACCTAAGAGAGTTGAATCTATGTTGAGATTCAGCGAGTCAGAAACACGTTTCTTCTAGGAGCTGCGTTGGGATATTCCCGAGTGAATGGGACCATAGGCTGTACAGAGAAATATCTGCTTCTAAAACCAAAACGGATCTATCTAACTGAATGGTTGCCAATGTGTGCATTCAACAGACAGAGTTAAACTCACGTGTGGATTCAGCGGTTTGCAAACCCTTTCTGTGCAGAATCCCAAAACCGGTATTTCCAGCCCAATGCCGGCATCCGTACTAAACAGCAGGAAACTTCGTCTAAAACTCAGGAGAAACATTTCCTTGAAACTGCTCTGCTGTGCGTTCGATCACCTAAGAGAGTTGAAACTATGTTGAGATTCAGCGAGTCAGAAACGCGTTTCTTCTAGGAGCTGCGTTGGGATATTCCCGAGTGAATGGGACCATAGGCTGTACAGAGAAATATCTGCTTCTAAAACCAAAACGGAGCTATCTAACTGAATGGTTGTCAATGTGTGCATTCAACTGACAGAGTTAAACTCACGTGTGGATTCAGCGGTTTGCAAACCCTTTCTGTGCAGAATCCCAAAACCGGTATTTCCAGCCGAATGCCGGCATACGTACTAAAGAGCAGGAAACTTCGTCTAAAACTCAGGAGAAACGTTTCCTTGAAACTGCTCTGCTGTGCGTTCGTTCACCTAAGAGAGTTGAATCTATGTTGAGATTCAGCGAGTCATAAACACGTTTCTTCTAGGAGCTGCGTTGGGATATTCCCGAGTGAATGGGACCATAGACTGTACAGAGAAATATCTGCTTCTAAAACCAAAACTGAGCTATCTAACTGAATGGTTGTCAATGTGTGCATTCAACTGACAGAGTTAAACTCACGTGTGAATTCAGCGGTTTGCAAACCCTTTCTGTGCAGAATCCCAAAACCGGTATTTCCAGCCCAATGCCGGCATCCTTACTAAACAGCAGGAAACTTCGTCTAAAACTCAGGAGAAACGTTTCCTTGAAACTGCTCTGCTGTGCGTTCGATCACCTAAGAGAGTTGAATCTATGTTGAGATTCAGCGTGTCAGAAACACGTTTCTTCTAGGAGCTGCGTTGGGATATTCCCGAGTGAATGGGAACATAGGCTGTACAGAGAAATATCTGCTACTACAACCAAAAGTGTGCTATCTAACTGAATGGTTGTCAATGTGTGCATTCAACTGACAGAGTTAAACTCACGTGTGGATTCAGCGGTTTACAAACCCTTTCTGTGCAGAATCCCAAAACCGGTAATTCCAGCTCAATGCCGGCATCCGTACTAAACAGCAGGAAACTTCGTCTAAAACTCAGGAGAAAAGTTTCCTTGAAACTGCTCTGCTGTGCGTTCGTTCACCTAAAAGAGTTGAAACTATGTTGAGATTCAGCGAGTCAGAAACACGTTTATGCTAGGAGCTGCGTTGGGATATTCCCGAGTGAATGGGACCATAGGCTGTACAGAGAAATATCTGCTTCTAAAACCAAAACGGAGCTATCTAACTGAATGGTTTCCAATGTGTGCATTCAAATGACAGAGTTAAACTCACGTGTGGATTCAGCGGTTTGCAAACCCTTTCTGTGCAGAATCCCAAAACCGGTATTTCCAGTCCAATGCCGGCATACGTACTAAACAGCAGGAAACTTCGTCTAAAACTCAGGAGCAACGTTTCCTTGAAACTGCTCTGCTGTGCGTTCGTTCACCTAAGAGGGTTGAATCTATGTTGAGATTCAGCGAGTCAGAAACACGTTTCTTCTAGGAGCTGCGTTGGGATATTCCCGAGTGAATGGGACCATAGGCTGTACAGAGAAATATCTGCTTCTAAAACCAAAACGGATCTATCTAACTGAATGGTTGCCAATGTGTGCATTCAAATGACAGAGTTAAACTCACGTGTGGATTCAGCGGTTTGCACACCCTTTCTGTGCAGAATCCCAAAACCGGTATTTCCAGCCCAATGCCGGCATCCGTACTAAACAGCAGGAAACTTCGTCTAAAACTCAGGAGAAACGTTTCCTTGAAACTGCTCTGCTGTGCGTTCGATCACGTAAGAGAGTTGAATCTATGTTGAGATTCAGCGAGTCAGAAACACGTTTCTTCTAGGAGGTGCGTTGGGATATTCCCGAGTGAATGGGACCATAGGGTGTACAGAGAAATATCTGCTCCTACAACGAAAAGGGTGGTATCTAGCTGAATGATTGTCAATGTGTGCATTCAACTGACAGAGTTAAACTCACGTTTGGATTCAGCGGTTTACAAACCCTTTCTGTGCAGAATCCCAAAACCCGTAATTCCAGCTCAATGCCGGCATCCGTACTAAACAGCAGGAAACTTCGACTAAAACTCAGGAGAAAAGTTTCCTTGAAACTGCTCTGCTGTGCGTTCGTTCACCTAAGAGAGTTGAATCTATGTTGAGATTCAGCGAGTCAGAAACACGTTTATGCTAGGAGCTGCGTTGGGATATTCCCGAGTGAATGGGACCATAGGCTGTACAGAGAAATATCTGCTTCTAAAACCAAAACGGAGCTATCTAACTGAATGGTTGTCAATGTGTGCATTCAACTGACAGAGTTAAACTCACGTGTGGATTCAGCGGTTTGCAAACCCTTTCTGTGCAGAATCCCAAAACCGGTATTTCCAGCCCAATGCCGGCATCCGTACTAAACAGCAGGAAACTTCGTCTAAAACTCAGGAGAAACGTTTCCTTGAAACTGCTCTGCTGTGCGTTCGATCACCTAAGAGAGTTGAATCTATGTTGAGATTCAGCGAGTCAGAAACACGTTTCTTCTAGGAGGTGCGATGGGATATTCCCGAGTGAATGGGACCATAGGCTGTACAGAGAAATATCTGCTCCTACAACCAAAATGGTGGTATCTAACTGAATGGTTGTCAATGTGTGCATTCAACTGACAGAGTTAAATTCACGTTTGGATTCAGCGGTTTACAAACCCTTTCTGTGCAGAATCCCAAACCCGGTAATTCCAGCTCAATGCCGGCATCCGTACTAAACAGCAGGAAACTTCGTCTAAAACTCAGGAGAAACGTTTCCTGGAAACTGCTCTGCTGTGCGTTCGTTCACCTAAGAGAGTTGAATCTATGTTGAGATTCAGCGAGTCAGAAACACGTTTCTTCTAGGAGCTGCGTTGGGATATTCCCGAGTGAATGGGACCATAGGCTGTACAGAGAAATATCTGCTTCTAAAACCAAAAGTGTGCTATCAAACTGAATGGTTGTCAATGTGTGCATTCAACTGACAGAGTTAAACTCACGTGTGGATTCAGCTGTTTGCAAACCACTTCTGTGCAGAATCCCAAAACCGGTATGTCCAGCCCAATGCCGTCATCCGTACTAAACAGCAGGAAACTTCGTCTAAAACTCAGGAGAAACGTTTCCTTGAAACTGCTCTGCTGTGCGTTCGATCACCTAAGAGAGTTGAATCTATGTTGAGATTCAGCGAGTCAGAAACACGTTTCTTCTAGGAGCTGCGTTGGGATATTCCCGAGTGAATGGGACCATAGGCTGTACAGAGAAATATCTGCTTCTAAAACCAAAAGTGTGCTATCAAACTGAATGGTTGTCAATGTGTGCATTCAACTGACAGAGTTAAGCTCACGTGTGGATTCAGCGGTTTGCAAACCCTTTCTGTGCAGAATCCCAAAACCGGTATTTCCAGCCGAATGCCGGCATACGTACTAAACAGCAGGAAACTTCGTCTAAGACTCAGGAGAAAGGTTTCCTTGAAACTGCTCTGCTGTGCGTTCGTTCACCTAAGAGAGTTGAATCTATGTTGAGATTCAGCGAGTCAGAAACACGTTTCTTCTAGGAGCTGCGTTGGGATATTCCCGAGTGAATGGGACCATAGGCTGTACAGAGAAATATCTGCTTCTAAAACCAAAAGTGTGCTATCAAACTGAATGGTTGTCAATGTGTGCATTCAACTGACAGAGTTAAACTCACGTGTGGATTCAGCGGTTTGCAAACCCTTTCTGTGCAGAATCCCAAAACCGGTATTTCCAGCCCAATGCCGGCATCCGTACTAAACAGCAGGAAACTTCGTCTAAAACTCAGGAGCAACGTTTCCTTGAAACTGCTCTGCTGTGCGTTCGTTCACCTAAGAGAGTTGAATCTATGTTGAGATTCAGCGAGTCAGAAACACGTTTCTTCTAGGAGCTGCGTTGGGATATTCCCGAGTGAATGGGACCATAGGCTGTACAGAGAAATATCTGCTTCTAAAACCAAAAGTGTGCTATCAAACTGAATGGTTGTCAATGTGTGCATTCAACTGACAGAGTTAAACTCACGTGTGGATTCAGCGGTTTGCAAACCCTTTCTGTGCAGAATCCCAAAACCGGTATTTCCAGCCCAATGCCGGCATACGTACTAAACAGCAGGAAACTTCGTCTAAAACTCAGGAGCAACGTTTCCTTGAAACTGCTCTGCTGTGCGTTCGTTCACCTAAGAGAGTTGAATCTATGTTGAGATTCAGCGAGTCAGAAACACGTTTCTTCTAGGAGCTGCGTTGGGATATTCCCGAGTGAATGGGACCATAGGCTGTACAGAGAAATATCTGCTTCTAAAACCAAAACGGATCTATCTAACTGAATGGTTGTCAATGTGTGCATTCAACAGACAGAGTTAAACTCACGTGTGGATTCAGCGGTTTGCAAACCCTTTCTGTGCAGAATCCCAAAACCGGTATTTCCAGCCCAATGCCGGCATCCGTACTAAACAGCAGGAAACTTCGTCTAAAACTCAGGAGAAACATTTCCTTGAAACTGCTCTGCTGTGCGTTCGATCACCTAAGAGAGTTGAATCTATGTTGAGATTCAGCGAGTCAGAAACACGTTTCTTCTAGGAGCTGCGTTGGGATATTCCCGAGTGAATGGGACCATAGGCTGTACAGAGAAATATCTGCTTCTAAAACCAAAACGGAGCTATCAAACTGAATGGTTGTCAATGTGTGCATTCAACTGACAGAGTTAAACTCACGTGTGGATTCAGCGGTTTGCAAACCCTTTCTGTGCAGAATCCCAAAACCGGTATTTCCAGCCCAATGCCGGCATACGTACTAAACAGCAGGAAACTTCGTCTAAAACTCAGGAGCAACGTTTCCTTGAAACTGCTCTGCTGTGCGTTCGTTCACCTAAGAGAGTTGAATCTATGTTGAGATTCAGCGAGTCAGAAACACGTTTCTTCTAGGAGCTGCGTTGGGATATTCCCGAGTGAATGGGACCATAGGCTGTACAGAGAAATATCTGCTTCTAAAACCAAAACGGAGCTATCTAACTGAATGCTTGCCAATCTGTGCATTCAACTGACAGAGTTAAACTCACGTGTGGATTCAGCGGTTTGCAAACCCTTTCTGTGCAGAATCCCAAAACCGGTATTTCCAGCCCAATGCCGGCATCCGTACTAAACAGCAGGAAACTTCGTCTAAAACTCAGGAGAAACGTTTCCTTGAAACTGCTCTGCTGTGCGTTCGTTCACCTAAGAGAGTTGAATCTATGTTGAGATTCAGCGAGTCAGAAACACGTTTCTTCTAGGAGCTGCGTTGGGATATTCCCGAGTGAATGGGACCATAGGATGTACAGAGAAATATCTGCTTCTAAAACCAAAACGGAGCTATCTAACTGAATGGTTGTCAATGTGTGCATTCAACTGACAGAGTTAAACTCACGTGTGGATTCAGCTGTTTGCAAACCATTTCTGTGCAGAATCCCAAAACCGGTATGTCCAGCCCAATGCCGTCATCCGTACTAAACAGCAGGAAACTTCGTCTAAAACTCAGGAGAAACGTTTCCTTGAAACTGCTCTGCTGTGCGTTCGATCACCTAAGAGAGTTGAATCTATGTTGAGATTCAGCGAGTCAGAAACACGTTTCTTCTAGGAGCTGCGTTGGGATATTCCCGAGTGAATGGGACCATAGGCTGTACAGAGAAATATCTGCTTCTAAAACCAAAAGTGTGCTATCAAACTGAATGGTTGTCAATGTGTGCATTCAACTGACAGAGTTAAGCTCACGTGTGGATTCAGCGGTTTGCAAACCCTTTCTGTGCAGAATCCCAAAACCGGTATTTCCAGCCGAATGCCGGCATCCGTACTAAACAGCAGGAAACTTCGTCTAAGACTCAGGAGAAACGTTTCCTTGAAACTGCTCTGCTGTGCGTTCGTTCACCTAAGAGAGTTGAATCTATGTTGAGATTCAGCGAGTCAGAAACACGTTTCTTCTAGGAGCTGCGTTGGGATATTCCCGAGTGAATGGGACCATAGGCTGTACAGAGAAATATCTGCTTCTAAAACCAAAAGTGTGCTATCAAACTGAATGGTTGTCAATGTGTGCATTCAACTGACCGAGTTAAACTCACGTGTGGATTCAGCGGTTTGCAAACCCTTTCTGTGCAGAATCCCAAAACCGCTATTTCCAGCCCAATGCCGGCATCCGTACTAAACAGCAGGAAACTTCGTCTAAAACTCAGGAGCAACGTTTCCTTGAAACTGCTCTGCTGTGCGTTCGTTCACCTAAGAGAGTTGAATCTATGTTGAGATTCAGCGAGTCAGAAACACGTTTCTTCTAGGAGCTGCGTTGGGATATTCCCGAGTGAATGGGACCATAGGCTGTACAGAGAAATATCTGCTTCTAAAACCAAAACGGATCTATCTAACTGAATGGTTGCCAATGTGTGCATTCAACAGACAGAGTTAAACTCACGTGTGGATTCAGCGGTTTGCAAACCCTTTCTGTGCAGAATCCCAAAACCGGTATTTCCAGCCCAATGCCGGCATCCGTACTAAACAGCAGGAAACTTCGTCTAAAACTCAGGAGAAACATTTCCTTGAAACTGCTCTGCTGTGCGTTCGATCACCTAAGAGAGTTGAAACTATGTTGAGATTCAGCGAGTCAGAAACGCGTTTCTTCTAGGAGCTGCGTTGGGATATTCCCGAGTGAATGGGACCATAGGCTGTACAGAGAAATATCTGCTTCTAAAACCAAAACGGAGCTATCTAACTGAATGGTTGTCAATGTGTGCATTCAACTGACAGAGTTAAACTCACGTGTGGATTCAGCGGTTTGCAAACCCTTTCTGTGCAGAATCCCAAAACCGGTATTTCCAGCCGAATGCCGGCATACGTACTAAAGAGCAGGAAACTTCGTCTAAAACTCAGGAGAAACGTTTCCTTGAAACTGCTCTGCTGTGCGTTCGTTCACCTAAGAGAGTTGAATCTATGTTGAGATTCAGCGAGTCATAAACACGTTTCTTCTAGGAGCTGCGTTGGGATATTCCCGAGTGAATGGGACCATAGACTGTACAGAGAAATATCTGCTTCTAAAACCAAAACTGAGCTATCTAACTGAATGGTTGTCAATGTGTGCATTCAACTGACAGAGTTAAACTCACGTGTGAATTCAGCGGTTTGCAAACCCTTTCTGTGCAGAATCCCAAAACCGGTATTTCCAGCCCAATGCCGGCATCCTTACTAAACAGCAGGAAACTTCGTCTAAAACTCAGGAGAAACGTTTCCTTGAAACTGCTCTGCTGTGCGTTCGATCACCTAAGAGAGTTGAATCTATGTTGAGATTCAGCGTGTCAGAAACACGTTTCTTCTAGGAGCTGCGTTGGGATATTCCCGAGTGAATGGGAACATAGGCTGTACAGAGAAATATCTGCTACTACAACCAAAAGTGTGCTATCTAACTGAATGGTTGTCAATGTGTGCATTCAACTGACAGAGTTAAACTCACGTGTGGATTCAGCGGTTTACAAACCCTTTCTGTGCAGAATCCCAAAACCGGTAATTCCAGCTCAATGCCGGCATCCGTACTAAACAGCAGGAAACTTCGTCTAAAACTCAGGAGAAAAGTTTCCTTGAAACTGCTCTGCTGTGCGTTCGTTCACCTAAAAGAGTTGAAACTATGTTGAGATTCAGCGAGTCAGAAACACGTTTATGCTAGGAGCTGCGTTGGGATATTCCCGAGTGAATGGGACCATAGGCTGTACAGAGAAATATCTGCTTCTAAAACCAAAACGGAGCTATCTAACTGAATGGTTTCCAATGTGTGCATTCAAATGACAGAGTTAAACTCACGTGTGGATTCAGCGGTTTGCAAACCCTTTCTGTGCAGAATCCCAAAACCGGTATTTCCAGTCCAATGCCGGCATACGTACTAAACAGCAGGAAACTTCGTCTAAAACTCAGGAGCAACGTTTCCTTGAAACTGCTCTGCTGTGCGTTCGTTCACCTAAGAGGGTTGAATCTATGTTGAGATTCAGCGAGTCAGAAACACGTTTCTTCTAGGAGCTGCGTTGGGATATTCCCGAGTGAATGGGACCATAGGCTGTACAGAGAAATATCTGCTTCTAAAACCAAAACGGATCTATCTAACTGAATGGTTGCCAATGTGTGCATTCAAATGACAGAGTTAAACTCACGTGTGGATTCAGCGGTTTGCACACCCTTTCTGTGCAGAATCCCAAAACCGGTATTTCCAGCCCAATGCCGGCATCCGTACTAAACAGCAGGAAACTTCGTCTAAAACTCAGGAGAAACGTTTCCTTGAAACTGCTCTGCTGTGCGTTCGATCACGTAAGAGAGTTGAATCTATGTTGAGATTCAGCGAGTCAGAAACACGTTTCTTCTAGGAGGTGCGTTGGGATATTCCCGAGTGAATGGGACCATAGGGTGTACAGAGAAATATCTGCTCCTACAACGAAAAGGGTGGTATCTAGCTGAATGATTGTCAATGTGTGCATTCAACTGACAGAGTTAAACTCACGTTTGGATTCAGCGGTTTACAAACCCTTTCTGTGCAGAATCCCAAAACCCGTAATTCCAGCTCAATGCCGGCATCCGTACTAAACAGCAGGAAACTTCGACTAAAACTCAGGAGAAAAGTTTCCTTGAAACTGCTCTGCTGTGCGTTCGTTCACCTAAGAGAGTTGAATCTATGTTGAGATTCAGCGAGTCAGAAACACGTTTATGCTAGGAGCTGCGTTGGGATATTCCCGAGTGAATGGGACCATAGGCTGTACAGAGAAATATCTGCTTCTAAAACCAAAACGGAGCTATCTAACTGAATGGTTGTCAATGTGTGCATTCAACTGACAGAGTTAAACTCACGTGTGGATTCAGCGGTTTGCAAACCCTTTCTGTGCAGAATCCCAAAACCGGTATTTCCAGCCCAATGCCGGCATCCGTACTAAACAGCAGGAAACTTCGTCTAAAACTCAGGAGAAACGTTTCCTTGAAACTGCTCTGCTGTGCGTTCGATCACCTAAGAGAGTTGAATCTATGTTGAGATTCAGCGAGTCAGAAACACGTTTCTTCTAGGAGGTGCGATGGGATATTCCCGAGTGAATGGGACCATAGGCTGTACAGAGAAATATCTGCTCCTACAACCAAAATGGTGGTATCTAACTGAATGGTTGTCAATGTGTGCATTCAACTGACAGAGTTAAATTCACGTTTGGATTCAGCGGTTTACAAACCCTTTCTGTGCAGAATCCCAAACCCGGTAATTCCAGCTCAATGCCGGCATCCGTACTAAACAGCAGGAAACTTCGTCTAAAACTCAGGAGAAACGTTTCCTGGAAACTGCTCTGCTGTGCGTTCGTTCACCTAAGAGAGTTGAATCTATGTTGAGATTCAGCGAGTCAGAAACACGTTTCTTCTAGGAGCTGCGTTGGGATATTCCCGAGTGAATGGGACCATAGGCTGTACAGAGAAATATCTGCTTCTAAAACCAAAAGTGTGCTATCAAACTGAATGGTTGTCAATGTGTGCATTCAACTGACAGAGTTAAACTCACGTGTGGATTCAGCTGTTTGCAAACCACTTCTGTGCAGAATCCCAAAACCGGTATGTCCAGCCCAATGCCGTCATCCGTACTAAACAGCAGGAAACTTCGTCTAAAACTCAGGAGAAACGTTTCCTTGAAACTGCTCTGCTGTGCGTTCGATCACCTAAGAGAGTTGAATCTATGTTGAGATTCAGCGAGTCAGAAACACGTTTCTTCTAGGAGCTGCGTTGGGATATTCCCGAGTGAATGGGACCATAGGCTGTACAGAGAAATATCTGCTTCTAAAACCAAAAGTGTGCTATCAAACTGAATGGTTGTCAATGTGTGCATTCAACTGACAGAGTTAAGCTCACGTGTGGATTCAGCGGTTTGCAAACCCTTTCTGTGCAGAATCCCAAAACCGGTATTTCCAGCCGAATGCCGGCATACGTACTAAACAGCAGGAAACTTCGTCTAAGACTCAGGAGAAAGGTTTCCTTGAAACTGCTCTGCTGTGCGTTCGTTCACCTAAGAGAGTTGAATCTATGTTGAGATTCAGCGAGTCAGAAACACGTTTCTTCTAGGAGCTGCGTTGGGATATTCCCGAGTGAATGGGACCATAGGCTGTACAGAGAAATATCTGCTTCTAAAACCAAAAGTGTGCTATCAAACTGAATGGTTGTCAATGTGTGCATTCAACTGACAGAGTTAAACTCACGTGTGGATTCAGCGGTTTGCAAACCCTTTCTGTGCAGAATCCCAAAACCGGTATTTCCAGCCCAATGCCGGCATCCGTACTAAACAGCAGGAAACTTCGTCTAAAACTCAGGAGCAACGTTTCCTTGAAACTGCTCTGCTGTGCGTTCGTTCACCTAAGAGAGTTGAATCTATGTTGAGATTCAGCGAGTCAGAAACACGTTTCTTCTAGGAGCTGCGTTGGGATATTCCCGAGTGAATGGGACCATAGGCTGTACAGAGAAATATCTGCTTCTAAAACCAAAAGTGTGCTATCAAACTGAATGGTTGTCAATGTGTGCATTCAACTGACAGAGTTAAACTCACGTGTGGATTCAGCGGTTTGCAAACCCTTTCTGTGCAGAATCCCAAAACCGGTATTTCCAGCCCAATGCCGGCATACGTACTAAACAGCAGGAAACTTCGTCTAAAACTCAGGAGCAACGTTTCCTTGAAACTGCTCTGCTGTGCGTTCGTTCACCTAAGAGAGTTGAATCTATGTTGAGATTCAGCGAGTCAGAAACACGTTTCTTCTAGGAGCTGCGTTGGGATATTCCCGAGTGAATGGGACCATAGGCTGTACAGAGAAATATCTGCTTCTAAAACCAAAACGGATCTATCTAACTGAATGGTTGTCAATGTGTGCATTCAACAGACAGAGTTAAACTCACGTGTGGATTCAGCGGTTTGCAAACCCTTTCTGTGCAGAATCCCAAAACCGGTATTTCCAGCCCAATGCCGGCATCCGTACTAAACAGCAGGAAACTTCGTCTAAAACTCAGGAGAAACATTTCCTTGAAACTGCTCTGCTGTGCGTTCGATCACCTAAGAGAGTTGAATCTATGTTGAGATTCAGCGAGTCAGAAACACGTTTCTTCTAGGAGCTGCGTTGGGATATTCCCGAGTGAATGGGACCATAGGCTGTACAGAGAAATATCTGCTTCTAAAACCAAAACGGAGCTATCAAACTGAATGGTTGTCAATGTGTGCATTCAACTGACAGAGTTAAACTCACGTGTGGATTCAGCGGTTTGCAAACCCTTTCTGTGCAGAATCCCAAAACCGGTATTTCCAGCCCAATGCCGGCATACGTACTAAACAGCAGGAAACTTCGTCTAAAACTCAGGAGCAACGTTTCCTTGAAACTGCTCTGCTGTGCGTTCGTTCACCTAAGAGAGTTGAATCTATGTTGAGATTCAGCGAGTCAGAAACACGTTTCTTCTAGGAGCTGCGTTGGGATATTCCCGAGTGAATGGGACCATAGGCTGTACAGAGAAATATCTGCTTCTAAAACCAAAACGGAGCTATCTAACTGAATGCTTGCCAATCTGTGCATTCAACTGACAGAGTTAAACTCACGTGTGGATTCAGCGGTTTGCAAACCCTTTCTGTGCAGAATCCCAAAACCGGTATTTCCAGCCCAATGCCGGCATCCGTACTAAACAGCAGGAAACTTCGTCTAAAACTCAGGAGAAACGTTTCCTTGAAACTGCTCTGCTGTGCGTTCGATCACCTAAGAGAGTTGAATCTATGTTGAGATTCAGCGTGTCAGAAACACGTTTCTTCTAGGAGCTGCGTTGGGATATTCCCGAGTGAATGGGACCATAGGCTGTACAGAGAAATATCTGCTACTACAACCAAAAGTGTGCTATCTAACTGAATGGTTGTCAATGTGTGCATTCAACTGACAGAGTTAAACTCACGTGTGGATTCAGCGGTTTGCAAACCCTTTCTGTGCAGAATCCCAAAACCGGTAATTCCAGCTCAATGCCGGCATCCGTACTAAACAGCAGGAAACTTCGTCTAAAACTCAGGAGAAAAGTTTCCTTGAAACTGCTCTGCTGTGCGTTCGTTCACCTAAAAGAGTTGAAACTATGTTGAGATTCAGCGAGTCAGAAACACGTTTATGCTATGAGCTGCGTTGGGATATTCCCGAGTGAATGGGACCATAGGCTGTACAGAGAAATATCTGCTTCTAAAACCAAAACGGAGCTATCTAACTGAATGGTTTCCAATGTGCGCATTCAAATGACAGAGTTAAACTCACGTGTGGATTCAGCGGTTTGCAAACCCTTTCTGTGCAGAATCCCAAAACCGGTATTTCCAGCCCAATGCCGGCATACGTACTAAACAGCAGGAAACTTCGTCTAAAACTCAGGAGCAACGTTTCCTTGAAACTGCTCTGCTGTGCGTTCGTTCACCTAAGAGGGTTGAATCTATGTTGAGATTCAGCGAGTCAGAAACACGTTTCTTCTAGGAGCTGCGTTGGGATATTCCCGAGTGAATGGGACCATAGGCTGTACAGAGAAATATCTGCTTCTAAAACCAAAAGTGTGCTATCAAACTGAATGGTTGTCAATGTGTGCATTCAACTGACAGAGTTAAACTCACGTGTGGATTCAGCTGTTTGCAAACCATTTCTGTGCAGAATCCCAAAACCGGTATGGCCAGCCCAATGCCGTCATCCGTACTAAACAGCAGGAAACTTCGTCTAAAACTCAGGAGAAACGTTTCCTTGAAACTGCTCTGCTGTGCGTTCGATCACCTAAGAGAGTTGAATCTATGTTGAGATTCAGCGAGTCAGAAACACGTTTCTTCTAGGAGCTGCGTTGGGATATTCCCGAGTGAATGGGACCATAGGCTGTACAGAGAAATATCTGCTTCTAAAACCAAAAGTGTGCTATCAAACTGAATGGTTGTCAATGTGTGCATTCAACTGACAGAGTTAAGCTCACGTGTGGATTCAGCGGTTTGCAAACCCTTTCTGTGCAGAATCCCAAAACCGGTATTTCCAGCCGAATGCCGGCATACGTACTAAACAGCAGGAAACTTCGTCTAAGACTCAGGAGAAAGGTTTCCTTGAAACTGCTCTGCTGTGCGTTCGTTCACCTAAGAGAGTTGAATCTATGTTGAGATTCAGCGAGTCAGAAACACGTTTCTTCTAGGAGCTGCGTTGGGATATTCCCGAGTGAATGGGACCATAGGCTGTACAGAGAAATATCTGCTTCTAAAACCAAAAGTGTGCTATCAAACTGAATGGTTGTCAATGTGTGCATTCAACTGACAGAGTTAAACTCACGTGTGGATTCAGCGGTTTGCAAACCCTTTCTGTGCAGAATCCCAAAACCGCTATTTCCAGCCCAATGCCGGCATCCGTACTAAACAGCAGGAAACTTCGTCTAAAACTCAGGAGAAACGTTTCCTTGAAACTGCTCTGCTGTGCGTTCGTTCACCTAAGAGAGTTGAATCTATGTTGAGATTCAGCGAGTCAGAAACACGTTTCTTCTAGGAGCTGCGTTGGGATATTCCCGAGTGAATGGGACCATAGGCTGTACAGAGAAATATCTGCTTCTAAAACCAAAAGTGTGCTATCAAACTGAATGGTTGTCAATGTGTGCATTCAACTGACAGAGTTAAACTCACGTGTGGATTCAGCGGTTTGCAAACCCTTTCTGTGCAGAATCCCAAAACCGGTATTTCCAGCCCAATGCCGGCATACGTACTAAACAGCAGGAAACTTCGTCTAAAACTCAGGAGCAACGTTTCCTTGAAACTGCTCTGCTGTGCGTTCGTTCACCTAAGAGAGTTGAATCTATGTTGAGATTCAGCGAGTCAGAAACACGTTTCTTCTAGGAGCTGCGTTGGGATATTCCCGAGTGAATGGGACCATAGGCTGTACAGAGAAATATCTGCTTCTAAAACCAAAACGGATCTATCTAACTGAATGGTTGCCAATGTGTGCATTCAACAGACAGAGTTAAACTCACGTGTGGATTCAGCGGTTTGCAAACCCTTTCTGTGCAGAATCCCAAAACCGGTATTTCCAGCCCAATGCCGGCATCCGTACTAAACAGCAGGAAACTTCGTCTAAAACTCAGGAGAAACATTTCATTGAAACTGCTCTGCTGTGCGTTCGATCACCTAAGAGAGTTGAATCTATGTTGAGATTCAGCGAGTCAGAAACACGTTTCTTCTAGGAGCTGCGTTGGGATATTCCCGAGTGAATGGGACCATAGGCTGTACAGAGAAATATCTGCTTCTAAAACCAAAACGGAGCTATCTAACTGAATGGTTGTCAATGTGTGCATTCAACTGACAGAGTTAAACTCACGTGTGGATTCAGCGGTTTGCAAACCCTTTCTGTGCAGAATCCCAAAACCGGTATTTCCAGCCCAATGCCGGCATCCGTACTAAACAGCAGGAAACTTCGTCTAAAACTCAGGAGCAACGTTTCCTTGAAACTGCTCTGCTGTGCGTTCGTTCACCTAAGAGAGTTGAATCTATGTTGAGATTCAGCGAGTCAGAAACACGTTTCTTCTAGGAGCTGCGTTGGGATATTCCCGATTGAATGGGACCATAGGCTGTACAGAGAAATATCTGCTTCTAAAACCAAAACGGAGCTATCTAACTGAATGCTTGCCAATCTGTGCATTCAACTGACAGAGTTAAACTCACGTGTGGATTCAGCGGTTTGCAAACCCTTTCTGTGCAGAATCCCAAAACCGGTATTTCCAGCCCAATGCCGGCATCCTTACTAAACAGCAGGAAACTTCGTCTAAAACTCAGGAGAAACGTTTCCTTGAAACTGCTCTGCTGTGCGTTCGATCACCTAAGAGAGTTGAATCTATGTGGAGATTCAGCGTGTCAGAAACACGTTTCTTCTAGGAGCTGCGTTGGGATATTCCCGAGTGAATGGGACCATAGGCTGTACAGAGAAATATCTGCTACTACAACCAAAAGTGTGCTATCTAACTGAATGGTTGTCAATGTGTGCATTCAACTGACAGAGTTAAACTCACGTGTGGATTCAGCGGTTTACAAACCCTTTCTGTGCAGAATCCCAAAACCGGTAATTCCATCTCAATGCCGGCATCCGTACTAAACAGCAGGAAACTTCGTCTAAAACTCAGGAGAAAAGTTTCCTTGAAACTGCTCTGCTGTGCGTTCGTTCACCTAAAAGAGTTGAAACTATGTTGAGATTCAGCGAGTCAGAAACACGTTTATGCTATGAGCTGCGTTGGGATATTCCCGAGTGAATGGGACCATAGGCTGTACAGAGAAATATCTGCTTCTAAAACCAAAACGGAGCTATCTAACTGAATGGTTTCCAATGTGTGCATTCAAATGACAGAGTTAAACTCACGTGTGGATTCAGCGGTTTGCAAACCCTTTCTGTGCAGAATCCCAAAACCGGTATTTCCAGCCCAATGCCGGCATACGTACTAAACAGCAGGAAACTTCGTCTAAAACTCAGGAGCAACGTTTCCTTGAAACTGCTCTGCTGTGCGTTCGTTCACCTAAGAGGGTTGAATCTATGTTGAGATTCAGCGAGTCAGAAACACGTTTCTTCTAGGAGCTGCGTTGGGATATTCCCGAGTGAATGGGACCATAGGCTGTACAGAGAAATATCTGCTTCTAAAACCAAAACGGATCTATCTAACTGAATGGTTGCCAATGTGTGCATTCAAATGACAGAGTTAAACTCACGTGTGGATTCAGCGGTTTGCACACCCTTTCTGTGCAGAATCCCAAAACCGGTATTTCCAGCCCAATGCCGGCATCCGTACTAAACAGCAGGAAACTTCGTCTAAAACTCAGGAGAAACGTTTCCTTGAAACTGCTCTGCTGTGCGTTCGATCACCTAAGAGAGTTGAATCTATGTTGAGATTCAGCGAGTCAGAAACACGTTTCTTCTAGGAGGTGCGTTGGGATATTCCCGAGTGAATGGGACCATAGGCTGTACAGAGAAATATCTGCTCCTACAACGAAAAGGGTGGTATCTAGCTGAATGGTTGTCAATGTGTGCATTCAACTGACAGAGTTAAACTCACGTTTGGATTCAGCGGTTTACAAACCCTTTCTGTGCAGAATCCCAAAACCCGTAATTCCAGCTCAATGCCGGCATCCGTACTAAACAGCAGGAAACTTCGACTAAAACTCAGGAGAAAAGTTTCCTTGAAACTGCTCTGCTGTGCGTTCGTTCACCTAAGAGAGTTGAATCTATGTTGAGATTCAGCGAGTCAGAAACACGTTTATGCTAGGAGCTGCGTTGGGATATTCCCGAGTGAATGGGACCATAGGCTGTACAGAGAAATATCTGCTTCTAAAACCAAAACGGAGCTATCTAACTGAATGGTTGTCAATGTGTGCATTCAACTGACAGAGTTAAACTCACGTGTGGATTCAGCGGTTTGCAAACCCTTTCTGTGCAGAATCCCAAAACCGGTATTTCCAGCCCAATGCCGGCATCCGTACTAAACAGCAGGAAACTTCGTCTAAAACTCAGGAGAAACGTTTCCTTGAAACTGCTCTGCTGTGCGTTCGATCACCTAAGAGAGTTGAATCTATGTTGAGATTCAGCGAGTCAGAAACACGTTTCTTCTAGGAGGTGCGTTGGGATATTCCCGAGTGAATGGGACCATAGGCTGTACAGAGAAATATCTGCTCCTACAACCAAAATGGTGGTATCTAACTGAATGGTTGTCAATGTGTGCATTCAACTGACAGAGTTAAATTCACGTTTGGATTCAGCGGTTTACAAACCCTTTCTGTGCAGAATCCCAAACCCGGTAATTCCAGCTCAATGCCGGCATCCGTACTAAACAGCAGGAAAGTTCGTCTAAAACTCAGGAGAAACGTTTCCTGGAAACTGCTCTGCTGTGCGTTCGTTCACCTAAGAGAGTTGAAACTATGTTGAGATTCAGCGAGTCAGAAACACGTTTATGCTAGGAGCTGCGTTGGGATATTCCCGAGTGAATGGGACCATAGGCTGTAGAGAGAAATATCTGCTTCTAAAACCAAAAGGGTGCTATCAAACTGAATGGTTGTCAATGTGTGCATTCAACTGACAGAGTTAAACTCACGTGTGGATTCAGCTGTTTGCAAACCATTTCTGTGCAGAATCCCAAAACCGGTATGTCCAGCCCAATGCCGTCATCCGTACTAAACAGCAGGAAACTTCGTCTAAAACTCAGGAGAAACGTTTCCTTGAAACTGCTCTGCTGTGCGTTCGATCACCTAAGAGAGTTGAATCTATGTTGAGATTCAGCGAGTCAGAAACACGTTTCTTCTAGGAGCTGCGTTGGGATATTCCCGAGTGAATGGGACCATAGGCTGTACAGAGAAATATCTGCTTCTAAAACCAAAAGTGTGGTATCAAACTGAATGGTTGTCAATGTGTGCATTCAACTGACAGAGTTAAACTCACGTGTGGATTCAGCGGTTTGCAAACCCTTTCTGTGCAGAATCCCAAAACCGGTATTTCCAGCCCAATGCCGGCATACGTACTAAACAGCAGGAAACTTCGTCTAAAACTCAGGAGCAACGTTTCCTTGAAACTGCTCTGCTGTGCGTTCGTTCACCTAAGAGAGTTGAATCTATGTTGAGATTCAGCGAGTCAAAAACACGTTTCTTCTAGGAGCTGCGTTGGGATATTCCCGAGTGAATGGGACCATAGGCTGTACAGAGAAATATCTGCTTCTAAAACCAAAACGGATCTATCTAACTGAATGGTTGCCAATGTGTGCATTCAACTGACGGAGTTAAACTCACGTTTGGATTCAGCGGTTTGCAAACCCTTTCTGTGCAGAATCCCAAAACCGGTATTTCCAGCCCAATGCCGGCATCCGTACTAAACAGCAGGAAACTTCGTCTAAAACTCAGGAGAAACGTTTCCTTGAAACTGCTCTGCTGTGCGTTCGATCACCTAAGAGAGTTGAATCTATGTTGAGATTCAGCGAGTCAGAAACACGTTTCTTCTAGGAGGTGCGTTGGGATATTCCCGAGTGAATGGGACCATAGGCTGTACAGAGAAATATCTGCTCCTACAACCAAAAGGGTGGTATCTAACTGAATGGTTGTCAATGTGTGCATTCAACTGACAGAGTTAAACCCACGTTTGGATTCAGCGGTTTACAAACCCTTTCTGTGCAGAATCCCAAAACCGGTAATTCCAGCTCAATGCCGGCATCCGTACTAAACAGCAGGAAACTTCGTCTAAAACTCAGGAGAAAAGTTTCCTTGAAACTGCTCTGCTGTGCGTTCGTTCACCTAAGAGAGTTGAAACTATGTTGAGATTCAGCGAGTCAGAAACACGTTTATGCTAGGAGCTGCGTTGGGATATTCCCGAGTGAATGGGACCATAGGCTGTACAGAGAAATATCTGCTTCTAAAACCAAAACGGAGCTATCTAACTGAATGGTTGTCAATGTGTGCAGTCAACTGACAGAGTTAAACTCACGTGTGGATTCAGCGGTTTGCAAACCCTTTCTGTGCAGAATCCCAAAACCGGTATTTCCAGCCCAATGCCGGCATACGTACTAAACAGCAGGAAACTTCGTCTAAAACTCAGGAGCAACGTTTCCTTGAAACTGCTCTGCTGTGCGTTCGTTCACCTAAGAGAGTTGAATCTATGTTGAGATTCAGCGAGTCAGAAACACGTTTCTTCTAGGAGCTGCGTTGGGATATTCCCGAGTGAATGGGACCATAGGCTGTACAGAGAAACATCTGCTTCTAAAACCAAAACGGATCTATCTAACTGAATGGTTGCCAATGTGTGCATTCAACTGACAGAGTTAAACTCACGTTTGGATTCAGCGGTTTGCAAACCCTTTCTGTGCAGAATCCCAAAACCGGTATTTCCAGCCCAATGCCGGCATCCGTACTAAACAGCAGGAAACTTCGTCTAAAACTCAGGAGAAACGTTTCCTTGAAACTGCTCTGCTGTGCGTTCGATCACCTAAGAGAGTTGAATCTATGTTGAGATTCAGCGAGTCAGAAACACGTTTCTTCTAGGAGGTGCGTTGGGATATTCCCGAGTGAATGGGACCATAGGCTGTACAGAGAAATATCTGCTCCTACAACCAAAAGGGTGGTATCTAACTGAATGGTTGTCAATGTGTGCATTCAACTGACAGAGTTAAACTCACGTTTGGATTCAGCGGTTTACAAACCCTTTCTGTGCAGAATCCCAAAACCGGTAATTCCAGCTCAATGCCGGCATCCGTACTAAACAGCAGGAAACTTCGTCTAAAACTCAGGAGAAAAGTTTCCTTGAAACTGCTCTGCTGTGCGTTCGTTCACCTAAGAGAGTTGAAACTATGTTGAGATTCAGCGAGTCAGAAACACGTTTATGCTAGGAGCTGCGTTGGGATATTCCCGAGTGAATGGGACCATAGGCTGTACAGAGAAATATCTGCTTCTAAAACCAAAACGGAGCTATCTAACTGAATGGTTGTCAATGTGTGCATTCAACTGACTTTGTTAAACTCACGTGTGGATTCAGCGGTTTGCAAACCATTTCTGTGCAGAATCCCAAAACCGGTATGTCCAGCCCAATGCCGTCATCCGTACTAAACAGCAGGAAACTTCGTCTAAAACTCAGGAGAAAAGTTTCCTTGAAACTGCTCTGCTGTGCGTTCGTTCACCTAAGAGAGTTGAATCTATGTTGAGATTCAGCGAGTCAGAAAAACGTTTCTTCTAGGAGCTGCGTTGGGATATTCCCGAGTGAATGGGACCATAGGCTGTACAGAGAAATATCTGCTTCTAAAACCAAAAGTGTGCTATCAAACTGAATGGTTGTCAATCTGTGCATTCAACTGACTTTGTTAAACTCACGTGTGGATTCAGCGGTTTGCAAACCCATTCTGTGCAGAATCCCAAAACCGGTATTTCCAGCCCAATGCCGGCATACTTACTAAACAGCAGGAAACTTCGTCTAAGACTCAGGAGAAACGTTTCCTTGAAACTGCTCTGCTGTGCGTTCGTTCACCTAAGAGAGTTGAATCTATGTTGAGATTCAGCGAGTCAGAAACACGTTTCTTCTAGGAGCTGCGTTGGGATATTCCCGAGTGAATGGGACCATAGGCTGTACAGAGAAATATCTGCTTCTAAACCAAAAGTGTGCTATCAAACTGAATGGTTGTCAATGTGTGCATTCAACTGACAGAGTTAAACTCACGTGTGGATTCAGCGGTTTGCAAACCCTTTCTGTGCAGAATCCCAAAACCGCTAATTCCAGCCCAATGCCGGCATCCGTACTAAACAGCAGGAAACTTCGTCTAAAACTCAGGAGCAACGTTTCCTTGAAACTGCTCTGCTGTGCGTTCGTTCACCTAAGAGAGTTGAATCTATGTTGAGATTCAGCGAGTCAGAAACACGTTTCTTCTAGGAGCTGCGTTGGGATATTCCCGAGTGAATGGGACCATAGGCTGTACAGAGAAATATCTGCTTCTAAAACCAAAACGGAGCTATCTAACTGAATGGTTGTCAATGTGTGCATTCAACTGACAGAGTTAAACTCACGTGTGGATTCAGCGGTTTGCAAACCCTTTCTGTGCAGAATCCCAAAACCGGTATTTCCAGCCCAATGCCGGCATCCGTACTAAACAGCAGGAAACTTCGTCTAAAACTCAGGAGAAACGTTTCCTTGAAACTGCTCTGCTGTGCGTTCCATCACCTAAGAGAGTTGAATCTATGTTGAGATTCAGCGAGTCAGAAACACGTTTCTTCTAGGAGGTGCGTTGGGATATTCCCGAGTGAATGGGACCATAGGCTGTACAGAGAAATATCTGCTCCTACAACGAAAAGGGTGGTATCTAACTGAATGGTTGTCAATGTGTGCATTCAACTGACAGAGTTAAACTCACGTTTGGATTCAGCGGTTTACAAACCCTTTCTGTGCAGAATCCCAAACCCGGTAATTCCAGCTCAATGCCGGCATCCGTACTAAACAGCAGGAAACTTCGTCTAAAACTCAGGAGAAAAGTTTCCTTGAAACTGCTCTGCTGTGCTTTCGTTCACCTAAGAGAGTTGAATCTATGTTGAGATTCAGCGAGTCAGAAACACGTTTATGCTAGGACCTGCGTTGGGATATTCCCGAGTGAATGGGACCATAGGCTGTAGAGAGAAATATCTGCTTCTAAAACCAAAAGGGTGCTATCAAACTGAATGGTTGTCAATGTGTGCATTCAACTGACAGAGTTAAACTCACGTGTGGATTCAGCTGTTTGCAAACCATTTCTGTGCAGAATCCCAAAACCGGTATGTCCAGCCCAATGCCGTCATCCGTACTAAACAGCAGGAAACTTCGTCTAAAACTCAGGAGAAACGTTTCCTTGAAACTGCTCTGCTGTGCGTTCGATCACCTAAGAGAGTTGAATCTATGTTGAGATTCAGCGAGTCAGAAACACGTTTCTTCTAGGAGCTGCGTTGGGATATTCCCGAGTGAATGGGACCATAGGCTGTACAGAGAAATATCTGCTTCTAAAACCAAAAGTGTGCTATCAAACTGAATGGTTGTCAATGTGTGCATTCAACTGACAGAGTTAAACTCACGTGTGGATTCAGCGGTTTGCAAACCCTTTCTGTGCAGAATCCCAAAACCGGTATTTCCAGCCCAATGCCGGCATACGTACTAAACAGCAGGAAACTTCGTCTAAGACTCAGGAGCAACGTTTCCTTGAAACTGCTCTGCTGTGCGTTCGTTCACCTAAGAGAGTTGAATCTATGTTGAGATTCAGCGAGTCAGAAACACGTTTCTTCTAGGAGCTGCGTTGGGATATTCCCGAGTGAATGGGACCATAGGCTGTACAGAGAAATATCTGCTTCTAAAACCAAAACGGATCTATCTAACTGAATGGTTGCCAATGTGTGCATTCAACTGACGGAGTTAAACTCACGTTTGGATTCAGCGGTTTGCAAACCCTTTCTGTGCAGAATCCCAAAACCGGTATTTCCAGCCCAATGCCGGCATCCGTACTAAACAGCAGGAAACTTCGTCTAAAACTCAGGAGAAACGTTTCCTTGAAACTGCTCTGCTGTGCGTTCGATCACCTAAGAGAGTTGAATCTATGTTGAGATTCAGCGAGTCAGAAACACGTTTCTTCTAGGAGGTGCGTTGGGATATTCCCGAGTGAATGGGACCATAGGCTGTACAGAGAAATATCTGCTCCTACAACCAAAAGGGTGGTATCTAACTGAATGGTTGTCAATGTGTGCATTCAACTGACAGAGTTAAACTCACGTTTGGATTCAGCGGTTTACAAACCCTTTCTGTGCAGAATCCCAAAACCGGTAATTCCAGCTCAATGCCGGCATCCGTACTAAACAGCAGGAAACTTCGTCTAAAACTCAGGAGAAAAGTTTCCTTGAAACTGCTCTGCTGTGCGTTCGTTCACCTAAGAGAGTTGAAACTATGTTGAGATTCAGCGAGTCAGAAACACGTTTATGCTAGGAGCTGCGTTGGGATATTCCCGAGTGAATGGGACCATAGGCTGTACAGAGAAATATCTGCTTCTAAAACCAAAACGGAGCTATCTAACTGAATGGTTGTCAATGTGTGCAGTCAACTGACAGAGTTAAACTCACGTGTGGATTCAGCGGTTTGCAAACCCTTTCTGTGCAGAATCCCAAAACCGGTATTTCCAGCCCAATGCCGGCATACGTACTAAACAGCAGGAAACTTCGTCTAAAACTCAGGAGCAACGTTTCCTTGAAACTGCTCTGCTGTGCGTTCGTTCACCTAAGAGAGTTGAATCTATGTTGAGATTCAGCGAGTCAGAAACACGTTTCTTCTAGGAGCTGCGTTGGGATATTCCCGAGTGAATGGGACCATAGGCTGTACAGAGAAACATCTGCTTCTAAAACCAAAACGGATCTATCTAACTGAATGGTTGCCAATGTGTGCATTCAACTGACAGAGTTAAACTCACGTTTGGATTCAGCGGTTTGCAAACCCTTTCTGTGCAGAATCCCAAAACCGGTATTTCCAGCCCAATGCCGGCATCCGTACTAAACAGCAGGAAACTTCGTCTAAAACTCAGGAGAAACGTTTCCTTGAAACTGCTCTGCTGTGCGTTCGATCACCTAAGAGAGTTGAATCTATGTTGAGATTCAGCGAGTCAGAAACACGTTTCTTCTAGGAGGTGCGTTGGGATATTCCCGAGTGAATGGGACCATAGGCTGTACAGAGAAATATCTGCTCCTACAACGAAAAGGGTGGTATCTAACTGAATGGTTGTCAATGTGTGCATTCAACTGACAGAGTTAAACTCACGTTTGGATTCAGCGGTTTACAAACCCTTTCTGTGCAGAATCCGAAAACCGGTAATTCCAGCTCAATGCCGGCATCCGTACTAAACAGCAGGAAACTTCGTCTAAAACTCAGGAGAAAAGTTTCCTTGAAACTGCTCTGCTGTGCGTTCGTTCACCTAAGAGAGTTGAATCTATGTTGAGATTCAGCGAGTCAGAAACACGTTTATGCTAGGACCTGCGTTGGGATATTCCCGAGTGAATGGGACCATAGGCTGTACAGAGAAATATCTGCTTCTAAAACCAAAACGGAGCTATCTAACTGAATGGTTGTCAATGTGTGCAGTCAACTGACAGAGTTAAACTCACGTGTGGATTTAGCGGTTTGCAAACCCTTTCTGTGCAGAATCCCAAAACCGGTATTTCCAGCCCAATGCCGGCATACGTACTAAACAGCAGGAAACTTCGTCTAAAACTCAGGAGCAACGTTTCCTTGAAACTGCTCTGCTGTGCGTTCGTTCACCTAAGAGAGTTGAATCTATGTTGAGATTCAGCGAGTCAGAAACACGTTTCTTCCAGGAGCTGCGTTGGGATATTCCCGAGTGAATGGGACCATAGGCTGTACAGAGAAATATCTGCTTCTAAAACCAAAACGGATCTATCTAACTGAATGGTTGCCAATGTGTGCATTCAACTGACAGAGTTAAACTCACGTTTGGATTCAGCGGTTTGCAAACCCTTTCTGTGCAGAATCCCAAAACCGGTATTTCCAGCCCAATGCCGGCATCCGTACTAAACAGCAGGAAACTTCGTCTAAAACTCAGGAGAAACGTTTCCTTGAAACTGCTCTGCTGTGCGTTCGATCACCTAAGAGAGTTGAATCTATGTTGAGATTCAGCGAGTCAGAAACACGTTTCTTCTAGGAGGTGCGTTGGGATATTCCCGAGTGAATGGGACCATAGGCTGTACAGAGAAATATCTGCTCCTACAACCAAAAGGGTGGTATCTAACTGAATGGTTGTCAATGTGTGCATTCAACTGACAGAGTTAAACTCACGTTTGGATTCAGCGGTTTACAAACCCTTTCTGTGCAGAATCCCAAAACCGGTAATTCCAGCTCAATGCCGGCATCCGTACTAAACAGCAGGAAACTTCGTCTAAAACTCAGGAGAAAAGTTTCCTTGAAACTGCTCTGCTGTGCGTTCGTTCACCTAAGAGAGTTGAAACTATGTTGAGATTCAGCGAGTCAGAAACACGTTTATGCTAGGAGCTGCGTTGGGATATTCCCGAGTGAATGGGACCATAGGCTGTACAGAGAAATATCTGCTTCTAAAACCAAAACGGAGCTATCTAACTGAATGGTTGTCAATGTGTGCATTCAACTGACTTTGTTAAACTCACGTGTGGATTCAGCGGTTTGCAAACCCTTTCTGTGCAGAATCCCAAAACCGGTATTTCCAGCCCAATGCCGGCATCCGTACTAAACAGCAGGAAACTTCGTCTAAAACTCAGGAGAAACGTTTCCTTGAAACTGCTCTGCTGTGCGTTCGATCACCTAAGAGAGTTGAATCTATGTTGAGATTCAGCGAGTCAGAAACACGTTTCTTCTAGGAGCTGCGTTGGGATATTCCCGAGTGAATGGGACCATAGGCTGTACAGAGAAATATCTGCTTCTAAAACCAAAAGTGTGCTATCAAACTGAATGGTTGTCAATGTGTGCATTCAACTGACAGAGTTAAACTCACGTGTGGATTCAGCGGTTTGCAAACCCTTTCTGTGCAGAATCCCAAAACCGGTATTTCCAGCCCAATGCCGGCATACGTACTAAACAGCAGGAAACTTCGTCTAAGACTCAGGAGCAACGTTTCCTTGAAACTGCTCTGCTGTGCGTTCGTTCACCTAAGAGAGTTGAATCTATGTTGAGATTCAGCGAGTCAGAAACACGTTTCTTCTAGGAGGTGCGTTGGGATATTCCCGAGTGAATGGGACCATAGGCTGTTCAGAGAAATATCTGCTCCTACAACCAAAAGGGTGGTATCTAACTGAATGGTTGTCAATGTGTGCATTCAACTGACAGAGTTAAATTCACGTTTGGATTCAGCGGTTTACAAACCCTTTCTGTGCAGAATCCCAAACCCGGTAATTCCAGCTCAATGCCGGCATCCGTACTAAACAGCAGGAAACTTCGTCTAAAACTCAGGAGAAACGTTTCCTGGAAACTGCTCTGCTGTGCGTTCGTTCACCTAAGAGAGTTGAAACTATGTTGAGATTCAGCGAGTCAGAAACACGTTTATGCTAGGAGCTGCGTTGGGATATTCCCGAGTGAATGGGACCATAGGCTGTACAGAGAAATATCTGCTTCTAAAACCAAAAGGGTGCTATCAAACTGAATGGTTGTCAATGTGTGCATTCAACTGACAGAGTTAAACTCACGTGTGGATTCAGCTGTTTGCAAACCATTTCTGTGCAGAATCCCAAAACCGGTATGTCCAGCCCAATGCCGTCATCCGTACTAAACAGCAGGAAACTTCGTCTAAAACTCAGGAGAAACGTTTCCTTGAAACTGCTCTGCTGTGCGTTCGTTCACCTAAGAGAGTTGAATCTATGTTGAGATTCAGCGAGTCAGAAACACGTTTCTTCTAGGAGCTGCGTTGGGATATTCCCGAGTGAATGGGACCATAGGCTGTACAGAGAAATATCTGCTTCTAAAACCAAAAGTGTGCTATCAAACTGAATGGTTGTCAATGTGTGCATTCAACTGACAGAGTTAAACTCACGTGTGGATTCAGCGGTTTGCAAACCCTTTCTGTGCAGAATCCCAAAACCGGTATTTCCAGCCCAATGCCGGCATACGTACTAAACAGCAGGAAACTTCGTCTAAAACTCAGGAGCAACGTTTCCTTGAAACTGCTCTGCTGTGCGTTCGTTCACCTAAGAGAGTTGAATCTATGTTGAGATTCAGCGAGTCAGAAACACGTTTCTTCTAGGAGCTGCGTTGGGATATTCCCGAGTGAATGGGACCATAGGCTGTACAGAGAAATATCTGCTTCTAAAACCAAAACGGATCTATCTAACTGAATGGTTGCCAATGTGTGCATTCAACTGACAGAGTTAAACTCACGTTTGGATTCAGCGGTTTGCAAACCCTTTCTGTGCAGAATCCCAAAACCGGTATTTCCAGCCCAATGCCGGCATCCGTACTAAACAGCAGGAAACTTCGTCTAAAACTCAGGAGAAACGTTTCCTTGAAACTGCTCTGCTGTGCGTTCGATCACCTAAGAGAGTTGAATCTATGTTGAGATTCAGCGAGTCAGAAACACGTTTCTTCTAGGAGGTGCGTTGGGATATTCCCGAGTGAATGGGACCATAGGCTGTACAGAGAAATATCTGCTCCTACAACCAAAAGGGTGGTATCTAACTGAATGGTTGTCAATGTGTGCATTCAACTGACAGAGTTAAACTCACGTTTGGATTCAGCGGTTTACAAACCCTTTCTGTGCAGAATCCCAAAACCGGTAATTCCAGCTCAATGCCGGCATCCGTACTAAACAGCAGGAAACTTCGTCTAAAACTCAGGAGAAAAGTTTCCTTGAAACTGCTCTGCTGTGCGTTCGTTCACCTAAGTGAGTTGAAACTATGTTGAGATTCAGCGAGTCAGAAACACGTTTATGCTAGGAGCTGCGTTGGGATATTCCCGAGTGAATGGGACCATAGGCTGTACAGAGAAATATCTGCTTCTAAAACCAAAACGGAGCTATCTAACTGAATGGTTGTCAATGTGTGCATTCAACTGACTTTGTTAAACTCACGTGTGGATTCAGCGGTTTGCAAACCCTTTCTGTGCAGAATCCCAAAACCGGTATTTCCAGCCCAATGCCGGCATCCGTACTAAACAGCAGGAAACTTCGTCTAAAACTCAGGAGAAACGTTTCCTTGAAACTGCTCTGCTGTGCGTTCGATCACCTAAGAGAGTTGAATCTATGTTGAGATTCAGCGAGTCAGAAACACGTTTCTTCTAGGAGCTGCGTTGGGATATTCCCGAGTGAATGGGACCATAGGCTGTACAGAGAAATATCTGCTTCTAAAACCAAAAGTGTGCTATCAAACTGAATGGTTGTCAATGTGTGCATTCAACTGACAGAGTTAAACTCACGTGTGGATTCAGCGGTTTGCAAACCCTTTCTGTGCAGAATCCCAAAACCGGTATTTCCAGCCCAATGCCGGCATCCGTACTAAACAGCAGGAAACTTCGTCTAAGACTCAGGAGCAACGTTTCCTTGAAACTGCTCTGCTGTGCGTTCGTTCACCTAAGAGAGTTGAATCTATGTTGAGATTCAGCGAGTCAGAAACACGTTTCTTCTAGGAGGTGCGTTGGGATATTCCCGAGTGAATGGGACCATAGGCTGTTCAGAGAAATATCTGCTCCTACAACCAAAAGGGTGGTATCTAACTGAATGGTTGTCAATGTGTGCATTCAACTGACAGAGTTAAATTCACGTTTGGATTCAGCGGTTTACAAACCCTTTCTGTGCAGAATCCCAAACCCGGTAATTCCAGCTCAATGCCGGCATCCGTACTAAACAGCAGGAAACTTCGTCTAAAACTCAGGAGAAACGTTTCCTGGAAACTGCTCTGCTGTGCGTTCGTTCACCTAAGAGAGTTGAATCTATGTTGAGATTCAGCGAGTCAGAAACACGTTTATGCTAGGACCTGCGTTGGGATATTCCCGAGTGAATGGGACCATAGGCTGTACAGAGAAATATCTGCTTCTAAAACCAAAACGGAGCTATCTAACTGAATGGTTGTCAATGTGTGCAGTCAACTGACAGAGTTAAACTCACGTGTGGATTTAGCGGTTTGCAAACCCTTTCTGTGCAGAATCCCAAAACCGGTATTTCCAGCCCAATGCCGGCATACGTACTAAACAGCAGGAAACTTCGTCTAAAACTCAGGAGCAACGTTTCCTTGAAACTGCTCTGCTGTGCGTTCGTTCACCTAAGAGAGTTGAATCTATGTTGAGATTCAGCGAGTCAGAAACACGTTTCTTCTAGGAGCTGCGTTGGGATATTCCCGAGTGAATGGGACCATAGGCTGTACAGAGAAATATCTGCTTCTAAAACCAAAACGGATCTATCTAACTGAATGGTTGTCAATGTGTGCATTCAACTGACAGAGTTAAACTCACGTTTGGATTCAGCGGTTTGCAAACCCTTTCTGTGCAGAATCCCAAAACCGGTATTTCCAGCCCAATGCCGGCATCCGTACTAAACAGCAGGAAACTTCGTCTAAAACTCAGGAGAAACGTTTCCTTGAAACTGCTCTGCTGTGCGTTCGATCACCTAAGAGAGTTGAATCTATGTTGAGATTCAGCGAGTCAGAAACACGTTTCTTCTAGGAGGTGCGTTGGGATATTCCCGAGTGAATGGGACCATAGGCTGTACAGAGAAATATCTGCTCCTACAACCAAAAGGGTGGTATCTAACTGAATGGTTGTCAATGTGTGCATTCAACTGACAGAGTTAAACTCACGTTTGGATTCAGCGGTTTACAAACCCTTTCTGTGCAGAATCCCAAAACCGGTAATTCCAGCTCAATGCCGGCATCCGTACTAAACAGCAGGAAACTTCGTCTAAAACTCAGGAGAAAAGTTTCCTTGAAACTGCTCTGCTGTGCGTTCGTTCACCTAAGAGAGTTGAAACTATGTTGAGATTCAGCGAGTCAGAAACACGTTTATGCTAGGAGCTGCGTTGGGATATTCCCGAGTGAATGGGACCATAGGCTGTACAGAGAAATATCTGCTTCTAAAACCAAAACGGAGCTATCTAACTGAATGGTTGTCAATGTGTGCATTCAACTGACTTTGTTAAACTCACGTGTGGATTCAGCGGTTTGCAAACCCTTTCTGTGCAGAATCCCAAAACCGGTATTTCCAGCCCAATGCCGGCATCCGTACTAAACAGCAGGAAACTTCGTCTAAAACTCAGGAGAAACGTTTCCTTGAAACTGCTCTGCTGTGCGTTCGATCACCTAAGAGAGTTGAATCTATGTTGAGATTCAGCGAGTCAGAAACACGTTTCTTCTAGGAGCTGCGTTGGGATATTCCCGAGTGAATGGGACCATAGGCTGTACAGAGAAATATCTGCTTCTAAAACCAAAAGTGTGCTATCAAACTGAATGGTTGTCAATGTGTGCATTCAACTGACAGAGTTAAACTCACGTGTGGATTCAGCGGTTTGCAAACCCTTTCTGTGCAGAATCCCAAAACCGGTATTTCCAGCCCAATGCCGGCATACGTACTAAACAGCAGGAAACTTCGTCTAAGACTCAGGAGCAACGTTTCCTTGAAACTGCTCTGCTGTGCGTTCGTTCACCTAAGAGAGTTGAATCTATGTTGAGATTCAGCGAGTCAGAAACACGTTTCTTCTAGGAGGTGCGTTGGGATATTCCCGAGTGAATGGGACCATAGGCTGTTCAGAGAAATATCTGCTCCTACAACCAAAAGGGTGGTATCTAACTGAATGGTTGTCAATGTGTTCATTCAACTGACAGAGTTAAATTCACGTTTGGATTCAGCGGTTTACAAACCCTTTCTGTGCAGAATCCCAAACCCGGTAATTCCAGCTCAATGCCGGCATCCGTACTAAACAGCAGGAAACTTCGTCTAAAACTCAGGAGAAACGTTTCCTGGAAACTGCTCTGCTGTGCGTTCGTTCACCTAAGAGAGTTGAATCTATGTTGAGATTCAGCGAGTCAGAAACACGTTTATGCTAGGAGCTGCGTTGGGATATTCCCGAGTGAATGGGACCATAGGCTGTACAGAGAAATATCTGCTTCTAAAACCAAAAGGGTGCTATCAAACTGAATGGTTGTCAATGTGTGCATTCAACTGACAGAGTTAAACTCACGTGTGGATTCAGCTGTTTGCAAACCATTTCTGTGCAGAATCCCAAAACCGGTATGTCCAGCCCAATGCCGTCATCCGTACTAAACAGCAGGAAACTTCGTCTAAAACTCAGGAGAAACGTTTCCTTGAAACTGCTCTGCTGTGCGTTCGTTCACCTAAGAGAGTTGAATCTATGTTGAGATTCAGCGAGTCAGAAACACGTTTCTTCTAGGAGCTGCGTTGGGATATTCCCGAGTGAATGGGACCATAGGCTGTACAGAGAAATATCTGCTTCTAAAACCAAAAGTGTGGTATCAAACTGAATGGTTGTCAATGTGTGCATTCAACTGACAGAGTTAAACTCACGTGTGGATTCAGCGGTTTGCAAACCCTTTCTGTGCAGAATCCCAAAACCGGTATTTCCAGCCCAATGCCGGCATACGTACTAAACAGCAGGAAACTTCGTCTAAAACTCAGGAGCAACGTTTCCTTGAAACTGCTCTGCTGTGCGTTCGTTCACCTAAGAGAGTTGAATCTATGTTGAGATTCAGCGAGTCAGAAACACGTTTCTTCTAGGAGCTGCGTTGGGATATTCCCGAGTGAATGGGACCATAGGCTGTACAGAGAAATATCTGCTTCTAAAACCAAAACGGATCTATCTAACTGAATGGTTGCCAATGTGTGCATTCAACTGACAGAGTTAAACTCACGTTTGGATTCAGCGGTTTGCAAACCCTTTCTGTGCAGAATCCCAAAACCGGTATTTCCAGCCCAATGCCGGCATCCGTACTAAACAGCAGGAAACTTCGTCTAAAACTCAGGAGAAACGTTTCCTTGAAACTTCTCTGCTGTGCGTTCGATCACCTAAGAGAGTTGAATCTATGTTGAGATTCAGCGAGTCAGAAACACGTTTCTTCTAGGAGGTGCGTTGGGATATTCCCGAGTGAATGGGACCATAGGCTGTACAGAGAAATATCTGCTCCTACAACCAAAAGGGTGGTATCTAACTGAATGGTTGTCAATGTGTGCATTCAACTGACAGAGTTAAACTCACGTTTGGATTCAGCGGTTTACAAACCCTTTCTGTGCAGAATCCCAAAACCGGTAATTCCAGCTCAATGCCGGCATCCGTACTAAACAGCAGGAAACTTCGTCTAAAACTCAGGAGAAAAGTTTCCTTGAAACTGCTCTGCTGTGCGTTCGTTCACCTAAGTGAGTTGAAACTATGTTGAGATTCAGCGAGTCAGAAACACGTTTATGCTAGGAGCTGCGTTGGGATATTCCCGAGTGAATGGGACCATAGGCTGTACAGAGAAATATCTGCTTCTAAAACCAAAACGGAGCTATCTAACTGAATGGTTGTCAATGTGTGCATTCAACTGACTTTGTTAAACTCACGTGTGGATTCAGCGGTTTGCAAACCCTTTCTGTGCAGAATCCCAAAACCGGTATTTCCAGACCAATGCCGGCATCCGTACTAAACAGCAGGAAACTTCGTCTAAAACTCAGGAGAAACGTTTCCTTGAAACTGCTCTGCTGTGCGTTCGATCACCTAAGAGAGTTGAATCTATGTTGAGATTCAGCGAGTCAGAAACACGTTTCTTCTAGGAGCTGCGTTGGGATATTCCCGAGTGAATGGGACCATAGGCTGTACAGAGAAATATCTGCTTCTAAAACCAAAAGTGTGCTATCAAACTGAATGGTTGTCAATGTGTGCATTCAACTGACAGAGTTAAACTCACGTGTGGATTCAGCGGTTTGCAAACCCTTTCTGTGCAGAATCCCAAAACCGGTATTTCCAGCCCAATGCCGGCATACGTACTAAACAGCAGGAAACTTCGTCTAAGACTCAGGAGCAACGTTTCCTTGAAACTGCTCTGCTGTGCGTTCGTTCACCTAAGAGAGTTGAATCTATGTTGAGATTCAGCGAGTCAGAAACACGTTTCTTCTAGGAGGTGCGTTGGGATATTCCCGAGTGAATGGGACCATAGGCTGTTCAGAGAAATATCTGCTCCTACAACCAAAAGGGTGGTATCTAACTGAATGGTTGTCAATGTGTGCATTCAACTGACAGAGTTAAATTCACGTTTGGATTCAGCGGTTTACAAACCCTTTCTGTGCAGAATCCCAAACCCGGTAATTCCAGCTCAATGCCGGCATCCGTACTAAACAGCAGGAAACTTCGTCTAAAACTCAGGAGAAACGTTTCCTGGAAACTGCTCTGCTGTGCGTTCGTTCACCTAAGAGAGTTGAAACTATGTTGAGATTCAGCGAGTCAGAAACACGTTTATGCTAGGAGCTGCGTTGGGATATTCCCGAGTGAATGGGACCATAGGCTGTACAGAGAAATATCTGCTTCTAAAACCAAAAGGGTGCTATCAAACTGAATGGTTGTCAATGTGTGCATTCAACTGACAGAGTTAAACTCACGTTTGGATTCAGCGGTTTACAAACCCTTTCTGTGCAGAATCCCAAAACCGGTATGTCCAGCCCAATGCCGTCATCCGTACTAAACAGCAGGAAACTTCGTCTAAAACTCAGGAGAAACGTTTCCTTGAAACTGCTCTGCTGTGCGTTCGTTCACCTAAGAGAGTTGAATCTATGTTGAGATTCAGCGAGTCAGAAACACGTTTCTTCTAGGAGCTGCGTTGGGATATTCCCGAGTGAATGGGACCATAGGCTGTACAGAGAAATATCTGCTTCTAAAACCAAAAGTGTGCTATCAAACTGAATGGTTGTCAATGTGTGCATTCAACTGACAGAGTTAAACTCACGTGTGGATTCAGCGGTTTGCAAACCCTTTCTGTGCAGAATCCCAAAACCGGTATTTCCAGCCCAATGCCGGCATACGTACTAAACAGCAGGAAACTTCGTCTAAAACTCAGGAGCAACGTTTCCTTGAAACTGCTCTGCTGTGCGTTCGTTCACCTAAGAGAGTTGAATCTATGTTGAGATTCAGCGAGTCAGAAACACGTTTCTTCTAGGAGCTGCGTTGGGATATTCCCGAGTGAATGGGACCATAGGCTGTACAGAGAAATATCTGCTTCTAAAACCAAAACGGATCTATCTAACTGAATGGTTGCCAATGTGTGCATTCAACTGACAGAGTTAAACTCACGTTTGGATTCAGCGGTTTGCAAACCCTTTCTGTGCAGAATCCCAAAACCGGTATTTCCAGCCCAATGCCGGCATCCGTACTAAACAGCAGGAAACTTCGTCTAAAACTCAGGAGAAACGTTTCCTTGAAACTGCTCTGCTGTGCGTTCGATCACCTAAGAGAGTTGAATCTATGTTGAGATTCAGCGAGTCAGAAACACGTTTCTTCTAGGAGGTGCGTTGGGATATTCCCGAGTGAATGGGACCATAGGCTGTACAGAGAAATATCTGCTCCTACAACCAAAAGGGTGGTATCTAACTGAATGGTTGTCAATGTGTGCATTCAACTGACAGAGTTAAACTCACGTTTGGATTCAGCGGTTTACAAACCCTTTCTGTGCAGAATCCCAAAACCGGTAATTCCAGCTCAATGCCGGCATCCGTACTAAACAGCAGGAAACTTCGTCTAAAACTCAGGAGAAAAGTTTCCTTGAAACTGCTCTGCTGTGCGTTCGTTCACCTAAGAGAGTTGAAACTGTGTTGAGATTCAGCGAGTCAGAAACACGTTTATGCTAGGAGCTGCGTTGGGATATTCCCGAGTGAATGGGACCATAGGCTGTACAGAGAAATATCTGCTTCTAAAACCAAAACGGAGCTATCTAACTGAATGGTTGTCAATGTGTGCATTCAACTGACTTTGTTAAACTCACGTGTGGATTCAGCGGTTTGCAAACCCTTTCTGTGCAGAATCCCAAAACCGGTATTTCCAGCCCAATGCCGGCATCCGTACTAAACAGCAGGAAACTTCGTCTAAAACTCAGGAGAAACGTTTCCTGGAAACTGCTCTGCTGTGCGTTCGATCACCTAAGAGAGTTGAATCTATGTTGAGATTCAGCGAGTCAGAAACACGTTTCTTCTAGGAGGTGCGTTGGGATATTCCCGAGTGAATGGGACCATAGGCTGTTCAGAGAAATATCTGCTCCTACAACCAAAAGGGTGGTATCTAACTGAATGGTTGTCAATGTGTGCATTCAACTGACAGAGTTAAATTCACGTTTGGATTCAGCGGTTTACAAACCCTTTCTGTGCAGAATCCCAAACCCGGTAATTCCAGCTCAATGCCGGCATCCGTACTAAACAGCAGGAAACTTCGTCTAAAACTCAGGAGAAACGTTTCCTGGAAACTGCTCTGCTGTGCGTTCGTTCACCTAAGAGAGTTGAAACTATGTTGAGATTCAGCGAGTCAGAAACACGTTTATGCTAGGAGCTGCGTTGGGATATTCCCGAGTGAATGGGACCATAGGCTGTACAGAGAAATATCTGCTTCTAAAACCAAAAGGGTGCTATCAAACTGAATGGTTGTCAATGTGTGCATTCAACTGACAGAGTTAAACTCACGTGTGGATTCAGCTGTTTGCAAACCATTTCTGTGCAGAATCCCAAAACCGGTATGTCCAGCCCAATGCCGTCATCCGTACTAAACAGCAGGAAACTTCGTCTAAAACTCAGGAGAAACGTTTCCTTGAAACTGCTCTGCTGTGCGTTCGTTCACCTAAGAGAGTTGAATCTATGTTGAGATTCAGCGAATCAGAAACACGTTTCTTCTAGGAGCTGCGTTGGGATATTCCCGAGTGAATGGGACCATAGGCTGTACAGAGAAATATCTGCTTCTAAAACCAAAAGTGTGCTATCAAACTGAATGGTTGTCAATCTGTGCATTCAACTGACTTTGTTAAACTCACGTGTGGATTCAGCGGTTTGCAAACCCTTTCTGTGCAGAATCCCAAAACCGGTATTTCCAGCCCAATGCCGGCATCCGTACTAAACAGCAGGAAACTTCGTCTAAAACTCAGGAGAAACGTTTCCTTGAAACTGCTCTGCTGTGCGTTCGTTCACCTAAGAGAGTTGAATCTATGTTGAGATTCAGCGAGTCAGAAACACGTTTCTTCTAGGAGGTGCGTTGGGATATTCCCGAGTGAATGGGACCATAGGCTGTACAGAGAAATATCTGCTCCTACAACCAAAAGGGTGGTATCTAACTGAATGGTTGTCAATGTGTGCATTCAACTGACAGAGTTAAACTCACGTTTGGATTCAGCGGTTTACAAACCCTTTCTGTGCAGAATCCCAAAACCGGTAATTCCAGCTCAATGCCGGCATCCGTACTAAACAGCAGGAAACTTCGTCTAAAACTCAGGAGAAAAGTTTCCTTGAAACTGCTCTGCTGTGCGTTCGTTCACCTAAGAGAGTTGAAACTATGTTGAGATTCAGCGAGTCAGAAACACGTTTATGCTAGGACCTGCGTTGGGATATTCCCGAGTGAATGGGACCATAGGCTGTACAGAGAAATATCTGCTTCTAAAACCAAAACGGAGCTATCTAACTGAATGGTTGTCAATGTGTGCAGTCAACTGACAGAGTTAAACTCACGTGTGGATTCAGCGGTTTGCAAACCCTTTCTGTGCAGAATCCCAAAACCGGTATTTCCAGCCCAATGCCGGCATACGTACTAAACAGCAGGAAACTTCGTCTAAAACTCAGGAGCAACGTTTCCTTGAAACTGCTCTGCTGTGCGTTCGTTCACCTAAGAGAGTTGAATCTATGTTGAGATTCAGCGAGTCAGAAACACGTTTCTTCTAGGAGCTGCGTTGGGATATTCCCGAGTGAATGGGACCATAGGCTGTACAGAGAAACATCTGCTTCTAAAACCAAAACGGATCTATCTAACTGAATGGTTGCCAATGTGTGCATTCAACTGACAGTGTTAAACTCACGTTTGGATTCAGCGGTTTGCAAACCCTTTCTGTGCAGAATCCCAAAACCGGTATTTCCAGCCCAATGCCGGCATCCGTACTAAACAGCAGGAAACTTCGTCTAAAACTCAGGAGAAACGTTTCCTTGAAACTGCTCTGCTGTGCGTTCGATCACCTAAGAGAGTTGAATCTATGTTGAGATTCAGCGAGTCAGAAACACGTTTCTTCTAGGAGGTGCGTTGGGATATTCCCGAGTGAATGGGACCATAGGCTGTACAGAGAAATATCTGCTCCTACAACGAAAAGGGTGGTATCTAACTGAATGGTTGTCAATGTGTGCATTCAACTGACAGAGTTAAACTCACGTTTGGATTCAGCGGTTTACAAACCCTTTCTGTGCAGAATCCGAAAACCGGTAATTCCAGCTCAATGCCGGCATCCGTACTAAACAGCAGGAAACTTCGTCTAAAACTCAGGAGAAAAGTTTCCTTGAAACTGCTCTGCTGTGCGTTCGTTCACCTAAGAGAGTTGAATCTATGTTGAGATTCAGCGAGTCAGAAACACGTTTATGCTAGGACCTGCGTTGGGATATTCCCGAGTGAATGGGACCATAGGCTGTACAGAGAAATATCTGCTTCTAAAACCAAAACGGAGCTATCTAACTGAATGGTTGTCAATGTGTGCAGTCAACTGACAGAGTTAAACTCACGTGTGGATTCAGCGGTTTGCAAACCCTTTCTGTGCAGAATCCCAAAACCGGTATTTCCAGCCCAATGCCGGCATACGTACTAAACAGCAGGAAACTTCGTCTAAAACTCAGGAGCAACGTTTCCTTGAAACTGCTCTGCTGTGCGTTCGTTCACCTAAGAGAGTTGAATCTATGTTGAGATTCAGCGAGTCAGAAACACGTTTCTTCTAGGAGCTGCGTTGGGATATTCCCGAGTGAATGGGACCATAGGCTGTACAGAGAAATATCTGCTTCTAAAACCAAAACGGATCTATCTAACTGAATGGTTGCCAATGTGTGCATTCAACTGACAGAGTTAAACTCACGTTTGGATTCAGCGGTTTGCAAACCCTTTCTGTGCAGAATCCCAAAACCGGTATTTCCAGCCCAATGCCGGCATCCGTACTAAACAGCAGGAAACTTCGTCTAAAACTCAGGAGAAACGTTTCCTTGAAACTGCTCTGCTGTGCGTTCGATCACCTAAGAGAGTTGAATCTATGTTGAGATTCAGCGAGTCAGAAACACGTTTCTTCTAGGAGGTGCGTTGGGATATTCCCGAGTGAATGGGACCATAGGCTGTACAGAGAAATATCTGCTCCTACAACCAAAAGGGTGGTATCTAACTGAATGGTTGTCAATGTGTGCATTCAACTGACAGAGTTAAACTCACGTTTGGATTCAGCGGTTTACAAACCCTTTCTGTGCAGAATCCCAAAACCGGTAATTCCAGCTCAATGCCGGCATCCGTACTAAACAGCAGGAAACTTCGTCTAAAACTCAGGAGAAAAGTTTCCTTGAAACTGCTCTGCTGTGCGTTCGTTCACCTAAGAGAGTTGAAACTATGTTGAGATTCAGCGAGTCAGAAACACGTTTATGCTAGGAGCTGCGTTGGGATATTCCCGAGTGAATGGGACCATAGGCTGTACAGAGAAACATCTGCTTCTAAAACCAAAACGGAGCTATCTAACTGAATGGTTGTCAATGTGTGCATTCAACTGACTTTGTTAAACTCACGTGTGGATTCAGCGGTTTGCAAACCCTTTCTGTGCAGAATCCCAAAACCGGTATTTCCAGCCCAATGCCGGCATACGTACTAAACAGCAGGAAACTTCGTCTAAAACTCAGGAGAAACGTTTCCTTGAAACTGCTCTGCTGTGCGTTCGATCACCTAAGAGAGTTGAATCTATGTTGAGATTCAGCGAGTCAGAAACACGTTTCTTCTAGGAGCTGCGTTGGGATATTCCCGAGTGAATGGGACCATAGGCTGTACAGAGAAATATCTGCTTCTAAAACCAAAAGTGTGCTATCAAACTGAATGGTTGTCAATGTGTGCATTCAACTGACAGAGTTAAACTCACGTGTGGATTCAGCGGTTTGCAAACCCTTTCTGTGCAGAATCCCAAAACCGGTATTTCCAGCCCAATGCCGGCATACGTACTAAACAGCAGGAAACTTCGTCTAAGACTCAGGAGCAACGTTTCCTTGAAACTGCTCTGCTGTGCGTTCGTTCACCTAAGAGAGTTGAATCTATGTTGAGATTCAGCGAGTCAGAAACACGTTTCTTCTAGGAGGTGCGTTGGGATATTCCCGAGTGAATGGGACCATAGGCTGTTCAGAGAAATATCTGCTCCTACAACCAAAAGGGTGGTATCTAACTGAATGGTTGTCAATGTGTGCATTCAACTGACAGAGTTAAATTCACGTTTGGATTCAGCGGTTTACAAACCCTTTCTGTGCAGAATCCCAAACCCGGTAATTCCAGCTCAATGCCGGCATCCGTACTAAACAGCAGGAAACTTCGTCTAAAACTCAGGAGAAACGTTTCCTGGAAACTGCTCTGCTGTGCGTTCGTTCACCTAAGAGAGTTGAAACTATGTTGAGATTCAGCGAGTCAGAAACACGTTTATGCTAGGAGCTGCGTTGGGATATTCCCGAGTGAATGGGACCATAGGCTGTACAGAGAAATATCTGCTTCTAAAACCAAAAGGGTGCTATCAAACTGAATGGTTGTCAATGTGTGCATTCAACTGACAGAGTTAAACTCACGTGTGGATTCAGCTGTTTGCAAACCATTTCTGTGCAGAATCCCAAAACCGGTATGTCCAGCCCAATGCCGTCATCCGTACTAAACAGCAGGAAACTTCGTCTAAAACTCAGGAGAAACGTTTCCTTGAAACTGCTCTGCTGTGCGTTCGTTCACCTAAGAGAGTTGAATCTATGTTGAGATTCAGCGAGTCAGAAACACGTTTCTTCTAGGAGCTGCGTTGGGATATTCCCGAGTGAATGGGACCATAGGCTGTACAGAGAAATATCTGCTTCTAAAACCAAAAGTGTGCTATCAAACTGAATGGTTGTCAATGTGTGCATTCAACTGACAGAGTTTAACTCACGTGTGGATTCAGCGGTTTGCAAACCCTTTCTGTGCAGAATCCCAAAACCGGTATTTCCAGCCCAATGCCGGCATACGTACTAAACAGCAGGAAACTTCGTCTAAAACTCAGGAGCAACGTTTCCTTGAAACTGCTCTGCTGTGCGTTCGTTCACCTAAGAGAGTTGAATCTATGTTGAGATTCAGCGAGTCAGAAACACGTTTCTTCTAGGAGCTGCGTTGGGATATTCCCGAGTGAATGGGACCATAGGCTGTACAGAGAAATATCTGCTTCTAAAACCAAAACGGATCTATCTAACTGAATGGTTGCCAATGTGTGCATTCAACTGACAGAGTTAAACTCACGTTTGGATTCAGCGGTTTGCAAACCCTTTCTGTGCAGAATCCCAAAACCGGTATTTCCAGCCCAATGCCGGCATCCGTACTAAACAGCAGGAAACTTCGTCTAAAACTCAGGAGAAACGTTTCCTTGAAACTGCTCTGCTGTGCGTTCGATCACCTAAGAGAGTTGAATCTATGTTGAGATTCAGCGAGTCAGAAACACGTTTCTTCTAGGAGGTGCGTTGGGATATTCCCGAGTGAATGGGACCATAGGCTGTACAGAGAAATATCTGCTCCTACAACCAAAAGGGTGGTATCTAACTGAATGGTTGTCAATGTGTGCATTCAACTGACAGAGTTAAACTCACGTTTGGATTCAGCGGTTTACAAACCCTTTCTGTGCAGAATCCCAAAACCGGTAATTCCAGCTCAATGCCGGCATCCGTACTAAACAGCAGGAAACTTCGTCTAAAACTCAGGAGAAAAGTTTCCTTGAAACTGCTCTGCTGTGCGTTCGTTCACCTAAGTGAGTTGAAACTATGTTGAGATTCAGCGAGTCAGAAACACGTTTATGCTAGGAGCTGCGTTGGGATATTCCCGAGTGAATGGGACCATAGGCTGTACAGAGAAATATCTGCTTCTAAAACCAAAACGGAGCTATCTAACTGAATGGTTGTCAATGTGTGCATTCAACTGACTTTGTTAAACTCACGTGTGGATTCAGCGGTTTGCAAACCCTTTCTGTGCAGAATCCCAAAACCGGTATTTCCAGCCCAATGCCGGCATCCGTACTAAACAGCAGGAAACTTCGTCTAAAACTCAGGAGAAACGTTTCCTTGAAACTGCTCTGCTGTGCGTTCGATCACCTAAGAGAGTTGAATCTATGTTGAGATTCAGCGAGTCAGAAACACGTTTCTTCTAGGAGCTGCGTTGGGATATTCCCGAGTGAATGGGACCATAGGCTGTACAGAGAAATATCTGCTTCTAAAACCAAAAGTGTGCTATCAAACTGAATGGTTGTCAATGTGTGCATTCAACTGACAGAGTTAAACTCACGTGTGGATTCAGCGGTTTGCAAACCCTTTCTGTGCAGAATCCCAAAACCGGTATTTCCAGCCCAATGCCGGCATACGTACTAAACAGCAGGAAACTTCGTCTAAGACTCAGGAGCAACGTTTCCTTGAAACTGCTCTGCTGTGCGTTCGTTCACCTAAGAGAGTTGAATCTATGTTGAGATTCAGCGAGTCAGAAACACGTTTCTTCTAGGAGGTGCGTTGGGATATTCCCGAGTGAATGGGACCATAGGCTGTTCAGAGAAATATCTGCTCCTACAACCAAAAGGGTGGTATCTAACTGAATGGTTGTCAATGTGTGCATTCAACTGACAGAGTTAAATTCACGTTTGGATTCAGCGGTTTACAAACCCTTTCTGTGCAGAATCCCAAACCCGGTAATTCCAGCTCAATGCCGGCATCCGTACTAAACAGCAGGAAACTTCGTCTAAAACTCAGGAGAAACGTTTCCTGGAAACTGCTCTGCTGTGCGTTCGTTCACCTAAGAGAGTTGAAACTATGTTGAGATTCAGCGAGTCAGAAACACGTTTATGCTAGGAGCTGCGTTGGGATATTCCCGAGTGAATGGGACCATAGGCTGTACAGAGAAATATCTGCTTCTAAAACCAAAAGGGTGCTATCAAACTGAATGGTTGTCAATGTGTGCATTCAACTGACAGAGTTAAACTCACGTGTGGATTCAGCTGTTTGCAAACCATTTCTGTGCAGAATCCCAAAACCGGTATGTCCAGCCCAATGCCGTCATCCGTACTAAACAGCAGGAAACTTCGTCTAAAACTCAGGAGAAACGTTTCCTTGGAACTGCTCTGCTGTGCGTTCGTTCACCTAAGAGAGTTGAATCTATGTTGAGATTCAGCGAGTCAGAAACACGTTTCTTCTAGGAGCTGCGTTGGGATATTCCCGAGTGAATGGGACCATAGGCTGTACAGAGAAATATCTGCTTCTAAAACCAAAAGTGTGCTATCAAACTGAATGGTTGTCAATGTGTGCATTCAACTGACAGAGTTAAACTCACGTGTGGATTCAGCGGTTTGCAAACCCTTTCTGTGCAGAATCCCAAAACCGGTATTTCCAGCCCAATGCCGGCATACGTACTAAACAGCAGGAAACTTCGTCTAAAACTCAGGAGCAACGTTTCCTTGAAACTGCTCTGCTGTGCGTTCGTTCACCTAAGAGAGTTGAATCTATGTTGAGATTCAGCGAGTCAGAAACACGTTTCTTCTAGGAGCTGCGTTGGGATATTCCCGAGTGAATGGGACCATAGGCTGTACAGAGAAATATCTGCTTCTAAAACCAAAACGGATCTATCTAACTGAATGGTTGCCAATGTGTGCATTCAACTGACAGAGTTAAACTCACGTTTGGATTCAGCGGTTTGCAAACCCTTTCTGTGCAGAATCCCAAAACCGGTATTTCCAGCCCAATGCCGGCATCCGTACTAAACAGCAGGAAACTTCGTCTAAAACTCAGGAGAAACGTTTCCTTGAAACTGCTCTGCTGTGCGTTCGATCACCTAAGAGAGTTGAATCTATGTTGAGATTCAGCGAGTCAGAAACACGTTTCTTCTAGGAGGTGCGTTGGGATATTCCCGAGTGAATGGGACCATAGGCTGTACAGAGAAATATCTGCTCCTACAACCAAAAGGGTGGTATCTAACTGAATGGTTGTCAATGTGTGCATTCAACTGACAGAGTTAAACTCACGTTTGGATTCAGCGGTTTACAAACCCTTTCTGTGCAGAATCCCAAAACCGGTAATTCCAGCTCAATGCCGGCATCCGTACTAAACAGCAGGAAACTTCGTCTAAAACTCAGGAGAAAAGTTTCCTTGAAACTGCTCTGCTGTGCGTTCGTTCACCTAAGAGAGTTGAAACTATGTTGAGATTCAGCGAGTCAGAAACACGTTTATGCTAGGAGCTGCGTTGGGATATTCCCGAGTGAATGGGACCATAGGCTGTACAGAGAAATATCTGCTTCTAAAACCAAAACGGAGCTATCTAAATGAATGGTTGTCAATGTGTGCATTCAACTGACTTTGTTAAACTCACGTGTGGATTCAGCGGTTTGCAAACCCTTTCTGTGCAGAATCCCAAAACCGGTATTTCCAGCCCAATGCCGGCATCCGTACTAAACAGCAGGAAACTTCGTCTAAAACTCAGGAGAAACGTTTCCTGGAAACTGCTCTGCTGTGCGTTCGATCACCTAAGAGAGTTGAATCTATGTTGAGATTCAGCGAGTCAGAAACACGTTTCTTCTAGGAGGTGCGTTGGGATATTCCCGAGTGAACGGGACCATAGGCTGTTCAGAGAAATATCTGCTCCTACAACCAAAAGGGTGGTATCTAACTGAATGGTTGTCAATGTGTGCATTCAACTGACAGAGTTAAATTCACGTTTGGATTCAGCGGTTTACAAACCCTTTCTGTGCAGAATCCCAAACCCGGTAATTCCAGCTCAATGCCGGCATCCGTACTAAACAGCAGGAAACTTCGTCTAAAACTCAGGAGAAACGTTTCCTGGAAACTGCTCTGCTGTGCGTTCGTTCACCTAAGAGAGTTGAAACTATGTTGAGATTCAGCGAGTCAGAAACACGTTTATGCTAGGAGCTGCGTTGGGATATTCCCGAGTGAATGGGACCATAGGCTGTACAGAGAAATATCTGCTTCTAAAACCAAAAGGGTGCTATCAAACTGAATGGTTGTCAATGTGTGCATTCAACTGACAGAGTTAAACTCACGTGTGGATTCAGCTGTTTGCAAACCATTTCTGTGCAGAATCCCAAAACCGGTATGTCCAGCCCAATGCCGTCATCCGTACTAAACAGCAGGAAACTTCGTCTAAAACTCAGGAGAAACGTTTCCTTGAAACTGCTCTGCTGTGCGTTCGTTCACCTAAGAGAGTTGAATCTATGTTGAGATTCAGCGAATCAGAAACACGTTTCTTCTAGGAGCTGCGTTGGGATATTCCCGAGTGAATGGGACCATAGGCTGTACAGAGAAATATCTGCTTCTAAAACCAAAAGTGTGCTATCAAACTGAATGGTTGTCAATCTGTGCATTCAACTGACTTTGTTAAACTCACGTGTGGATTCAGCGGTTTGCAAACCCTTTCTGTGCAGAATCCCAAAACCGGTATTTCCAGCCCAATGCCGGCATACTTACTAAACAGCAGGAAACTTCGTCTAAGACTCAGGAGAAACGTTTCCTTGAAACTGCTCTGCTGTGCGTTCGTTCACCTAAGAGAGTTGAATCTATGTTGAGATTCAGCGAGTCAGAAACACGTTTCTTCTAGGAGCTGCGTTGGGATATTCCCGAGTGAATGGGACCATAGGCTGTACAGAGAAATATCTGCTTCTAAACCAAAAGTGTGCTATCAAACTGAATGGTTGTCAATGTGTGCATTCAACTGACAGAGTTAAACTCACGTGTGGATTCAGCGGTTTGCAAACCCTTTCTGTGCAGAATCCCAAAACCGCTATTTCCAGCCCAATGCCGGCATCCGTACTAAACAGCAGGAAACTTCGTCTAAAACTCAGGAGCAACGTTTCCTTGAAACTGCTCTGCTGTGCGTTCGTTCACCTAAGAGAGTTGAATCTATGTTGAGATTCAGCGAGTCAGAAACACGTTTCTTCTAGGAGCTGCGTTGGGATATTCCCGAGTGAATGGGACCATAGGCTGTACAGAGAAATATCTGCTTCTAAAACCAAAAGTGTGCTATCAAACTGAATGGTTGTCAATGTGTGCATTCAACTGACAGAGTTAAACTCACGTGTGGATTCAGCGGTTTGCAAACCCTTTCTGTGCAGAATCCCAAAACCGGTATTTCCAGCCCAATGCCGGCATCCGTACTAAACAGCAGGAAACTTCGTCTAAAACTCAGGAGAAACGTTTCCTTGAAACTGCTCTGCTGTGCGTTCGTTCACCTAGGAGAGTTGAATCTATGTTGAGATTCAGCGAGTCAGAAACACGTTTATGCTAGGAGCTGCGTTGGGATATTCCCGAGTGAATGGGACCATAGGCTGTACAGAGAAATATCTGCTTCTAAAACCAAAACGGAGCTATCTAACTGAATGGCTGTCAATGTGTGCATTCAACTGACAGAGTTAAACTCACGTGTGGATTCAGCGGTTTGCAAACCATTTCTGTGCAGAATCCCAAAACCGGTATTTCCAGCCCAATGCCGGCATCCGTACTAAACAGCAGGAAACTTCGTCTAAAACTCAGGAGCAACGTTTCCTTGAAACTGCTCTGCTGTGCGTTCGTTCACCTAAGAGAGTTGAATCTATATTGAGATTCAGCGAGTCAGAAACACGTTTATGCTAGGAGCTGCGTTGGGATATTCCCGAGTGAATGGGACCATAGGCTGTACAGAGAAATATCTGCTTCTAAAACCAAAACGGAGCTATCTAACTGAATGGTTGTCAATGTGTGCATTCAACTGACAGAGTTAAACTCACGTGTGGATTCAGCGGTTTGCAAACCCTTTCTGTGCAGAATCCCAAAACCGGTATTTCCAGCCCAATGCCGGCATCCATACTAAACAGCAGGAAACTTCGTCTAAAACTCAGGAGCAACGTTTCCTTGAAACTGCTCTGCTGTGCGTTCGTTCACCTAAGAGAGTTGAATCTATGTTGAGATTCAGCGAGCCAGAAACACGTTTCTTCTAGGAGCTGCGTTGGGATATTCCCGAGTGAATGGGACCATAGGCTGTACAGAGAAATATCTGCTTCTAAAACCAAAACGGAGCTATCTAACTGAATGGTTGCCAATGTGTGCATTCAAATGACAGAGTTAAACTCACGTGTGGATTCAGCGGTTTGCAAACCCTTTCTGTGCAGAATCCCAAAACCGGTATTTCCAGCCCAATGCCGGCATCCGTACTAAACAGCAGGAAACTTCGTCTAAAACTCAGGAGAAACGTTTCCTGGAAACTGCTCTGCTGTGCGTTCGATCACCTAAGAGAGTTGAATCTATGTTGAGATTCAGCGAGTCAGAAACACGTTTCTTCTAGGAGCTGCGTTGGGATATTCCCGAGTGAATGGGACCATAGGCTGTACAGAGAAATATCTGCTCCTACAACGAAAAGGGTGGTATCTAACTGAATGGTTGTCAATGTGTGCATTCAACTGACAGAGTTAAACTCACGTTTGGATTCAGCGGTTTACAAACCCTTTCTGTGCAGAATCCCAAAACCGGTAATTCCAGTTCAATGCCGGCATCCGTACTAAACAGCAGGAAACTTCGTCTAAAACTCAGGAGAAAAGTTTCCTTGAAACTGCTCTGCTGTGCGTTCGTTCACCTAAGAGAGTTGAATCTATGTTGAGATTCAGCGAGTCAGAAACACGTTTATGCTAGGACCTGCGTTGGGATATTCCCGAGTGAATGGGACAATAGGCTGTACAGGGAAATATCTGCTTCTAAAACCAAAACGGAGCTATCTAACTGAATGGTTGTCAATGTGTGCAGTCAACTGACAGAGTTAAACTCACGTGTGGATTCAGCGGTTTGCAAACCCTTTCTGTGCAGAATCCCAAACCCGGTATTTCCAGCCCAATGCCGGCATCCATACTAAACAGCAGGAAACTTCGTCTAAAACTCAGGAGAAACGTTTCCTTGAAACTGCTCTGCTGTGCGTTCGATCACCTAAGAGAGTTGAATCTATGTTGAGATTCAGCGAGTCAGAAACACGTTTCTTCTAGGAGGTGCGTTGGGATATTCCCGAGTGAATGGGACCATAGGCTGTACAGAGAAATATCTGCTCCTACAACGAAAAGGGTGGTATCTAACTGAATGGTTGTCAATGTGTGCATTCAACTGACAGAGTTAAACTCACGTTTGGATTCAGCGGTTTACAAACCCTTTCTGTGCAGAATCCCAAAACCGGTAATTCCAGCTCAATGCCGGCATCCGTACTAAACAGCAGGAAACTTCGTCTAAAACTCAGGAGAAAAGTTTCCTTGAAACTGCTCTGCTGTGCGTTCGTTCACCTAAGAGAGTTGAATCTATGTTGAGATTCAGCGAGTCAGATACACGTTTATGCTAGGACCTGCGTTGGGATATTCCCGAGTGAATGGGACCATAGGCTGTACAGAGAAATATCTGCTTCTAAAACCAAAACGGAGCTATCTAACTGAATGGTTGTCAATGTGTGCAGTCAACTGACAGAGTTAAACTCACGTGTGGATTCAGCGGTTTGCAAACCCTTTCTGTGCAGAATCCCAAAACCGGTATTTCCAGCCCAATGCCGGCATACGTACTAAACAGCAGGAAACTTCGTCTAAAACTCAGGAGCAACGTTTCCTTGAAACTGCTCTGCTGTGCGTTCGTTCACCTAAGAGAGTTGAATCTATGTTGAGATTCAGCGAGTCAGAAACACGTTTCTTCTAGGAGCTGCGTTGGGATATTCCCGAGTGAATGGGACCATAGGCTGTACAGAGAAATATCTGCTTCTAAAACCAAAACGGATCTATCTAACTGAATGGTTGCCAATGTGTGCATTCAACTGACAGAGTTAAACTCACGTTTGGATTCAGCGGTTTGCAAACCCTTTCTGTGCAGAATCCCAAACCCGGTATTTCCAGCCCAATGCCGGCATCCGTACTAAACAGCAGGAAACTTCGTCTAAAACTCAGGAGAAACGTTTCCTTGAAACTGCTCTGCTGTGCGTTCGATCACCTAAGAGAGTTGAATCTATGTTGAGATTCAGCGAGTCAGAAACACGTTTCTTCTAGGAGGTGCGTTGGGATATTCCCGAGTGAATGGGACCATAGGCTGTACAGAGAAATATCTGCTCCTACAACCAAAAGGGTGGTATCTAACTGAATGGTTGTCAATGTGTGCATTCAACTGACAGAGTTAAACTCACGTTTGGATTCAGCGGTTTACAAACCCTTTCTGTGCAGAATCCCAAAACCGGTAATTCCAGCTCAATGCCGGCATCCGTACTAAACAGCAGGAAACTTCGTCTAAAACTCAGGAGAAAAGTTTCCTTGAAACTGCTCTGCTGTGCGTTCGTTCACCTAAGAGAGTTGAAACTATGTTGAGATTCAGCGAGTCAGAAACACGTTTCTTCTAGGAGCTGCGTTGGGATATTCCCGAGTGAATGGGACCATAGGCTGTACAGAGAAATATCTGCTTCTAAAACCAAAACGGATCTATCTAACTGAATGGTTGCCAATGTGTGCATTCAACTGACAGAGTTAAACTCACGTTTGGATTCAGCGGTTTGCAAACCCTTTCTGTGCAGAATCCCAAAACCGGTATTTCCAGCCCAATGCCGGCATCCGTACTAAACAGCAGGAAACTTCGTCTAAAACTCAGGAGAAACGTTTCCTTGAAACTGCTCTGCTGTGCGTTCGATCACCTAAGAGAGTTGAATCTATGTTGAGATTCAGCGAGTCAGAAACACGTTTCTTCTAGGAGGTGCGTTGGGATATTCCCGAGTGAATGGGACCATAGGCTGTTCAGAGAAATATCTGCTCCTACAACCAAAAGGGTGGTATCTAACTGAATGGTTGTCAATGTGTGCATTCAACTGACAGAGTTAAATTCACGTTTGGATTCAGCGGTTTACAAACCCTTTCTGTGCAGAATCCCAAACCCGGTAATTCCAGCTCAATGCCGGCATCCGTACTAAACAGCAGGAAACTTCGTCTAAAACTCAGGAGAAACGTTTCCTGGAAACTGCTCTGCTGTGCGTTCGTTCACCTAAGAGAGTTGAAACTATGTTGAGATTCAGCGAGTCAGAAACACGTTTATGCTAGGAGCTGCGTTGGGATATTCCCGAGTGAATGGGACCATAGGCTGTACAGAGAAATATCTGCTTCTAAAACCAAAAGGGTGCTATCAAACTGAATGGTTGTCAATGTGTGCATTCAACTGACAGAGTTAAACTCACGTGTGGATTCAGCTGTTTGCAAACCATTTCTGTGCAGAATCCCAAAACCGGTATGTCCAGCCCAATGCCGTCATCCGTACTAAACAGCAGGAAACTTCGTCTAAAACTCAGGAGAAACGTTTCCTTGAAACTGCTCTGCTGTGCGTCCGTTCACCTAAGAGAGTTGAATCTATGTTGAGATTCAGCGAGTCAGAAACACGTTTCTTCTAGGAGCTGCGTTGGGATATTCCCGAGTGAATGGGACCATAGGCTGTACAGAGAAATATCTGCTTCTAAAACCAAAAGTGTGCTATCAAACTGAATGGTTGTCAATGTGTGCATTCAACTGACTTTGTTAAACTCACGTGTGGATTCAGCGGTTTGCAAACCCTTTCTGTGCAGAATCCCAAAACCGGTATTTCCAGCCCAATGCCGGCATACTTACTAAACAGCAGGAAACATCGTCTAAGACTCAGGAGAAACGTTTCCTTGAAACTGCTCTGCTGTGCGTTCGTTCACCTAAGAGAGTTGAATCTATGTTGAGATTCAGCGAGTCAGAAACACGTTTCTTCTAGGAGCTGCGTTGGGATATTCCCGAGTGAATGGGACCATAGGCTGTACAGAGAAATGTCTGCTTCTAAACCAAAAGTGTGCTATCAAACTGAATGGTTGTCAATGTGTGCATTCAACTGACAGAGTTAAACTCACGTGTGGATTCAGCGGTTTGCAAACCCTTTCTGTGCAGAATCCCAAAACCGCTATTTCCAGCCCAATGCCGGCATCCGTACTAAACAGCAGGAAACTTCGTCTAAAACTCAGGAGCAACGTTTCCTTGAAACTGCTCTGCTGTGCGTTCGTTCACCTAAGAGAGTTGAATCTATGTTGAGATTCAGCGAGTCAGAAACACGTTTCTTCTAGGAGCTGCGTTGGGATATTCCCGAGTGAATGGGACCATAGGCTGTACAGAGAAATATCTGCTTCTAAAACCAAAAGTGTGCTATCAAACTGAATGGTTGTCAATGTGTGCATTCAACTGACAGAGTTAAACTCACGTGTGGATTCAGCGGTTTGCAAACCCTTTCTGTGCAGAATCCCAAAACCGGTATTTCCAGCCCAATGCCGGCATCCGTACTAAACAGCAGGAAACTTCGTCTGAAACTCAGGAGAAACGTTTCCTTGAAACTGCTCTGCTGTGCGTTCGTTCACCTAGGAGAGTTGAATCTATGTTGAGATTCAGCGAGTCAGAAACACGTTTATGCTAGGAGCTGCGTTGGGATATTCCCGAGTGAATGGGACCATAGGCTGTACAGAGAAATATCTGCTTCTAAAACCAAAACGGAGCTATCTAACTGAATGGCTGTCAATGTGTGCATTCAACTGACAGAGTTAAACTCACGTGTGGATTCAGCGGTTTGCAAACCATTTCTGTGCAGAATCCCAAAACCGGTATTTCCAGCCCAATGCCGGCATCCGTACTAAACAGCAGGAAACTTCGTCTAAAACTCAGGAGCAACGTTTCCTTGAAACTGCTCTGCTGTGCGTTCGTTCACCTAAGAGAGTTGAATCTATGTTGAGATTCAGCGAGTCAGAAACACGTTTATGCTAGGACCTGCGTTGGGATATTCCCGAGTGAATGGGACCATAGGCTGTACAGGGAAATATCTGCTTCTAAAACCAAAACGGAGCTATCTAACTGAATGGTTGTCAATGTGTGCAGTCAACTGACAGAGTTAAACTCACGTGTGGATTCAGCGGTTTGCAAACCCTTTCTGTGCAGAATCCCAAAACCGGTATTTCCAGCCCAATGCTGGCATCCGTACTAAACAGCAGGAAACTTCGTCTAAAACTCAGGAGAAACGTTTCCTTGAAACTGCTCTGCTGTGCGTTCGATCACCTAAGAGAGTTGAATCTATGTTGAGATTCAGCGAGTCAGAAACACGTTTCTTCTAGGAGGTGCGTTGGGATATTCCCGAGTGAATGGGACCATAGGCTGTACAGAGAAATATCTGCTCCTGCAACCAAAAGGGTGGTATCTAACTGAATGGTTGTCAATGTGTGCATTCAACTGACAGAGTTAAACTCACGTTTGGATTCAGCGGTTTACAAACCCTTTCTGTGCAGAATCCCAAAACCGGTAATTCCAGCTCAATGCCGGCATCCGTACTAAACAGCAGGAAACTTCGTCTAAAACTCAGGAGAAAAGTTTCCTTGAAACTGCTCTGCTGTGCGTTCGTTCACCTAAGAGAGTTGAAACTATGTTGAGATTCAGCGAGTCAGAAACACGTTTATGCTAGGAGCTGCGTTGGGATATTCCCGAGTGAATGGGACCATAGGCTGTACAGAGAAATATCTGCTTCTAAAACCAAAACGGAGCTATCTAACTGAATGGCTGTCAATGTGTGCATTCAACTGACAGAGTTAAACTCACGTGTGGATTCAGCGGTTTGCAAACCCTTTCTGTGCAGAATCCCAAAACCGGTATTTCCAGCCCAATGCCGGCATCCGTACTAAACAGCAGGAAACTTCGTCTAAAACTCAGGAGAAACGTTTCCTTGAAACTGCTCTGCTGTGCGTTCGATCACCTAAGAGAGTTGAATCTATGTTGAGATTCAGCGAGTCAGAAACACGTTTCTTCTAGGAGGTGCTTTGGGATATTCCCGAGTGAATGGGACCATAGGCTGTTCAGAGAAATATCTGCTCCTACAACCAAAAGGGTGGTATCTAACTGAATGGTTGTCAATGTGTGCATTCAACTGACAGAGTTAAATTCACGTTTGGATTCAGCGGTTTACAAACCCTTTCTGTGCAGAATCCCAAACCCGGTAATTCCAGCTCAATGCCGGCATCCGTACTAAACAGCAGGAAACTTCGTCTAAAACTCAGGAGAAACGTTTCCTGGAAACTGCTCTGCTGTGCGTTCGTTCACCTAAGAGAGTTGAAACTATGTTGAGATTCAGCGAGTCAGAAACACGTTTATGATAGGAGCTGCGTTGGGATATTCCCGAGTGAATGGGACCATAGGCTGTACAGAGAAATATCTGCTTCTAAAACCAAAAGGGTGCTATCAAACTGAATGGTTGTCAATGTGTGCATTCAACTGACAGAGTTAAACTCACGTGTGGATTCAGCTGTTTGCAAACCATTTCTGTGCAGAATCCCAAAACCGGTATGTCCAGCCCAATGCCGTCATCCGTACTAAACAGCAGGAAACTTCGTCTAAAACTCAGGAGAAACGTTTCCTTGAAACTGCTCTGCTGTGCGTTCGTTCACCTAAGAGAGTTGAATCTATGTTGAGATTCAGCGAGTCAGAAACACGTTTCTTCTAGGAGCTGCGTTGGGATATTCCCGAGTGATTGGGACCATAGGCTGTACAGAGAAATATCTGCTTCTAAAACCAAAAGTGTGCTATCAAACTGAATGGTTGTCAATGTGTGCATTCAACTGACTTTGTTAAACTCACGTGTGGATTCAGCGGTTTGCAAACCCTTTCTGTGCAGAATCCCAAAACCGGTATTTCCAGCCCAATGCCGGCATACTTACTAAACAGCAGGAAACATCGTCTAAGACTCAGGAGAAACGTTTCCTTGAAACTGCTCTGCTGTGCGTTCGTTCACCTAAGAGAGTTGAATCTATGTTGAGATTCAGCGAGTCAGAAACACGTTTCTTCTAGGAGCTGCGTTGGGATATTCCCGAGTGAATGGGACCATAGGCTGTACAGAGAAATGTCTGCTTCTAAACCAAAAGTGTGCTATCAAACTGAATGGTTGTCAATGTGTGCATTCAACTGACAGAGTTAAACTCACGTGTGGATTCAGCGGTTTGCAAACCCTTTCTGTGCAGAATCCCAAAACCGCTATTTCCAGCCCAATGCCGGCATCCGTACTAAACAGCAGGAAACTTCGTCTAAAACTCAGGAGAAAAGTTTCCTTGAAACTGCTCTGCTGTGCGTTCGTTCACCTAAGAGAGTTGAAACTATGTTGAGATTCAGCGAGTCAGAAACACGTTTATGCTAGGAGCTGCGTTGGGATATTCCCGAGTGAATGGGACCATAGGCTGTACAGAGAAATATCTGCTTCTAAAACCAAAACGGAGCTATCTAACTGAATGGTTGTCAATGTGTGCATTCAACTGACTTTGTTAAACTCACGTGTGGATTCAGCGGTTTGCAAACCCTTTCTGTGCAGAATCCCAAAACCGGTATTTCCAGCCCAATGCCGGCATCCGTACTAAACAGCAGGAAACTTCGTCTAAAACTCAGGAGAAACGTTTCCTTGAAACTGCTCTGCTGTGCGTTCGTTCACCTAAGAGAGTTGAATCTATGTTGAGATTCAGCGAGTCAGAAACACGTTTCTTCTAGGAGGTGCGTTGGGATATTCCCGAGTGAATGGGACCATAGGCTGTTCAGAGAAATATCTGCTCCTACAACCAAAAGGGTGGTATCTAACTGAATGGTTGTCAATGTGTGCATTCAACTGACAGAGTTAAATTCACGTTTGGATTCAGCGGTTTACAAACCCTTTCTGTGCAGAATCCCAAACCCGGTAATTCCAGCTCAATGCCGGCATCCGTACTAAACAGCAGGAAACTTCGTCTAAAACTCAGGAGAAACGTTTCCTGGAAACTGCTCTGCTGTGCGTTCGTTCACCTAAGAGAGTTGAAACTATGTTGAGATTCAGCGAGTCAGAAACACGTTTATGCTAGGAGCTGCGTTGGGATATTCCCGAGTGAATGGGACCATAGGCTGTACAGAGAAATATCTGCTTCTAAAACCAAAAGGGTGCTATCAAACTGAATGGTTGTCAATGTGTGCATTCAACTGACAGAGTTAAACTCACGTGTGGATTCAGCTGTTTGCAAACCCTTTCTGTGCAGAATCCCAAAACCGGTATGTCCAGCCCAATGCCGTCATCCGTACTAAACAGCAGGAAACTTCGTCTAAAACTCAGGAGAAACGTTTCCTTGAAACTGCTCTGCTGTGCGTTCGTTCACCTAAGAGAGTTGAATCTATGTTGAGATTCAGCGAGTCAGAAACACGTTTCTTCTAGGAGCTGCGTTGGGATATTCCCGAGTGAATGGGACCATAGGCTGTACAGAGAAATATCTGCTTCTAAAACCAAAAGTGTGCTATCAAACTGAATGGTTGTCAATGTGTGCATTCAACTGACTTTGTTAAACTCACGTGTGGATTCAGCGGTTTGCAAACCCTTTCTGTGCAGAATCCCAAAACCGGTATTTCCAGCCCAATGCCGGCATACTTACTAAACAGCAGGAAACATCGTCTAAGACTCAGGAGAAACGTTTCCTTGAAACTGCTCTGCTGTGCGTTCGTTCACCTAAGAGAGTTGAATCTATGTTGAGATTCAGCGAGTCAGAAACACGTTTCTTCTAGGAGCTGCGTTGGGATATTCCCGAGTGAATGGGACCATAGGCTGTACAGAGAAATGTCTGCTTCTAAACCAAAAGTGTGCTATCAAACTGAATGGTTGTCAATGTGTGCATTCAACTGACAGAGTTAAACTCACGTTTGGATTCAGCGGTTTACAAACCCTTTCTGTGCAGAATCCCAAAACCGGTAATTCCAGCTCAATGCCGGCATCCGTACTAAACAGCAGGAAACTTCGTCTAAAACTCAGGAGAAAAGTTTCCTTGAAACTGCTCTGCTGTGCGTTCGTTCACCTAAGAGAGTTGAAACTATGTTGAGATTCAGCGAGTCAGAAACACGTTTATGCTAGGAGCTGCGTTGGGATATTCCCGAGTGAATGGGACCATAGGCTGTACAGAGAAATATCTGCTTCTAAAACCAAAACGGAGCTATCTAACTGAATGGTTGTCAATGTGTGCATTCAACTGACTTTGTTAAACTCACGTGTGGATTCAGCGGTTTGCAAACCCTTTCTGTGCAGAATCCCAAAACCGGTATTTCCAGCCCAATGCCGGCATACTTACTAAACAGCAGGAAACTTCGTCTAAGACTCAGGAGAAACGTTTCCTTGAAACTGCTCTGCTGTGCGTTCGTTCACCTAAGAGAGTTGAATCTATGTTGAGATTCAGCGAGTCAGAAACACGTTTCTTCTAGGAGCTGCGTTGGGATATTCCCGAGTGAATGGGACCATAGGCTGTACAGAGAAATATCTGCTTCTAAACCAAAAGTGTGCTATCAAACTGAATGGTTGTCAATGTGTGCATTCAACTGACAGAGTTAAACTCACGTGTGGATTCAGCGGTTTGCAAACCCTTTCTGTGCAGAATCCCAAAACCGCTATTTCCAGCCCAATGCCGGCATCCGTACTAAACAGCAGGAAACTTCGTCTAAAACTCAGGAGCAACGTTTCCTTGAAACTGCTCTGCTGTGCGTTCGTTCACCTAAGAGAGTTGAATCTATGTTGAGATTCAGCGAGTCAGAAACACGTTTCTTCTAGGAGCTGCGTTGGGATATTCCCGAGTGAATGGGACCATAGGCTGTACAGAGAAATATCTGCTTCTAAAACCAAAAGTGTGCTATCAAACTGAATGGTTGTCAATGTGTGCATTCAACTGACAGAGTTAAACTCACGTGTGGATTCAGCGGTTTGCAAACCCTTTCTGTGCAGAATCCCAAAACCGGTATTTCCAGCCCAATGCCGGCATCCGTACTAAACAGCAGGAAACTTCGTCTAAAACTCAGGAGAAACGTTTCCTTGAAACTGCTCTGCTGTGCGTTCGTTCACCTAGGAGAGTTGAATCTATGTTGAGATTCAGCGAGTCAGAAACACGTTTATGCTAGGAGCTGCGTTGGGATATTCCCGAGTGAATGGGACCATAGGCTGTACAGAGAAATATCTGCTTCTAAAACCAAAACGGAGCTATCTAACTGAATGGCTGTCAATGTGTGCATTCAACTGACAGAGTTAAACTCACGTGTGGATTCAGCGGTTTGCAAACCATTTCTGTGCAGAATCCCAAAACCGGTATTTCCAGCCCAATGCCGGCATCCGTACTAAACAGCAGGAAACTTCGTCTAAAACTCAGGAGCAACGTTTCCTTGAAACTGCTCTGCTGTGCGTTCGTTCACCTAAGAGAGTTGAATCTATATTGAGATTCAGCGAGTCAGAAACACGTTTATGCTAGGAGCTGCGTTGGGATATTCCCGAGTGAATGGGACCATAGGCTGTACAGAGAAATATCTGCTTCTAAAACCAAAACGGAGCTATCTAACTGAATGGTTGTCAATGTGTGCATTCAACTGACAGAGTTAAACTCACGTGTGGATTCAGCGGTTTGCAAACCCTTTCTGTGCAGAATCCCAAAACCGGTATTTCCAGCCCAATGCCGGCATCCGTACTAAACAGCAGGAAACTTCGTCTAAAACTCAGGAGCAACGTTTCCTTGAAACTGCTCTGCTGTGCGTTCGTTCACCTAAGAGAGTTGAATCTATGTTGAGATTCAGCGAGCCAGAAACACGTTTCTTCTAGGAGCTGCGTTGGGATATTCCCGAGTGAATGGGACCATAGGCTGTACAGAGAAATATCTGCTTCTAAAACCAAAACGGAGCTATCTAACTGAATGGTTGCCAATGTGTGCATTCAAATGACAGAGTTAAACTCACGTGTGGATTCAGCGGTTTGCAAACCCTTTCTGTGCAGAATCCCAAAACCGGTATTTCCAGCCCAATGCCGGCATCCGTACTAAACAGCAGGAGACTTCGTCTAAAACTCAGGAGAAACGTTTCCTGGAAACTGCTCTGCTGTGCGTTCGATCACCTAAGAGAGTTGAATCTATGTTGAGATTCAGCGAGTCAGAAACACGTTTCTTCTAGGAGGTGCGTTGGGATATTCCCGAGTGAATGGGACCATAGGCTGTACAGAGAAATATCTGCTCCTACAACGAAAAGGGTGGTATCTAACTGAATGGTTGTCAATGTGTGCATTCAACTGACAGAGTTAAACTCACGTTTGGATTCAGCGGTTTACAAACCCTTTCTGTGCAGAATCCCAAAACCGGTAATTCCAGTTCAATGCCGGCATCCGTACTAAACAGCAGGAAACTTCGTCTAAAACTCAGGAGAAAAGTTTCCTTGAAACTGCTCTGCTGTGCGTTCGTTCACCTAAGAGAGTTGAATCTATGTTGAGATTCAGCGAGTCAGAAACACGTTTATGCTAGGACCTGCGTTGGGATATTCCCGAGTGAATGGGACCATAGGCTGTACAGGGAAATATCTGCTTCTAAAACCAAAACGGAGCTATCTAACTGAATGGTTGTCAATGTGTGCAGTCAACTGACAGAGTTAAACTCACGTGTGGATTCAGCGGTTTGCAAACCCTTTCTGTGCAGAATCCCAAACCCGGTATTTCCAGCCCAATGCCGGCATCCATACTAAACAGCAGGAAACTTCGTCTAAAACTCAGGAGAAACGTTTCCTTGAAACTGCTCTGCTGTGCGTTCGATCACCTAAGAGAGTTGAATCTATGTTGAGATTCAGCGAGTCAGAAACACGTTTCTTCTAGGAGGTGCGTTGGGATATTCCCGAGTGAATGGGACCATAGGCTGTACAGAGAAATATCTGCTCCTACAACGAAAAGGGTGGTATCTAACTGAATGGTTGTCAATGTGTGCATTCAACTGACAGAGTTAAACTCACGTTTGGATTCAGCGGTTTACAAACCCTTTCTGTGCAGAATCCCAAAACCGGTAATTCCAGCTCAATGCCGGCATCCGTACTAAACAGCAGGAAACTTCGTCTAAAACTCAGGAGAAAAGTTTCCTTGAAACTGCTCTGCTGTGCGTTCGTTCACCTAAGAGAGTTGAATCTATGTTGAGATTCAGCGAGTCAGAAACACGTTTATGCTAGGACCTGCGTTGGGATATTCCCGAGTGAATGGGACCATAGGCTGTACAGAGAAATGTCTGCTTCTAAACCAAAAGTGTGCTATCAAACTGAATGGTTGTCAATGTGTGCATTCAACTGACAGAGTTAAACTCACGTTTGGATTCAGCGGTTTACAAACCCTTTCTGTGCAGAATCCCAAAACCGGTAATTCCAGCTCAATGCCGGCATCCGTACTAAACAGCAGGAAACTTCGTCTAAAACTCAGGAGAAAAGTTTCCTTGAAACTGCTCTGCTGTGCGTTCGTTCACCTAAGAGAGTTGAAACTATGTTGAGATTCAGCGAGTCAGAAACACGTTTATGCTAGGAGCTGCGTTGGGATATTCCCGAGTGAATGGGACCATAGGCTGTACAGAGAAATATCTGCTTCTAAAACCAAAACGGAGCTATCTAACTGAATGGTTGTCAATGTGTGCATTCAACTGACTTTGTTAAACTCACGTGTGGATTCAGCGGTTTGCAAACCCTTTCTGTGCAGAATCCCAAAACCGGTATTTCCAGCCCAATGCCGGCATCCGTACTAAACAGCAGGAAACTTCGTCTAAAACTCAGGAGAAACGTTTCCTGGAAACTGCTCTGCTGTGCGTTCGATCACCTAAGAGAGTTGAATCTATGTTGAGATTCAGCGAGTCAGAAACACGTTTCTTCTAGGAGGTGCGTTGGGATATTCCCGAGTGAATGGGACCATAGGCTGTACAGAGAAATATCTGCTCCTACAACGAAAAGGGTGGTATCTAACTGAATGGTTGTCAATGTGTGCATTCAACTGACAGAGTTAAACTCACGTTTGGATTCAGCGGTTTACAAACCCTTTCTGTGCAGAATCCCAAAACCGGTAATTCCAGTTCAATGCCGGCATCCGTACTAAACAGCAGGAAACTTCGTCTAAAACTCAGGAGAAAAGTTTCCTTGAAACTGCTCTGCTGTGCGTTCGTTCACCTAAGAGAGTTGAATCTATGTTGAGATTCAGCGAGTCAGAAACACGTTTATGCTAGGACCTGCGTTGGGATATTCCCGAGTGAATGGGACCATAGGCTGTACAGGGAAATATCTGCTTCTAAAACCAAAACGGAGCTATCTAACTGAATGGTTGTCAATGTGTGCAGTCAACTGACAGAGTTAAACTCACGTGTGGATTCAGCGGTTTGCAAACCCTTTCTGTGCAGAATCCCAAACCCGGTATTTCCAGCCCAATGCCGGCATGCATACTAAACAGCAGGAAACTTCGTCTAAAACTCAGGAGAAACGTTTCCTTGAAACTGCTCTGCTGTGCGTTCGATCACCTAAGAGAGTTGAATCTATGTTGAGATTCAGCGAGTCAGAAACACGTTTCTTCTAGGAGGTGCGTTGGGATATTCCCGAGTGAATGGGACCATAGGCTGTACAGAGAAATATCTGCTCCTACAACGAAAAGGGTGGTATCTAACTGAATGGTTGTCAATGTGTGCATTCAACTGACAGAGTTAAACTCACGTTTGGATTCAGCGGTTTACAAACCCTTTCTGTGCAGAATCCCAAAACCGGTAATTCCAGCTCAATGCCGGCATCCGTACTAAACAGCAGGAAACTTCGTCTAAAACTCAGGAGAAACGTTTCCTGGAAACTGCTCTGCTGTGCGTTCGTTCACCTAAGAGAGTTGAAACTATGTTGAGATTCAGCGAGTCAGAAACACGTTTATGCTAGGAGCTGCGTTGGGATATTCCCGAGTGAATGGGACCATAGGCTGTACAGAGAAATATCTGCTTCTAAAACCAAAAGTGTGCTATCAAACTGAATGGTTGTCAATGTGTGCATTCAACTGACAGAGTTAAATTCACGTGTGGATTCAGCTGTTTGCAAACCATTTCTGTGCAGAATCCCAAAACCGGTATGTCCAGCCCAATGCCGTCATCCGTACTAAACAGCAGGAAACTTCGTCTAAAACTCAGGAGAAACGTTTCCTTGAAACTGCTCTGCTGTGCGTTCGTTCACCTAAGAGAGTTGAATCTATGTTGAGATTCAGCGAATCAGAAACACGTTTCTTCTAGGAGCTGCGTTGGGATATTCCCGAGTGAATGGGACCATAGGCTGTACAGAGAAATATCTGCTTCTAAAACCAAAAGTGTGCTATCAAACTGAATGGTTGTCAATCTGTGCATTCAACTGACTTTGTTAAACTCACGTGTGGATTCAGCGGTTTGCAAACCCTTTCTGTGCAGAATCCCAAAACCGGTATTTCCAGCCCAATGCCGGCATACTTACTAAACAGCAGGAAACTTCGTCTAAGACTCAGGAGAAACGTTTCCTTGAAACTGCTCTGCTGTGCGTTCGTTCACCTAAGAGAGTTGAATCTATGTTGAGATTCAGCGAGTCAGAAACACGTTTCTTCTAGGAGCTGCGTTGGGATATTCCCGAGTGAATGGGACCATAGGCTGTACAGAGAAATATCTGCTTCTAAACCAAAAGTGTGCTATCAAACTGAATGGTTGTCAATGTGTGCATTCAACTGACAGAGTTAAACTCACGTGTGGATTCAGCGGTTTGCAAACCCTTTCTGTGCAGAATCCCAAAACCGCTATTTCCAGCCCAATGCCGGCATCCGTACTAAACAGCAGGAAACTTCGTCTAAAACTCAGGAGCAACGTTTCCTTGAAACTGCTCTGCTGTGCGTTCGTTCACCTAAGAGAGTTGAATCTATGTTGAGATTCAGCGAGTCAGAAACACGTTTCTTCTAGGAGCTGCGTTGGGATATTCCCGAGTGAATGGGACCATAGGCTGTACAGAGAAATATCTGCTTCTAAAACCAAAAGTGTGCTATCAAACTGAATGGTTGTCAATGTGTGCATTCAACTGACAGAGTTAAACTCACGTGTGGATTCAGCGGTTTGCAAACCCTTTCTGTGCAGAATCCCAAAACCGGTATTTCCAGCCCAATGCCGGCATCCGTACTAAACAGCAGGAAACTTCGTCTAAAACTCAGGAGAAACGTTTCCTTGAAACTGCTCTGCTGTGCGTTCGTTCACCTAGGAGAGTTGAATCTATGTTGAGATTCAGCGAGTCAGAAACACGTTTATGCTAGGAGCTGCGTTGGGATATTCCCGAGTGAATGGGACCATAGGCTGTACAGAGAAATATCTGCTTCTAAAACCAAAACGGAGCTATCTAACTGAATGGCTGTCAATGTGTGCATTCAACTGACAGAGTTAAACTCACGTGTGGATTCAGCGGTTTGCAAACCATTTCTGTGCAGAATCCCAAAACCGGTATTTCCAGCCCAATGCCGGCATCCGTACTAAACAGCAGGAAACTTCGTCTAAAACTCAGGAGCAACGTTTCCTTGAAACTGCTCTGCTGTGCGTTCGTTCACCTAAGAGAGTTGAATCTATATTGAGATTCAGCGAGTCAGAAACACGTTTATGCTAGGAGCTGCGTTGGGATATTCCCGAGTGAATGGGACCATAGGCTGTACAGAGAAATATCTGCTTCTAAAACCAAAACGGAGCTATCTAACTGAATGGTTGTCAATGTGTGCATTCAACTGACAGAGTTAAACTCACGTGTGGATTCAGCGGTTTGCAAACCCTTTCTGTGCAGAATCCCAAAACCGGTATTTCCAGCCCAATGCCGGCATCCGTACTAAACAGCAGGAAACTTCGTCTAAAACTCAGGAGCAACGTTTCCTTGAAACTGCTCTGCTGTGCGTTCGTTCACCTAAGAGAGTTGAATCTATGTTGAGATTCAGCGAGCCAGAAACACGTTTCTTCTAGGAGCTGCGTTGGGATATTCCCGAGTGAATGGGACCATAGGCTGTACAGAGAAATATCTGCTTCTAAAACCAAAACGGAGCTATCTAACTGAATGGTTGCCAATGTGTGCATTCAAATGACAGAGTTAAACTCACGTGTGGATTCAGCGGTTTGCAAACCCTTTCTGTGCAGAATCCCAAAACCGGTATTTCCAGCCCAATGCCGGCATCCGTACTAAACAGCAGGAAACTTCGTCTAAAACTCAGGAGAAACGTTTCCTGGAAACTGATCTGCTGTGCGTTCGATCACCTAAGAGAGTTGAATCTATGTTGAGATTCAGCGAGTCAGAAACACGTTTCTTCTAGGAGGTGCGTTGGGATATTCCCGAGTGAATGGGACCATAGGCTGTACAGAGAAATATCTGCTCCTACAACGAAAAGGGTGGTATCTAACTGAATGGTTGTCAATGTGTGCATTCAACTGACAGAGTTAAACTCACGTTTGGATTCAGCGGTTTACAAACCCTTTCTGTGCAGAATCCCAAAACCGGTAATTCCAGTTCAATGCCGGCATCCGTACTAAACAGCAGGAAACTTCGTCTAAAACTCAGGAGAAAAGTTTCCTTGAAACTGCTCTGCTGTGCGTTCGTTCACCTAAGAGAGTTGAATCTATGTTGAGATTCAGCGAGTCAGAAACACGTTTATGCTAGGACCTGCGTTGGGATATTCCCGAGTGAATGGGACCATAGGCTGTACAGGGAAATATCTGCTTCTAAAACCAAAACGGAGCTATCTAACTGAATGGTTGTCAATGTGTGCAGTCAACTGACAGAGTTAAACTCACGTGTGGATTCAGCGGTTTGCAAACCCTTTCTGTGCAGAATCCCAAACCCGGTATTTCCAGCCCAATGCCGGCATCCATACTAAACAGCAGGAAACTTCGTCTAAAACTCAGGAGAAACGTTTCCTTGAAACTGCTCTGCTGTGCGTTCGATCACCTAAGAGAGTTGAATCTATGTTGAGATTCAGCGAGTCAGAAACACGTTTCTTCTAGGAGGTGCGTTGGGATATTCCCGAGTGAATGGGACCATAGGCTGTACAGAGAAATATCTGCTCCTACAACGAAAAGGGTGGTATCTAACTGAATGGTTGTCAATGTGTGCATTCAACTGACAGAGTTAAACTCACGTTTGGATTCAGCGGTTTACAAACCCTTTCTGTGCAGAATCCCAAAACCGGTAATTCCAGCTCAATGCCGGCATCCGTACTAAACAGCAGGAAACTTCGTCTAAAACTCAGGAGAAAAGTTTCCTTGAAACTGCTCTGCTGTGCGTTCGTTCACCTAAGAGAGTTGAATCTATGTTGAGATTCAGCGAGTCAGAAACACGTTTATGCTAGGACCTGCGTTGGGATATTCCCGAGTGAATGGGACCATAGGCTGTACAGAGAAATGTCTGCTTCTAAACCAAAAGTGTGCTATCAAACTGAATGGTTGTCAATGTGTGCATTCAACTGACAGAGTTAAACTCACGTTTGGATTCAGCGGTTTACAAACCCTTTCTGTGCAGAATCCCAAAACCGGTAATTCCAGCTCAATGCCGGCATCCGTACTAAACAGCAGGAAACTTCGTCTAAAACTCAGGAGAAAAGTTTCCTTGAAACTGCTCTGCTGTGCGTTCGTTCACCTAAGAGAGTTGAAACTATGTTGAGATTCAGCGAGTCAGAAACACGTTTATGCTAGGAGCTGCGTTGGGATATTCCCGAGTGAATGGGACCATAGGCTGTACAGAGAAATATCTGCTTCTAAAACCAAAACGGAGCTATCTAACTGAATGGTTGTCAATGTGTGCATTCAACTGACTTTGTTAAACTCACGTGTGGATTCAGCGGTTTGCAAACCCTTTCTGTGCAGAATCCCAAAACCGGTATTTCCAGCCCAATGCCGGCATCCGTACTAAACAGCAGGAAACTTCGTCTAAAACTCAGGAGAAACGTTTCCTTGAAACTGCTCTGCTGTGCGTTCGATCACCTAAGAGAGTTGAATCTATGTTGAGATTCAGCGAGTCAGAAACACGTTTCTTCTAGGAGGTGCGTTGGGATATTCCCGAGTGAATGGGACCATAGGCTGTTCAGAGAAATATCTGCTCCTACAACCAAAAGGGTGGTATCTAACTGAATGGTTGTCAATGTGTGCATTCAACTGACAGAGTTAAATTCACGTTTGGATTCAGCGGTTTACAAACCCTTTCTGTGCAGAATCCCAAACCCGGTAATTCCAGCTCAATGCCGGCATCCGTACTAAACAGCAGGAAACTTCGTCTAAAACTCAGGAGAAACGTTTCCTGGAAACTGCTCTGCTGTGCGTTCGTTCACCTAAGAGAGTTGAAACTATGTTGAGATTCAGCGAGTCAGAAACACGTTTATGCTAGGAGCTGCGTTGGGATATTCCCGAGTGAATGGGACCATAGGCTGTACAGAGAAATATCTGCTTCTAAAACCAAAAGTGTGCTATCAAACTGAATGGTTGTCAATGTGTGCATTCAACTGACAGAGTTAAACTCACGTGTGGATTCAGCTGTTTGCAAACCATTTCTGTGCAGAATCCCAAAACCGGTATGTCCAGCCCAATGCCGTCATCCGTACTAAACAGCAGGAAACTTCGTCTAAAACTCAGGAGAAACGTTTCCTTGAAACTGCTCTGCTGTGCGTTCGTTCACCTAAGAGAGTTGAATCTATGTTGAGATTCAGCGAATCAGAAACACGTTTCTTCTAGGAGCTGCGTTGGGATATTCCCGAGTGAATGGGACCATAGGCTGTACAGAGAAATATCTGCTTCTAAAACCAAAAGTGTGCTATCAAACTGAATGGTTGTCAATCTGTGCATTCAACTGACTTTGTTAAACTCACGTGTGGATTCAGCGGTTTGCAAACCCTTTCTGTGCAGAATCCCAAAACCGGTATTTCCAGCCCAATGCCGGCATACTTACTAAACAGCAGGAAACTTCGTCTAAGACTCAGGAGAAACGTTTCCTTGAAACTGCTCTGCTGTGCGTTCGTTCACCTAAGAGAGTTGAATCTATGTTGAGATTCAGCGAGTCAGAAACACGTTTCTTCTAGGAGCTGCGTTGGGATATTCCCGAGTGAATGGGACCATAGGCTGTACAGAGAAATATCTGCTTCTAAACCAAAAGTGTGCTATCAAACTGAATGGTTGTCAATGTGTGCATTCAACTGACAGAGTTAAACTCACGTGTGGATTCAGCGGTTTGCAAACCCTTTCTGTGCAGAATCCCAAAACCGCTATTTCCAGCCCAATGCCGGCATCCGTACTAAACAGCAGGAAACTTCGTCTAAAACTCAGGAGCAACGTTTCCTTGAAACTGCTCTGCTGTGCGTTCGTTCACCTAAGAGAGTTGAATCTATGTTGAGATTCAGCGAGTCAGAAACACGTTTCTTCTAGGAGCTGCGTTGGGATATTCCCGAGTGAATGGGACCATAGGCTGTACAGAGAAATATCTGCTTCTAAAACCAAAAGTGTGCTATCAAACTGAATGGTTGTCAATGTGTGCATTCAACTGACAGAGTTAAACTCACGTGTGGATTCAGCGGTTTGCAAACCCTTTCTGTGCAGAATCCCAAAACCGGTATTTCCAGCCCAATGCCGGCATCCGTACTAAACAGCAGGAAACTTCGTCTAAAACTCAGGAGAAACGTTTCCTTGAAACTGCTCTGCTGTGCGTTCGTTCACCTAGGAGAGTTGAATCTATGTTGAGATTCAGCGAGTCAGAAACACGTTTATGCTAGGAGCTGCGTTGGGATATTCCCGAGTGAATGGGACCATAGGCTGTACAGAGAAATATCTGCTTCTAAAACCAAAACGGAGCTATCTAACTGAATGGCTGTCAATGTGTGCATTCAACTGACAGAGTTAAACTCACGTGTGGATTCAGCGGTTTGCAAACCATTTCTGTGCAGAATCCCAAAACCGGTATTTCCAGCCCAATGCCGGCATCCGTACTAAACAGCAGGAAACTTCGTCTAAAACTCAGGAGCAACGTTTCCTTGAAACTGCTCTGCTGTGCGTTCGTTCACCTAAGAGAGTTGAATCTATATTGAGATTCAGCGAGTCAGAAACACGTTTATGCTAGGAGCTGCGTTGGGATATTCCCGAGTGAATGGGACCATAGGCTGTACAGAGAAATATCTGCTTCTAAAACCAAAACGGAGCTATCTAACTGAATGGTTGTCAATGTGTGCATTCAACTGACAGAGTTAAACTCACGTGTGGATTCAGCGGTTTGCAAACCCTTTCTGTGCAGAATCCCAAAACCGGTATTTCCAGCCCAATGCCGGCATCCGTACTAAACAGCAGGAAACTTCGTCTAAAACTCAGGAGCAACGTTTCCTTGAAACTGCTCTGCTGTGCGTTCGTTCACCTAAGAGAGTTGAATCTATGTTGAGATTCAGCGAGCCAGAAACACGTTTCTTCTAGGAGCTGCGTTGGGATATTCCCGAGTGAATGGGACCATAGGCTGTACAGAGAAATATCTGCTTCTAAAACCAAAACGGAGCTATCTAACTGAATGGTTGCCAATGTGTGCATTCAAATGACAGAGTTAAACTCACGTGTGGATTCAGCGGTTTGCAAACCCTTTCTGTGCAGAATCCCAAAACCGGTATTTCCAGCCCAATGCCGGCATCCGTACTAAACAGCAGGAAACTTCGTCTAAAACTCAGGAGAAACGTTTCCTGGAAACTGCTCTGCTGTGCGTTCGATCACCTAAGAGAGTTGAATCTATGTTGAGATTCAGCGAGTCAGAAACACGTTTCTTCTAGGAGGTGCGTTGGGATATTCCTGAGTGAATGGGACCATAGGCTGTACAGAGAAATATCTGCTCCTACAACGAAAAGGGTGGTATCTAACTGAATGGTTGTCAATGTGTGCATTCAACTGACAGAGTTAAACTCACGTTTGGATTCAGCGGTTTACAAACCCTTTCTGTGCAGAATCCCAAAACCGGTAATTCCAGTTCAATGCCGGCATCCGTACTAAACAGCAGGAAACTTCGTCTAAAACTCAGGAGAAAAGTTTCCTTGAAACTGCTCTGCTGTGCGTTCGTTCACCTAAGAGAGTTGAATCTATGTTGAGATTCAGCGAGTCAGAAACACGTTTATGCTAGGACCTGCGTTGGGATATTCCCGAGTGAATGGGACCATAGGCTGTACAGGGAAATATCTGCTTCTAAAACCAAAACGGAGCTATCTAACTGAATGGTTGTCAATGTGTGCAGTCAACTGACAGAGTTAAACTCACGTGTGGATTCAGCGGTTTGCAAACCCTTTCTGTGCAGAATCCCAAACCCGGTATTTCCAGCCCAATGCCGGCATCCATACTAAACAGCAGGAAACTTCGTCTAAAACTCAGGAGAAACGTTTCCTTGAAACTGCTCTGCTGTGCGTTCGATCACCTAAGAGAGTTGAATCTATGTTGAGATTCAGCGAGTCAGAAACACGTTTCTTCTAGGAGGTGCGTTGGGATATTCCCGAGTGAATGGGACCATAGGCTGTACAGAGAAATATCTGCTCCTACAACGAAAAGGGTGGTATCTAACTGAATGGTTGTCAATGTGTGCATTCAACTGACAGAGTTAAACTCACGTTTGGATTCAGCGGTTTACAAACCCTTTCTGTGCAGAATCCCAAAACCGGTAATTCCAGCTCAATGCCGGCATCCGTACTAAACAGCAGGAAACTTCGTCTAAAACTCAGGAGAAAAGTTTCCTTGAAACTGCTCTGCTGTGCGTTCGTTCACCTAAGAGAGTTGAATCTATGTTGAGATTCAGCGAGTCAGAAACACGTTTATGCTAGGACCTGCGTTGGGATATTCCCGAGTGAATGGGACCATAGGCTGTACAGAGAAATATCTGCTTCTAAAACCAAAACGGAGCTATCTAACTGAATGGTTGTCAATGTGTGCAGTCAACTGACAGAGTTAAACTCACGTGTGGATTCAGCGGTTTGCAAACCCTTTCTGTGCAGAATCCCAAAACCGGTATTTCCAGCCCAATGCCGGCATACGTACTAAACAGCAGGAAACTTCGTCTAAAACTCAGGAGCAACGTTTCCTTGAAACTGCTCTGCTGTGCGTTCGTTCACCTAAGAGAGTTGAATCTATGTTGAGATTCAGCGAGTCAGAAACACGTTTCTTCTAGGAGCTGCGTTGGGATATTCCCGAGTGAATGGGACCATAGGCTGTACAGAGAAATATCTGCTTCTAAAACCAAAACGGATCTATCTAACTGAATGGTTGCCAATGTGTGCATTCAACTGACAGAGTTAAACTCACGTTTGGATTCAGCGGTTTGCAAACCCTTTCTGTGCAGAATCCCAAAACCGGTATTTCCAGCCCAATGCCGGCATCCGTACTAAACAGCAGGAAACTTCGTCTAAAACTCAGGAGAAACGTTTCCTTGAAACTGCTCTGCTGTGCGTTCGATCACCTAAGAGAGTTGAATCTATGTTGAGATTCAGCGAGTCAGAAACACGTTTCTTCTAGGAGGTGCGTTGGGATATTCCCGAGTGAATGGGACCATAGGCTGTACAGAGAAATATCTGCTCCTACAACCAAAAGGGTGGTATCTAACTGAATGGTTGTCAATGTGTGCATTCAACTGACAGAGTTAAACTCACGTTTGGATTCAGCGGTTTACAAACCCTTTCTGTGCAGAATCCCAAAACCGGTAATTCCAGCTCAATGCCGGCATCCGTACTAAACAGCAGGAAACTTCGTCTAAAACTCAGGAGAAAAGTTTCCTTGAAACTGCTCTGCTGTGCGTTCGTTCACCTAAGAGAGTTGAAACTATGTTGAGATTCAGCGAGTCAGAAACACGTTTATGCTAGGAGCTGCGTTGGGATATTCCCGAGTGAATGGGACCATAGGCTGTACAGAGAAATATCTGCTTCTAAAACCAAAACGGAGCTATCTAACTGAATGGTTGTCAATGTGTGCATTCAACTGACTTTGTTAAACTCACGTGTGGATTCAGCGGTTTGCAAACCCTTTCTGTGCAGAATCCCAAAACCGGTATTTCCAGCCCAATGCCGGCATCCGTACTAAACAGCAGGAAACTTCGTCTAAAACTCAGGAGAAACGTTTCCTTGAAACTGCTCTGCTGTGCGTTCGATCACCTAAGAGAGTTGAATCTATGTTGAGATTCAGCGAGTCAGAAACACGTTTCTTCTAGGAGCTGCGTTGGGATATTCCCGAGTGAATGGGACCATAGGCTGTTCAGAGAAATATCTGCTCCTACAACCAAAAGGGTGGTATCTAACTGAATGGTTGTCAATGTGTGCATTCAACTGACAGAGTTAAATTCACGTTTGGATTCAGCGGTTTACAAACCCTTTCTGTGCAGAATCCCAAACCCGGTAATTCCAGCTCAATGCCGGCATCCGTACTAAACAGCAGGAAACTTCGTCTAAAACTCAGGAGAAACGTTTCCTGGAAACTGCTCTGCTGTGCGTTCGTTCACCTAAGAGAGTTGAAACTATGTTGAGATTCAGCGAGTCAGAAACACGTTTATGCTAGGAGCTGCGTTGGGATATTCCCGAGTGAATGGGACCATAGGCTGTACAGAGAAATATCTGCTTCTAAAACCAAAAGGGTGCTATCAAACTGAATGGTTGTCAATGTGTGCATTCAACTGACAGAGTTAAACTCACGTGTGGATTCAGCTGTTTGCAAACCATTTCTGTGCAGAATCCCAAAACCGGTATGTCCAGCCCAATGCCGTCATCCGTACTAAACAGCAGGAAACTTCGTCTAAAACTCAGGAGAAACGTTTCCTTGAAACTGCTCTGCTGTGCGTTCGTTCACCTAAGAGAGTTGAATCTATGTTGAGATTCAGCGAGTCAGAAACACGTTTCTTCTAGGAGCTGCGTTGGGATATTCCCGAGTGAATGGGACCATAGGCTGTACAGAGAAATATCTGCTTCTAAAACCAAAAGTGTGCTATCAAACTGAATGGTTGTCAATGTGTGCATTCAACTGACTTTGTTAAACTCACGTGTGGATTCAGCGGTTTGCAAACCCTTTCTGTGCAGAATCCCAAAACCGGTATTTCCAGCCCAATGCCGGCATACTTACTAAACAGCAGGAAACATCGTCTAAGACTCAGGAGAAACGTTTCCTTGAAACTGCTCTGATGTGCGTTCGTTCACCTAAGAGAGTTGAATCTATGTTGAGATTCAGCGAGTCAGAAACACGTTTCTTCTAGGAGCTGCGTTGGGATATTCCCGAGTGAATGGGACCATAGGCTGTACAGAGAAATGTCTGCTTCTAAACCAAAAGTGTGCTATCAAACTGAATGGTTGTCAATGTGTGCATTCAACTGACAGAGTTAAACTCACGTGTGGATTCAGCGGTTTGCAAACCCTTTCTGTGCAGAATCCCAAAACCGCTATTTCCAGCCCAATGCCGGCATCCGTACTAAACAGCAGGAAACTTCGTCTAAAACTCAGGAGCAACGTTTCCTTGAAACTGCTCTGCTGTGCGTTCGTTCACCTAAGAGAGTTGAATCTATGTTGAGATTCAGCGAGTCAGAAACACGTTTCTTCTAGGAGCTGCGTTGGGATATTCCCGAGTGAATGGGACCATAGGCTGTACAGAGAAATATCTGCTTCTAAAACCAAAAGTGTGCTATCAAACTGAATGGTTGTCAATGTGTGCATTCAACTGACAGAGTTAAACTCACGTGTGGATTCAGCGGTTTGCAAACCCTTTCTGTGCAGAATCCCAAAACCGGTATTTCCAGCCCAATGCCGGCATCCGTACTAAACAGCAGGAAACTTCGTCTAAAACTCAGGAGAAACGTTTCCTTGAAACTGCTCTGCTGTGCGTTCGTTCACCTAGGAGAGTTGAATCTATGTTGAGATTCAGCGAGTCAGAAACACGTTTATGCTAGGAGCTGCGTTGGGATATTCCCGAGTGAATGGGACCATAGGCTGTACAGAGAAATATCTGCTTCTAAAACCAAAACGGAGCTATCTAACTGAATGGCTGTCAATGTGTGCATTCAACTGACAGAGTTAAACTCACGTGTGGATTCAGCGGTTTGCAAACCATTTCTGTGCAGAATCCCAAAACCGGTATTTCCAGCCCAATGCCGGCATACGTACTAAACAGCAGGAAACTTCGTCTAAAACTCAGGAGCAACGTTTCCTTGAAACTGCTCTGCTGTGCGTTCGTTCACCTAAGAGAGTTGAATCTATGTTGAGATTCAGCGAGTCAGAAACACGTTTATGCTAGGACCTGCGTTGGGATATTCCCGAGTGAATGGGACCATAGGCTGTACAGGGAAATATCTGCTTCTAAAACCAAAACGGAGCTATCTAACTGAATGGTTGTCAATGTGTGCAGTCAACTGACAGAGTTAAACTCACGTGTGGATTCAGCGGTTTGCAAACCCTTTCTGTGCAGAATCCCAAACCCGGTATTTCCAGCCCAATGCCGGCATCCGTACTAAACAGCAGGAAACTTCGTCTAAAACTCAGGAGAAACGTTTCCTTGAAACTGCTCTGCTGTGCGTTCGATCACCTAAGAGAGTTGAATCTATGTTGAGATTCAGCGAGTCAGAAACACGTTTCTTCTAGGAGGTGCGTTGGGATATTCCCGAGTGAATGGGACCATAGGCTGTACAGAGAAATATCTGCTCCTACAACCAAAAGGGTGGTATCTAACTGAATGGTTGTCAATGTGTGCATTCAACTGACAGAGTTAAACTCACGTTTGGATTCAGCGGTTTACAAACCCTTTCTGTGCAGAATCCCAAAACCGGTAATTCCAGCTCAATGCCGGCATCCGTACTAAACAGCAGGAAACTTCGTCTAAAACTCAGGAGAAAAGTTTCCTTGAAACTGCTCTGCTGTGCGTTCGTTCACCTAAGAGAGTTGAAACTATGTTGAGATTCAGCGAGTCAGAAACACGTTTATGCTAGGAGCTGCGTTGGGATATTCCCGAGTGAATGGGACCATAGGCTGTACAGAGAAATATCTGCTTCTAAAACCAAAACGGAGCTATCTAACTGAATGGCTGTCAATGTGTGCATTGAACTGACAGAGTTAAACTCACGTGTGGATTCAGCGGTTTGCAAACCCTTTCTGTGCAGAATCCCAAAACCGGTATTTCCAGCCCAATGCCGGCATCCGTACTAAACAGCAGGAAACTTCGTCTAAAACTCAGGAGAAACGTTTCCTTGAAACTGCTCTGCTGTGCGTTCGATCACCTAAGAGAGTTGAATCTATGTTGAGATTCAGCGAGTCAGAAACACGTTTCTTCTAGGAGGTGCGTTGGGATATTCCCGAGTGAATGGGACCATAGGCTGTTCAGAGAAATATCTGCTCCTACAACCAAAAGGGTGGTATCTAACTGAATGGTTGTCAATGTGTGCATTCAACTGACAGAGTTAAATTCACGTTTGGATTCAGCGGTTTACAAACCCTTTCTGTGCAGAATCCCAAGCCCGGTAATTCCAGCTCAATGCCGGCATCCGTACTAAACAGCAGGAAACTTCGTCTAAAACTCAGGAGAAACGTTTCCTGGAAACTGCTCTGCTGTGCGTTCGTTCACCTAAGAGAGTTGAAACTATGTTGAGATTCAGCGAGTCAGAAACTCGTTTATGCTAGGAGCTGCGTTGGGATATTCCCGAGTGAATGGGACCATAGGCTGTACAGAGAAATATCTGCTTCTAAAACCAAAAGGGTGCTATCAAACTGAATGGTTGTCAATGTGTGCATTCAACTGACAGAGTTAAACTCACGTGTGGATTCAGCTGTTTGCAAACCATTTCTGTGCAGAATCCCAAAACCGGTATGTCCAGCCCAATGCCGTCATCCGTACTAAACAGCAGGAAACTTCGTCTAAAACTCAGGAGAAACGTTTCCTTGAAACTGCTCTGCTGTGCGTTCGTTCACCTAAGAGAGTTGAATCTATGTTGAGATTCAGCGAGTCAGAAACACGTTTCTTCTAGGAGCTGCGTTGGGATATTCCCGAGTGAATGGGACCATAGGCTGTACAGAGAAATATCTGCTTCTAAAACCAAAAGTGTGCTATCAAACTGAATGGTTGTCAATGTGTGCATTCAACTGACTTTGTTAAACTCACGTGTGGATTCAGCGGTTTGCAAACCCTTTCTGTGCAGAATCCCAAAACCGGTATTTCCAGCCCAATGCCGGCATACTTACTAAACAGCAGGAAACATCGTCTAAGACTCAGGAGAAACGTTTCCTTGAAACTGCTCTGCTGTGCGTTCGTTCACCTAAGAGAGTTGAATCTATGTTGAGATTCAGCGAGTCAGAAACACGTTTCTTCTAGGAGCTGCGTTGGGATATTCCCGAGTGAATGGGACCATAGGCTGTACAGAGAAATGTCTGCTTCTAAACCAAAAGTGTGCTATCAAACTGAATGGTTGTCAATGTGTGCATTCAACTGACAGAGTTAAACTCACGTGTGGATTCAGCGGTTTGCAAACCCTTTCTGTGCAGAATCCCAAAACCGCTATTTCCAGCCCAATGCCGGCATCCGTACTAAACAGCAGGGAACTTCGTCTAAAACTCAGGAGCAACGTTTCCTTGAAACTGCTCTGCTGTGCGTTCGTTCACCTAAGAGAGTTGAATCTATGTTGAGATTCAGCGAGTCAGAAACACGTTTCTTCTAGGAGCTGCGTTGGGATATTCCCGAGTGAATGGGACCATAGGCTGTACAGAGAAATATCTGCTTCTAAAACCAAAAGTGTGCTATCAAACTGAATGGTTGTCAATGTGTGCATTCAACTGACAGAGTTAAACTCACGTGTGGATTCAGCGGTTTGCAAACCCTTTCTGTGCAGAATCCCAAAACCGGTATTTCCAGCCCAATGCCGGCATCCGTACTAAACAGCAGGAAACTTCGTCTAAAACTCAGGAGAAACGTTTCCTTGAAACTGCTCTGCTGTGCGTTCGTTCACCTAGGAGAGTTGAATCTATGTTGAGATTCAGCGAGTCAGAAACACGTTTATGCTAGGAGCTGCGTTGGGATATTCCCGAGTGAATGGGACCATAGGCTGTACAGAGAAATATCTGCTTCTAAAACCAAAACGGAGCTATCTAACTGAATGGCTGTCAATGTGTGCATTCAACTGACAGAGTTAAACTCACGTGTGGATTCAGCGGTTTGCAAACCATTTCTGTGCAGAATCCCAAAACCGGTATTTCCAGCCCAATGCCGGCATACGTACTAAAGAGCAGGAAACTTCGTCTAAAACTCAGGAGCAACGTTTCCTTGAAACTGCTCTGCTGTGCGTTCGTTCACCTAAGAGAGTTGAATCTATGTTGAGATTCAGCGAGTCAGAAACACGTTTATGCTAGGAGCTGCGTTGGGATATTCCCGAGTGAATGGGACCATAGGCTGTACAGAGAAATATCTGCTTCTAAAACCAAAACGGAGCTATCTAACTGAATGGTTGTCAATGTGTGCATTCAACTGACAGAGTTAAACTCACGTGTGGATTCAGCGGTTTGCAAACCCTTTCTGTGCAGAATCCCAAAACCGGTATTTCCAGCCCAATGCCGGCATCCGTACTAAACAGCAGGAAACTTCGTCTAAAACTCAGGAGCAACGTTTCCTTGAAACTGCTCTGCTGTGCGTTCGTTCACCTAAGAGAGTTGAATCTATGTTGAGATTCAGCGAGTCAGAAACACGTTTCTTCTAGGAGCTGCGTTGGGATATTCCCGAGTGAATGGGACCATAGGCTGTACAGAGAAATATCTGCTTCTAAAACCAAAACGGAGCTATCTAACTGAATGGTTGCCAATGTGTGCATTCAAATGACAGAGTTAAACTCACGTGTGGATTCAGCGGTTTGCAAACCCTTTCTGTGCAGAATCCCAAAACCGGTATTTCCAGCCCAATGCCGGCATCCGTACTAAACAGCAGGAAACTTCGTCTAAAACTCAGGAGAAACGTTTCCTTGAAACTGCTCTGCTGTGCGTTCGATCACCTAAGAGAGTTGAATCTATGTTAAGATTCAGCGAGTCAGAAACACGTTTCTTCTAGGAGGTGCGTTGGGATATTCCCGAGTGAATGGGACCATAGGCTGTACAGAGAAATATCTGCTCCTACAACGAAAAGGGTGGTATCTAACTGAATGGTTGTCAATGTGTGCATTCAACTGACAGAGTTAAACTCACGTTTGATTTCAGCGGTTTACAAACCCTTTCTGTGCAGAATCCCAAAACCGGTAATTCCAGCTCAATGCCGGCATCCGTACTAAACAGCAGGAAACTTCGTCTAAAACTCAGGAGAAAAGTTTCCTTGAAACTGCTCTGCTGTGCGTTCGTTCACCTAAGAGAGTTGAATCTATGTTGAGATTCAGCGAGTCAGAAACACGTTTATGCTAGGACCTGCGTTGGGATATTCCCGAGTGAATGGGACCATGGGCTGTACAGAGAAATATCTGCTTCTAAAACCAAAACGGAGCTATCTAACTGAATGGTTGTCAATGTGTGCAGTCAACTGACAGAGTTAAACTCACGTGTGGATTCAGCGGTTTGCAAACCCTTTCTGTGCAGAATCCCAAACCCGGTATTTCCAGCCCAATGCCGGCATACGTACTAAACAGCAGGAAACTTCGTCTAAAACTCAGGAGAAACGTTTCCTTGAAACTGCTCTGCTGTGCGTTCGATCACCTAAGAGAGTTGAATCTATGTTGAGATTCAGCGAGTCAGAAACACGTTTCTTCTAGGAGGTGCGTTGGGATATTCCCGAGTGAATGGGACCATAGGCTGTTCAGAGAAATATCTGCTCCTACAACCAAAAGGGTGGTATCTAACTGAATGGTTGTCAATGTGTGCATTCAACTGACAGAGTTAAATTCACGTTTGGATTCAGCGGTTTACAAACCCTTTCTGTGCAGAATCCCAAACCCGGTAATTCCAGCTCAATGCTGGCATCCGTACTAAACAGCAGGAAACTTCGTCTAAAACTCAGGAGAAACGTTTCCTGGAAACTGCTCTGCTGTGCGTTCGTTCACCTAAGAGAGTTGAAACTATGTTGAGATTCAGCGAGTCAGAAACACGTTTATGCTAGGAGCTGCGTTGGGATATTCCCGAGTGAATGGGACCATAGGCTGTACAGAGAAATATCTGCTTCTAAAACCAAAAGGGTGCTATCAAACTGAATGGTTGTCAATGTGTGCATTCAACTGACAGAGTTAAACTCACGTGTGGATTCAGCTGTTTGCAAACCATTTCTGTGCAGAATCCCAAAACCGGTATGTCCAGCCCAATGCCGTCATCCGTACTAAACAGCAGGAAACTTCGTCTAAAACTCAGGAGAAACGTTTCCTTGAAACTGCTCTGCTGTGCGTTCGTTCACCTAAGAGAGTTGAATCTATGTTGAGATTCAGCGAGTCAGAAACACGTTTCTTCTAGGAGCTGCGTTGGGATATTCCCGAGTGAATGGGACCATAGGCTGTACAGAGAAATATCTGCTTCTAAAACCAAAAGTGTGCTATCAAACTGAATGGTTGTCAATGTGTGCATTCAACTGACTTTGTTAAACTCACGTGTGGATTCAGCGGTTTGCAAACCCTTTCTGTGCAGAATCCCAAAACCGGTATTTCCAGCCCAATGCCGGCATACGTACTAAACAGCAGGAAACATCGTCTAAGACTCAGGAGAAACGTTTCCTTGAAACTGCTCTGCTGTGCGTTCGTTCACCTAAGAGAGTTGAATCTATGTTGAGATTCAGCGAGTCAGAAACACGTTTCTTCTAGGAGCTGCGTTGGGATATTCCCGAGTGAATGGGACCATAGGCTGTACAGAGAAATATCTGCTTCTAAACCAAAAGTGTGCTATCAAACTGAATGGTAGTCAATGTGTGCATTCAACTGACAGAGTTAAACTCACGTGTGGATTCAGCGGTTTGCAAACCCTTTCTGTGCAGAATCCCAAAACCGCTATTTCCAGCCCAATGCCGGCATCCGTACTAAACAGCAGGAAACTTCGTCTAAAACTCAGGAGAAACGTTTCCTTGAAACTGCTCTGCTGTGCGTTCGTTCACCTAAGAGAGTTGAATCTATGTTGAGATTCAGCGAGTCAGAAACACGTTTCTTCTAGGAGCTGCGTTGGGATATTCCCGAGTGAATGGGACCATAGGCTGTACAGAGAAATATCTGCTTCTAAAACCAAAACGGATCGATCTAACTGAATGGTTGCCAATGTGTGCATTCAACTGACAGAGTTAAACTCACGTTTGGATTCAGCGGTTTGCAAACCCTTTCTGTGCAGAATCCCAAAACCGGTATTTCCAGCCCAATGCCGGCATCCGTACTAAACAGCAGGAAACTTCGTCTAAAACTCAGGAGAAACGTTTCCTTGAAACTGCTCTGCTGTGCGTTCGATCACCTAAGAGAGTTGAATCTATGTTGAGATTCAGCGAGTCAGAAACACGTTTCTTCTAGGAGGTGCGTTGGGATATTCCCGAGTGAATGGGATCATAGGCTGTACAGAGAAATATCTGCTCCTACAACCGAAAGGGTGGTATCTAACTGAATGGTTTTCAATGTGTGCATTCAACTGACAGAGTTAAACTCACGTTTGGATTCAGCGGTTTACAAACCCTTTCTGTGCAGAATCCCAAAACCGGTAATTCCAGCTCAATGCCGGCATCCGTACTAAACAGCAGGAAACTTCGTCTAAAACTCAGGAGAAAAGTTTCCTTGAAACTGCTCTGCTGTGCGTTCGTTCACCTAAGAGAGTTGAAACTATGTTGAGATTCAGCGAGTCAGAAACACGTTTATGCTAGGAGCTGCGTTGGGATATTCCCGAGTGAATGGGACCATAGGCTGTACAGAGAAATATCTGCTTCTAAAACCAAAACGGAGCTATCTAACTGAATGGTTGTCAATGTGTGCATTCAACTGACAGAGTTAAACTCACGTGTGGATTCAGCGGTTTGCAAACCCTTTCTGTGCAGAATCCCAAAACCGGTATTTCCAGCCCAATGCCGGCATCCGTACTAAACAGCAGGAAACTTCGTCTAAAACTCAGGAGAAACGTTTCCTTGAAACTGCTCTGCTGTGCGTTCGATCACCTAAGAGAGTTGAATCTATGTTGAGATTCAGCGAGTCAGAAACACGTTTCTTCTAGGAGGTGCGTTGGGATATCCCCGAGTGAATGGGACCATAGGCTGTACAGAGAAATATCTGCTCCTACAACCAAAAGGGTGGTATCTAACTGAATGGTTGTCAATGTGTGCATTCAACTGACAGAGTTAAATTCACGTTTGGATTCAGCGGTTTACAAACCCTTTCTGTGCAGAATCCCAAACCCGGTAATTCCAGCTCAATGCCGGCATCCGTACTAAACAGCAGGAAACTTCGTCTAAAACTCAGGAGAAACGTTTCCTGGAAACTGCTCTGCTGTGCGTTCGTTCACCTAAGAGAGTTGAAACTATGTTGAGATTCAGCGAGTCAGAAACACGTTTATGCTAGGAGCTGCGTTGGGATATTCCCGAGTGAATGGGACCATAGGCTGTACAGAGAAATATCTGCTTCTAAAACCAAAAGGGTGCTATCAAACTGAATGGTTGTCAATGTGTGCATTCAACTGACAGAGTTAAACTCACGTGTGGATTCAGCTGTTTGCAAACCATTTCTGTGCAGAATCCCAAAACCGGTATGTCCAGCCCAATGCCGTCATCCGTACTAAACAGCAGGAAACTTCGTCTAAAACTCAGGAGAAACGTTTCCTTGAAACTGCTCTGCTGTGCGTTCGTTCACCTAAGAGAGTTGAATCTATGTTGAGATTCAGCGAGTCAGAAACACGTTTCTTCTAGGAGCTGCGTTGGGATATTCCCGAGTGAATGGGACCATAGGCTGTACAGAGAAATATCTGCTTCTAAAACCAAAAGTGTGCTATCAAACTGAATGGTTGTCAATGTGTGCATTCAACTGACTTTGTTAAACTCACGTGTGGATTCAGCGGTTTGCAAACCCTTTCTGTGCAGAATCCCAAAACCGGTATTTCCAGCCCAATGCCGGCATACGTACTAAACAGCAGGAAACATCGTCTAAGACTCAGGAGAAACGTTTCCTTGAAACTGCTCTGCTGTGCGTTCGTTCACCTAAGAGAGTTGAATCTATGTTGAGATTCAGCGAGTCAGAAACACGTTTCTTCTAGGAGCTGCGTTGGGATATTCCCGAGTGAATGGGACCATAGGCTGTACAGAGAAATATCTGCTTCTAAACCAAAAGTGTGCTATCAAACTGAATGGTTGTCAATGTGTGCATTCAACTGACAGAGTTAAACTCACGTGTGGATTCAGCGGTTTGAAAACCCTTTCTGTGCAGAATCCCAAAACCGCTATTTCCAGCCCAATGCCGGCATCCGTACTAAACAGCAGGAAACTTCGTCTAAAACTCAGGAGAAACGTTTCCTTGAAACTGCTCTGCTGTGCGTTCGTTCACCTAAGAGAGTTGAATCTATGTTGAGATTCAGCGAGTCAGAAACACGTTTCTTCTAGGAGCTGCGTTGGGATATTCCCGAGTGAATGGGACCATAGGCTGTACAGAGAAATATCTGCTTCTAAAACCAAAACGGATCGATCTAACTGAATGGTTGCCAATGTGTGCATTCAACTGACAGAGTTAAACTCACGTTTGGATTCAGCGGTTTGCAAACCCTTTCTGTGCAGAATCCCAAAACCGGTATTTCCAGCCCAATGCCGGCATCCGTACTAAACAGCAGGAAACTTCGTCTAAAACTCAGGAGAAACGTTTCCTTGAAACTGCTCTGCTGTGCGTTCGATCACCTAAGAGAGTTGAATCTATGTTGAGATTCAGCGAGTCAGAAACACGTTTCTTCTAGGAGGTGCGTTGGGATATTCCCGAGTGAATGGGACCATAGGCTGTACAGAGAAATATCTGCTCCTACAACCGAAAGGGTGGTATCTAACTGAATGGTTTTCAATGTGTGCATTCAACTGACAGAGTTAAACTCACGTTTGGATTCAGCGGTTTACAAACCCTTTCTGTGCAGAATCCCAAAACCGGTAATTCCAGCTCAATGCCGGCATCCGTACTAAACAGCAGGAAACTTCGTCTAAAACTCAGGAGAAAAGTTTCCTTGAAACTGCTCTGCTGTGCGTTCGTTCACCTAAGAGAGTTGAAACTATGTTGAGATTCAGCGAGTCAGAAACACGTTTATGCTAGGAGCTGCGTTGGGATATTCCCGAGTGAATGGGACCATAGGCTGTACAGAGAAATATCTGCTTCTAAAACCAAAACGGAGCTATCTAACTGAATTGTTGTCAATGTGTGCATTCAACTGACAGAGTTAAACTCACGTGTGGATTCAGCGGTTTGCAAACCCTTTCTGTGCAGAATCCCAAAACCGGTATTTCCAGCCCAATGCCGGCATCCGTACTAAACAGCAGGAAACTTCGTCTAAAACTCAGGAGAAACGTTTCCTTGAAACTGCTCTGCTGTGCGTTCGATCACCTAAGAGAGTTGAATCTATGTTGAGATTCAGCGAGTCAGAAACACGTTTCTTCTAGGAGGTGCGTTGGGATATCCCCGAGTGAATGGGACCATAGGCTGTACAGAGAAATATCTGCTCCTACAACCAAAAGGGTGGTATCTAACTGAATGGTTGTCAATGTGTGCATTCAACTGACAGAGTTAAATTCACGTTTGGATTCAGCGGTTTACAAACCCTTTCTGTGCAGAATCCCAAACCCGGTAATTCCAGCTCAATGCCGGCATCCGTACTAAACAGCAGGAAACTTCGTCTAAAACTCAGGAGAAACGTTTCCTGGAAACTGCTCTGCTGTGCGTTCGTTCACCTAAGAGAGTTGAAACTATGTTGAGATTCAGCGAGTCAGAAACACGTTTCTTCTAGGAGCTGCGTTGGGATATTCCCGAGTGAATGGGACCATAGGCTGTACAGAGAAATATCTGCTTCTAAAACCAAAAGGGTGCTATCAAACTGAATGGTTGTCAATGTGTGCATTCAACTGACAGAGTTAAACTCACGTGTGGATTCAGCTGTTTGCAAACCATTTCTGTGCAGAATCCCAAAACCGGTATGTCCAGCCCAATGCCGTCATCCGTACTAAACAGCAGGAAACTTCGTCTAAAACTCAGGAGAAACGTTTCCTTGAAACTGCTCTGCTGTGCGTTCGTTCACCTAAGAGAGTTGAATCTATGTTGAGATTCAGCGAGTCAGAAACACGTTTCTTCTAGGAGCTGCGTTGGGATATTCCCGAGTGAATGGGACCATAGGCTGTACAGAGAAATATCTGCTTCTAAAACCAAAAGTGTGCTATCAAACTGAATGGTTGTCAATGTGTGCATTCAACTGACTTTGTTAAACTCACGTGTGGATTCAGCGGTTTGCAAACCCTTTCTGTGCAGAATCCCAAACCGGTATTTCCAGCCCAATGCCGGCATACGTACTAAACAGCAGGAAACTTCGTCTAAGACTCAGGAGAAACGTTTCCTTGAAACTGCTCTGCTGTGCGTTCGTTCACCTAAGAGAGTTGAATCTATGTTGAGATTCAGCGAGTCAGAAACACGTTTCTTCTAGGAGCTGCGTTGGGATATTCCCGAGTGAATGGGACCATAGGCTGTACAGAGAAATATCTGCTTCTAAACCAAAAGTGTGCTATCAAACTGAATGGTTGTCAATGTGTGCATTCAACTGACAGAGTTAAACTCACGTGTGGATTCAGCGGTTTGCAAACCCTTTCTGTGCAGAATCCCAAAACCGCTATTTCCAGCCCATTGCCGGCATCCGTACTAAAGAGCAGGAAACTTCGTCTAAAACTCAGGACAAACGTTTCCTTGAAACTGCTCTGCTGTGCGTTCGTTCACCTAAGAGAGTTGAATCTATGTTGAGATTCAGCGAGTCAGAAACACGTTTCTTCTAGGAGCTGCGTTGGGATATTCCCGAGTGAATGGGACCATAGGCTGTACAGAGAAATATCTGCTTCTAAAACCAAAAGTGTGCTATCAAACTGAATGGTTGTCAATGTGTGCATTCAACTGACAGAGTTAAACTCATGTGTGGATTCAGCGGTTTGCAAACCCTTTCTGTGCAGAATCCCAAAACCGGTATTTCCAGCCCAATGCCGGCATCCGTACTAAACAGCAGGAAACTTCGTCTAAAACTCAGGAGAAACGTTTAATTGAAACTGCTCTGCTGTGCGTTCGTTCACCTAAGAGAGTTGAATCTATGTTGAGATTCAGCGAGTCAGAAACACGTTTATGCTAGGAGCTGCGTTGGGATATTCCCGAGTGAATGGGACCATAGGCTGTACAGAGAAATATCTGCTTCTAAAACCAAAACGGAGCTATCTAACTGAATGGCTGTCAATGTGTGCATTCAACTGACAGAGTTAAACTCACGTGTGGATTCAGCGGTTTGCAAACCCTTTCTGTGCAGAATCCCAAAACCGGTATTTCCAGCCCAATGCCGGCATCCGTACTAAACAGCAGGAAACGTCGTCTAAAACTCAGGAAAAACGTTTCCTTGAAACTGCTCTGCTGTGCGTTCGATCACCTAAGAGAGTTGAATCTATGTTGAGATTCAGCGAGTCAGAAACACGTTTCTTCTAGGAGGTGCGTTGGGATATTCCCGAGTGAATGGGACCATAGTCTGTACAGAGAAATATCTGCTCCTACAACCAAAAGGGTGGTATCTAACTGAATGGTTGTCAATGTGTGCATTCAACTGACAGAGTTAAACTCTCATTTGGATTCAGCGGTTTACAAATCCTTTCTGTGCAGAATCCCAAACCCGGTAATTCCAGCTCAATGCCGGCATCCGTACTAAACAGCGGGGAACTTCGTCTAAAACTCAGGAGAAAAGTTTCCTTGAAACTGCTCTGCTGTGCGTTCGTTCACCTAAGAGAGTTGAAACTATGTTGAGATTCAGCGAGTCAGAAAAACGTTTATGCTAGGAGCTGCGTTGGGATATTCCCGAGTGAATGGGACCATAGGCTGTACAGAGAAATATCTGCTTCTAAAACCAAAACGGAGCTATCTAACTGAATGGTTGTCAATGTGTGCATTCAACTGACAGAGTTAAACTCACGTGTGGATTCAGCTGTTTGCAAACCATTTCTGTGCAGAATCCCAAAACCGGTATGTCCAGCCCAATGCCGTCATCCGTACTAAAGAGCAGGAAACTTCGTCTAAAACTCAGGAGAAACGTTTCCTTGAAACTGCTCTGCTGTGCGTTCGTTCACCTAAGAGAGTTGAATCTATGTTGAGATTCAGCGAGTCAGAAACACGTTTCTTCTAGGAGCTGCGTTGGGATATTCCCGAGTGAATGGGACCATAGGCTGTACAGAGAAATATCTGCTTCTAAAACCAAAAGTGTGCTATCAAACTGAATGGTTGTCAATGTGTGCATTCAACTGACAGAGTTAAACTCACGTGTGGATTCAGCGGTTTGCAAACCCTTTCTGTGCAGAATCCCAAAACCGGTATTTCCAGCCCAATGCCGGCATACGTACTAAACAGCAGGAAACTTCGTCTAAGACTCAGGAGAAACGTTTCCTTGAAACTGCTCTGCTGTGCGTTCGTTCACCTAAGAGAGTTGAATCTATGTTGAGATTCAGCGAGTCAGAAACACGTTTCTTCTAGGAGCTGCGTTGGGATATTCCCGAGTGAATGGGACCATAGGCTGTACAGAGAAATATCTGCTTCTAAACCAAAAGTGTGCTATCAAACTGAATGGATGTCAATGTGTGCATTCAACTGACAGAGTTAAACTCACGTGTGGATTCAGCGGTTTACAAACCCTTTCTGTGCAGAATCCCAAAACCGGTATTTGCAGCCCAGTGCCGGCATCCGTACTAAACAGCAGGAAACTTCGTCTAAAACTCAGGAGAAACGTTTCCTTGAAACTGCTCTACTGTGCGTTCGTTCACCTAAGAGAGTTGAATCTATGTTGAGATTCAGCGAGTCAGAAACACGTTTATGCTAGGAGCTGCGTTGGGATATTCCCGAGTGAATGGGACCATAGGCTGTACAGAGAAATATCTGCTTCTAAAACCAAAAGTGTGCTATCAAACTGAATGGTTGTCAATGTGTGCATTCAACTGACAGAGTTAAACTCACGTGTGGTTTCAGCGGTTTGCAAACCCTTTCTGTGCAGAATCCCAAAACCGGTATTTCCAGCCCAATGCCGGCATCCGTACTAAACAGCAGGAAACTTCGTCTAAAACTCAGGAGAAACGTTTCCTTGAAACTGCTCTGCTGTGCGTTCGTTCACCTAGGAGAGTTGAATCTATGTTGAGATTCAGCGAGTCAGAAACACGTTTATGCTAGGAGCTGCGTTGGGATATTCCCGAGTGAATGGGACCATAGGCTGTACAGAGATATATCTGCTTCTAAAACCAAAACGGAGCTATCTAACTGAGTGGCTGTCAATGTGTGCATTCAACTGACAGAGTTAAACTCACGTGTGGATTCAGCGGTTTGCAAACCATTTCTGTGCAGAATCCCAAAACCGGTATTTCCAGCCCAATGCCGGCATACGTACTAAACAGCAGGAAACTTCGTCTAAAACTCAGGAGCAACGTTTCCTTGAAACTGCTCTGCTGTGCGTTCGTTCACCTAAGAGAGTTGAATCTATGTTGAGATTCAGCGAGTCAGAAACACGTTTATGCTAGGAGCTGCGTTGGGATATTCCCGAGTGAATGGGACCATAGGCTGTACAGAGAAATATCTGCTTCTAAAACCAAAACGGAGCTATCTAACTGAATGGTTGCCAATGTGTGCATTCAAATGACAGAGTTAAACTCACGTGTGGATTCAGCGGTTTGCAAACACTTTCTGTGCAGAATCCCAAAACCGGTATTTCCAGCCCAATGCCGGCATCCGTACTAAACAGCAGGAAACTTCGTCTAAAACTCAGGAGAAACGTTTCCTTGAAACTGCTCTGCTGTGCGTTCGATCACCTAAGAGAGTTGAATCTATGTTGAGATTCAGCGAGTCAGAAACACGTTTCTTCTAGGAGGTGCGTTGGGATATTCCCGAGTGAATGGGACAATAGGCTGTACAGAGAAATATCTGCTCCTACAACCAAAAGGGTGGTATCTAACTGAATGGTTGTGAATGTGTGCATTTAACTGACAGAGTTAAACTCACGTTTGGATTCAGCGGTTTACAAACCCTTTCTGTGCAGAATCCCAAAACCGGTAATTCCAGCTCAATGCCGGCATCCGTACTAAACAGCAGGAAACTTCGTCTAAAACTCAGGAGAAAAGTTTCCTTGAAACTGCTCTGCTGTGCGTTCGTTCACCTAAGAGAGTTGAAACTATGTTGAGATTCAGCGAGTCAGAAAAACGTTTATGCTAGGAGCTGCGTTGGGATATTCCCGAGTGAATGGGACCATAGGCTGTACAGAGAAATATCTGCTTCTAAAACCAAAACGGAGCTATCTAACTGAATGGTTGTCAATGTGTGCATTCAACTGACAGAGTTAAACTCACGTGTGGATTCAGCTGTTTGCAAACCATTTCTGTGCAGAATCCCAAAACCGGTATGTCCAGCCCAATGCCGTCATCCGTACTAAAGAGCAGGAAACTTCGTCTAAAACTCAGGAGAAACGTTTCCTTGAAACTGCTCTGCTGTGCGTTCGTTCACCTAAGAGAGTTGAATCTATGTTGAGATTCAGCGAGTCAGAAACACGTTTCTTCTAGGAGCTGCGTTGGGATATTCCCGAGTGAATGGGACCATAGGCTGTACAGAGAAATATCTGCTTCTAAAACCAAAAGTGTGCTATCAAACTGAATGGTTGTCAATGTGTGCATTCAACTGACAGAGTTAAACTCACGTGTGGATTCAGCGGTTTGCAAACCCTTTCTGTGCAGAATCCCAAAACCGGTATTTCCAGCCCAATGCCGGCATACGTACTAAACAGCAGGAAACTTCGTCTAAGACTCAGGAGAAACGTTTCCTTGAAACTGCTCTGCTGTGCGTTCGTTCACCTAAGAGAGTTGAATCTATGTTGAGATTCAGCGAGTCAGAAACACGTTTCTTCTAGGAGCTGCGTTGGGATATTCCCGAGTGAATGGGACCATAGGCTGTACAGAGAAATATCTGCTTCTAAACCAAAAGTGTGCTATCAAACTGAATGGATGTCAATGTGTGCATTCAACTGACAGAGTTAAACTCACGTGTGGATTCAGCGGTTTACAAACCCTTTCTGTGCAGAATCCCAAAACCGGTATTTCCAGCCCAGTGCCGGCATCCGTACTAAACAGCAGGAAACTTCGTCTAAAACTCAGGAGAAACGTTTCCTTGAAACTGCTCTACTGTGCGTTCGTTCACCTAAGAGAGTTGAATCTATGTTGAGATTCAGCGAGTCAGAAACACGTTTATGCTAGGAGCTGCGTTGGGATATTCCCGAGTGAATGGGACCATAGGCTGTACAGAGAAATATCTGCTTCTAAAACCAAAAGTGTGCTATCAAACTGAATGGTTGTCAATGTGTGCATTCAACTGACAGAGTTAAACTCACGTGTGGATTCAGCGGTTTGCAAACCCTTTCTGTGCAGAATCCCAAAACCGGTATTTCCAGCCCAATGCCGGCATCCGTACTAAACAGCAGGAAACTTCGTCTAAAACTCAGGAGAAACGTTTCCTTGAAACTGCTCTGCTGTGCGTTCGTTCACCTAGGAGAGTTGAATCTATGTTGAGATTCAGCGAGTCAGAAACACGTTTATGCTAGGAGCTGCGTTGGGATATTCCCGAGTGAATGGGACCATAGGCTGTACAGAGAAATATCTGCTTCTAAAACCAAAACGGAGCTATCTAACTGAGTGGCTGTCAATGTGTGCATTCAACTGACAGAGTTAAACTCACGTGTGGATTCAGCGGTTTGCAAACCATTTCTGTGCAGAATCCCAAAACCGGTATTTCCAGCCCAATGCCGGCATACGTACTAAACAGCAGGAAACTTCGTCTAAAACTCAGGAGCAACGTTTCCTTGAAACTGCTCTGCTGTGCGTTCGTTCACCTAAGAGAGTTGAATCTATGTTGAGATTCAGCGAGTCAGAAACACGTTTATGCTAGGAGCTGCGTTGGGATATTCCCGAGTGAATGGGACCATAGGCTGTACAGAGAAATATCTGCTTCTAAAACCAAAACGGAGCTATCTAACTGAATGGTTGTCAATGTGTGCATTCAACTGACAGAGTTAAACTCACGTGTGGATTCAGCGGTTTGCAAACCCTTTCTGTGCAGAATCCCAAAACCGGTATTTCCAGCCCAATGCCGGCATCCGTACTAAACAGCAGGAAACTTCGTCTAAAACTCAGGAGCAACGTTTCCTTGAAACTGCTCTGCTGTGCGTTCGTTCACCTAAGAGAGTTGAATCTATGTTGAGATTCAGCGAGTCAGAAACACGTTTCTTCTAGGAGCTGCGTTGGGATATTCCCGAGTGAATGGGACCATAGGCTGTACAGAGAAATATCTGCTTCTAAAACCAAAACGGAGCTATCTAACTGAATGGTTGCCAATGTGTGCATTCAAATGACAGAGTTAAACTCACGTGTGGATTCAGCGGTTTGCAAACACTTTCTGTGCAGAATCCCAAAACCGGTATTTCCAGCCCAATGCCGGCATCCGTACTAAACAGCAGGAAACTTCGTCTAAAACTCAGGAGAAACGTTTCCTTGAAACTGCTCTGCTGTGCGTTCGATCACCTAAGAGAGTTGAATCTATGTTGAGATTCAGCGAGTCAGAAACACGTTTCTTCTAGGAGGTGCGTTGGGATATTCCCGAGTGAATGGGACAATAGGCTGTACAGAGAAATATCTGCTCCTACAACCAAAAGGGTGGTATCTAACTGAATGGTTGTCAATGTGTGCATTCAACTGACAGAGTTAAACTCACGTTTGGATTCAGCGGTTTACAAACCCTTTCTGTGCAGAATCCCAAAACCGGTAATTCCAGCTCAATGCCGGCATCCGTACTAAACAGCAGGAAACTTCGTCTAAAACTCAGGAGAAAAGTTTCCTTGAAACTGCTCTGCTGTGCGTTCGTTCACCTAAGAGAATTGAAACTATGTTGAGATTCAGCGAGTCAGAAACACGTTTATGCTAGGAGCTGCGTTGGGATATTCCCGAGTGAATGGGACCATAGGCTGTACAGAGAAATATCTGCTTCTAAAACCAAAACGGAGCTATCTAACTGAATGGTTGCCAATGTGTGCATTCAAATGACAGAGTTAAACTCACGTGTGGATTCAGCGGTTTGCAAACACTTTCTGTGCAGAATCCCAAAACCGGTATTTCCAGCCCAATGCCGGCATCCGTACTAAACAGCAGGAAACTTCGTCTAAAACTCAGGAGAAACGTTTCCTTGAAACTGCTCTGCTGTGCGTTCGATCACCTAAGAGAGTTGAATCTATGTTGAGATTCAGCGAGTCAGAAACACGTTTCTTCTAGGAGGTGCGTTGGGATATTCCCGAGTGAATGGGACAATAGGCTGTACAGAGAAATATCTGCTCCTACAACCAAAAGGGTGGTATCTAACTGAATGGTTGTCAATATGTGCATTCAACTGACAGAGTTAAACTCACGTTTGGATTCAGCGGTTTACAAACCCTTTCTGTGCAGAATCCCAAAACCGGTAATTCCAGCTCAATGCCGGCATCCGTACTAAACAGCAGGAAACTTCGTCTAAAACTCAGGAGAAAAGTTTCCTTGAAACTGCTCTGCTGTGCGTTCGTTCACCTAAGAGAGTTGAAACTATGTTGAGATTCAGCGAGTCAGAAACACGTTTATGCTAGGAGCTGCGTTGGGATATTCCCGAGTGAATGGGACCATAGGCTGTACAGAGAAATATCTGCTTCTAAAACCAAAACGGAGCTATCTAACTGAATGGTTGTCAATGTGTGCATTCAACTGACAGAGTTAAACTCACGTGTGGATTCAGCGGTTTGCAAACCCTTTCTGTGCAGAATCCCAAAACCGGTATTTCCAGCCCAATGCCGGCATCCGTACTAAACAGCAGGAAACTTCGTCTAAAACTCAGGAGAAACGTTTCCTTGAAACTGCTCTGCTGTGCGTTCGATCACCTAAGAGAGTTGAATCTATGTTGAGATTCAGCGAGTCAGAAACACGTTTCTTCTAGGAGGTGCGTTGGGATATTCCCGAGTGAATGGGACCATAGGCTGTACAGAGAAATATCTGCTCCTACAACCAAAAGGGTGGTATCTAACTGAATGGTTGTCAATGTGTGCATTCAACTGACAGAGTTAAATTCACGTTTGGATTCAGCGGTTTACAAACCCTTTCTGTGCAGAATCCCAAACCCGGTAATTCCAGCTCAATGCCGGCATCCGTACTAAACAGCAGGAAACTTCGTCTAAAACTCAGGAGAAACGTTTCCTGGAAACTGCTCTGCTGTGCGTTCGTTCACCTAAGAGAGTTGAAACTATGTTGAGATTCAGCGAGTCAGAAACACGTTTATGCTAGGAGCTGCATTGGGATATTCCCGAGTGAATGGGACCATAGGCTGTACAGAGAAATATCTGCTTCTAAAACCAAAAGGGTGCTATCAAACTGAATGGTTTTCAATGTGTGCATTCAACTGACAGAGTTAAACTCACGTGTGGATTCAGCTGTTTGCAAACCATTTCTGTGCAGAATCCCAAAACCGGTATGTCCAGCCCAATGCCGTCATCCGTACTAAACAGCAGGAAACTTCGTCTAAAACTCAGGAGAAACGTTTCCTTGAAACTGCTCTGCTGTGCGTTCGTTCACCTAAGAGAGTTGAATCTATGTTGAGATTCAGCGAGTCAGAAACACGTTTCTTCTAGGAGCTGCGTTGGGATATTCCCGAGTGAATGGGACCATAGGCTGTACAGAGAAATATCTGCTTCTAAAACCAAAAGTGTGCTATCAAACTGAATGGTTGTCAATGTGTGCATTCAACTGACTTTGTTAAACTCACGTGTGGATTCAGCGGTTTGCAAACCCTTTCTGTGCAGAATCCCAAAACCGGTATTTCCAGCCCAATGCCGGCATACGTACTAAACAGCAGGAAACATCGTCTAAGACTCAGGAGAAACGTTTCCTTGAAACTGCTCTGCTGTGCGTTCGTTCACCTAAGAGAGTTGAATCTATGTTGAGATTCAGCGAGTCAGAAACACGTTTCTTCTAGGAGCTGCGTTGGGATATTCCCGAGTGAATGGGACCATAGGCTGTACAGAGAAATATCTGCTTCTAAACCAAAAGTGTGCTATCAAACTGAATGGTTGTCAATGTGTGCATTCAACTGACAGAGTTAAACTCACGTGTGGATTCAGCGGTTTGCAAACCCTTTCTGTGCAGAATCCCAAAACCGGTATTTCCAGCCCAATGCCGGCATACGTACTAAACAGCAGGAAACTTCGTCTAAGACTCAGGAGAAACGTTTCCTTGAAACTGCTCTGCTGTGCGTTCGTTCACCTAAGAGAGTTGAATCTATGTTGAGATTCAGCGAGTCAGAAACACGTTTCTTCTAGGAGCTGCGTTGGGATATTCCCGAGTGAATGGGACCATAGGCTGTACAGAGATATATCTGCTTCTAAACCAAAAGTGTGCTATCAAACTGAATGGATGTCAATGTGTGCATTCAACTGACAGAGTTAAACTCACGTGTGGATTCAGCGGTTTACAAACCCTTTCTGTGCAGAATCCCAAAACCGGTATTTCCAGCCCAGTGCCGGCATCCGTACTAAACAGCAGGAAACTTCGTCTAAAACTCAGGAGAAACGTTTCCTTGAAACTGCTCTACTGTGCGTTCGTTCACCTAAGAGAGTTGAATCTATGTTGAGATTCAGCGAGTCAGAAACACGTTTATGCTAGGAGCTGCGTTGGGATATTCCCGAGTGAATGGGACCATAGGCTGTACAGAGAAATATCTGCTTCTAAAACCAAAAGTGTGCTATCAAACTGAATGGTTGTCAATGTGTGCATTCAACTGACAGAGTTAAACTCACGTGTGGATTCAGCGGTTTGCAAACCCTTTCTGTGCAGAATCCCAAAACCGGTATTTCCAGCCCAATGCCGGCATCCGTACTAAACAGCAGGAAACTTCGTCTAAAACTCAGGAGAAACGTTTCCTTGAAACTGCTCTGCTGTGCGTTCGTTCACCTAGGAGAGTTGAATCTATGTTGAGATTCAGCGAGTCAGAAACACGTTTATGCTAGGAGCTGCGTTGGGATATTCCCGAGTGAATGGGACCATAGGCTGTACAGAGAAATATCTGCTTCTAAAACCAAAACGGAGCTATCTAACTGAGTGGCTGTCAATGTGTGCATTCAACTGACAGAGTTAAACTCACGTGTGGATTCAGCGGTTTGCAAACCATTTCTGTGCAGAATCCCAAAACCGGTATTTCCAGCCCAATGCCGGCATACGTACTAAACAGCAGGAAACTTCGTCTAAAACTCAGGAGCAACGTTTCCTTGAAACTGCTCTGCTGTGCGTTCGTTCACCTAAGAGAGTTGAATCTATGTTGAGATTCAGCGAGTCAGAAACACGTTTCTTCTAGGAGCTGCGTTGGGATATTCCCGAGTGAATGGGACCATAGGCTGTACAGAGAAATATCTGCTTCTAAAACCAAAACGGAGCTATCTAACTGAATGGTTGTCAATGTGTGCATTCAACTGACAGAGTTAAACTCACGTGTGGATTCAGCGGTTTGCAAACCCTTTCTGTGCAGAATCCCAAAACCGGTATTTCCAGCCCAATGCCGGCATCCGTACTAAACAGCAGGAAACTTCGTCTAAAACTCAGGAGCAACGTTTCCTTGAAACTGCTCTGCTGTGCGTTCGTTCACCTAAGAGAGTTGAATCTATGTTGAGATTCAGCGAGTCAGAAACACGTTTCTTCTAGGAGCTGCGTTGGGATATTCCCGAGTGAATGGGACCATAGGCTGTACAGAGAAATATCTGCTTCTAAAACCAAAACGGAGCTATCTAACTGAATGGTTGCCAATGTGTGCATTCAAATGACAGAGTTAAACTCACGTGTGGATTCAGCGGTTTGCAAACACTTTCTGTGCAGAATCCCAAAACCGGTATTTCCAGCCCAATGCCGGCATCCGTACTAAACAGCAGGAAACTTCGTCTAAAACTCAGGAGAAACGTTTCCTTGAAACTGCTCTGCTGTGCGTTCGATCACCTAAGAGAGTTGAATCTATGTTGAGATTCAGCGAGTCAGAAACACGTTTCTTCTAGGAGGTGCGTTGGGATATTCCCGAGTGAATGGGACAATAGGCTGTACAGAGAAATATCTGCTCCTACAACCAAAAGGGTGGTATCTAACTGAATGGTTGTCAATGTGTGCATTCAACTGACAGAGTTAAACTCACGTTTGGATTCAGCGGTTTACAAACCCTTTCTGTGCAGAATCCCAAAACCGGTAATTCCAGCTCAATTCCGGCATCCGTACTAAACAGCAGGAAACTTCGTCTAAAACTCAGGAGAAAAGTTTCCTTGAAACTGCTCTGCTGTGCGTTCGTTCACCTAAGAGAGTTGAAACTATGTTGAGATTCAGCGAGTCAGAAACACGTTTATGCTAGGAGCTGCGTTGGGATATTCCCGAGTGAATGGGACCATAGGCTGTACAGAGAAATATCTGCTTCTAAAACCAAAACGGAGCTATCTAACTGAATGGTTGCCAATGTGTGCATTCAAATGACAGAGTTAAACTCACGTGTGGATTCAGCGGTTTGCAAACACTTTCTGTGCAGAATCCCAAAACCGGTATTTCCAGCCCAATGCCGGCATCCGTACTAAACAGCAGGAAACTTCGTCTAAAACTCAGGAGAAACGTTTCCTTGAAACTGCTCTGCTGTGCGTTCGATCACCTAAGAGAGTTGAATCTATGTTGAGATTCAGCGAGTCAGAAACACGTTTCTTCTAGGAGGTGCGTTGGGATATTCCCGAGTGAATGGGACAATAGGCTGTACAGAGAAATATCTGCTCCTACAACCAAAAGGGTGGTATCTAACTGAATGGTTGTCAATGTGTGCATTCAACTGACAGAGTTAAACTCACGTTTGGATTCAGCGGTTTACAAACCCTTTCTGTGCAGAATCCCAAAACCGGTAATTCCAGCTCAATGCCGGCATCCGTACTAAACAGCAGGAAACTTCGTCTAAAACTCAGGAGAAAAGTTTCCTTGAAACTGCTCTGCTGTGCGTTCGTTCACCTAAGAGAGTTGAAACTATGTTGAGATTCAGCGAGTCAGAAACACGTTTATGCTAGGAGCTGCGTTGGGATATTCCCGAGTGAATGGGACCATAGGCTGTACAGAGAAATATCTGCTTCTAAAACCAAAACGGAGCTATCTAACTGAATGGTTGTCAATGTGTGCATTCAACTGACAGAGTTAAACTCACGTGTGGATTCAGCGGTTTGCAAACTCTTTCTGTGCAGAATCCCAAAACCGGTATTTCCAGCCCAATGCCGGCATCCGTACTAAACAGCAGGAAACTTCGTCTAAAACTCAGGAGAAACGTTTCCTTGAAACTGCTCTGCTGTGCGTTCGATCACCTAAGAGAGTTGAATCTATGTTGAGATTCAGCGAGTCAGAAACACGTTTCTTCTAGGAGGTGCGTTGGGATATTCCCGAGTGAATGGGACCATAGGCTGTACAGAGAAATATCTGCTCCTACAACCAAAAGGGTGGTATCTAACTGAATGGTTGTCAATGTGTGCATTCAACTGACAGAGTTAAATTCACGTTTGGATTCAGCGGTTTACAAACCCTTTCTGTGCAGAATCCCAAACCCGGTAATTCCAGCTCAATGCCGGCATCCGTACTAAACAGCAGGAAACTTCGTCTAAAACTCAGGAGAAACGTTTCCTGGAAACTGCTCTGCTGTGCGTTCGTTCACCTAAGAGAGTTGAAACTATGTTGAGATTCAGCGAGTCAGAAACACGTTTATGCTAGGAGCTGCATTGGGATATTCCCGAGTGAATGGGACCATAGGCTGTACAGAGAAATATCTGCTTCTAAAACCAAAAGGGTGCTATCAAACTGAATGGTTTTCAATGTGTGCATTCAACTGACAGAGTTAAACTCACGTGTGGATTCAGCTGTTTGCAAACCATTTCTGTGCAGAATCCCAAAACCGGTATGTCCAGCCCAATGCCGTCATCCGTACTAAACAGCAGGAAACTTCGTCTAAAACTCAGGAGAAACGTTTCCTTGAAACTGCTCTGCTGTGCGTTCGTTCACCTAAGAGAGTTGAATCTATGTTGAGATTCAGCGAGTCAGAAACACGTTTCTTCTAGGAGCTGCGTTGGGATATTCCCGAGTGAATGGGACCATAGGCTGTACAGAGAAATATCTGCTTCTAAAACCAAAAGTGTGCTATCAAACTGAATGGTTGTCAATGTGTGCATTCAACTGACTTTGTTAAACTCACGTGTGGATTCAGCGGTTTGCAAACCCTTTCTGTGCAGAATCCCAAAACCGGTATTTCCAGCCCAATGCCGGCATACGTACTAAACAGCAGGAAACATCGTCTAAGACTCAGGAGAAACGTTTCCTTGAAACTGCTCTGCTGTGCGTTCGTTCACCTAAGAGAGTTGAATCTATGTTGAGATTCAGCGAGTCAGAAACACGTTTCTTCTAGGAGCTGCGTTGGGATATTCCCGAGTGAATGGGACCATAGGCTGTACAGAGAAATATCTGCTTCTAAACCAAAAGTGTGCTATCAAACTGAATGGTTGTCAATGTGTGCATTCAACTGACAGAGTTAAACTCACGTGTGGATTCAGCGGTTTGCAAACCCTTTCTGTGCAGAATCCCAAAACCGCTATTTCCAGCCCAATGCCGGCATCCGTACTAAACAGCAGGAAACTTCGTCTAAAACTCAGGACAAACGTTTCCTTGAAACTGCTCTGCTGTGCGTTCGTTCACCTAAGAGAGTTGAATCTATGTTGAGATTCAGCGAGTCAGAAACACGTTTCTTCTAGGAGCTGCGTTGGGATATTCCCGAGTGAATGGGACCATAGGCTCTACAGAGAAATATCTGCTTCTAAAACCAAAAGTGTGCTATCAAACTGAATGGTTGTCAATGTGTGCATTCAACTGACAGAGTTAAACTCACGTGTGGATTCAGCGGTTTGCAAACCCTTTCTGTGCAGAATCCCAAAACCGGTATTTCCAGCCCAATGCCGGCATCCGTACTAAACAGCAGGAAACTTCGTCTAAAACTCAGGAGAAACGTTTCCTTGAAACTGCTCTGCTGTGCGTTCGTTCACCTAAGAGAGTTGAATCTATGTTGAGATTCAGCGAGTCAGAAACACGTTTATGCTAGGAGCTGCGTTGGGATATTCCCGAGTGAATGGGACCATAGGCTGTACAGAGAAATATCTGCTTCTAAAACCAAAACGGAGCTATCTAACTGAATGGCTGTCAATGTGTGCATTCAACTGACAGAGTTAAACTCACGTGTGGATTCAGCGGTTTGCAAACCATTTCCGTGCAGAATCCCAAAACCGGTATTTCCAGCCCAATGCCGGCATACGTACTAAACAGCAGGAAACTTCGTCTAAAACTCAGGAGCAACGTTTTCTTGAAACTGCTCTGCTGTGCGTTCGTTCACCTAAGAGAGTTGAATCTATGTTGAGATTCAGCGAGTCAGAAACACGTTTCTTCTAGGAGCTGCGTTGGGATATTCCCGAGTGAATGGGACCATAGGCTGTACAGAGAAATATCTGCTTCTAAAACCAAAACGGAGCTATCTAACTGAATGGTTGCCAATGTGTGCATTCAACTGACAGAGTTAAACTCACGTGTGGATTCAGCGGTTTGCAAACCCTTTCTGTGCAGAATCCCAAAACCGGTATTTCCAGCCCAATGACGGCATCCGTACTAAACAGCAGGAAACTTCGTCTAAAACTCAGGAGAAACGTTTCCTTGAAACTGCTCTGCTGTGCGTTCGATCACCTAAGAGAGTTGAATCTATGTTGAGATTCAGCGAGTCAGAAACACGTTTCTTCTAGGAGGTGCGTTGGGATATTCCCGAGTGAATGGGAGCATAGGCTGTACAGAGAAATATCTGCTCCTACAACCAAAAGGGTGGTATCTAACTGAATGGTTGTCAATGTGTGCATTCAACTGACAGAGTTAAACTCTCGTTGGGATTCAGCGGTTTACAAATCCTTTCTGTGCAGAATCCCAAACCCGGTAATTCCAGCTCAATGCCGGCATCTGTACTAAACAGCGGGGAACTTCGTCTAAAACTCAGGAGAAAAGTTTCCTTGAAACTGCTCTGCTGTGCGTTCGTTCACCTAAGAGAGTTGAAACTATGTTGAGATTCAGCGAGTCAGAAAAACGTTTATGCTAGGAGCTGCGTTGGGATATTCCCGAGTGAATGGGACCATAGGCTGTACGGAGAAATATCTGCTTCTAAAACCAAAACGGAGCTATCTAACTGAATGGTTGTCAATGTGTGCATTCAACTGACAGAGTTAAACTCACGTGTGGATTCAGCTGTTTGCAAACCATTTCTGTGCAGAATCCCAAAACCGGTATGTCCAGCCCAATGCCGTCATCCGTACTAAAGAGCAGGAAACTTCGTCTAAAACTCAGGAGAAACGTTTCCTTGAAACTGCTCTGCTGTGCGTTCGTTCACCTAAGAGAGTTGAATCTATGTTGAGATTCAGCGAGTCAGAAACACGTTTCTTCTAGGAGCTGCGTTGGGATATTCCCGAGTGAATGGGACCATAGGCTGTACAGAGAAATATCTGCTTCTAAAACCAAAAGTGTGCTATCAAACTGAATGGTTGTCAATGTGTGCATTCAACTGACAGAGTTAAACTCACGTGTGGATTCAGCGGTTTGCAAACCCTTTCTGTGCAGAATCCCAAAACCGGTATTTCCAGCCCAATGCCGGCATACGTACTAAACAGCAGGAAACTTCGTCTAAGACTCAGGAGAAACGTTTCCTTGAAACTGCTCTGCTGTGCGTTCGTTCACCTAAGAGAGTTGAATCTATGTTGAGATTCAGCGAGTCAGAAACACGTTTCTTCTAGGAGCTGCGTTGGGATATTCCCGAGTGAATGGGACCATAGGCTGTACAGAGAAATATCTGCTTCTAAACCAAAAGTGTGCTATCAAACTGAATGGATGTCAATGTGTGCATTCAACTGACAGAGTTAAACTCACGTGTGGATTCAGCGGTTTGCAAACCCTTTCTGTGCAGAATCCCAAAACCGGTATTTCCAGTCCAGTACCGGCATCCGTACTAAACAGCAGGAAACTTCGTCTAAAACTCAGGAGAAACGTTTCCTTGAAACTGCTCTGCTGTGGGTTCGTTCACCTAAGAGAGTTGAATCTATGTTGAGATTCAGCGAGTCAGAAACACGTTTTTTCTAGGAGCTGCGTTGGGATATTCCCGAGTGAATGGGACCATAGGCTGTACAGAGATATATCTGCTTCTAAAACCAAAAGTGTGCTATCAAACTGAATGGTTGTCAATGTGTGCATTCAACTGACAGAGTTAAACTCACGTGTGGATTCAGCGGTTTGCAAACCATTTCTGTGCAGAATCCCACAACCGGTATGTCCAGCCCAATGCCGTCATCCGTACTAAACAGCAGGAAACTTCGTCTAAAACTCAGGAGAAACGTTTCCTTGAAACTGCTCTGCTGTGCGTTCGTTCACCTAAGAGAGTTGAATCTATGTTGAGATTCAGCGAGTCAGAAACACGTTTCTTCTAGGAGCTGCGTTGGGATATTCCCGAGTGAATGGGACCATAGGCTGTACAGAGAAATATCTGCTTCTAAAACCAAAAGTGTGCTATCAAACTGAATGGTTGTCAATGTGTGCATTCAACTGACTTTGTTAAACTCACGTGTGGATTCAGCGGTTTGCAAACCCTTTCTGTGCAGAATCCCAAAACCGGTATTTCCAGCCCAATGCCGGCATACGTACTAAACAGCAGGAAACATCGTCTAAGACTCAGGAGAAACGTTTCCTTGAAACTGCTCTGCTGTGCGTTCGTTCACCTAAGAGAGTTGAATCTATGTTGAGATTCAGCGAGTCAGAAACACGTTTCTTCTAGGAGCTGCGTTGGGATATTCCCGAGTGAATGGGACCATAGGCTGTACAGAGAAATATCTGCTTCTAAAACCAAAAGTGTGCTATCAAACTGAATGGTTGTCAATGTGTGCATTCAACTGACAGAGTTAAACTCACGTGTGGATTCAGCGGTTTGCAAACCCTTTCTGTGCAGAATCCCAAAACCGCTATTTCCAGCCCAATGCCGGCATCCGTACTAAACAGCAGGAAACTTCGTCTAAAACTCAGGACAAACGTTTCCTTGAAACTGCTCTGCTGTGCGTTCGTTCACCTAAGAGAGTTGAATCTATGTAGAGATTCAGCGAGTCAGAAACACGTTTCTTCTAGGAGCTGCGTTGGGATATTCCCGAGTGAATGGGACCATAGGCTCTACAGAGAAATATCTGCTTCTAAAACCAAAAGTGTGCTATCAAACTGAATGGTTGTCAATGTGTGCATTCAACTGACAGAGTTAAACTCACGTGTGGATTCAGCGGTTTGCAAACCCTTTCTGTGCAGAATCCCAAAACCGGTATTTCCAGCCCAATGCCGGCATCCGTACTAAACAGCAGGAAACTTCGTCTAAAACTCAGGAGCAACGTTTCCTTGAAACTGCTCTGCTGTGCGTTCGTTCACCTAAGAGAGTTGAATCTATGTTGAGATTCAGCGAGTCAGAAACACGTTTCTTCTAGGAGCTGCGTTGGGATATTCCCGAGTGAATGGGACCATAGGCTGTACAGAGAAATATCTGCTTCTAAAACCAAAACGGAGCTATCTAACTGAATGGCTGTCAATGTGTGCATTCAACTGACAGAGTTAAACTCACGTGTGGATTCAGCGGTTTGCAAACCATTTCTGTGCAGAATCCCAAAACCGGTATTTCCAGCCCAATGCCGGCATACGTACTAAACAGCAGGAAACTTCGTCTAAAACTCAGGAGCAACGTTTCCTTGAAACTGCTCTGCTGTGCGTTCGTTCACCTAAGAGAGTTGAATCTATGTTGAGATTCAGCGAGTCAGAAACACGTTTCTTCTAGGAGCTGCGTTGGGATATTCCCGAGTGAATGGGACCATAGGCTGTACAGAGAAATATCTGCTTCTAAAACCAAAACGGAGCTATCTAACTGAATGGTTGCCAATGTGTGCATTCAACTGACAGAGTTAAACTCACGTGTGGATTCAGCGGTTTGCAAACCCTTTCTGTGCAGAATCCCAAAACCGGTATTTCCAGCCCAATGACGGCATCCGTACTAAACAGCAGGAAACTTCGTCTAAAACTCAGGAGAAACGTTTCCTTGAAACTGCTCTGCTGTGCGTTCGATCACCTAAGAGAGTTGAATCTATGTTGAGATTCAGCGAGTCAGAAACACGTTTCTTCTAGGAGGTGCGTTGGGATATTCCCGAGTGAATGGGAGCATAGGCTGTACAGAGAAATATCTGCTCCTACAACCAAAAGGGTGGTATCTAACTGAATGGTTGTCAATGTGTGCATTCAACTGACAGAGTTAAACTCTCGTTTGGATTCAGCGGTTTACAAATCCTTTCTGTGCAGAATCCCAAACCCGGTAATTCCAGCTCAATGCCGGCATCCGTACTAAACAGCGGGGAACTTCGTCTAAAACTCAGGAGAAAAGTTTCCTTGAAACTGCTCTGCTGTGCGTTCGTTCACCTAAGAGAGTTGAAACTATGTTGAGATTCAGCGAGTCAGAAAAACGTTTATGCTAGGAGCTGCGTTGGGATATTCCCGAGTGAATGGGACCATAGGCTGTACGGAGAAATATCTGCTTCTAAAACCAAAACGGAGCTATCTAACTGAATGGTTGTCAATGTGTGCATTCAACTGACAGAGTTAAACTCACGTGTGGATTCAGCTGTTTGCAAACCATTTCTGTGCAGAATCCCAAAACCGGTATGTCCAGCCCAATGCCGTCATCCGTACTAAAGAGCAGGAAACTTCGTCTAAAACTCAGGAGAAACGTTTCCTTGAAACTGCTCTGCTGTGCGTTCGTTCACCTAAGAGAGTTGAATCTATGTTGAGATTCAGCGAGTCAGAAACACGTTTCTTCTAGGAGCTGCGTTGGGATATTCCCGAGTGAATGGGACCATAGGCTGTACAGAGAAATATCTGCTTCTAAAACCAAAAGTGTGCTATCAAACTGAATGGTTGTCAATGTGTGCATTCAACTGACAGAGTTAAACTCACGTGTGGATTCAGCGGTTTGCAAACCCTTTCTGTGCAGAATCCCAAAACCGGTATTTCCAGCCCAATGCCGGCATACGTACTAAACAGCAGGAAACTTCGTCTAAGACTCAGGAGAAACGTTTCCTTGAAACTGCTCTGCTGTGCGTTCGTTCACCTAAGAGAGTTGAATCTATGTTGAGATTCAGCGAGTCAGAAACACGTTTCTTCTAGGAGCTGCGTTGGGATATTCCCGAGTGAATGGGACCATAGGCTGTACAGAGAAATATCTGCTTCTAAACCAAAAGTGTGCTATCAAACTGAATGGATGTCAATGTGTGCATTCAACTGACAGAGTTAAACTCACGTGTGGATTCAGCGGTTTGCAAACCCTTTCTGTGCAGAATCCCAAAACCGGTATTTCCAGTCCAGTGCCGGCATCCGTACTAAACAGCAGGAAACTTCGTCTAAAACTCAGGAGAAACGTTTCCTTGAAACTGCTCTGCTGTGGGTTCGTTCACCTAAGAGAGTTGAATCTATGTTGAGATTCAGCGAGTCAGAAACACGTTTTTTCTAGGAGCTGCGTTGGGATATTCCCGAGTGAATGGGACCATAGGCTGTACAGAGATATATCTGCTTCTAAAACCAAAAGTGTGCTATCAAACTGAATGGTTGTCAATGTGTGCATTCAACTGACAGAGTTAAACTCACGTGTGGATTCAGCGGTTTGCAAACCCTTTCTGTGCAGAATCCCAAAACCGGTATTTCCAGCCCAATGCCGGCATCCGTACTAAACAGCAGGAAACTTCGTCTAAAACTCAGGAGAAACGTTTCCTTGAAACTGCTCTGCTGTGCGTTCGTTCACCTAAGAGAGTTGAATCTATGTTGAGATTCAGCGAGTCAGAAACACGTTTATGCTAGGAGCTGCGTTGGGATATTCCCGAGTGAATGGGACCATAGGCTGTACAGAGAAATATCTGCTTCTAAAACCAAAACGGAGCTATCTAACTGAATGGTTGTCAATGTGTGCATTCAACTGACAGAGTTAAACTCACGTGTGGATTCAGCGGTTTGCAAACCCTTTCTGTGCAGAATCCCAAAACCGGTATTTCCAGCCCAATGCCGGCATACGTACTAAACAGCAGGAAACTTCGTCTAAAACTCAGGAGCAACGTTTCCTTGAAACTGCTCTGCTGTGCGTTCGTTCACCTAAGAGAGTTGAATCTATGTTGAGATTCAGCGAGTCAGAAACACGTTTCTTCTAGGAGCTGCGTTGGGATATTCCCGAGTGAATGGGACCATAGGCTGTACAGAGAAATATCTGCTTCTAAAACCAAAACGGAGCTATCTAACTGAATGGTTGCCAATGTGTGCATTCAACTGACAGAGTTAAACTCACGTGTGGATTCAGCGGTTTGCAAACCCTTTCTGTGCAGAATCCCAAAACCGCTATTTCCAGCCCAATGCCGGCATCCGTACTAAACAGCAGGAAACTTCGTCTAAAACTCAGGAGAAACGTTTCCTTGAAACTGCTCTGCTGTGCGTTCGATCACCTAAGAGAGTTGAATCTATGTTGAGATTCAGCGAGTCAGAAACACGTTTCTTCTAGGAGGTGCGTTGGGATATTCCCGAGTGAATGGGACCATAGGCTGTACAGAGAAATATCTGCTCCTACAACCAAAAGGGTGGTATCTAACTGAATGGTTGTCAATGTGTGCATTCAACTGACAGAGTTAAACTCACGTTTGGATTCAGCGGTTTACAAACCCTTTCTGTGCAGAATCCCAAACCCGGTAATTCCAGCTCAATGCCGGCATCCGTACTAAACAGCAGGAAACTTCGTCTAAAACTCAGGAGAAACGTTTCCTTGAAACTGCTCTGCTTTGCGTTCGTTCACCTAAGAGAGTTGAAACTATGTTGAGATTCAGCGAGTCAGAAACACGTTTATGCTAGGAGCTGCGTTGGGATATTCCCGAGTGAATGGGACCATAGGCTGTACAGAGAAATATCTGCTTCTGAAACCAAAACGGAGCTATCTAACTGAATGGTTGTCAATGTGTGCATTCAACTGACAGAGTTAAACTCACGTGTGGATTCAGCGCTTTGCAAACCAGTTCTGTGCAGAATCCCAAAACCGGTATGTCCAGCCCAATGCCGGCATCCGTACTAAACAGCAGGAAACTTCGTCTAAAACTCAGGAGAAACGTTTCCTTGAAACTGCTCTGCTGTGCGTTCGTTCACCTAAGAGAGTTGAATCTATGTTGAGATTCAGCGAGTCAGAAACACGTTTCTTCTAGGAGCTGCGTTGGGATATTCCCGAGTGAATGGGACCATAGGCTGTACAGAGAAATATCTGCTTCTAAAACCAAAAGTGTGCTATCAAACTGAATGGTTGTCAATGTGTGCATTCAACTGACAGAGTTAAACTCACGTGTGGATTCAGCGGTTTGCAAACCCTTTCTGTGCAGAATACCAAAACCGGTATTTCCAGCCCAATGCCGGCATACGTACTAAACAGCAGGAAACTTCGTCTAAGACTCAGGAGAAACGTTTCCTTGAAACTGCTCTGCTGTGCGTTCGTTCACCTAAGAGAGTTGAATCTATGTTGAGATTCAGCGAGTCAGAAACACGTTTCTTCTAGGAGCTGCGTTGGGATATTCCCGAGTGAATGGGACCATAGGCTGTACAGAGAAATATCTGCTTCTAAACCAAAAGCGTGCTATCAAACTGAATGGTTGTCAATGTGTGCATTCAACTGACAGAGTTAAACTCACGTGTGGATTCAGCGGTTTGCAAACCCTTTCTGTGCAGAATCCCAAAACCGCTATTTCCAGCCCAATGCCGGCATCCGTACTAAACAGCAGGAAACTTCGTCTAAAACTCAGGAGAAACGTTTCCTTGAAACTGCTCTGCTGTGCGTTCGTTCACCTAAGAGAGTTGAATCTATGTTGAGATTCAGCGAGTCAGAAACACGTTTCTTCTAGGAGCTGCGTTGGGATATTCCCGAGTGAATGGGACCATAGGCTGTACAGAGAAATATCTGCTTCTAAAACCAAAAGTGTGCTATCAAACTGAATGGTTGTCAATGTGTGCAATCAACTGACAGAGTTAAACTCACGTGTGGATTCAGCGGTTTGCAAACCCTTTCTGTGCAGAATCCCAAAACCGCTATTTCCAGCCCAATGCCGGCATCCGTACTAAACAGCAGGAAACTTCGTCTAAAACTCAGGAGAAACGTTTCCTTGAAACTGCTCTGCTGTGCGTTCGTTCACCTAAGAGAGTTGAATCTATGTTGAGATTCAGCGAGTCAGAAACACGTTTATGCTAGGAGCTGCGTTGCGATATTCCCGAGTGAATGGGACCATAGGCTGTACAGAGAAATATCTGCTTCTAAAACCAAAACGGAGCTATCTAACTGAATGGTTGTCAATGTGTGCATTCAACTGACAGAGTAAAACTCACGTGTGGATTCAGCGGTTTGCAAACCCTTTCTGTGCAGAATCCCAAAACCGGTATTTCCAGCCCAATGCCGGCATACGTACTAAACAGCAGGAAAATTCGTCTAAAACTCAGGAGAAACGTTTCCTTGAAACTGCTCTGCTGTGCGTTCGTTCACCTAAGAGAGTTGAATCTATGTTGAGATTCAGCGAGTCAGAAACACGTTTCTTCTAGGAGCTGCGTTGGGATATTCCCGAGTGAATGGGACCATAGGCTGTATAGAGAAATATCTGCTTCTAAAACCAAAAGTGTGCTATCAAACTGAATGGTTGCCAATGTGTGCATTCAACTGACAGAGTTAAACTCACGTGTGGATTCAGCGGTTTGCAAACCCTTTCTGTGCAGAATCCCAAAACCGGTATTTCCAGCCCAATGCCGGCATCCGTACTAAACAGCAGGAAACTTCGTCTAAAACTCAGGAGAAACGTTTCCTTGAAACTGCTCTGCTGTGCGTTCGATCACCTAAGAAAGTTGAATCTATGTTGAGATTCAGCGAGTCAGAAACACGTTTCTTCTAGGAGCTGCGTTGGGATATTCCCGAGTGAATGGGACCATAGGCTGTACAGAGAAATACCTGCTCCTACAACCAAAAGGGTGGTATGTAACTGAATGGTTGACAATGTGTGCATTCAACTGACAGAGTTAAATTCACGTTTGGATTCAGCGGTTTACAAACCCTTTCTGTGCAGAATCCCAAACGGGGTAATTCCAGCTCAATGCCGGCATCCGTACTTAACAGCAGGAAACTTCGTCTAAAACTCAGGAGAAAGGTTTCCTGGAAACTGCTCTGCTGTGCCTTCGTTCACCTAAGAGAGTTGAAACTATGTTGAGATTCAGCGAGTCAGAAACACGTTTATGCTAGGAGCTGCGTTGGGATATTCCCGAGTGAATGGGACCATAGGCTGTACAGAGAAATATCTGCTTCTAAAACCAAAACGGAGCTATCTATCTGAATGGTTGTCAATGTGTGCATTCAACTGACAGAGTTAAACTCACGTGTGGATTCAGCTGTTTGCAAACCATTTCTGTGCAGAATCCCAAAACCGGTATGTCCAGCCCAATGCCGTCATCCGTACTAAACAGCAGGAAACTTCGTCTAAAACTCAGGAGAAACGTTTCCTTGAAACTGCTCTGCTGTGCGTTCGTTCACCTAAGAGAGTTGAATCTATGTTGAGATTCAGCGAGTCAGAAACACGTTTCTTCTAGGAGCTGCGTTGGGATATTCCCGAGTGAATGGGACCATAGGTTGTACAGAGAAATATCTGCTTCTAAAACCAAAAGTGTGCTATCAAACTGAATGGTTGTCAATGTGTGCATTCAACTGACAGAGTTAAACTCACGTGTGGATTCAGCGGTTTGCAAACCATTTCTGTGCAGAATCCCAAAACCGGTATTTCCAGCCCAATGCCGGCATACGTACTAAACAGCAGGAAACTTCGTCTAAGACTCAGGAGAAACGTTTCCTTGAAACTGCTCTGCTGTGCGTTCGTTCACCTAAGAGAGTTGAAACTATGTTGAGATTCAGCGAGTCAGAAACACGTTTCTTCTAGGAGCTGCGTTGGGATATTCCCGAGTGAATGGGACCATAGGCTGTACAGAGAAATATCTGCTTCTAAAACCAAAACGGAGCTATCTAACTGAATGGTTGTCAATGTGTGCATTCAACTGACAGAGTTAAACTCACGTGTGGATTCAGCGGTTTGCAAACCCTTTCTGTGCAGAATCCCAAAACCGGTATTTCCAGCCCAATGCCGGCATACATACTAAACAGCAGGAAACTTCGTCTAAGACTCAGGAGAAACGTTTCCTTGAAACTGCTCTGCTGTGCGTTCGTTCACCTAAGAGAGTTGAATCTATGTTGAGATTCAGCGAGTCAGAAACACGTTTCTTCTAGGAGCTGCGTTGGGATATTCCCGAGTGAATGGGACCATAGGCTGTACAGAGAAATATCTGCTTCTAAACCAAAAGTGTGCTATCAAACAGAATGGTTGTCAATGTGTGCATTCAACTGACAGAGTTAAACTCACGTATGGATTCAGCGGTTTGCAAACCCTTTCTGTGCAGAATCCCAAAACCGATATTTCCAGCCCAATTCCGGCATATGTACTAAACAGCAGGAAATTTCGTCTAAAACTCAGGAGAAACGTTTCCTTGAAACTGCTCTGCTGTGCGTTCGTTCACCTAAGAGAGTTGAATCTATGTTGAGATTCAGCGAGTCAGAAACACGTTTCTTCTAGGAGCTGCGTTGGGATATTCCCGAGTGAATGGGACCATAGGCTGTACAGAGAAATATCTGCTTCTAAAACCAAAAGTGTGCTATCAAACTGAATGGTTGTCAATGTGTGCATTCAACTGACAGAGTTAAACTCACGTGTGGATTCAGCGGTTTGCAAACCCTTTCTGTGCAGAATCCCAAAACCGGTATTTCCAGCCCAATGCCGGCATCCGTACTAAACAGCAGGAAACTTCGTCTAAAACTCAGGAGAAACGTTTCCTTGAAACTGCTCTGCTGTGCGTTCGATCACCTAAGAGAGTTGAATCTATGTTGAGATTCAGCGAGTCAGAAACACGTTTCTTCTAGGAGGTGCGTTGGGATATTCCCGAGTGAATGGGACCATAGGCTGTACAGAGAAATATCTGCTCCTACAACCGAAAGGGTGGTATCTAACTGAATGGTTGTCAATGTGTGCATTCAACTGACAGAGTTAAATTCACGTTTGGATTCAGCGGTTTACAAACCCTTTCTGTGCAGAATCCCAAAACCGGTAATTCCAGCTCAATGCCGGCATCCGTACTAAACAGCAGGAAACTTCGTCTAAAACTCAGGAGAAACGTTTCCTTGAAACTGCTCTGCTGTGCGTTCGTTCACCTAAGAGAGTTGAAACTATGTTGATATTCAGCGAGTCAGAAACACGTTTCTTCTAGGAGCTGCGTTGGGATATTCCCGAGTGAATGGGACCATAGGCTGTACAGAGAAATATCTGCTTCTAAAACCAAAAGTGTGCTATCAAACTGAATGGTTGTAAATGTGTTCATTCAACTGACAGAGTTAAACTCACGTGTGGATTCAGCGGTTTGCAAACCTTTTCTGTGCAGAATCCCAAAACCGGGATTTCCAGCCCAATGCCGGCATACGTACTAAACAGCAGGAAACTTCGTCTAAGACTCAGGAGAAACGTTTCCTTGAAACTGCTCTGCTGTGCGTTCGTTCACCTAAGAGAGTTGAATCTATGTTGAGATTCAGCGAGTCAGAAACACGTTTCTTCTAGGAGCTGCGTTGGGATATTCCCGAGTGAATGGGACCATAGGCTGTACAGAGAAATATCTGCTTCTAAACCAAAAGTGTGTTATCAAACTGAATGGTTGACAATGTGTGCATTCAACTCACAGAGTTAAACTCACGTGTGGATTCAGCGGTTTGCAAACCCTTTCTGTGCAGAATCCCAAAACCGGTATTTCCAGCCCAATGCCGGCATCCGTACTAAGCAGCAGGAAACTTCGTCTAAAACTCAGGAGAAACGTTTCCTTGAAACTGCTCTGCTGTGCGTTCGTTCACCTAAGACAGTTGAATCTATGTTGAGATTCAGCGAGTCAGAAACACGTTTCTTCTAGGAGCTGCGTTGGGATATTCCCGAGTGAATGGGACCATAGGCTGTACAGAGAAATATCTGCTTCTAAAACCAAAAGTGTGCTATCAAACTGAATGGTTGTCAATGTGTGCATTCAACTGACAGAGTTAAATTCACGTGTGGATTCAGCGGTTTGCAAACCCTTTCTGTGCAGAATCCCAAAACCGCTATTTCCAGCCCAATGCCGGCATCCGTACTAAACAGCTGGAAACTTCGTCTAAAACTCAGGAGAAACGTTTCCTTGAAACTGCTCTGCTGTGCGTTCGTTCACCTAAGAGAGTTGAATCTATGTTGAGATTCAGCGAGTCAGAAACACGTTTCTTCTAGGAGCTGCGTTGGGATATTCCCGAGTGAATGGGACCATAGGCTGTACAGAGAAATATCTGCTTCTAAAACCAAAACGGAGCTATCTAACTGAATGGTTGTCAATGTGTGCTTTCAACTGACAGAGTTAAACTCACATGTGGATTCAGCCGTTTGCAAACCCTTTCTGTGCAGAATCCCAAAACCGGTATTTCCAGCCCAATGCCGGCATACGTACTAAAGAGCAGGAAACTTCGTCTAAAACTCAGGAGAAACGTTTCCTTGAAACTGCTCTGCTGTGCGTTCGTTCACCTAAGAGAATTGAAACTATGTTGAGATTCAGCGAGTCAGAAACACGTTTCTTCTAGGAGCTGCGTTCGGATATTCCCGAGTGAATGGGACCATAGGCTGTACAGAGAAATATCTGCTTCTAAAACCAAAAGTGTGCTATCAAACTGAATGGTTGTCAATGTGTGCATTCAACTGACAGAGTTAAACTCACGTGTGGATTCAGCGGTTTGCAAACCCTTTCTGTGCAGAATCCCAAAACCGGTATTTCCAGCCCAATGCCGGCATACGTACTAAACAGCAGGAAACTTCGTCTAAAACTCAGGAGAAACGTTTCCTTGAAACTGCTCTGCTGTGCGTTCGTTCACCTAAGAGAGTTGAATCTATGTTGAGATTCAGCGAGTCAGAAACACGTTTCTTCTAGGAGCTGCGTTGGGATATTCCCGAGTGAATGGGACCATAGGCTGTACAGAGAAATATCTGCTTCTAAACCAAAAGTGTGCTATCAAACTGAATGGTTGTCAATGTGTGCATTCAACTGACAGAGTTAAACTCACGTGTGGATTCAGCGGTTTGCAAACCTTTTCTGTGCAGAATCCCAAAACCGGTATTTCCAGCCCAATGCCGGCATACGTACTAAACAGCAGGAAACTTCGTCTAAAACTCAGGAGAAACGTTTCCTTGAAACTGCTCTGCTGTGCGTTCGTTCACCTAAGAGAGTTGAATCTATGTTGAGATTCAGCGAGTCAGAAACACGTTTCTTCTAGGAGCTGCGTTGGGATATTACCGAGTGAATGGGATCATAGGCAGTACAGAGAAATATCTGCTTCTAAAACCAAAAGTGTGCTATCAAACTGAATGGTTGTCAATGTGTGCATTCAACTGACAGAGTTAAACTCACGTGTGGATTCAGCGGTTTGCAAACCCTTTCTGTGCAGAATCCCAAAACCGCTATTTCCAGCCCAATGCCGGCATCCGTACTAAACAGCAGGAAACTTCGTCTAAAACTCAGGAGAAACGTTTCCTTGAAACTGCTCTGCTGTGCGTTCGTTCACCTAAGAGAGTTGAATCTATGTTGAGATTCAGCGAGTCAGAAACACGTTTCTTCAAGGAGCTGCGTTGGGATATTCCCGAGTGAAAGGGACCATAGGCTGTACAGAGAAATATCTGCTCCTACAACCAAAAGGGTGGTATCTAACTGAATGGTTGTCAATGTGTGCATTCAACTGACAGAGTTAAACTCACGTTTGGATTCAGCGGTTTACAAACCCTTTCTGTGCAGAATCCCAAAACCGGTAATTCCAGCTCAATGCCGGCATCCGTACTAAACAGCAGGAAACTTCGTCTAAAACTCAGGAGAAACGTTTCCTTGAAACTGCTCTGCTGTGCGTTCATTCACCTAAGAGAGTTGAATCTATGTTGACATTCAGCGAGTCAGAAACACGTTTCTTCTAGGAGCTGCGTTGGGATATTCCCGAGTGAATGAGACCATAGGCTGTACAGAGAAATATCTGCTTCTAAAACCAAAAGTGTGCTATCAAACTGAATGGTTGTCAATGTGTGCATTCAATTGACAGAGTTAAACTCACGTGTGGATTCAGCAGTTTGCAAACCCTTTCTGTGCAGAATCCCAAAACCGGTATTTCCAGCCCAATGCCGGCATCCGTACTAAACAGCAGGAAACTTCGTCTAAAACTCAGGAGAAACGTTTCCTTGAAACTGCTCTGCTGTGCGTTCGTTCACCTAAGAGAGTTGAATCTATGTTGAGATTCAGCGAGTCAGAAACACGTTTCTTCTAGGAGCTGCGTTGGGATATTCCCGAGTGAATGGGACCATAGGCTGTACAGAGAAATATCTGCTTCTAAAACCAAAAGTGTGCTATCAAACTGAATGGTTGTCAATGTGTGCATTCAACTGACAGAGTTAAACTCACGTGTGGATTCAGCGGTTTACAAACCCTTTCTGTGCAGAATCCCAAAACCGGTATTTCCAGCCCAATGCCGGCATCCGTACTAAACAGCAGGAAACTTCGTCTAAAACTCAGGAGAAACGTTTCCTTGAAACTGCTCTGCTGTGCGTTCGATCACCTAAGAGAGTTGAATCTATGTTGAGATTCAGCGAGTCAGAAACACGTTTCTTCTAGGAGCTGCGTTGGGATATTCCCGAGTGAATGGGACCATAGGCTGTACAGAGAAATATCTGCTTCTAAAACCAAAAGTGTGCTATCAAACTGAATGGTTGTCAATGTGTGCATTCAACTGAGAGAGTTAAACTCACGTGTGGATTCAGCGGTTTGCAAACCCTTTCTGTGCAGAATCCCAAAACCGGTATTTCCAGCCCAATGCCGGCATACGTACTAAACAGCAGGAAACTTCGTCTAAGACTCAGGAGAAACGTTTCCTTGAAACTGCTCTGCTGTGCGTTCGTTCACCTAAGAGAGTTGAATCTATGTTGAGATTCAGCGAGTCAGAAACACGTTTCTTCTAGGAGCTGCGTTGGGATATTCCCGAGTGAATGGGACCATAGGCTGTACAGAGAAATATCTGCTTCTAAAACCAAAACGGAGCTATCTAACTGAATGGTTGTCAATGTGTGCTTTCAACTGACAGAGTTAAACTCACATGTGGATTCAGCGGTTTGCAAACCCTTTCTGTGCAGAATCCCAAAACCGGTATTTCCAGCCCAATGCCGGCATACGTACTAAAGAGCAGGCAACTTCGTCTAAAACTCAGGAGAAACGTTTCCTTGAAACTGCTCTGCTGTGCGTTCGTTCACCTAAGAGAGTTGAATCTATGTTGAGATTCAGCGAGTCAGAAACACGTTTCTTCTAGGAGCTGCTTTGGGATATTCCCGAGTGAATGGGACCATAGGCTGTACAGAGAAATATCTGCTTTTAAACCAAAAGTGTGCTATCAAACTGAATGGTTGTCAATGTGTGCATTCAACTGACAGAGTTAAACTCACGTGTGGATTCAGCGGTTTGCAAACCCTTTCTGTGCAGAATCCCAAAACCGGTATTTCCAGCCCAATGCCGGCATACGTACTAAACAGCAGGAAACTTCGTCTAAAACTCAGGAGAAACGTTTCCTTGAAACTGCTCTGCTGTGCGTTCGTTCACCTAAGAGAGTTGAATCAATGTTGAGATTCAGCGAGTCAGAAACACGTTTCTTCTAGGAGCTGCGTTGGGAAATTCCCGAGTGAATGGGACCATAGGCTGTACAGAGAAATATCTGCTTCTAAAACCAAAAGTGTGCTATCAAACTGAATGGTTGTCAATGTGTGCATTCAACTGACAGAGTTAAACTCACGTGTGGATTCAGCGGTTTGCAAACCCTTTCTGTGCAGAATCCCAAAACCGCTATTTCCAGCCCAATGCCGGCATCCGTACTAAACAGCAGGAAATTTCGTCTAAAACTCAGGAGAAACGTTTCCTTGAAACTGCTCTGCTGTGCGTTCGTTCACCTAAGAGAGTTGAATCTATGTTGAGATTCAGCGAGTCAGAAACACGTTTCTTCTAGGAGCTGCGTTGGGATATTCCCGAGTGAATGGGACCATAGGCTGTACCGAGAAATATCTGCTTCTAAAACCAAAACGGAGCTATCTAACTGAATGGTTGTCAATGTGTGCATTCAACTGACAGAGTTAAACTCACATGTGGATTCAGCGGTTTGCAAACCCTTTCTGTGCAGAATCCCAAAACCGGTATTTCCAGCCCAATGCCGGCATACGTACTAAAGAGCAGGAAACTTCGTCTAAAACTCAGGAGCAACGTTTCCTTGAAACTGCTCTGCTGTGCGTTCGTTCACCTAAGAGAGTTGAATCTATGTTGAGATTCAGCGAGTCAGAAACACGTTTCTTCTAGGAGCTGCGTTGGGATATTCCCGAGTGAATGGGACCATAGGCTGTACAGAGAAATATCTGCTTCTAAAACCAAAACGGAGCTATCTAACTGAATGGTTGTCAATGTGTGCATTCAGCTGACAGAATTAAACTCACGTGTGGATTCAGCGGTTTGCAAACCCTTTCTGTGCAGAATCCCAAAACCGGTATTTCCAGCCCAATGCCGGCATCCGTACTAAACAGCAGGTAACTTCGTCTAAAACTCAGGAGAAACGTTTCCTTGAAACTGCTCTGCTGTGCGTTCGATCACCTAAGAGAGTTGAATCTATGTTGAGATTCAGCGAGTCAGAAACACGTTTCTTCTAGGAGCTGCGTTGGGATATTCCCGAGTGAATGGGACCATAGGCTGTACAGAGAAATATCTGCTCCTACAACCAAAAGGGTGGTATCTAACTGAATGGTTGTCAATGTGTGCATTCAACTGAGAGAGTTAAACTCACGTGTGGATTCAGCGGTTTGCAAACCCTTTCTGTGCAGAATCCCAAAACCGGTATTTCCAGCCCAATGCCGGCATACGTACTAAACAGCAGGAAACTTCGTCTAAGACTCAGGAGAAACGTTTCCTTGAAACTGCTCTGCTGTGCGTTCGTTCACCTAAGAGAGTTGAATCTATGTTGAGATTCAGCGAGTCAGAAACACGTTTCTTCTAGGAGCTGCGTTGGGATATTCCCGAGTGAATGGGACCATAGGCTGTACAGAGAAATATCTGCTTCTAAAACCAAAACGGAGCTATCTAACTGAATGGTTGTCAATGTGTGCTTTCAACTGACAGAGTTAAACTCACATGTGGATTCAGCGGTTTGCAAACCCTTTCTGTGCAGAATCCCAAAACCGGTATTTCCAGCCCAATGCCGGCATACGTACTAAAGAGCAGGCAACTTCGTCTAAAACTCAGGAGAAACGTTTCCTTGAAACTGCTCTGCTGTGCGTTCGTTCACCTAAGAGAGTTGAATCTATGTTGAGATTCAGCGAGTCAGAAACACGTTTCTTCTAGGAGCTGCTTTGGGATATTCCCGAGTGAATGGGACCATAGGCTGTACAGAGAAATATCTGCTTTTAAACCAAAAGTGTGCTATCAAACTGAATGGTTGTCAATGTGTGCATTCAACTGACAGAGTTAAACTCACGTGTGGATTCAGCGGTTTGCAAACCCTTTCTGTGCAGAATCCCAAAACCGGTATTTCCAGCCCAATGCCGGCATACGTACTAAACAGCAGGAAACTTCGTCTAAAACTCAGGAGAAACGTTTCCTTGAAACTGCTCTGCTGTGCGTTCGTTCACCTAAGAGAGTTGAATCAATGTTGAGATTCAGCGAGTCAGAAACACGTTTCTTCTAGGAGCTGCGTTGGGAAATTCCCGAGTGAATGGGACCATAGGCTGTACAGAGAAATATCTGCTTCTAAAACCAAAAGTGTGCTATCAAACTGAATGGTTGTCAATGTGTGCATTCAACTGACAGAGTTAAACTCACGTGTGGATTCAGCGGTTTGCAAACCCTTTCTGTGCAGAATCCCAAAACCGCTATTTCCAGCCCAATGCCGGCATCCGTACTAAACAGCAGGAAATTTCGTCTAAAACTCAGGAGAAACGTTTCCTTGAAACTGCTCTGCTGTGCGTTCGTTCACCTAAGAGAGTTGAATCTATGTTGAGATTCAGCGAGTCAGAAACACGTTTCTTCTAGGAGCTGCGTTGGGATATTCCCGAGTGAATGGGACCATAGGCTGTACCGAGAAATATCTGCTTCTAAAACCAAAACGGAGCTATCTAACTGAATGGTTGTCAATGTGTGCATTCAACTGACAGAGTTAAACTCACATGTGGATTCAGCGGTTTGCAAACCCTTTCTGTGCAGAATCCCAAAACCGGTATTTCCAGCCCAATGCCGGCATACGTACTAAAGAGCAGGAAACTTCGTCTAAAACTCAGGAGCAACGTTTCCTTGAAACTGCTCTGCTGTGCGTTCGTTCACCTAAGAGAGTTGAATCTATGTTGAGATTCAGCGAGTCAGAAACACGTTTCTTCTAGGAGCTGCGTTGGGATATTCCCGAGTGAATGGGACCATAGGCTGTACAGAGAAATATCTGCTTCTAAAACCAAAACGGAGCTATCTAACTGAATGGTTGTCAATGTGTGCATTCAACTGACAGAATTAAACTCACGTGTGGATTCAGCGGTTTGCAAACCCTTTCTGTGCAGAATCCCAAAACCGGTATTTCCAGCCCAATGCCGGCATCCGTACTAAACAGCAGGTAACTTCGTCTAAAACTCAGGAGAAACGTTTCCTTGAAACTGCTCTGCTGTGCGTTCGATCACCTAAGAGAGTTGAATCTATGTTGAGATTCAGCGAGTCAGAAACACGTTTCTTCTAGGAGGTGCGTTGGGATATTCCCGAGTGAATGGGACCATAGGCTGTACAGAGAAATATCTGCTCCTACAACCAAAAGGGTGGTATCTAACTGAATGGTTGTCAATGTGTGCATTCAACTGACAGAGTTAAACTCACGTTTGGATTCAGCGGTTTGCAAACCCTTTCTGTGCAGAATCCCAAAACCGGTATTTCCAGCCCAATGCCGGCATACGTACTAAACAGCAGGAAACTTCGTCTAAGACTCAGGAGAAACGTTTCCTTGAAACTGCTCTGCTGTGCGTTCGTTCACCTAAGAGAGTTGAATCTATGTTGAGATTCAGCGAGTCAGAAACACGTGTCTTCTAGGAGCTGCGGTGGGATGTTCCCGAGTGAATGGGACCATAGGCCGTACAGAAAAATATCTGCTTCTAAAACCAAAACGGAGCTATCTAACTGAATGGTTGTCAATGTGTGCATTCAACTGACAGAGTTAAACTCACGTGTGGATTCAGCGGTTTGCAAACCCTTTCTGTGCAGAATCCCAAAACCGGTATTTCCAGCCCAATGCCGGCATACGTACTAAACAGCAGGAAACTTCGTCTAAAACTCAGGAGAAACGTTTCCTTGAAACTGCTCTGCTGTGCGTTCGTTCACCTAAGAGAGTTGAATCTATGTTGAGATTCAGCGAGTCAGAAACACGTTTCTTCTAGGAGCTGCGTTGGGATATTCCCGAGTGAATGGGACCATAGGCTGTACAGAGAAATATCTGCTTCTAAAACCAAAACGGAGCTATCTAACTGAATGGTTGTCAATGTGTGCATTCAACTGACAGAGTTAAACTCACGTGTGGATTCAGCGGTTTGCAAACCCTTTCTGTGCAGAATCCCAAAACCGGTATTTCCAGCCCTATGCCGGCATACGTACTAAACAGCGGGAAACTTCGTCTAAAACTCAGGAGAAACGTTTCCTTGAAACTGCTCTGCTGTGCGTTCGTTCAACTAAGAGAGTTGAATCTACGTTGAGATTCAGCGAGTCAGAAAAACGTTTCTTCTAGGAGCTGCGTTGGGATATTCCCGAGTGCACGGTACCATAGACTGTACAGAGAAATATCTGCTCCTAAAAGCAAAACGGAGGAATCTAACTGAATAGTTGTCAATGTGTGCATTCAACTGACAGAGTTAAACTCACATGTGGATTCAGCAGTTTGCAAACCCTTTCTGTGCACAATCCCAAAACCGGTATTTCCAGCCCAATGCCGGCATACGTAATAAACAGCAGGAAACTTCCTCTAAAACTCAGGAGAAACGTTTCCTTGAAACTGCTCTGCTGTGCGTTCGTTCACCTAAGAGAGTTGAATCTATGTTGAGATTCAGCGAGTCAGAAACACGTTTCTTCTAGGAGCTGCGTTGGGATATTCCCGAGTGAATGGGACCATAGGCTGTACAGAGAAATATCTGCTTCTAAAACCGAAACGGAGCTATCTAACTGAATGGTTGTCAATGTGTGCATTCAACTGACAGAGTTAAACTCACGTGTGGATTCAGCGGTTTTCAAACCCTTTCTGTGCAGAATCCCAATACCGGTATTTCCAGCCTAATGCCGGCATATGTACTAAACAGCGGGAAACTTCGTCTAAAACTCAGGAGAAACGTTTCCTTGAAACTGCTCTGCTGTGCGTTCGTTCACCTAAGAGAGTTGAATCTATGTTGAGATTCAGCGAGTCAGAAACACGTTTCTTCTAGGAGCTGCGTTGGGATATTCCCGAGTGAATGGGACCATAGGCTGTACAGAGAAATATCTGCTTCTAAAACCAAAACGGAGCTATCTAACTGAATGGTTGTCAATGTGTGCATTCAACTGACAGAGTTAAACTCATGTGTGGATTCAGCGGTTTGCAAACCCTTTCTGTGCAGAATCCCAAAACCGGTATTTCCAGCCCAATGCCGGCATACGTACTAAAGAGCAGGAAACTTCGTCTAAAACTCAGGAGAAAAGTTTCCTTGAAACTGCTCTGCTGTGTGTTCGTTCACCTAAGAGAGTTGATTCTATGTTGAGATTCAGCAAGTCAGAAACACGTTTCTTCTTAGGAGCTGCGTTGGGATATTCCCGAGTGCACGGTACCATAGACTGTACAGATTAATATCTGCTCCTAAAACCAAAACGGAGCTATCTAACTGAATGGTTGTCAAGGTGTGCATTCAACTGACAGAGTTAAACTCACGTGTGGATTCAGCAGTTTGCAAACCCTTTCTGTGCACAATCCCAAAACCGGTATTTCCAGCCCAATGCCGGCATGCGTACTAAACAGCAGGAAACTTCCTCTAAAACTCAGGAGAAACGTTTCCTTGAAACTGCTCTGCTGTGCGTTCGTTCACCTAAGAGAGTTGATTCTATGTTGAGATTCAGCAAGTCAGAAACACGTTTCTTCTAGGAGCTGCGTTGGGATATTCCCGAGGGAATGGGACCATAGTCTGTACAGAGAAATATCTGCTCCTAAAGCCAAAACGGAGATATCTAACTGAATGGTCGTCAATGTGTGCATTCAACTGACAGAGTTAAACTCACGTGTGGATTCAGCGGTTGGCAAACCCTTTCTGTGCAGAATCCCAAAACCGGTAATTACAGCACAATGCCGGCATACGTACTAAACAGCGGGAAACTTCGTCTAAAACCCAGGAGAAACGTTTCCTTAAAACTGCTCTGCTGTGCGTTCGTTCACCTAAGAGAGTTGAATCTCTGTTGAGATTCAGCGAGTCAGAAACACGTTTTGTTCTAGGATCTGCGTTGGGATATACCCGAGTGAATGGGACCATAGGCTGTACAGAGAAATATCTGCTTCTAAAACCAAAACGGAGCTATCTAACTGAATGGTTGTCAATGTGTGCATTCAACTGACAGAGTTAAAGTCACGTGTGGATTCAGCAGTTTGCAAACCCTTTCTGTGCACAATCCCAAAACCGGTATTTCCAGCCCAATGCCGGCATACGTACTAAACAGCAGGAAACTTCCTCTAAAACTCAGGAGAAACGTTTCCTTGATACTGCTCTGCTGTGCGTTCGTTCAACTAAGAGAGTTGAATCTCCGTTGAGATTCAGCGAGTCAGAAAAACGTTTCTTCTAGGAGCTGCGTTGGGATATTCCCGAGTGCACGGTACCATAGACTGTACAGAGAAATATCTGCTCCTAAAACCAAAACGGAGCAATTTAACTGAATGGTTGTCAATGTGTGCATTCAACTGACAGAGTTAAACTCACATGTGGATTCAGCAGTTTGCAAACCCTTTCTGTGCACAATCCCAAAACCGGTATTTCCAGCCCAATGCCGGCATACGTACTAAACAGCAGGAAACTTCCTCTAAAACTCAGGAGAAACGTTTCCTTGAAACTGCTCTGCTGTGCGTTCGTTCACCTAAGAGAGTTGATTCTATGTTGAGATTCAGCAAGTCAGAAACACGTTTCTTCTAGGAGCTGCGTTGGGATATTCCCGAGGGAATGGGACCATAGTCTGTACAGAGAAATATCTGCTCCTAAAACCAAAACGGAGATATCTAACTGAATGGTTGTCAATGTGTGCATTCAACTGACAGAGTTAAACTCACGTGTGGATTCAGCGGTTTGCAAAACCTTTCTGTGCAGAATCCCAAAACCGGTAATTACAGCCCAATGCCGGCATACGTACTAAACAGCGGGAAACTTCGTCTAAAACTCAGGAGAAACGTTTCCTTGAAACTGCTCTGCTGTGCGTTCGTTCACCTAAGAGAGTTGAATCTATGTTGAGATTCAGCGAGTCAGAAACACGTTTCTTCTAGGATCTGCGTTGGGATATTCCCGAGTGAATGGGACCATAGGCTGTACAGAGAAATATCTGCTTCTAAAACCAAAACGGAGCTATCTAACTGAATGGTTGTCAATGTGTGCATTCAACTGACAGAGTTAAACTCACGTGTGGATTCAGCGGTTTGCAAACCCTTTCTGTGCAGAATCCCAAAACCGGTATTTCCAGCCCAATGCCGGCATCCGTACTAAACAGCAGGAAACTTCGTCTAAAACTCAGGAGAAACGTTTCCTTGAAACTGCTCTGCTGTGCGTTCGTTCACCTAAGAGAGTTGATTCTATGTTGAGATTCAGCAAGTCAGAAACACGTTTCTTCTAGGAGCTGCGTTGGGATATTCCCGAGGGAATGGGACCATAGTCTGTACAGAGAAATATCTGCTTCTAAAACCAAAACGGAGCTATCTAACTGAATGGTAGTCAATGTGTGCATTCAACTGACAGAGTTAAACTCACGTGTGGATTCAGCGGTTTGCAAACCCTTTTTGTGCAGAATCCCAAAACCGGTATTTCCAGCCCAATGCCGGCATACGTACTAAACAGCGGGAAACTTCGTCAAAAACTCAGGAGAAACGTTTCCTTGAAACTGCTCTGCTGTGCGTTCGTTCACCTAAGAGAGTTGAATCTATGTTGAGATTCAGCGAGTCAGAAACACGTTTCTTCTAGGAGCTGCGTTGGGATATTCCCGATTGAATGGGACCATAGGCTGTACAGGGAAATATCTGCTTCTAAAACCAAAACGGAGCTATCTAACTGAATGGTTGTCAATGTGTGCATTCAACTGACAGAGTTAAACTCACATGTGGATTCAGCAGTTTGCAAACCCTTTCTGTGCACAATCCCAAAACCGGTATTTCCAGCCCAATGCCGGCATACGTACTAAACAGCAGGAAACTTCCTCTAAAACTCAGGAGAAACGTTTCCTTGAAACTGCTCTGCTGTGCGTTCGTTCACCTAAGAGAGTTGATTCTATGTTGAGATTCAGCAAGTCAGAAACACGTTTCTTCTAGGAGCTGCGTTGGGATATTCCCGAGGGAATGGGACCATAGTCTGTACAGAGAAATATCTGCTCCTAAAACCAAAACGGAGATATCTAACTGAATGGTTGTCAATGTGTGCATTCAACTGACAGAGTTAAACTCACGTGTGGATTCAGCGGTTTGCAAAACCTTTCTGTGCAGAATCCCAAAACCGGTAATTACAGCCCAATGCCGGCATACGTACTAAACAGCGGGAAACTTCGTCTAAAACTCAGGAGAAACGTTTCCTTGAAACTGCTCTGCTGTGCGTTCGTTCACCTAAGAGAGTTGAATCTATGTTGAGATTCAGCGAGTCAGAAACACGTTTCTTCTAGGATCTGCGTTGGGATATTCCCGAGTGAATGGGACCATAGGCTGTACAGAGAAATATCTGCTTCTAAAACCAAAACGGAGCTATCTAACTGAATGGTTGTCAATGTGTGCATTCAACTGACAGAGTTAAACTCACGTGTGGATTCAGCGGTTTGCAAACCCTTTCTGTGCAGAATCCCAAAACCGGTATTTCCAGCCCAATGCCGGCATCCGTACTAAACAGCAGGAAACTTCGTCTAAAACTCAGGAGAAACGTTTCCTTGAAACTGCTCTGCTGTGCGTTCGTTCACCTAAGAGAGTTGATTCTATGTTGAGATTCAGCAAGTCAGAAACACGTTTCTTCTAGGAGCTGCGTTGGGATATTCCCGAGGGAATGGGACCATAGTCTGTACAGAGAAATATCTGCTTCTAAAACCAAAACGGAGCTATCTAACTGAATGGTAGTCAATGTGTGCATTCAACTGACAGAGTTAAACTCACGTGTGGATTCAGCGGTTTGCAAACCCTTTTTGTGCAGAATCCCAAAACCGGTATTTCCAGCCCAATGCCGGCATACGTACTAAACAGCGGGAAACTTCGTCAAAAACTCAGGAGAAACGTTTCCTTGAAACTGCTCTGCTGTGCGTTCGTTCACCTAAGAGAGTTGAATCTATGTTGAGATTCAGCGAGTCAGAAACACGTTTCTTCTAGGAGCTGCGTTGGGATATTCCCGATTGAATGGGACCATAGGCTGTACAGGGAAATATCTGCTTCTAAAACCAAAACGGAGCTATCTAACTGAATGGTTGTCAATGTGTGCATTCAACTGACAGAGTTAAAGTCACGTGTGGATTCAGCAGTTTGCAAACCCTTTCTGTGCACAATCCCAAAACCGGTATTTCCAGCCCAATGCCGGCATACGTACTAAACAGCAGGAAACTTCCTCTAAAACTCAGGAGAAACGTTTCCTTGATACTGCTCTGTTGTGCGTTCGTTCAACTAAGAGAGTTGAATCTCCGTTGAGATTCAGCGAGTCAGAAAAACGTTTCTTCTAGGAGCTGCGTTGGGATATTCCCGAGTGCACGGTACCATAGACTGTACAGAGAAATATCTGCTCCTAAAACCAAAACGGAGCAATTTAACTGAATGGTTGTCAATGTGTGCATTCAACTGACAGAGTTAAACTCACATGTGGATTCAGCAGTTTGCAAACCCTTTCTGTGCACAATCCCAAAACCGGTATTTCCAGCCCAATGCCGGCATACGTACTAAACAGCAGGAAACTTCCTCTAAAACTCAGGAGAAACGTTTCCTTGAAACTGCTCTGCTGTGCGTTCGTTCACCTAAGAGAGTTGATTCTATGTTGAGATTCAGCAAGTCAGAAACACGTTTCTTCTAGGAGCTGCGTTGGGATATTCCCGAGGGAATGGGACCATAGTCTGTACAGAGAAATATCTGCTCCTAAAACCAAAACGGAGATATCTAACTGAATGGTTGTCAATGTGTGCATTCAACTGACAGAGTTAAACTCACGTGTGGATTCAGCGGTTTGCAAAACCTTTCTGTGCAGAATCCCAAAACCGGTAATTACAGCCCAATGCCGGCATACGTACTAAACAGCGGGAAACTTCGTCTAAAACTCAGGAGAAACGTTTCCTTGAAACTGCTCTGCTGTGCGTTCGTTCACCTAAGAGAGTTGAATCTATGTTGAGATTCAGCGAGTCAGAAACACGTTTCTTCTAGGATCTGCGTTGGGATATTCCCGAGTGAATGGGACCATAGGCTGTACAGAGAAATATCTGCTTCTAAAACCAAAACGGAGCTATCTAACTGAATGGTTGTCAATGTGTGCATTCAACTGACAGAGTTAAACTCACGTGTGGATTCAGCGGTTTGCAAACCCTTTCTGTGCAGAATCCCAAAACCGGTATTTCCCGCCCAATGCCGGCATCCGTACTAAACAGCAGGAAACTTCGTCTAAAACTCAGGAGAAACGTTTCCTTGAAACTGCTCTGCTGTGCGTTCGTTCACCTAAGAGAGTTGATTCTATGTTGAGATTCAGCAAGTCAGAAACACGTTTCTTCTAGGAGCTGCGTTGGGATATTCCCGAGGGAATGGGACCATAGTCTGTACAGAGAAATATCTGCTTCTAAAACCAAAACGGAGCTATCTAACTGAATGGTAGTCAATGTGTGCATTCAACTGACAGAGTTAAACTCACGTGTGGATTCAGCGGTTTGCAAACCCTTTTTGTGCAGAATCCCAAAACCGGTATTTCCAGCCCAATGCCGGCATACGTACTAAACAGCGGGAAACTTCGTCAAAAACTCAGGAGAAACGTTTCCTTGAAACTGCTCTGCTGTGCGTTCGTTCACCTAAGAGAGTTGAATCTATGTTGAGATTCAGCGAGTCAGAAACACGTTTCTTCTAGGAGCTGCGTTGGGATATTCCCGATTGAATGGGACCATAGGCTGTACAGGGAAATATCTGCTTCTAAAACCAAAACGGAGCTATCTAACTGAATGGTTGTCAATGTGTGCATTCAACTGACAGAGTTAAACTCACATGTGGATTCAGCAGTTTGCAAACCCTTTCTGTGCACAATCCCAAAACCGGTATTTCCAGCCCAATGCCGGCATACGTACTAAACAGCAGGAAACTTCCTCTAAAACTCAGGAGAAACGTTTCCTTGAAACTGCTCTGCTGTGCGTTCGTTCACCTAAGAGAGTTGATTCTATGTTGAGATTCAGCAAGTCAGAAACACGTTTCTTCTAGGAGCTGCGTTGGGATATTCCCGAGGGAATGGGACCATAGTCTGTACAGAGAAATATCTGCTCCTAAAACCAAAACGGAGATATCTAACTGAATGGTTGTCAATGTGTGCATTCAACTGACAGAGTTAAACTCACGTGTGGATTCAGCGGTTTGCAAAACCTTTCTGTGCAGAATCCCAAAACCGGTAATTACAGCCCAATGCCGGCATACGTACTAAACAGCGGGAAACTTCGTCTAAAACTCAGGAGAAACGTTTCCTTGAAACTGCTCTGCTGTGCGTTCGTTCACCTAAGAGAGTTGAATCTATGTTGAGATTCAGCGAGTCAGAAACACGTTTCTTCTAGGATCTGCGTTGGGATATTCCCGAGTGAATGGGACCATAGGCTGTACAGAGAAATATCTGCTTCTAAAACCAAAACGGAGCTATCTAACTGAATGGTTGTCAATGTGTGCATTCAACTGACAGAGTTAAACTCACGTGTGGATTCAGCGGTTTGCAAACCCTTTCTGTGCAGAATCCCAAAACCGGTATTTCCAGCCCAATGCCGGCATCCATACTAAACAGCAGGAAACTTCGTCTAAAACTCAGGAGAAACGTTTCCTTGAAACTGCTCTGCTGTGCGTTCGTTCACCTAAGAGAGTTGATTCTATGTTGAGATTCAGCAAGTCAGAAACACGTTTCTTCTAGGAGCTGCGTTGGGATATTCCCGAGGGAATGGGACCATAGTCTGTACAGAGAAATATCTGCTTCTAAAACCAAAACGGAGCTATCTAACTGAATGGTAGTCAATGTGTGCATTCAACTGACAGAGTTAAACTCACGTGTGGATTCAGCGGTTTGCAAACCCTTTTTGTGCAGAATCCCAAAACCGGTATTTCCAGCCCAATGCCGGCATACGTACTAAACAGCGGGAAACTTCGTCAAAAACTCAGGAGAAACGTTTCCTTGAAACTGCTCTGCTGTGCGTTCGTTCACCTAAGAGAGTTGAATCTATGTTGAGATTCAGCGAGTCAGAAACACGTTTCTTCTAGGAGCTGCGTTGGGATATTCCCGATTGAATGGGACCATAGGCTGTACAGGGAAATATCTGCTTCTAAAACCAAAACGGAGCTATCTAACTGAATGGTTGTCAATGTGTGCATTCAACTGACAGAGTTAAAGTCACGTGTGGATTCAGCAGTTTGCAAACCCTTTCTGTGCACAATCCCAAAACCGGTATTTCCAGCCCAATGCCGGCATACGTACTAAACAGCAGGAAACTTCCTCTAAAACTCAGGAGAAACGTTTCCTTGATACTGCTCTGTTGTGCGTTCGTTCAACTAAGAGAGTTGAATCTCCGTTGAGATTCAGCGAGTCAGAAAAACGTTTCTTCTAGGAGCTGCGTTGGGATATTCCCGAGTGCACGGTACCATAGACTGTACAGAGAAATATCTGCTCCTAAAACCAAAACGGAGCAATCTAACTGAATGGTTGTCAATGTGTGCATTCAACTGACAGAGTTAAACTCACATGTGGATTCAGCAGTTTGCAAACCCTTTCTGTGCACAATCCCAAAATCGGTATTTCCAGCCCAATGCCGGCATACGTACTAAACAGCAGGAAACTTCGTCTAAAACTCAGGAGAAACGTTTCCTTGAAACTGCTCTGCTGTGCGTTCGTTCACCTAAGAGAGTTGATTCTATGTTGAGATTCAGCAAGTCAGAAACACGTTTCTTCTAGGAGCTGCGTTGGGATATTCCCGAGGGAATGGGACCATAGTCTGTACAGAGAAATATCTGCTCCTAAAACCAAAACGGAGATATCTAACTGAATGGTTGTCAATGTGTGCATTCAACTGACAGAGTTAAACTCACGTGTGGATTCAGCGGTTTGCAAACCCTTTCTGTGCAGAATCCCAAAACCGGTATTTCCAGCCCAATGCCGGCATACGTACTAAACAGCGGGAAACTTCGTCTAAAACTCAGGAGAAACGTTTCCTTGAAACTGCTCTGCTGTGCGTTCGTTCACCTAAGAGAGTTGAATCTATGTTGAGATTCAGCGAGTCAGAAACACGTTTCTTCTAGGATCTGCGTTGGGATATTCCCGAGTGAATGGGACAATAGGCTGTACAGAGAAATATCTGCTTCTAAAACCAAAACGGAGCTATCTAACTGAATGGTTGTCAATGTGTGCATTCAACTGACAGAGTTAAACTCACGTGTGGATTCAGCGGTTTGCAAACCCTTTCTGTGCAGAATCCCAAAACCGGTATTTCCAGCCCAATGCCGGCATCCGTACTAAACAGCAGGAAACTTCGTCTAAAACTCAGGAGAAACGTTTCCTTGAAACTGCTCTGCTGTGCGTTCGTTCACCTAAGAGAGTTGATTCTATGTTGAGATTCAGCAAGTCAGAAACACGTTTCTTCTAGGAGCTGCGTTGGGATATTCCCGAGGGAATGGGACCATAGTCTGTACAGAGAAATATCTGCTTCTAAAACCAAAACGGAGCTATCTAACTGAATGGTAGTCAATGTGTGCATTCAACTGACAGAGTTAAACTCACGTGTGGATTCAGCGGTTTGCAAACCCTTTTTGTGCAGAATCCCAAAACCGGTATTTCCAGCCCAATGCCGGCATACGTACTAAACAGCGGGAAACTTCGTCAAAAACTCAGGAGAAACGTTTCCTTGAAACTGCTCTGCTGTGCGTTCGTTCACCTAAGAGAGTTGAATCTATGTTGAGATTCAGCGAGTCAGAAACACGTTTCTTCTAGGAGCTGCGTTGGGATATTCCCGATTGAATGGGACCATAGGCTGTACAGGGAAATATCTGCTTCTAAAACCAAAACGGAGCTATCTAACTGAATGGTTGTCAATGTGTGCATTCAACTGACAGAGTTAAAGTCACGTGTGGATTCAGCAGTTTGCAAACCCTTTCTGTGCACAATCCCAAAACCGGTATTTCCAGCCCAATGCCGGCATACGTACTAAACAGCAGGAAACTTCCTCTAAAACTCAGGAGAAACGTTTCCTTGATACTGCTCTGTTGTGCGTTCGTTCAACTAAGAGAGTTGAATCTCCGTTGAGATTCAGCGAGTCAGAAAAACGTTTCTTCTAGGAGCTGCGTTGGGATATTCCCGAGTGCACGGTACCATAGACTGTACAGAGAAATATCTGCTCCTAAAACCAAAACGGAGCAATCTAACTGAATGGTTGTCAATGTGTGCATTCAACTGACAGAGTTAAACTCACATGTGGATTCAGCAGTTTGCAAACCCTTTCTGTGCACAATCCCAAAATCGGTATTTCCAGCCCAATGCCGGCATACGTACTAAACAGCAGGAAACTTCCTCTAAAACTCAGGAGAAACGTTTCCTTGAAACTGCTCTGCTGTGCGTTCGTTCACCTAAGAGAGTTGATTCTATGTTGAGATTCAGCAAGTCAGAAACACGTTTCTTCTAGGAGCTGCGTTGGGATATTCCCGAGGGAATGGGACCATAGTCTGTACAGAGAAATATCTGCTCCTAAAACCAAAACGGAGATATCTAACTGAATGGTTGTCAATGTGTGCATTCAACTGACAGAGTTAAACTCACGTGTGGATTCAGCGGTTTGCAAACCCTTTCTGTGCAGAATCCCAAAACCGGTATTTCCAGCCCAATGCCGGCATACGTACTAAACAGCGGGAAACTTCGTCTAAAACTCAGGAGAAACGTTTCCTTGAAACTGCTCTGCTGTGCGTTCGTTCACCTAAGAGAGTTGAATCTATGTTGAGATTCAGCGAGTCAGAAACACGTTTCTTCTAGGATCTGCGTTGGGATATTCCCGAGTGAATGGGACAATAGGCTGTACAGAGAAATATCTGCTTCTAAAACCAAAACGGAGCTATCTAACTGAATGGTTGTCAATGTGTGCATTCAACTGACAGAGTTAAACTCACGTGTGGATTCAGCGGTTTGCAAACCCTTTGTGTGCAGAATCCCAAAACCGGTATTTCCAGCCCAATGCCGGCATACGTACTAAACAGCAGGAAACTTCGTCTAAAACTCAGGAGAAACGTTTCCTTGAAACTGCTCTGCTGTGCGTTCGTTCACTTAAGAGAGTTGATTCTATGTTGAGATTCAGCAAGTCAGAAACACGTTTCTTCTAGGAGCTGCGTTGGGATATTCCCGAGGGAATGGGACCATAGTCTGTACAGAGAAATATCTGCTCCTAAAACCAAAACGGAGATATCTAACTGAATGGTTGTCAATGTGTGCATTCAACTGACAGAGTTAAACTCACGTGTGGATTCAGCGGTTTGCAAACCCTTTCTGTGCAGAATCCCAAAACCGGTAATTGCAGACCAATGCCGGCATACGTACTAAACAGCGGGAAACTTCGTCTAAAACTCAGGAGAAACGTTTCCTTGAAACTGCTCTGCTGTGCGTTCGTTCACCTAAGAGAGTTGAATCTATGTTGAGATTCAGCGAGTCAGAAACACGTTTCTTCTAGGAGCTGCGTTGGGATATTCCCGATTGAATGGGACCATAGGCTGTACAGGGAAATATCTGCTTCTAAAACCAAAACGGAGCTATCTAACTGAATGGTTGTCAATGTGTGCATTCAACTGACAGAGTTAAACTCACATGTGGATTCAGCAGTTTGCAAACCCTTTCTGTGCACAATCCCAAAACCGGTATTTCCAGCCCAATGCCGGCATACGTACTAAACAGCAGGAAACTTCCTCTAAAACTCAGGAGAAACGTTTCCTTGAAACTGCTCTGCTGTGCGTTCGTTCACCTAAGAGAGTTGATTCTATGTTGAGATTCAGCAAGTCAGAAACACGTTTCTTCTAGGAGCTGCGTTGGGATATTCCCGAGGGAATGGGACCATAGTCTGTACAGAGAAATATCTGCTCCTAAAACCAAAACGGAGATATCTAACTGAATGGTTGTCAATGTGTGCATTCAACTGACAGAGTTAAACTCACGTGTGGATTCAGCGGTTTACAAACCCTTTCTGTGCAGAATCCCAAAACCGGTAATTACAGCCCAATGCCGGCATACGTACTAAACAGCGGGAAACTTCGTCTAAAACTCAGTAGAAACGTTTCCTTGAAACTGCTCTGCTGTGCGTTCGTTCACCTAAGAGAGTTGAATCTATGTTGAAATTCAGCGAGTCAGAAACACGTTTCTTCTAGGAGCTACGTTGGGATATTCCCGAGTGAATGGGACCATAGGCTGTACAGAGAAATATCTGCTTCTAAAACCAAAACGGAGCTATCTAACTGAATGGTTGTCAATGTGTGCATTCAACTGACAGAGTTAAACTCACGTGTGGATTCAGCGGTTTGCAAACCCTTTCTGTGCACAATCCCAAAACCGGTATTTCCAGCACAATGCCGGCATACGTACTAAACAGCAGGAAACTTCCTCTAAAACTCAGGAGAAACGTTTCCTTGAAACTGCTCTGTTGTGCGTTCGTTCACCTAAGAGAGTTGATTCTATGTTGAGATTCAGCAAGTCAGAAACACGTTTATTCTAGGAGCTGCGTTGGGATATTCCCGAGGGAATGGGACCATAGTCTGTACAGAGAAATATCTGCTCCTAAAACCAAAACGGAGCTATCTAACTGAATGGTTGTCAATGTGTGCATTCAACTGACAGAGTTAAACTCAGGTGTGGATTCAGCGGTTTGCAAACCCTTTCTGTGCAGAATCCCAAAACCGGTAATTACAGCCCAATGCCGGCATACGTACTAAACAGCGGGAAACTTCGTCTAAAACTCAGGAGAAACCTTTCCTGGATACTGCTCTGCTGTGCGTTCGTTCAACTAAGAGAGTTGAATCTACGTTGAGATTCAGCGAGTCAGAAAAACGTTTCTTCTAGGAGCTGCGTTGGGATATTCCCGAGTGCACGGTACCATAGACTGTACAGAGAAATATCTGCTCCTAAAACCAAAACGGAGCAATCTAACTGAATGGTTGTCAATGTGTGCATTCAACTGACAGAGTTAAACTCACGTGTGGATTCAGCAGTTTGCAAACCCTTTCTGTGCACAATCCCAAAACCGGTATTTCCAGCCCAATGCCGGCATGCGTACTAAACAGCAGGAAACTTCCTCTAAAACTCAGGAGAAACGTTTCCTTGAAACTGCTCTGCTGTGCGTTCGTTCACCTAAGAGAGTTGATTCTATGTTGAGATTCAGCAAGTCAGAAACACGTTTTTCTAGGAGCTGCGTTGGGATATTCCCGAGGGAATGGGACCATAGTCTGTACAGAGAAATATCTGCTCCTAAAACCAAAACGGAGATATCTAACTGAATGGTTGTCAATGTGTGCATTCAACTGACAGAGTTAAACTCACGGGTGGATTCAGCGGTTTGCAAACCCTTTCTGTGCAGAATCCCAAAACCGGTAATTACAGTCCAATGCCGGCATACGTACTAAACAGTGGGAAACTTCGTCTAAAACTCAGGAGAAACGTTTCCTTGAAACTGCTCTGCTGTGCGTTCGTTCACCTAAGAGAGTTGAATCTATGTTGAGATTCAGCGAGTCAGAAACACGTTTCTTCTAGGATCTGCGTTGGGATATTCCCGAGTGAATGGGACCATAGGCTGTACAGAGAAATATCTGCTTCTAAAACCAAAACAGAGCTATCTAACTGAATGGTTGTCAATGTGTGCATTCAACTGACAGAGTTAAACTCACGTGTGGATTCAGCGGTTTGCAAACCCTTTTTGTGCAGAATCCCAAAACCGGTATTTCCAGCCCAATGCCGGCATACGTACTAAACAGCAGGAAACTTCGTCTAAAACTCAGGAGAAACGTTTCCTTGAAACTGCTCTGCTGTGCGTTCGTTCACCTAAGAGAGTTGATTCTATGTTGAGATTCAGCAAGTCAGAAACACGTTTCTTCTAGGAGCTGCGTTGGGATATTCCCGAGGGAATGGGACCATAGTCTGTACAGAGAAATATCTGCTAGTAAAACCAAAACGGAGATATCTAACTGAATGGTTGTCAATGTGTGCATTCAACTGACAGAGTTAAACTCACGTGTGGATTCAGCGGTTTACAAACCCTTTCTGTGCAGAATCCCAAAACCGGTATTTCCAGCCCAATGCTGGCATACGTACTAAACAGCAGGAAACTTCGTCTAAAACTCAGGAGAAACGTTTCCTTAAAACTGCTCTGCTGTGCGTTCATTCACCTAAGAGAGTTGAATCTATGTTGAGATTCAGCGAGTCAGGAACACGTTTCTTATAGGAGCCGCGTTGGGATATTCCCGAGTGAATGGGACCATAGGCTGTACAGAGAAATATCTGCTTCTAAAACCAAAACAGAGCTATCTAACTGAATGGTTGTCAATGTGTGCATTCAACTGACAGAGTTAAACTCACGTGTGGATTCAGCAGTTTGCAAACCCTTTCTGTGCACAATCCCAAAACCGGTATTTCCAGCCCAATGCCGGCATACGTACTAAACAGCAGGAAACTTCCTCTAAAACTCAGGAGAAACGTTTCCTTGAAACTGCTCTGTTGTGCGTTCGTTCACCTAAGAGAGTTGATTCTATGTTGAGATTCAGCAAGTCAGAAACACGTTTCTTCTAGGAGCTGCGTTGGGATATTCCCGAGGGAATGGGACCATAGTCTGTACAGAGAAATATCTGCTCCTAAAACCAAAACGGAGGTATCTAACTGAATGGTTGTCAATGTGTGCATTCAACTGACAGAGTTAAACTCACGTGTGGATTCAGCGGTTTGCAAACCCTTTCTGTGCAGAATCCCAAAACCGGTATTTCCAGCCCAATGCCGGCATACGTACTAAACAGCAGGAAACTTCGTCTAAAACTCAGGAGAAACGTTTCCTTAAAACTGCTCTGCTGTGCGTTCATTCACCTAAGAGAGTTGAATCTATGTTGAGATTCAGCGAGTCAGGAACACGTTTCTTATAGGAGCCGCGTTGGGATATTCCCGAGTGAATGGGACCATAGGCTGTACAGAGAAATATCTGCTTCTAAAACCAAAACGGAGCTATCTAACTGAATGGTAGTCAATGTGTGCATTCAACTGACAGAGTTAAACTCACGTGTGGATTCAGCGGTTTGCAAACCCTTTTTGTGCAGAATCCCAAAACCGGTATTTCCAGCCCAATGCCGGCATACGTACTAAACAGCGGGAAACTTCGTCAAAAACTCAGGAGAAACGTTTCCTTGAAACTGCTCTGCTGTGCGTTCGTTCACCTAAGAGAGTTGAATCTATGTTGAGATTCAGCGAGTCAGAAACACGTTTCTTCTAGGAGCTGCGTTGGGATATTCCCGATTGAATGGGACCATAGGCTGTACAGGGAAATATCTGCTTCTAAAACCAAAACGGAGCTATCTAACTGAATGGTTGTCAATGTGTGCATTCAACTGACAGAGTTAAACTCACGTGTGGATTCAGCAGTTTGCAAACCCTTTCTGTGCACAATCCCAAAACCGGTATTTCCAGCGCAATGCCGGCATACGTACTAAACAGCAGGAAACTTCGTCTAAAACTCAGGAGAAACCTTTCCTTGATACTGCTCTGCTATGCGTTCGTTCAACTAAGAGAGTTGAATCTCCGTTGAGATTCAGCGAGTCAGAAAAACGTTTCTTCTAGGAGCTGCGTTGGGATATTCCCGAGTGCACGGTACCATAGACTGTACAGAGAAATATCTGCTCCTAAAACCAAAACGGAGCAATCTAACTGAATGGTTGTCAATGTGTGCATTCAACTGACAGAGTTAAACTCACATATGGATTCAGCAGTTTGCAAACCCTTTCTGTGCACAATCCCAAAACCGGTATTTCCAGCCCAATGCCGGCATACGTACTAAACAGCAGGAAACTTCCTCTAAAACTCAGGAGAAACGTTTCCTTGAAACTGCTCTGCTGTGCGTTCGTTCACCTAAGAGAGTTGATTCTATGTTGAGATTCAGCAAGTCAGAAACACGTTTCTTCTAGGAGCTGCGTTGGGATATTCCCGAGGGAATGGGACCATAGTCTGTACAGAGAAATATCTGCTCCTAAAACCAAAACGGAGATATCTAACTGAATGGTTGTCAATGTGTGCATTCAACTGACAGAGTTAAACTCACGTGTGGATTCAGCGGTTTGCAAACCCTTTCTGTGCAGAATCCCAAAACCGGTAATTACAGCCCAATGCCGGCATACGTACTAAACAGCGGGAAACTTCGTCTAAAACTCAGGAGAAACGTTTCCTTGAAACTGCTCTGCTGTGCGTTCGTTCACCTAAGAAAGTTGAATCTATGTTGAGATTCAGCGAGTCAGAAACACGTTTCTTCTAGGATCTGCGTTGGGATATTCCCGAGTGAATGGGACCATAGGCTGTACAGAGAAATATCTGCTTCTAAAACCAAAACGGAGCTATCTAACTGAATGGTTGTCAATGTGTGCATTCAACTGACAGAGTTAAACTCACGTGTGGATTCAGCGGTTTGCAAACGCTTTCTGTGCAGAATCCCAAAACCGGTAATTGCAGACCAATGCCGGCATACGTACTAAACAGCGGGAAACTTCGTCTAAAACTCAGGAGAAACGTTTCCTTGAAACTGCTCTGCTGTGCGTTCGTTCACCTAAGAGAGTTGAATCTATGTTGAGATTCAGCGAGTCAGAAACACGTTTCTTCTAGGAGCTGCGTTGGGATATTCCCGATTGAATGGGACCATAGGCTGTACAGGGAAATATCTGCTTCTAAAACCAAAACGGAGCTATCTAACTGAATGGTTGTCAATGTGTGCATTCAACTGACAGAGTTAAACTCACGTGTGGATTCAGCAGTTTGCAAACCCTTTCTGTGCAGAATCCCAAAACCGGTATTTCCAGCCCAATGCCGGCATACGTACTAAACAGCAGGAAACTTCCTCTAAAACTAGGAGAAACGTTTCCTTGAAACTGCTCTGTTGTGCGTTCGTTCACCTAAGAGAGTTGATTCTATGTTGAGATTCAGCAAGTCAGAAACACGTTTCTTCTAGGAGCTGCGTTGGGATATTCCCGAGGGAATGGGACCATAGTCTGTACAGAGAAATATCTGCTCCTAAAACCAAAACGGAGCTATCTAACTGAATGGTTGTCAATGTGTGCATTCAACTGACAGAGTTAAACTCAGGTGTGGATTCAGCGGTTTGCAAACCCTTTCTGTGCAGAATCCCAAAACCGGTAATTACAGCCCAATGCCGGCATACGTACTAAACAGCGGGAAACTTCGTCTAAAACTCAGGAGAAACGTTTCCTGGATACTGCTCTGCTGTGCGTTCGTTCAACTAAGAGAGTTGAATCTACGTTGAGATTCAGCGAGTCAGAAAAACGTTTCTTCTAGGAGCTGCGTTGGGATATTCCCGAGTGCACGGTACCATAGACTGTACAGAGAAATATCTGCTCCTAAAACCAAAACGGAGCAATCTAACTGAATGGTTGTCAATGTGTGCATTCAACTGACAGAGTTAAACTCACGTGTGGATTCAGCAGTTTGCAAACCCTTTCTGTGCACAATCCCAAAACCGGTATTTCCAGCCCAATGCCGGCATGCGTACTAAACAGCAGGAAACTTCCTCTAAAACTCAGGAGAAACGTTTCCTTGAAACTGCTCTGCTGTGCGTTCGTTCACCTAAGAGAGTTGATTCTATGTTGAGATTCAGCAAGTCAGAAACACGTTTTTCTAGGAGCTGCGTTGGGATTTTCCCGAGGGAATGGGACCATAGTCTGTACAGAGAAATATCTGCTCCTAAAACCAAAACGGAGATATCTAACTGAATGGTTGTCAATGTGTGCATTCAACTGACAGAGTTAAACTCACGGGTGGATTCAGCGGTTTGCAAACCCTTTCTGTGCAGAATCCCAAAACCGGTAATTACAGTCCAATGCCGGCATACGTACTAAACAGTGGGAAACTTCGTCTAAAACTCAGGAGAAACGTTTCCTTGAAACTGCTCTGCTGTGCGTTCGTTCACCTAAGAGAGTTGAATCTATGTTGAGATTCAGCGAGTCAGAAACACGTTTCTTCTAGGATCTGCGTTGGGATATTCCCGAGTGAATGGGACCATAGGCTGTACAGAGAAATATCTGCTTCTAAAACCAAAACAGAGCTATCTAACTGAATGGTTGTCAATGTGTGCATTCAACTGACAGAGTTAAACTCACGTGTGGATTCAGCGGTTTGCAAACCCTTTTTGTGCAGAATCCCAAAACCGGTATTTCCAGCCCAATGCCGGCATACGTACTAAACAGCAGGAAACTTCGTCTAAAACTCAGGAGAAACGTTTCCTTGAAACTGCTCTGCTGTGCGTTCGTTCACCTAAGAGAGTTGATTCTATGTTGAGATTCAGCAAGTCAGAAACACGTTTCTTCTAGGAGCTGCGTTGGGATATTCCCGAGGGAATGGGACCATAGTCTGTACAGAGAAATATCTGCTAGTAAAACCAAAACGGAGATATCTAACTGAATGGTTGTCAATGTGTGCATTCAACTGACAGAGTTAAACTCACGTGTGGATTCAGCGGTTTACAAACCCTTTCTGTGCAGAATCCCAAAACCGGTATTTCCAGCCCAATGCCGGCATACGTACTAAACAGCAGGAAACTTCGTCTAAAACTCAGGAGAAACGTTTCCTTAAAACTGCTCTGCTGTGCGTTCATTCACCTAAGAGAGTTGAATCTATGTTGAGATTCAGCGAGTCAGGAACACGTTTCTTATAGGAGCCGCGTTGGGATATTCCCGAGTGAATGGGACCATAGGCTGTACAGAGAAATATCTGCTTCTAAAACCAAAACGGAGCTATCTAACTGAATGGTTGTCAATGTGTGCATTCAACTGACAGAGTTAAACTCACGTGTGGATTCAGCAGTTTGCAAACCCTTTCTGTGCACAATCCCAAAACCGGTATTTCCAGCCCAATGCCGGCATACGTACTAAACAGCGGGAAACTTCGTCAAAAACTCAGGAGAAACGTTTCCTTGAAACTGCTCTGCTGTGCGTTCGTTCACCTAAGAGAGTTGAATCTATGTTGAGATTCAGCGAGTCAGAAACACGTTTCTTCTAGGAGCTGCGTTGGGATATTCCCGATTGAATGGGACCATAGGCTGTACAGGGAAATATCTGCTTCTAAAACCAAAACGGAGCTATCTAACTGAATGGTTGTCAATGTGTGCATTCAACTGACAGAGTTAAACTCACGTGTGGATTCAGCAGTTTGCAAACCCTTTCTGTGCAGAATCCCAAAACCGGTATTTCCAGCCCAATGCCGGCATACGTACTAAACAGCAGGAAACTTCGTCTAAAACTCAGGAGAAACCTTTCTTTGATACTGCTCTGCTATGCGTTCGTTCAACTAAGAGAGTTGAATCTCCGTTGAGATTCAGCGAGTCAGAAAAACGTTTCTTCTAGGAGCTGCGTTGGGATATTCCCGAGTGCACGGTACCATCGACTGTACAGAGAAATATCTGCTCCTAAAACCAAAACGGAGCAATCTAACTGAATGGTTGTCAATGTGTGCATTCAACTGACAGAGTTAAACTCACATGTGGATTCAGCAGTTTGCAAACCCTTTCTGTGCACAATCCCAAAACCGGTATTTCCAGCCCAATGCCGGCATACGTATTAAACAGCAGGAAACTTCCTCTAAAACTCAGGAGAAACGTTTCCTTGAAACTGCTCTGCTGTGCGTTCGTTCACCTAAGAGAGTTGATTCTATGTTGAGATTCAGCAAGTCAGAAACACGTTTCTTCTAGGAGCTGCGTTGGGATATTCCCGAGGGAATGGGACCATAGTCTGTACAGAGAAATATCTGCTCCTAAAACCAAAACGGAGATATCTAACTGAATGGTTGTCAATGTGTGCATTCAACTGACAGAGTTAAACTCACGTGTGGATTCAGCGGTTTGCAAACCCTTTCTGTGCAGAATCCCAAAACCGGTAATTACAGCCCAATGCCGGCATACGTACTAAACAGCGGGAAACTTCGTCTAAAACTCAGGAGAAACGTTTCCTTGAAACTGCTCTGCTGTGCGTTCGTTCACCTAAGAAAGTTGAATCTATGTTGAGATTCAGCGAGTCAGAAACACGTTTCTTCTAGGATCTGCGTTGGGATATTCCCGAGTGAATGGGACCATAGGCTGTACAGAGAAATATCTGCTTCTAAAACCAAAACGGAGCTATCTAACTGAATGGTTGTCAATGTGTGCATTCAACTGACAGAGTTAAACTCACGTGTGGATTCAGCGGTTTGCAAACCCTTTCTGTGCAGAATCCCAAAACCGGTAATTGCAGACCAATGCCGGCATACGTACTAAACAGCGGGAAACTTCGTCTAAAACTCAGGAGAAACGTTTCCTTGAAACTGCTCTGCTGTGCGTTCGTTCACCTAAGAGAGTTGAATCTATGTTGAGATTCAGCGAGTCAGAAACACGTTTCTTCTAGGAGCTGCGTTGGGATATTCCCGATTGAATGGGACCATAGGCTGTACAGGGAAATATCTGCTTCTAAAACCAAAACGGAGCTATCTAACTGAATGGTTGTCAATGTGTGCATTCAACTGACAGAGTTAAACTCACGTGTGGATTCAGCAGTTTGCAAACCCTTTCTGTGCAGAATCCCAAAACCGGTATTTCCAGCCCAATGCCGGCATACGTACTAAACAGCAGGAAACTTCCTCTAAAACTAGGAGAAACGTTTCCTTGAAACTGCTCTGTTGTGCGTTCGTTCACCTAAGAGAGTTGATTCTATGTTGAGATTCAGCAAGTCAGAAACACGTTTCTTCTAGGAGCTGCGTTGGGATATTCCCGAGGGAATGGGACCATAGTCTGTACAGAGAAATATCTGCTCCTAAAACCAAAACGGAGCTATCTAACTGAATGGTTGTCAATGTGTGCATTCAACTGACAGAGTTAAACTCACGTGTGGATTCAGCGGTTTGCAAACCCTTTCTGTGCAGAATCCCAAAACCGGTATTTCCAGCCCAATGCCGGCATACGTACTAAACAGCAGGAAACTTCGTCTAAAACTCAGGAGAAACGTTTCCTTAAAACTGCTCTGCTGTGCGTTCGTTCACCTAAGAGAGTTGAATCTATGTTGAGATTCAGCGAGTCAGGAACACGTTTCTTATAGGAGCCGCGTTGGGATATTCCCGAGTGAATGGGACCATAGGCTGTACAGAGAAATATCTGCTTCTAAAACCAAAACGGAGCTATCTAACTGAATGGTTGTCAATGTGTGCATTCAACTGACAGAGTTAAACTCACGTGTGGATTCAGCGGTTTGCAAACGCTTTCTGTGCAGAATCCCAAAACCGGTATTTCCAGCCCAATGCCGGCATACGTACTAAAGAGCGGGAAACGTCGTCTAAAACTCAGTAGAAACGTTTCCTTGATACTGCTCTGCTGTGCGTTCGTTCAACTAAGAGAGTTGAATCTACGTTGAGATTCAGCGAGTCAGAAAAACGTTTCTTCTAGGAGCTGCGTTGGGATATTCCCGAGTGCACGGTACCATAGACTGTACAGAGAAATATCTGCTCCTAAAACCAAAACGGAGCAATCTAACCGAATGGTTGTCAATGTGTGCATTCAACTGACAGAGTTAAACTCACATGTGGATTCAGCAGTTTGCAAACCCTTTCTGTGCACAATCCCAAAACCGGTATTTCCAGCCCAATGCCGGCATACGTACTAAACAGCAGGAAACTTCCTCTAAAACTCAGGAGAAACGTTTCCTTGAAACTGCTCTGCTGTGCGTTCGTTCACCTAAGAGAGTTGATTCTATGTTGAGATTCAGCAAGTCAGAAACACGTTTCTTCTAGGAGCTGCGTTGGGATATTCCCGAGGGAATGGGACCATAGTCTGTACAGAGAAATATCTGCTCCTAAAACCAAAACGGAGATATCTAACTGAATGGTTGTCAATGTGTGCATTCAACTGACAGAGTTAAACTCACGTGTGGATTCAGCGGTTTACAAACCCTTTCTGTGCAGAATCCCAAAACCGGTAATTACAGCCCAATGCCGGCATACGTACTAAACAGCGGGAAACTTCGTCTAAAACTCAGTAGAAACGTTTCCTTGAAACTGCTCTGCTGTGCGTTCGTTCACCTAAGAGAGTTGAATCTATGTTGAAATTCAGCGAGTCAGAAACACGTTTCTTCTAGGAGCTGCGTTGGGATATTCCCGAGTGAATGGGACCATAGGCTGTACAGAGAAATATCTGCTTCTAAAACCAAAACGGAGCTATCTAACTGAATGGTTGTCAATGTGTGCATTCAACTGACAGAGTTAAACTCACGTGTGGATTCAGCGTTTTGCAAACCCTTTCTGTGCACAATCCCAAAACCGGTATTTCCAGCCCAATGCCGGCATACGTACTAAACAGCAGGAAACTTCCTCTAAAACTCAGGAGAAACGTTTCCTTGAAACTGCTCTGTTGTGCGTTCGTTCACCTAAGAGAGTTGATTCTATGTTGAGATTCAGCAAGTCAGAAACACGTTTATTCTAGGAGCTGCGTTGGGATATTCCCGAGGGAATGGGACCATAGTCTGTACAGAGAAATATCTGCTCCTAAAACCAAAACGGAGCTATCTAACTGAATGGTTGTCAATGTGTGCATTCAACTGACAGAGTTAAACTCAGGTGTGGATTCAGCGGTTTGCAAACCCTTTCTGTGCAGAATCCCAAAACCGGTAATTACAGCCCAATGCCGGCATACGTACTAAACAGCGGGAAACTTCGTCTAAAACTCAGGAGAAACGTTTCCTGGATACTGCTCTGCTGTGCGTTCGTTCAACTAAGAGAGTTGAATCTACGTTGAGATTCAGCGAGTCAGAAAAACGTTTCTTCTAGTAGCTGCGTTGGGATATTCCCGAGTGCACGGTACCATAGACTGTACAGAGAAATATCTGCTCCTAAAACCAAAACGGAGCAATCTAACTGAATGGTTGTCAATGTGTGCATTCAACTGACAGAGTTAAACTCACGTGTGGATTCAGCAGTTTGCAAACCCTTTCTGTGCACAATCCCAAAACCGGTATTTCCAGCCCAATGCCGGCATGCGTACTAAACAGCAGGAAACTTCCTCTAAAACTCAGGAGAAACGTTTCCTTGAAACTGCTCTGCTGTGCGTTCGTTCACCTAAGAGAGTTGATTCTATGTTGAGATTCAGCAAGTCAGAAACACGTTTCTTCTAGGAGCTGCGTTGGGATATTCCCGAGGGAATGGGACCATAGTCTGTACAGAGAAATATCTGCTCCTAAAACCAAAACGGAGGTATCTAACTGAATGGTTGTCAATGTGTGCATTCAACTGACAGAGTTAAACTCACGTGTGGATTCAGCGGTTTGCAAACCCTTTCTGTGCAGAATCCCAAAACCGGTATTTCCAGCCCAATGCCGGCATACGTACTAAACAGCAGGAAACTTCGTCTAAAACTCAGGAGAAACGTTTCCTTAAAACTGCTCTGCTGTGCGTTCATTCACCTAAGAGAGTTGAATCTATGTTGAGATTCAGCGAGTCAGGAACACGTTTCTTATAGGAGCCGCGTTGGGATATTCCCGAGTGAATGGGACCATAGGCTGTACAGAGAAATATCTGCTTCTAAAACCAAAACGGAGCTATCTAACTGAATGGTAGTCAATGTGTGCATTCAACTGACAGAGTTAAACTCACGTGTGGATTCAGCGGTTTGCAAACCCTTTTTGTGCAGAATCCCAAAACCGGTATTTCCAGCCCAATGCCGGCATACGTACTAAACAGCGGGAAACTTCGTCAAAAACTCAGGAGAAACGTTTCCTTGAAACTGCTCTGCTGTGCGTTCGTTCACCTAAGAGAGTTGAATCTATGTTGAGATTCAGCGAGTCAGAAACACGTTTCTTCTAGGAGCTGCGTTGGGATATTCCCGATTGAATGGGACCATAGGCTGTACAGGGAAATATCTGCTTCTAAAACCAAAACGGAGCTATCTAACTGAATGGTTGTCAATGTGTGCATTCAACTGACAGAGTTAAACTCACGTGTGGATTCAGCAGTTTGCAAACCCTTTCTGTGCACAATCCCAAAACCGGTATTTCCAGCCCAATGCCGGCATACGTACTAAACAGCAGGAAACTTCGTCTAAAACTCAGGAGAAACCTTTCCTTGATACTGCTCTGCTATGCGTTCGTTCAACTAAGAGAGTTGAATCTCCGTTGAGATTCAGCGAGTCAGAAAAACGTTTCTTCTAGGAGCTGCGTTGGGATATTCCCGAGTGCACGGTACCATAGACTGTACAGAGAAATATCTGCTCCTAAAACCAAAACGGAGCAATCTAACTGAATGGTTGTCAATGTGTGCATTCAACTGACAGAGTTAAACTCACATGTGGATTCAGCAGTTTGCAAACCCTTTCTGTGCACAATCCCAAAACCGGTATTTCCAGCCCAATGCCGGCATACGTACTAAACAGCAGGAAACTTCCTCTAAAACTCAGGAGAAACGTTTCCTTGAAACTGCTCTGCTGTGCGTTCGTTCACCTAAGAGAGATGATTCTATGTTGAGATTCAGCAAGTCAGAAACACGTTTCTTCTAGGAGCTGCGTTGGGATATTCCCGAGGGAATGGGACCATAGTCTGTACAGAGAAATATCTGCTCCTAAAACCAAAACGGAGATATCTAACTGAATGGTTGTCAATGTGTGCATTCAACTGACAGAGTTAAACTCACGTGTGGATTCAGCGGTTTGCAAACCCTTTCTGTGCAGAATCCCAAAACCGGTAATTACAGCCCAATGCCGGCATACGTACTAAACAGCGGGAAACTTCGTCTAAAAGTCAGGAGAAACGTTTCCTTGAAACTGCTCTGCTGTGCGTTCGTTCACCTAAGAAAGTTGAATCTATGTTGAGATTCAGCGAGTCAGAAACACGTTTCTTCTAGGATCTGCGTTGGGATATTCCCGAGTGAATGGGACCATAGGCTGTACAGAGAAATATCTGCTTCTAAAACCAAAACGGAGCTATCTAACTGAATGGTTGTCAATGTGTGCATTCAACTGACAGAGTTAAACTCACGTGTGGATTCAGCGGTTTGCAAACCCTTTCTGTGCAGAATCCCAAAACCGGTATTTCCAGCCCAATGCCGGCATACGTACTAAACAGCAGGAAACTTCGTCTAAAACTCAGGAGAAACGTTTCCTTGAAACTGCTCTGCTGTGCGTTCGTTCACCTAAGAGAGTTGATTCTATGTTGAGATTCAGCAAGTCAGAAACACGTTTCTTCTAGGAGCTGCGTTGGGATATTCCCGAGGGAATGGGACCATAGTCTGTACAGAGAAATATCTGCTCCTAAAACCAAAACGGAGATATCTAACTGAATGGTTGTCAATGTGTGCATTCAACTGACAGAGTTAAACTCACGTGTGGATTCAGCGGTTTGTAAACCCTTTCTGTGCAGAATCCCAAAACCGGTAATTGCAGACCAATGCCGGCATACGTACTAAACAGCGGGAAACTTCGTCTAAAACTCAGGAGAAACGTTTCCTTGAAACTGCTCTGCTGTGCGTTCGTTCACCTAAGAGAGTTGAATCTATGTTGAGATTCAGCGAGTCAGAAACACGTTTCTTCTAGGAGCTGCGTTGGGATATTCCCGATTGAATGGGACCATAGGCTGTACAGGGAAATATCTGCTTCTAAAACCAAAACGGAGCTATCTAACTGAATGGTTGTCAATGTGTGCATTCAACTGACAGAGTTAAACTCACGTGTGGATTCAGCAGTTTGCAAACCCTTTCTGTGCACAATCCCAAAACCGGTATTTCCAGCCCAATGCCGGCATACGTACTAAACAGCAGGAAACTTCCTCTAAAACTCAGGAGAAACGTTTCCTTGAAACTGCTCTGTTGTGCGTTCGCTCACCTAAGAGAGTTGATTCTATGTTGAGATTCAGCGAGTAAGAAACACGTTTCTTCTAGGAGCTGCGTTGGGATATTCCCGAGGGAATGGGACCATAGTCTGTACAGAGAAATATCTGCTCCTAAAACCAAAACGGAGCTATCTAACTGAATGGTTGTCAATGTGTGCATTCAACTGACAGAGTTAAACTCACGTGTGGATTCAGCGGTTTGCAAACCCTTTCTGTGCAGAATCCCAAAACCGGTATTTCCAGCCCAATGCCGGCATACGTACTAAACAGCAGGAAACTTCGTCTAAAACTCAGGAGAAACGTTTCCTTAAAACTGCTCTGCTGTGCGTTCGTTCACCTAAGAGAGTTGAATCTATGTTGAGATTCAGCGAGTCAGGAACACGTTTCTTATAGGAGCCGCGTTGGGATATTCCCGAGTGAATGGGACCATAGGCTGTACAGAGAAATATCTGCTTCTAAAACCAAAACGGAGCTATCTAACTGAATGGTTGTCAATGTGTGCATTCAACTGACAGAGTTAAACTCACGTGTGGATTCAGCGGTTTGCAAACCCTTTCTGTGCAGAATCCCAAAACCGGTATTTCCAGCCCAATGCCGGCATACGTACTAAAGAGCGGGAAACTTCGTCTAAAACTCAGTAGAAACGTTTCCTTGATACTGCTCTGCTGTGCGTTCGTTCAACTAAGAGAGTTGAATCTACGTTGAGATTCAGCGAGTCAGAAAAACGTTTCTTCTAGGAGCTGCGTTGGGATATTCCCGAGTGCACGGTACCATAGACTGTACAGAGAAATATCTGCTCCTAAAACCAAAACGGAGCAATCTAACTGAATGGTTGTCAATGTGTGCATTCAACTGACAGAGTTAAACTCACATGTGGATTCAGAAGTTTGCAAACCCTTTCTGTGCACAATCCCAAAACCGGTATTTCCAGCCCAATGCCGGCATACGTACTAAACAGCAGGAAACTTCCTCTAAAACTCAGGAGAAACGTTTCCTTGAAACTGCTCTGCTGTGCGTTCGTTCACCTAAGAGAGTTGATTCTATGTTGAGATTCAGCAAGTCAGAAACACGTTTCTTCTAGGAGCTGCGTTGGGATATTCCCGAGGGAATGGGACCATAGTCTGTACAGAGAAATATCTGCTCCTAAAACCAAAACGGAGATATCTAACTGAATGGTTGTCAATGTGTGCATTCAACTGACAGAGTTAAACTCACGTGTGGATTCAGCGGTTTACAAACCCTTTCTGTGCAGAATCCCAAAACCGGTAATTACAGCCCAATGCCGGCATACGTACTAAACAGCGGGAAACTTCGTCTAAAACTCAGGAGAAACGTTTCCTTGAAACTGCTCTGCTGTGCGTTCGTTCACCTAAGAGAGTTGAATCTATGTTGAGATTCAGCGAGACAGAAACACGTTTCTTCTAGGAGCTGCGTTGGGATATTCCCGAGTGAATGGGACCATAGGCTGTACAGAGAAATATCTGCTTCTAAAACCAAAACGGAGCTATCTAACTGAATGGTTGTCAATGTGTGCATTCAACTGACAGAGTTAAACTCACGTGTGGATTCAGCAGTTTGCAAACCCTTTCTGTGCACAATCCCAAAACCGGTATTTCCAGCCCAATGCCGGCATATGTACTAAACAGCAGGAAACTTCCTCTAAAACTCAGGAGAAACGTTTCCTTGAAACTGCTGTGTTGTGCGTTCGTTCACCTAAGAGAGTTGATTCTATGTTGAGATTCAGCAAGTCAGAAACACGTTTATTCTAGGAGCTGCGTTGGGATATTCCCGAGGGAATGGGACCATAGTCTGTACAGAGAAATATCTGCTCCTAAAACCAAAACGGAGCTATCTAACTGAATGGTTGTCAATGTGTGCATTCAACTGACAGAGTTAAACTCACGTGTGGATTCAGCGGTTTGCAAACCCTTTCTGTGCAGAATCCCAAAACCGGTAATTACAGCCCAATGCCGGCATACGTACTAAACAGCGGGAAACTTCGTCTAAAACTCAGGAGAAACGTTTCCTGGATACTGCTCTGCTGTGCGTTCGTTCAACTAAGAGAGTTGAATCTACGTTGAGATTCAGCGAGTCAGAAAAACGTTTCTTCTAGGAGCTGCGTTGGGATATTCCCGAGTGCACGGTACCATAGACTGTACAGAGAAATATCTGCTCCTAAAACCAAAACGGAGCAATCTAACTGAATGGTTGTCAATGTGTGCATTCAACTGACAGAGTTAAACTCACGTGTGGATTCAGCAGTTTGCAAACCCTTTCTGTGCACAATCCCAAAACCGGTATTTCCAGTCCAATGCCGGCATACGTACTAAACAGCAGGAAACTTCCTCTAAAACTCAGGAGAAACGTTTCCTTGAAACTGCTCTGTTGTGCGTTCGTTCACCTAAGAGAGTTGATTCTATGTTGAGATTCAGCAAGTCAGAAACACGTTTCTTCTAGGAGCTGCGTTGGGATATTCCCGAGGGAATGGGACCATAGTCTGTACAGAGAAATATCTGCTCCTAAAACCAAAACGGAGGTATCTAACTGAATGGTTGTCAATGTGTGCATTCAACTGACAGAGTTAAACTCACGTGTGGATTCAGCGGTTTGCAAATCCTTTCTGTGCAGAATCCCAAAACCGGTATTTCCAGCCCAATGCCGGCATACGTACTAAACAGCAGGAAACTTCGTCTAAAACTCAGGAGAAACGTTTCCTTAAAACTGCTCTGCTGTGCGTTCGTTCACCTAAGAGAGTTGAATCTATGTTGAGATTCAGCGAGTCAGGAACACGTTTCTTATAGGAGCCGCGTTGGGATATTCCCGAGTGAATGGGACCATAGGCTGTACAGAGAAATATCTGCTTCTAAAACCAAAACGGAGCTATCTAACTGAATGGTTGTCAATGTGTGCATTCAACTGACAGAGTTAAACTCACGTGTGGATTCAGCGGTTTGCAAACCCTTTCTGTGCAGAATCCCAAAATCGGTATTTCCAGCCCAATGCCGGCATACGTACTAAAGAGCGGGAAACTTCGTCTAAAACTCAGTAGAAACGTTTCCTTGATACTGCTCTGCTGTGCGTTCGTTCAACTAAGAGAGTTGAATCTACGTTGAGATTCAGCGAGTCAGAAAAACGTTTCTTCTAGGAGCTGCGTTGGGATATTCCCGAGTGCACGGTACCATAGACTGTACAGAGAAATATCTGCTCCTAAAACCAAAACGAAGCAATCTAACTGAATGGTTGTCAATGTGTGCATTCAACTGACAGAGTTAAGCTCACATGTGGATTCAGCAGTTTGCAAACCCTTTCTGTGTACAATCCCAAAACCGGTATTTCCAGCCCAATGCCGGCATACGTACTAAACAGCAGGAAACTTCGTCTAAAACTCAGGAGAAACGTTTCCTTGAAACTGCTCTGCTGTGCGTTCGTTCACCTAAGAGAGTTGAATCTCTGTTGAGATTCAGCGAGTCAGAAACACGTTTCTTCTAGGATCTGCGTTGGGATATACCCGAGTGAATGGGACCATAGGCTGTACAGAGAAATATCTGCTTCTAAAACCAAAACGGAGCTATCTAACTGAATGGTAGTCAATGTGTGCATTCAACTGACAGAGTTAAACTCACGTGTGGATTCAGCGGTTTGCAAACCCTTTTTGTGCAGAATCCCAAAACCGGTATTTCCAGCCCAATGCCGGCATACGTACTAAACAGCGGGAAACTTCGTCTAAAACTCAGCAGAAACGTTTACTTGATACTGCTCTGCTGTGCGTTCGTTCAACTAAGAGAGTTGAATCTCCGTTGAGATTCAGCGAGTCAGAAAAACGTTTCTTCTAGGAGCTGCGTTGGGATATTCCCGAGTGCACGGTACCATAGACTGTACAGAGAAATATCTGCTCCTAAAACCAAAACGGAGCAATCTAACTGAATGGTTGTCAATGTGTGCATTCAACTGACAGAGTTAAACTCACGTGTGGATTCAGCAGTTTGCAAACCCTTTCTGTGCACAATCCCAAAACCGGTATTTCCAGCCCAATGCCGGCATACGTACTAAACAGCAGGAAACTTCGTCTAAAACTCAGGAGAAACGTTTCCTTGAAACTGCTCTGTTGTGCGTTCGTTCACCTAAGAGAGTTGATTCTATGTTGAGATTCAGCAAGTCAGAAACACGTTTCTTCTAGGAGCTGCGTTGGGATATTCCCGAGGGAATGGGACCATAGTCTGTACAGAGAAATATCTGCTCCTAAAACCAAAACGGAGCTATCTAACTGAATGGTTGTCAATGTGTGCATTCAACTGACAGAGTTAAACTCACGTGTGGATTCAGCGGTTTGCAAACCCTTTCTGTGCAGAATCCCAAAACCGGTATTTCCAGCCCAATGCCGGCATACGTACTAAACAGCGGGAAACTTCGTCTAAAACTCAGGAGAAACGTTTCCTGGATACTGCTCTGCTGTGCGTTCGTTCAACTAAGAGAGTTGAATCTACGTTGAGATTCAGCGAGTCAGAAAAACGTTTCTTCTAGGAGCTGCGTTGGGATATTCCCGAGTGCACGGTACCATAGACTGTACAGAGAAATATCTGCTCCTAAAACCAAAACGGAGCAATCTAACTGAATGGTTGTCAATGTGTGCATTCAACTGACAGAGTTAAACTCACATGTGGATTCAGCAGTTTGCAAACCCTTTCTGTGCACAATCCCAAAACCGGTATTTCCAGCCCAATGCCGGCATGCGTACTATACAGCAGGAAACTTCCTCTAAAACTCAGGAGAAACGTTTCCTTGAAACTGCTCTGCTGTGCGTTCGTTCACCTAAGAGAGTTGATTCTATGTTGAGATTCAGCAAGTCAGAAACACGTTTCTTCTAGGAGCTGCGTTGGGATATTCCCGAGGGAATGGGACCATAGTCTGTACAGAGAAATATCTGCTCCTAAAACCAAAACGGAGATATCTAACTGAATGGTTGTCAATGTGTGCATTCAACTGACAGAGTTAAACTCACGTGTGGATTCAGCGGTTTGCAAACCCTTTCTGTGCAGAATCCCAAAACCGGTAATTACAGCCCAATGCCGGCATACGTACTAAACAGCGGGAAACTTCGTCTAAAACTCAGGAGAAACGTTTCCTTGAAACTGCTCTGCTGTGCGTTCGTTAACCTAAGAGAGTTGAATCTATGTTGAGATTCAGCGAGTCAGAAACACGTTTCTTCTAGGATCTGCGTTGGGATATTCCCGAGTGAATGGGACCATAGGCTGTACAGAGAAATATCTGCTTCTAAAACAAAAAACGGAGCTATCTAACTGAATGGTTGTCAATGTGTGCATTCAACTGACAGAGTTAAACTCACGTGTGGATTCAGCGGTTTGCAAACCCTTTATGTGCAGAATCCCAAAACCGGTATTTCCAGCCCAATGCCGGCATACGTACTAAACAGCAGGAAACTTCGTCTAAAACGCAGGAGAAACGTTTCGTTGAAACTGCTCTGCTGTGCGTTCGTTCACCTAAGAGAGTTGATTCTATGTTGAGATTCAGCAAGTCAGAAACACGTTTCTTCTAGGAGCTGCGTTGGGATATTCCCGAGGGAATGGGACCATAGTCTGTACAGAGAAATATCTGCTCCTAAAACCAAAACGGAGATATCTAACTGAATGGTTGTCAATGTGTGCATTCAACTGACAGAGTTAAACACACGTGTGGATTCAGCGGTTTGCAAACCCTTTCTGTGCAGAATCCCAAAACCGGTAATTGCAGACCAATGCCGGCATACGTACTAAACAGCGGGAAACTTCGTCAAAAACTCAGGAGAAACGTTTCCTTGAAACTGCTCTGCTTTGCGTTCGTTCACCTAAGAGAGTTGGATCTATGTTGAGATTCAGCGAGTCAGAAACACGTTTCTTCTAGGAGCTGCGTTGGGATATTCCCGATTGAATGGGACCATAGGCTGTACAGGGAAATATCTGCTTCTAAAACCAAAACGGAGCTATCTAACTGAATGGTTGTCAATGTGTGCATTCAACTGACAGAGTTAAACTCACGTGTGGATTCAGCAGTTTGCAAACCCTTTCTGTGCAGAATCCCAAAACCGGTATTTCCAGCCCAATGCCGGCATACGTACTAAACAGCGGGAAACTTCGTCTAAAACTCAGGAGAAACGTTTCCTTGATACTGCTCTGCTGTGCGTTCGTTCAACTAAGAGAGTTGAATCTCCGTTGAGATTCAGCGAGTCAGAAAAACGTTTCTTCTAGGAGCTGCGTTGGGATATTCCCGAGTGCACGGTACCATAGACTGTACAGAGAAATATCTGCTCCTAAAACCAAAACGGAGCAATCTAACTGAATGGTTGTCAATGTGTGCATTCAACTGACAGAGTTAAACTCACATGTGGATTCAGCAGTTTGCAAACCCTTTCTGTGCACAATCCCAAAACCGGTATTTCCAGCCCAATGCCGGCATGCGTACTATACAGCAGGAAACTTCCTCTAAAACTCAGGAGAAACGTTTCCTTGAAACTGCTCTGCTGTGCGTTCGTTCACCTAAGAGAGTTGATTCTATGTTGAGATTCAGCAAGTCAGAAACACGTTTCTTCTAGGAGCTGCGTTGGGATATTCCCGAGGGAATGGGACCATAGTCTGTACAGAGAAATATCTGCTCCTAAAACCAAAACGGAGATATCTAACTGAATGGTTGTCAATGTGTGCATTCAACTGACAGAGTTAAACTCACGTGTGGATTCAGCGGTTTGCAAACCCTTTCTGTGCAGAATCCCAAAACCGGTAATTACAGCCCAATGCCGGCATACGTACTAAACAGCGGGAAACTTCGTCTAAAACTCAGGAGAAACGTTTCCTTGAAACTGCTCTGCTGTGCGTTCGTTAACCTAAGAGAGTTGAATCTATGTTGAGATTCAGCGAGTCAGAAACACGTTTCTTCTAGGATCTGCGTTGGGATATTCCCGAGTGAATGGGACCATAGGCTGTACAGAGAAATATCTGCTTCTAAAACAAAAAACGGAGCTATCTAACTGAATGGTTGTCAATGTGTGCATTCAACTGACAGAGTTAAACTCACGTGTGGATTCAGCGGTTTGCAAACCCTTTATGTGCAGAATCCCAAAACCGGTATTTCCAGCCCAATGCCGGCATACGTACTAAACAGCAGGAAACTTCGTCTAAAACGCAGGAGAAACGTTTCGTTGAAACTGCTCTGCTGTGCGTTCGTTCACCTAAGAGAGTTGATTCTATGTTGAGATTCAGCAAGTCAGAAACACGTTTCTTCTAGGAGCTGCGTTGGGATATTCCCGAGGGAATGGGACCATAGTCTGTACAGAGAAATATCTGCTCCTAAAACCAAAACGGAGATATCTAACTGAATGGTTGTCAATGTGTGCATTCAACTGACAGAGTTAAACACACGTGTGGATTCAGCGGTTTGCAAACCCTTTCTGTGCAGAATCCCAAAACCGGTAATTGCAGACCAATGCCGGCATACGTACTAAACAGCGGGAAACTTCGTCAAAAACTCAGGAGAAACGTTTCCTTGAAACTGCTCTGCTTTGCGTTCGTTCACCTAAGAGAGTTGGATCTATGTTGAGATTCAGCGAGTCAGAAACACGTTTCTTCTAGGAGCTGCGTTGGGATATTCCCGATTGAATGGGACCATAGGCTGTACAGGGAAATATCTGCTTCTAAAACCAAAACGGAGCTATCTAACTGAATGGTTGTCAATGTGTGCATTCAACTGACAGAGTTAAACTCACGTGTGGATTCAGCAGTTTGCAAACCCTTTCTGTGCAGAATCCCAAAACCGGTATTTCCAGCCCAATGCCGGCATACGTACTAAACAGCGGGAAACTTCGTCTAAAACTCAGGAGAAACGTTTCCTTGATACTGCTCTGCTGTGCGTTCGTTCAACTAAGAGAGTTGAATCTCCGTTGAGATTCAGCGAGTCAGAAAAACGTTTCTTCTAGGAGATGCGTTGGGATATTCCCGAGTGCACGGTACCATAGACTGTACAGAGAAATATCTGCTCCTAAAACCAAAACGGAGCAATCTAACTGAATGGTTGTCAATGTGTGCATTCAACTGACAGAGTTAAACTCACATGTGGATTCAGCAGTTTGCAAACCCTTTCTGTGCACAATCCCAAAACCGGTATTTCCAGCCCAATGCCGGCATCCGTACTAAACAGCAGGAAACTTCCTCTAAAACTCAGGAGAAACGTTTCCTTGAAACTGCTCTGCTGTGCGTTCGTTCACCTAAGAGAGTTGATTCTATGTTGAGATTCAGCAAGTCAGAAACACGTTTCTTCTAGGAGCTGCGTTGGGATATTCCCGAGGGAATGGGACCATAGTCTGTACAGAGAAATATCTGCTCCTAAAACCTAAACGGAGATATCTAACTGAATGGTTGTCAATGTGTGCATTCAACTGACAGAGTTAAACTCACGTGTGGATTCAGCGGTTTGTAAACCCTTTCTGTGCAGAATCCCAAAACCGGTAATTACAGCCCAATGCCGGCATACGTACTAAACAGCAGGAAACTTCGTCTAAAACTCAGGAGAAACGTTTCCTTGAAACTGCTCTGCTGTGCGTTCCTTCACCAAAGAGAGTTGAATCTATGTTGAGATTCAGCGAGTCAGAAACACGTTTCTTCTAGGAGCTGCGTTGGGATATTCCCGAGTGAATGGGACCATAGGCTGTACAGAGAAATATCTGCTTCTAAAACCAAAACGGAGCTATCTAACTGAATGGTTGTCAATGTGTGCATTCAACTGACAGAGTTAAACTCACGTGTGGATTCAGCGGTTTGCAAACCCTTTTTGTGCAGAATCCCAAAACCGGTATTTCCAGCCCAATGCCGGCATACGTACTAAACAGCAGGAAACTTCGTCTAAAACTCAGGAGAAACGTTTCCTTGAAACTGCTCTGCTGTGCGTTCGTTCACCTAAGAGAGTTGATTCTATGTTGAGATTCAGCAAGTCAGAAACACGTTTCTTCTAGGAGCTGCGTTGGGATATTCCCGAGGGAATGGGACCATAGTCTGTACAGAGAAATATCTGCTCCTAAAACCAAAACGGAGATATCTAACTGAATGGTTGTCAATGTGTGCATTCAACTGACAGAGTTAAACTCACGTGTGGATTCAGCGGTTTGCAAACCCTTTCTGTGCAGAATCCCAAAACCGGTAATTGCAGACCAATGCCGGCATACGTATTAAACAGCGGGAAACTTCGTCTAAAACTCAGGAGAAACGTTTCCTTGAAACTGCTCTGCTGTGCGTTCGTTCACCTAAGAGAGTTGAATCTATGTTGAGATTCAGCGAGTCAGAAACACGTTTCTTCTAGGAGCTGCGTTGGGATATTCCCGATTGAATGGGACCATAGGCTGTACAGGGAAATATCTGCTTCTAAAACCAAAACGGAGCTATCTAACTGAATGGTTGTCAATGTGTGCATTCAACTGACAGAGTTAAACTCACGTGTGGATTCAGCAGTTTGCAAACCCTTTCTGTGCACAATCCCAAAACCGGTATTTCCAGCCCAATGCCGGCATACGTACTAAACAGCAGGAAACTTCCTCTAAAACTCAGGAGAAACGTTTCCTTGAAACTGCTCTGTTGTGCATTCGTTCACCTTAGAGAGTTGATTCTATGTTGAGATTCAGCAAGTCTGAAACACGTTTCTTCTAGGAGCTGCGTTGGGATATTCCCGAGGGAATGGGACCATAGTCTGTACAGAGAAATATCTGCTCCTAAAACCAAAACGGAGCTATCTAACTGAATGGTTGTCAATGTGTGCATTCAACTGACAGAGTTAAACTCACGTGTGGATTCAGCGGTTTGCAAACCCTTTCTGTGCAGAATCCCAAAACCGGTATTTCCAGCCCAATGCCGGCATACGTACTAAACAGCGGGAAACTTCGTCTAAAACTCAGGAGAAACGTTTCCTTGATACTGCTCTGCTGTGCGTTCGTTCAACTAAGAGAGTTGAATCTCCGTTGAGATTCAGCGAGTCAGAAAAACGTTTCTTCTAGGAGCTGCGTTGGGATATTCCCGAGTGCACGGTACCATAGACTGTACAGAGAAATATCTGCTCCTAAAACCAAAACGGAGCAATCTAACTGAATGGTTGTCAATGTGTGCATTCAACTGACAGAGTTAAACTCACATGTGGATTCAGCAGTTTGCAAACCCTTTCTGTGCACAATCCCAAAACCGGTATTTCCAGCCCAATGCCGGCATGCGTACTAAACAGCAGGAAACTTCCTCTAAAACTCAGGAGAAACGTTTCCTTGAAACTGCTCTGCTGTGCGTTCGTTCACCTAAGAGAGTTGATTCTATGTTGAGATTCAGCAAGTCAGAAACACGTTTCTTCTAGGAGCTGCGTTGGGATATTCCCGAGGGAATGGGACCATAGTCTGTACAGAGAAATATCTGCTCCTAAAACCAAAACGGAGATATCTAACTGAATGGTTGTCAATGTGTGCATTCAACTGACAGAGTTAAACTCACGTGTGGATTCAGCGGTTTGCAAACCCTTTCTGTGCAGAATCCCAAAACCGGTAATTACAGCCCAATGCCGGCATACGTACTAAACAGCGGGAAACTTCGTCTAAAACTCAGGAGAAACGTTTCCTTGAAACTGCTCTGCTGTGCGTTCGTTAACCTAAGAGAGTTGAATCTATGTTGAGATTCAGCGAGTCAGAAACACGTTTCTTCTAGGATCTGCGTTGGGATATTCCCGAGTGAATGGGACCATAGGCTGTACAGAGAAATATCTGCTTCTAAAACAAAAAACGGAGCTATCTAACTGAATGGTTGTCAATGTGTGCATTCAACTGACAGAGTTAAACTCACGTGTGGATTCAGCGGTTTGCAAACCCTTTATGTGCAGAATCCCAAAACCGGTATTTCCAGCCCAATGCCGGCATACGTACTAAACAGCAGGAAACTTCGTCTAAAACTCAGGAGAAACGTTTCGTTGAAACTGCTCTGCTGTGCGTTCGTTCACCTAAGAGAGTTGATTCTATGTTGAGATTCAGCAAGTCAGAAACACGTTTCTTCTAGGAGCTGCGTTGGGATATTCCCGAGGGAATGGGACCATAGTCTGTACAGAGAAATATCTGCTCCTAAAACCAAAACGGAGATATCTAACTGAATGGTTGTCAATGTGTGCATTCAACTGACAGAGATAAACTCACGTGTGGATTCAGCGGTTTGCAAACCCTTTCTGTGCAGAATCCCAAAACCGGTAATTGCAGACCAATGCCGGCATACGTACTAAACAGCGGGAAACTTCGTCAAAAACTCAGGAGAAACGTTTCCTTGAAACTGCTCTGCTTTGCGTTCGTTCACCTAAGAGAGTTGGATCTATGTTGAGATTCAGCGAGTCAGAAACACGTTTCTTCTAGGAGCTGCGTTGGGATATTCCCGATTGAATGGGATCATAGGCTGTACAGGGAAGTATCTGCTTCTAAAACCAAAACGGAGCTATCTAACTGAATGGTTGTCAATGTGTGCATTCAACTGACAGAGTTAAACTCACGTGTGGATTCAGCAGTTTGCAAACCCTTTCTGTGCACAATCCCAAAACCGGTATTTCCAGCCCAATGCCGGCATACGTACTAAACAGCAGGAAACTTCCTCTAAAACTCAGGAGAAACGTTTCCTTGAAACTGCTCTGTTGTGCGTTCGTTCACCTAAGAGAGTTGATTCTATGTTGAGATTCAGCAAGTCAGAAACACGTTTCTTCTAGGAGCTGCGTTGGGATATTCCCGAGGGAATGGGACCATAGTCTGTACAGAGAAATATCTGGTCCTAAAACCAAAACGGAGCTATCTAATTGAATGGTTGTCAATGTGTGCATTCAACTGACAGAGTTAAACTCACGTGTGGATTCAGCGGTTTGCAAACCCTTTCTGTGCAGAATCCCAAAACCGGTATTTCCAGCCCAATGCCGGCATACGTACTAAACAGCGGGAAACTTCGTCTAAAACTCAGGAGAAACGTTTCCTTGATACTGCTCTGCTGTGCGTTCGTTCAACTAAGAGAGTTGAATCTCCGTTGAGATTCAGCGAGTCAGAAAAACGTTTCTTCTAGGAGATGCGTTGGGATATTCCCGAGTGCACGGTACCATAGACTGTACAGAGAAATATCTGCTCCTAAAACCAAAACGGAGCAATCTAACTGAATGGTTGTCAATGTGTGCATTCAACTGACAGAGTTAAACTCACATGTGGATTCAGCAGTTTGCAAACCCTTTCTGTGCACAATCCCAAAACAGGTATTTCCAGCCCAATGCCGGCATCCGTACTAAACAGCAGGAAACTTCCTCTAAAACTCAGGAGAAACGTTTCCTTGAAACTGCTCTGCTGTGCGTTCGTTCACCTAAGAGAGTTGATTCTATGTTGAGATTCAGCAAGTCAGAAACACGTTTCTTCTAGGAGCTGCGTTGGGATATTCCCGAGGGAATGGGACCATAGTCTGTACAGAGAAATATCTGCTCCTAAAACCTAAACGGAGATATCTAACTGAATGGTTGTCAATGTGTGCATTCAACTGACAGAGTTAAACTCACGTGTGGATTCAGCGGTTTGTAAACCCTTTCTGTGCAGAATCCCAAAACCGGTAATTACAGCCCAATGCCGGCATACGTACTAAACAGCAGGAAACTTCGTCTAAAACTCAGGAGAAACGTTTCCTTGAAACTGCTCTGCTGTGCGTTCCTTCACCAAAGAGAGTTGAATCTATGTTGAGATTCAGCGAGTCAGAAACACGTTTCTTCTAGGAGCTGCGTTGGGATATTCCCGAGTGAATGGGACCATAGGCTGTACAGAGAAATATCTGCTTCTAAAACCAAAACGGAGCTATCTAACTGAATGGTTGTCAATGTGTGCATTCAACTGACAGAGTTAAACTCACGTGTGGATTCAGCGGTTTGCAAACCCTTTTTGTGCAGAATCCCAAAACCGGTATTTCCAGCCCAATGCCGGCATACGTACTAAACAGCAGGAAACTTCGTCTAAAACTCAGGAGAAACGTTTCCTTGAAACTGCTCTGCTGTGCGTTCGTTCACCTAAGAGAGTTGATTCTATGTTGAGATTCAGCAAGTCAGAAACACGTTTCTTCTAGGAGCTGCGTTGGGATATTCCCGAGGGAATGGGACCATAGTCTGTACAGAGAAATATCTGCTCCTAAAACCAAAACGGAGATATCTAACTGAATGGTTGTCAATGTGTGCATTCAACTGACAGAGTTAAACTCACGTGTGGATTCAGCGGTTTGCAAACCCTTTCTGTGCAGAATCCCAAAACCGGTAATTGCAGACCAATGCCGGCATACGTATTAAACAGCGGGAAACTTCGTCTAAAACTCAGGAGAAACGTTTCCTTGAAACTGCTCTGCTGTGCGTTCGTTCACCTAAGAGAGTTGAATCTATGTTGAGATTCAGCGAGTCAGAAACACGTTTCTTCTAGGAGCTGCGTTGGGATATTCCCGAGTGAATGGGACCATAGGCTGTACAGGGAAATATCTGCTTCTAAAACCAAAACGGAGCTATCTAACTGAATGGTTGTCAATGTGTGCATTCAACTGACAGAGTTAAACTCACGTGTGGATTCAGCAGTTTGCAAACCCATTCTGTGCACAATCCCAAAACCGGTATTTCCAGCCCAATGCCGGCATACGTACTAAACAGCAGGAAACTTCCTCTAAAACTCAGGAGAAACGTTTCCTTGAAACTGCTCTGTTGTGCATTCGTTCACCTTAGAGAGTTGATTCTATGTTGAGATTCAGCAAGTCTGAAACACGTTTCTTCTAGGAGCTGCGTTGGGATATTTCCGAGGGAATGGGACCATAGTCTGTACAGAGAAATATCTGCTCCTAAAACCAAAACGGAGCTATCTAACTGAATGGTTGTCAATGTGTGCATTCAACTGACAGAGTTAAACTCACGTGTGGATTCAGCGGTTTGCAAACCCTTTCTGTGCAGAATCCCAAAACCGGTATTTCCAGCCCAATGCCGGCATACGTACTAAACAGCGGGAAACTTCGTCTAAAACTCAGGAGAAACGTTTCCTTGATACTGCTCTGCTGTGCGTTCGTTCAACTAAGAGAGTTGAATCTCCGTTGAGATTCAGCGAGTCAGAAAAACGTTTCTTCTAGGAGCTGCGTTGGGATATTCCCGAGTGCACGGTACCATAGACTGTACAGAGAAATATCTGCTCCTAAAACCAAAACGGAGCAATCTAACTGAATGGTTGTCAATGTGTGCATTCAACTGACAGAGTTAAACTCACATGTGGATTCAGCAGTTTGCAAACCCTTTCTGTGCACAATCCCAAAACCGGTATTTCTAGCCCAATGCCGGCATACGTACTAAACAGCAGGAAACTTCCTCTAAAACTCAGGAGAAACGTTTCCTTGAAACTGCTGTGTTGTGCGTTCGTTCACCTAAGAGAGTTGATTCTATGTTGAGATTCAGCAAGTCAGAAACACGTTTCTTCTAGGAGCTGCGTTGGGATATTCCCGAGGGAATGGGACCATAGTCTGTACAGAGAAATATCTGCTCCTAAAACCAAAACGGAGATATCTAACTGAATGGTTGTCAATGTGTGCATTCAACTGACAGAGTTAAACTCACGTGTGGATTCAGCGGTTTGCAAACCCTTTCTGTGCAGAATCCCAAAACCGGTAATTACAGCCCAATGCCGGCATACGTACTAAACAGCGGGAAACTTCGTGTAAAACTCAGGAGAAACGTTTCCTTGAAACTGCTCTGCTGTGCGTTCGTTCACCTAAGAGAGTTGAATCTATGTTGAGATTCAGCGAGTCAGAAACACGTTTCTTCTAGGATCTGCGTTGGGATATTCCCGAGTGAATGGGACCATAGGCTGTACAGAGAAATATCTGCTTCTAAAACCAAAACGGAGCTATCTAACTGAATGGTTGTCAATGTGTGCATTCAACTGACAGAGTTAAACTCACGTGTGGATTCAGCGGTTTGCAAACCCTTTTTGTGCAGAATCCCAAAACCGGTATTTCCAGCCCAATGCCGGCATACGTACTAAACAGCAGGAAACTTCGTCTAAAACTCAGGAGAAACGTTTCCTTGAAGCTGCTCTGCTGTGCGTTCGTTCACCTAAGAGAGTTGATTCTATGTTGAGATTCAGCAAGTCAGAAACACGTTTCTTCTAGGAGCTGCGTTGGGATATTCCCGAGGGAATGGGACCATAGTCTGTACAGAGAAATATCTGCTCCTAAAACCAAAACGGAGATATCTAACTGAATGGTTGTCAATGTGTGCATTCAACTGACAGAGTTAAACTCACGTGTGGATTCAGCGGTTTGCAAACGCTTTCTGTGCAGAATCCCAAAACCGGTAATTGCAGACCAATGCCGGCATACGTACTAAACAGCGGGAAACTTCGTCAAAAACTCAGGAGAAACGTTTCTTGAAACTGCTCTGCTGTGCGTTCGTTCACCTAAGAGAGTTGAATCTATGTTGAGATTCAGCGAGTCAGAAACACGTTTCTTCTAGGAGCTGCGTTGGGATATTCCCGATTGAATGGGACCATAGGCTGTACAGGGAAATATCTGCTTCTAAAACCAAAACGGAGCTATCTAACTGAATGGTTGTCAATGTGTGCATTCAACTGACAGAGTTAAACTCACGTGTGGATTCAGCAGTTTGCAAACCCTTTCTGTGCACAATCCCAAAACCGGTATTTCCAGCCCAATGCCGGCATACGTACTAAACAGCAGGAAACTTCCTCTAAAACTCAGGAGAAACGTTTCCTTGAAGCTGCTCTGCTGTGCGTTCGTTCACCTAAGAGAGTTGATTCTATGTTGAGATTCAGCAAGTCAGACACACGTTTCTTCTAGGAGCTGCGTTGGGATATTCCCGAGGGAATGGGACCATAGTCTGTACAGAGAAATATCTGCTCCTAAAACCAAAACGGAGCTATCTAACTGAATGGTTGTCAATGTGTGCATTCAACTGACAGAGTTAAACTCACGTGTGGATTCAGCGGTTTGCAAACCCTTTCTGTGCAGAATCCCAAAACCGGTATTTCCAGCCCAATGCCGGCATACGTACTAAACAGCGGGAAACTTCGTCTAAAACTCAGGAGAAACGTTTCCTTGATACTGCTCTGCTGTGCGTTCGTTCAACTAAGAGAGTTGAATCTCCGTTGAGATTCAGCGAGTCAGAAAAACGTTTCTTCTAGGAGCTGCGTTGGGATATTCCCGAGTGCACGGTACCATAGACTGTACAGAGAAATATCTGCTCCTAAAACCAAAACGGAGCAATCTAACTGAATGGCTGTCAATGTGTGCATTCAACTGACAGAGTTAAACTCACATGTGGATTCAGCAGTTTGCAAACCCTTTCTGTGCACAATCCCAAAACCGGTATTTCCAGCCCAATGCCGGCATACGTACTAAACAGCAGGAAACTTCCTCTAAAACTCAGGAGAAACGTTTCCTTGAAACTGCTCTGCTGTGCGTTCGTTCACCTAAGAGAGTTGATTCTATGTTGAGATTCAGCAAGTCAGAAACACGTTTCTTCTAGGAGCTGCGTTGGGATATTCCCGAGGGAATGGGACCATAGTCTGTACAGAGAAATATCTGCTCCTAAAACCAAAACGGAGATATCTAACTGAATGGTTGTCAATGTGTGCATTCAACTGACAGAGTTAAACTCACGTGTGGATTCAGCGGTTTGCAAACCCTTTCTGTGCAGAATCCCAAAACCGGTAATTGCAGCCCAATGCCGGCATACGTACTAAACAGCGGGAAACTTCGTCTAAAACTCAGGAGAAACGTTTCCTTGAAACTGCTCTGCTGTGCGTTCGTTCACCAAAGAGAGTTGAATCTATGTTGAGATTCAGCGAGTCAGAAACACGTTTCTTCTAGGAGCTGCGTTGGGATATTCCCGAGTGAATGGGACCATAGGCTGTACAGAGAAATATCTGCTTCTAAAACCAAAACGGAGTTATCTAACTGAATGGTTGTCAATGTGTGCATTCAACTGACAGAGTTAAACTCACGTGTGGATTCAGCGGTTTGCAAACCCTTTTTGTGCACAATCCCAAAACCGGTATTTCCAGCCCAATGCCGGCATACGTACTAAACAGCAGGAAACTTCCTCTAAAACTCAGGAGAAACGTTTCCTTGAAACTGCTCTGCTGTGCGTTCGTTCACCTAAGAGAGTTGATTCTATGTTGAGATTCAGCAAGTCAGAAACACGTTTCTTCTAGGAGCTGCGTTGGGATATTCCCGAGGGAATGGGACCATAGTCTGTACAGAGAAATATCTGCTCCTAAAACCAAAACGGAGCTATCTAACTGAATGGTTGTCAATGTGTGCATTCAACTGACAGAGTTAAACTCACGTGTGGATTCAGCGGTTTGCAAACCCTTTCTGTGCAGAATCCCAAAACAGGTAATTGCAGACCAATGCCGGCATACGTACTAAACAGCGGGAAACTTCGTCTAAAACTCAGGAGAAACGTTTCCTTGAAACTGCTCTGCTGTGCGTTCGTTCACCTAAGAAAGTTGAATCTATGTTGAGATTCAGCGAGTCAGAAACACGTTTCTTCTAGGAGCTGCGTTGGGATATTCCCGATTGAATGGGACCATAGGCTGTACAGGGAAATATCTGCTTCTAAAACCAAAACGGAGCTATCTAACTGAATGGTTGTCAATGTGTGCATTCAACTGACAGAGTTAAACTCACATGTGGATTCAGCAGTTTGCAAACCCTTTCTGTGCACAATCCCAAAACCGGTATTTCCAGCCCAATGCCGGCATACGTACTAAACAGCAGGAAACTTCCTCTAAAACTCAGGAGAAACGTTTCCTTGAAACTGCTCTGCTGTGCGTTCGTTCACCTAAGAGAGTTGATTCTATGTTGAGATTCAGCAAGTCAGAAACACGTTTCTTCTAGGAGCTGCGTTGGGATATTCCCGAAGGAATGGGACCGTAGTCTGTACAGAGAAATATCTGCTCCTAAAACCAAAACGGAGATATCTAACTGAATGGTTGTCAATGTGTGCATTCAACTGACAGAGTTAAACTCACGTGTGGATTCAGCGGTTTGCAAACCCTTTCTGTGCAGAATCCCAAAACCGGTAATTACAGCCCAATGCCGGCATACGTACTAAACAGCGGGAAACTTCGTCTAAAACTCAGGAGAAACGTTTCCTTGAAACTGCTCTGCTGTGCGTTCGTTCACCAAAGAGAGTTGAATCTATGTTGAGATTCAGCGAGTCAGATACACGTTTCTTCTAGGAGCTGCGTTGGGATATTCCCGAGTGAATGGGACCATAGGCTGTACAGAGAAATATCTGCTTCTAAAACCAAAACGGAGCTATCTAACTGAATGGTTGTCAATGTGTGCATTCAACTGACAGAGTTAAACTCACGTGTGGATTCAGCGGTTTGCAATCCCTTTCTGTGCACAATCCCAAAACCGGTATTTCCAGCCCAATGCCGGCATACGTACTAAACAGCAGGAAACTTCGTCTAAGACTCAGGAGAGACGTTTCCTTGAAACTGCTGTGTTGTGCGTTCGTTCACCTAAAACAGTTGAATCTATTTTGAGATTCAGCGAGTCAGAAACACGTTTCTTCTAGGAGCTGCGTTGGGATATTCCCGAGTGAATGGGACCATAGGCTGTACAGAGAAGTATCTGCTTCTAAAACCAAAAGGGTGCTATCAAACTGAATGGTTGTCAATGTGTGCATTCAACTGACAGAGTTAAAATCACCTGTGGATTCAGCGGTTTGCAAACCCTTTCTGTGCAGAATCCCAAAACCGGTATTTCCAGCCCAATGCCGGCATACCTACTAAAGAGCAGGAAACTTCGTCTAAGACTCAGGAGAAACGTTTCCTTGAAACTGCTCTGCTGTGCGTTCGTTCACCTAAGAGAGTTGAATCTATGTTGAGATTCACCGAGTTAGAAACACGTTTCTTCTAGGAGCTGCGTTGGGATATTCCCGAGTGAATGGGACCATAGGCTGTACAGAGAAATATCTGCTTCTAAAACCAAAAGTGTGCTATCAAACTGAATGGTTGTCAATGTGTGCATTCAACTGACAGAGTTAAACTCACGTGTGGATTCAGCGGTTTACAAACCCTTTCTGTGCAGAATCCCAAAACCGGTATTTCCAGCCCAATGCCGGCATCCGTACTAAACAGCAGGAAACTTCGTCTAAAACTCAGGAGAAACGTTTCCTTGAAACTGCTCTGCTGTGCGTTCGTTCACCTAAGAGAGTTGAAACTATGTTGAGATTCAGCGAGTCAGAAACACGTTTATGCTAGGAGCTGCGTTGGGATATTCCCGAGTGAATGGGACCATAGGCTGTACAGAGAAATATCTGCTTCTAAATCCAAAACGGAGCTATCTAACTGAATGGTTGTCAATGTGTGCATTCAACTGACAGAGTTAAACTCACGTGTGGATTCAGCGGTTTGTAAACCCTTTCTGTGCAGAATCCCAAAACCGGTATTTCCAGCCCAATGCCGGCATATGTACTAAACAGCAGGAAACTTCGTCTAAAACTCAGGAGCAACGTTTCCTTGAAACTGCTCTGCTGTGCGTTCGTTCACCTAAGAGATTTGAAACTATGTTGAGATTCAGCGAGTCAGAAACACGTTTCTTCTAGGAGCTGCGTTGGGATATTCCCGAGTGAATGGGACCATAGGCTGTACAGAGAAATATCTGCTTCTAAAACCAAAACGGAGCTATCTAACTGAATCGTTGTGAATGTGTGCATTCAACTGACAGAGTTAAACTCACGTGTGGATTCAGCGGTTTGCACACCATTTCTGTGCAGAATCCCAAAACCGGTATTTCCAGCCCAATGCCGGCATCCGTACTAAACAGCAGGAAACTTCGTCTAAAACTCAGGAGCAACGTTTCCTTGAAACTGCTCTGCTGTGCGTTCGTTCACCTAAGAGATTTGAAACTATGTTGAGATTCAGCGAGTCAGAAACACGTTTCTTCTAGGAGCTGCGTTGGGATATTACCGAGTGAATGGGACCATAGGCTGTACAGAGAAATATCTGCTTCTAAAACCAAAACGGAGCTATCTAAGTGAATGGTTGTCAATGTGTGCATTCAACTGACAGAGTTAAACTCACGTGTGGATTCAGCGGTTTGCAAACCATTTCTGTGCAGAATCCCAAAACCGGTATGTCCAGCCCAATGCCGGCATCCGTACTAAACAGCAGGAAACTTCGTCTAAAACTCAGGAGAAACGTTTCCTTGAAACTGCTCTGCTGTGCGTTCGTTCACCTAAGAGAGTTGAATCTATGTTGAGATTCAGCGAGTCAGAAACACGTTTCTTCTAGGAGCTGCGTTGGGATATTCCCGATTGAATGGGACCATAGGCTGTACAGAGAAATATCTGCTTCTAAAACCAAAAGTGTGCTATCAAACTGAATGGTTGTCAATGTGTGCATTCAACTGACAGAGTTAAACTCACGTGTGGATTCAGCGGTTTGCAAACCCTTTCTGTGCAGAATCCCAAAACCGGTATTTCCAGCCCAATGCCGGCATACGTATTAAACAGCAGGAAACTTCGTCTAAGACTCAGGAGAGACGTTTCCTTGAAACTGCTCTGCTGTGCGTTCGTTCACCTAAGAGAGTTGAATCTATGTTGAGATTCAGCGAGTCAGAAACACGTTTCTTCTAGGAGCTGCGTTGGGATATTCCCGAGTGAATGGGACCATAGGCTGTACAGAGAAATATCTGCTTCTAAAACCAAAACGGAGCTATCTAACTGAATGGTTGTCAATGTGTGCATTCAACTGACAGAGTTAAACTCACGTGTGGATTCAGCGGTTTGCAAACCCTTTCTGTGCAGAATCCCAAAACCGGTATTTCCAGCCCAATGCCGGCATCCGTACTAAACAGCAGGAAACTTCGTCTAAGACTCAGGAGAGACGTTTCCTTGAAACTGCTGTGTTGTGCGTTCGTTCACCTAAAACAGTTGAATCTATTTTGAGATTCAGCGAGTCAGAAACACGTTTCTTCTAGGAGCTGCGTTGGGATATTCCCGAGTGAATGGGACCATAGGCTGTACAGAGAAGTATCTGCTTCTAAAACCAAAAGGGTGCTATCAAACTGAATGGTTGTCAATGTGTGCATTCAACTGACAGAGTTAAAATCACCTGTGGATTCAGCGGTTTGCAAACCCTTTCTGTGCAGAATCCCAAAACCGGTATTTCCAGCCCAATGCCGGCATACCTACTAAAGAGCAGGAAACTTCGTCTAAGACTCAGGAGAAACGTTTCCTTGAAACTGCTCTGCTGTGCGTTCGTTCACCTAAGAGAGTTGAATCTATGTTGAGATTCACCGAGTTAGAAACACGTTTCTTCTAGGAGCTGCGTTGGGATATTCCCGAGTGAATGGGACCATAGGCTGTACAGAGAAATATCTGCTTCTAAAACCAAAAGTGTGCTATCAAACTGAATGGTTGTCAATGTGTGCATTCAACTGACAGAGTTAAACTCACGTGTGGATTCAGCGGTTTACAAACCCTTTCTGTGCAGAATCCCAAAACCGGTATTTCCAGCCCAATGCCGGCATCCGTACTAAACAGCAGGAAACTTCGTCTAAAACTCAGGAGAAACGTTTCCTTGAAACTGCTCTGCTGTGCGTTCGTTCACCTAAGAGAGTTGAAACTATGTTGAGATTCAGCGAGTCAGAAACACGTTTATGCTAGGAGCTGCGTTGGGATATTCCCGAGTGAATGGGACCATAGGCTGTACAGAGAAATATCTGCTTCTAAATCCAAAACGGAGCTATCTAACTGAATGGTTGTCAATGTGTGCATTCAACTGACAGAGTTAAACTCACGTGTGGATTCAGCGGTTTGTAAACCCTTTCTGTGCAGAATCCCAAAACCGGTATTTCCAGCCCAATGCCGGCATATGTACTAAACAGCAGGAAACTTCGTCTAAAACTCAGGAGCAACGTTTCCTTGAAACTGCTCTGCTGTGCGTTCGTTCACCTAAGAGATTTGAAACTATGTTGAGATTCAGCGAGTCAGAAACACGTTTCTTCTAGGAGCTGCGTTGGGATATTCCCGAGTGAATGGGACCATAGGCTGTACAGAGAAATATCTGCTTCTAAAACCAAAACGGAGCTATCTAACTGAATCGTTGTGAATGTGTGCATTCAACTGACAGAGTTAAACTCACGTGTGGATTCAGCGGTTTGCACACCATTTCTGTGCAGAATCCCAAAACCGGTATTTCCAGCCCAATGCCGGCATCCGTACTAAACAGCAGGAAACTTCGTCTAAAACTCAGGAGCAACGTTTCCTTGAAACTGCTCTGCTGTGCGTTCGTTCACCTAAGAGATTTGAAACTATGTTGAGATTCAGCGAGTCAGAAACACGTTTCTTCTAGGAGCTGCGTTGGGATATTACCGAGTGAATGGGACCATAGGCTGTACAGAGAAATATCTGCTTCTAAAACCAAAACGGAGCTATCTAAGTGAATGGTTGTCAATGTGTGCATTCAACTGACAGAGTTAAACTCACGTGTGGATTCAGCGGTTTGCAAACCATTTCTGTGCAGAATCCCAAAACCGGTATGTCCAGCCCAATGCCGGCATCCGTACTAAACAGCAGGAAACTTCGTCTAAAACTCAGGAGAAACGTTTCCTTGAAACTGCTCTGCTGTGCGTTCGTTCACCTAAGAGAGTTGAATCTATGTTGAGATTCAGCGAGTCAGAAACACGTTTCTTCTAGGAGCTGCGTTGGGATATTCCCGATTGAATGGGACCATAGGCTGTACAGAGAAATATCTGCTTCTAAAACCAAAAGTGTGCTATCAAACTGAATGGTTGTCAATGTGTGCATTCAACTGACAGAGTTAAACTCACGTGTGGATTCAGCGGTTTGCAAACCCTTTCTGTGCAGAATCCCAAAACCGGTATTTCCAGCCCAATGCCGGCATACGTATTAAACAGCAGGAAACTTCGTCTAAGACTCAGGAGAGACGTTTCCTTGAAACTGCTCTGCTGTGCGTTCGTTCACCTAAGAGAGTTGAATCTATGTTGAGATTCAGCGAGTCAGAAACACGTTTCTTCTAGGAGCTGCGTTGGGATATTCCCGAGTGAATGGGACCATAGGCTGTACAGAGAAATATCTGCTTCTAAAACCAAAACGGAGCTATCTAACTGAATGGTTGTCAATGTGTGCATTCAACTGACAGAGTTAAACTCACGTGTGGATTCAGCGGTTTGCAAACCCTTTCTGTGCAGAATCCCAAAACCGGTATTTCCAGCCCAATGCCGGCATCCGTACTAAACAGCAGGAAACTTCGTCTAAAACTCAGGAGAAACGTTTCCTTGAAACTGCTCTGCTGTGCTTTCGTTCACCTAAGAGAGTTGAATCTATGTTGAGATTCAGCGAGTCAGAAACACGTTTCTTCTTGGAGCTGCGTTGGGATATTACCGAGTGAATGGGACGATAGGCTGTACAGAGAAATATCTGCTTCTAAAACCAAAACGGAGCTATCTAAGTGAATGGTTGTCAATGTGTGCATTCAACTGACAGAGTTAAACTCACGTGTGGATTCAGCGGTTTGCAAACCCTTTCTGTGCAGAATCCCAAAACCGGTATTTCCAGCCCAATGCCGGCATACGTACTAAAGAGCAGGAAACTTCGTCAAAGACTCAGGAGAAACGTTTCCTTGAAACTGCTCTGCTGTGCGTTCGTTCACCTAAGAGAGTTGAATCTATGTTGAGATTCAGCGAGTCAGAAACACGTTTCTTCTAGGAGCTGCGTTGGGATATTCCCGAGTGAATGGGACCATAGGCTGTACAGAGAAATATCTGCTTCTAAAACCAAAAGTGTGCTATCAAACTGAATGGTTGTCAATGTGTGCATTCAACTGACAGAGTTAAACTCACGTGTGGATTCAGCGGTTTGCAAACCCTTTCTGTGCAGAATCCCAAAACCGGTATTTCCAGCCCAATGCCGGCATCCGTACTAAACAGCAGGAAACTTCGTCTAAAACTCAGGAGAAACGTTTCCTTGAAACTGCTCTGCTGTGCGTTCGTTCACCTAAGAGAGTTGAAACTATGTTGAGATTCAGCGAGTCAGAAACACGTTTATGCTAGGAGCTGCGTTGGGATATTCCCGAGTGAATGGGACCATAGGCTGTACAGAGAAATATCTGCTTCTAATACCAAAACGGAGCTATCTAACTGAATGGTTGTCAATGTGTGCATTCAACTGACAGAGTTAAACTCACGTGTGGATTCAGCGGATTGCACACCATTTCTGTGCAGAATCCCAAAACCGGTATGTCCAGCCCAATGCCGGCATCCGTACTAAACAGTAGGAAACTTCGTCTAAAACTCAGGAGAAACGTTTCCTTGAAACTGCTCTGCTGTGCGTTCGTTCACCTAAGAGAGTTGAATCTATGTTGAGATTCAGCGAGTCAGAAACACGTTTCTTCTAGGAGCTGCGTTGGGATATTCCCGAGTGAATGGGACCATAGGCTGTAGAGAGAAATATCTGCTTCTAAAACCAAAACGGAGCTATCTAACTGAATGGTTGTCAATGTGTGCATTCAACTGACAGAGTTAAACTCACGTGTGGATTCAGCGGTTTGCAAACCCTTTCTGTGCAGAATCCCAAAACCGGTATTTCCAGCCCAATGCCGGCATACGTACTAAACAGCAGGAAACTTAGTCTAAGACTCAGGAGAGACGTTTCCTTGAAACTGCTCTGCTGTGCGTTCGTTCACCTAAAACAGTTGAATCTATTTTGAGATTCAGCGAGTCAGAAACACGTTTCTTCTAGGAGCTGCGTTGGGATATTCCCGAGTGAATGGGACCATAGGCTGTACAGAGAAGTATCTGCTTCTAAAACCAAAAGGGTGCTATCAAACTGAATGGTTGTCAATGTGTGCATTCAACTGACAGAGTTAAAATCACGTGTGGATTCAGCGGTTTGCAAACCCTTTCTGTGCAGAATCCCAAAACCGGTATTTCCAGCCCAATGCCAGCATACCTACTAAAGAGCAGGAAACTTCGTCTAATACTCAGGAGAAACGTTTCCTTGAAACTGCTCTGCTGTGCGTTCGTTCACCTAAGAGAGTTGAATCTATGTTGAGATTCACCGAGTTAGAAACACGTTTCTTCTAGGAGCTGCGTTGGGATATTCCCGAGTGAATGGGACCATAGGCTGTACAGAGAAATATCTGCTTCTAAAACCAAAAGTGTGCTATCAAACTGAATGGTTGTCAATGTGTGCATTCAACTGACAGAGTTAAACTCACGTGTGGATTCAGCGGTTTGCAAACCCTTTCTGTGCAGAAACCCAAAACCGGTATGTCCAGCCCAATACCGGCATCCGTACTAAACAGTAGGAAACTTCGTCTAAAACTCAGGAGAAACGTTTCCTTGAAACTGCTCTGCTGTGCGTTCGTTCACCTAAGAGAGTTGAAACTATGTTGAGATTCAGCGAGTCAGAAACACGTTTCTTCTAGGAGCTGCGTTGGGATATTCCCGAGTGAATGGGACCATAGGCTGTAGAGAGAAATATCTGCTTCTAAAACCAAAACGGAGCTATCTAACTGAATGGTTGTCAATGTGTGAATTCAACTGACAGAGTTAAACTCACGTGTGGATTCAGCGGTTTGCAAACCCTTTCTGTGCAGAATCCCAAAACCGGTATTTCCAGCCCAATGCCGGCATACGTACTAAACAGCAGGAAACTTCGTCTAAGACTCAGGAGAGACGTTTCCTTGAAACTGCTCTGCTGTGCGTTCGTTCACCTAAAACAGTTGAATCTATTTTGAGATTCAGCGAGTCAGAAACACGTTTCTTCTAGGAGCTGCGTTGGGATATTCCCGAGTGAATGGGACCATAGGCTGTACAGAGAAGTATCTGCTTCTAAAACCAAAAGAGTGCTATCAAACTGAATGGTTGTCAATGTGTGCATTCAACTGACAGAGTTAAAATCACGTGTGGATTTAGCGGTTTGCAAACCCTTTCTGTGCAGAATCCCAAAACCGGTATTTCCAGCCCAATGCCGGCATCCGTACTAAACAGCAGGAAACTTCGTCTAAGACTCAGGAGAAACGTTTCCTTGAAACTGCTCTGCTGTGCGTTCGTTCACCTAAGAGAGTTGAATCTATGTTGAGATTCAGCGAGTCAGAAACACGTTTCTTCTTGGAGCTGCGTTGGGATATTCCCGATTGAATGGGACCATAGGCTGTACAGAGAAATATCTGCTTCTAAAACCAAAAGTGTGCTATCAAACTGAATGGTTGTCAATGTGTGCATTCAACTGACAGAGTTAAACTCACGTGTGGATTCTGCGGTTTGCAAACCCTTTCTCTGCAGAATCCCAAAACCGGTATTTCCAGCCCAATGCCGGCATACGTACTAAACAGCAGGAAACTTCGTCTAAGACTCAGGAGAGACGTTTCCTTGAAACTGCTCTGCTGTGCGTTCGTTCACCTAAGAGAGTTGAATCTATGTTGAGATTCAGCGAGTCAGAAACACGTTTCTTCTTGGAGCTGCGTTGGGATATTCCCGAGTGAATGGGACCATAGGCTGTACAGAGAAATATCTGCTTCTAAATCCAAAACGGAGCTATCTAACTGAATGGTTGTCAATGTGTGCATTCAACTGACAGAGTTAAACTCACGTGTGGATTCAGCGGTTTGCAAACCCTTTCTGTGCAGAATCCCAAAACCGGTATTTCCAGCCCAATGCCGGCATATGTACTAAACAGCAGGAAACTTCGTCTAAAACTCAGGAGCAACGTTTCCTTGAAACTGCTCTGCTGTGCGTTCGTTCACCTAAGAGATTTGAAAGTATGTTGAGATTCAGCGAGTCAGAAACACGTTTCTTCTAGGAGCTGCGTTGGGATATTCCCGAGTGAATGGGACCATAGGCTGTACAGAGAAATATCTGCTTCTAAAACCAAAACGGAGCTATCTAACTGAATCGTTGTGAATGTGTGCATTCAACTGACAGAGTTAAACTCACGTGTGGATTCAGCGGTTTGCACACCATTTCTGTGCAGAATCCCAAAACCGGTATTTCCAGCCCAATGCCGGCATCCGTACTAAACAGCAGGAAACTTCGTCTAAAACTCAGGAGAAACGTTTCCTTGAAACTGCTCTGCTGTGCGTTCGTTCACCTAAGAGATTTGAAACTATGTTGAGATTCAGCGAGTCAGAAACACGTTTCTTCTAGGAGCTGCGTTGGGATATTACCGAGTGAATGGGACCATAGGCTGTACAGAGAAATATCTGCTTCTAAAACCAAAACGGAGCTATCTAAGTGAATGGTTGTCAATGTGTGCATTCAACTGACAGAGTTAAACTCACGTGTGGATTCAGCGGTTTGCAAACCATTTCTGTGCAGAATCCCAAAACCGGTATGTCCAGCCCAATGCCGGCATCCGTACTAAACAGCAGGAAACTTCGTCTAAAACTCAGGAGAAACGTTTCCTTGAACCTGCTCTGCTGTGCGTTCGTTCACCTAAGAGAGTTGAATCTATGTTGAGATTCAGCGAGTCAGAAACACGTTTCTTCTAGGAGCTGCGTTGGGATATTCCCGATTGAATGGGACCATAGGCTGTACAGAGAAATATCTGCTTCTAAAACCAAAAGTGTGCTATCAAACTGAATGGTTGTCAATGTGTGCATTCAACTGACAGAGTTAAACTCACGTGTGGATTCAGCGGTTTGCAAACCCTTTCTGTGCAGAATCCCAAAACCGGTATTTCCAGCCCAATGCCGGCATACGTACTAAACAGCAGGAAACTTCGTCTAAGACTCAGGAGAGACGTTTCCTTGAAACTGCTCTGCTGTGCGTTCGTTCACCTAAGAGAGTTGAATCTATGTTGAGATTCAGCGAGTCAGAAACACGTTTCTTCTAGGAGCTGCGTTGGGATATTCCCGAGTGAAAGGGACCATAGGCTGTACAGAGAAATATCTGCTTCTAAAACCAAAACGGAGCTATCTAACTGAATCGTTGTGAATGTGTGCATTCAACTGACAGAGTTAAACTCACGTGTGGATTCAGTGGTTTGCAAACCCTTTCTGTGCAGAATCCCAAAACCGGTATTTCCAGCCCAATGCCGGCATCCGTACTAAACAGCAGGAAACTTCGTCTAAAACTCAGGAGAAACGTTTCCTTGAAACTGCTCTGCTGTGCGTTCGTTCACCTAAGAGAGTTGAATCTATGTTGAGATTCAGCGAGTCAGAAACACGTTTCTTCTTGGAGCTGCGTTGGGATATTACCGAGTGAATGGGACGATAGGCTGTACAGAGAAATATCTGCTTCTAAAACCAAAACGGAGCTATCTAAGTGAATGGTTGTCAATGTGTGCATTCAACTGACAGAGTTAAACTCACGTGTGGATTCAGCGGTTTGCAAACCATTTCTGTGCAGAATCCCAAAACCGGTATATCCAGCCCAATGCCGGCATCCGTACTAAACAGCAGGAAACTTCGTCTAAAACTCAGGAGAAACGTTTCCTTGAAACTGCTCTGCTGTGCGTTCGTTCACCTAAGAGAGTTGAATCTATGTTGAGATTCAGCGAGTCAGAAACACGTTTCTTCTTGGAGCTGCGTTGGGATATTCCCGATTGAATGGGACCATAGGCTGTACAGAGAAATATCTGCTTCTAATACCAAAAGTGTGCTATCAAACTGAATGGTTGTCAATGTGTGCATTCAACTGACAGAGTTAAACTCACGTGTGGATTCAGCGGTTTGCAAACCCTTTCTGTGCAGAATCCCAAAACCGGTATTTCCAGCCCAATGCCGGCATACGTACTAAACAGCAGCAAACTTCGTCTAAAACTCAGGAGAAACGTTTCCTTGAAACTGCTCTGCTGTGCGTTCTTTCACCTAAGAGAGTTGAATCTATGTTGAGATTCAGCGAGTCAGAAACACGTTTCTTCTAGGAGCTGCGTTGGGATATTCCCGAGTGAATGGGACCATAGGCTGTACAGAGAAATATCTGCTTCTAAAACCAAAACGGAGCTATCTAACTGAATGGTTGTCAATGTGTGCATTCAACTCACAGAGTTAAAATCACGTGTGGATTCAGCGGTTTGCAAACCCTTTCTGTGCAGAATCCCAAAAGCGGTATGTCCAGCCCAATGCCGGCATCCGTACTAAACAGCAGGAAACTTCGTCTAAAACTCAGGAGAAACGTTTCCTTGAAACTGCTCTGCTGTGCGTTCGTTCACCTAAGAGAGTTGAATCTATGTTGAGATTCAGCGAGTCAGAAACACGTTTATGCTAGGAGCTGCGTTGGGATATTCCCGAGTGAATGGGACCATAGGCTGTACAGAGAAATATCTGCTTCTAAAACCAAAACGGAGCGACCTAACTGAATGGTTGTCAATGTGTGCATTCAACTTACAGAGTTAAACTCACGTGTGGATTCAGCGGTTTGCAAACCCTTTCTGTGCAGAATCCCAAAACCGGTATTTCCAGCCCAATGCCGGCATCCGTACTAAACAGCAGGAAACTTCGTCTAAGACTCAGGAGAAACGTTTCCTTGAAACTGCTCTGCTGTGCGTTCGTTCACCTAAGAGAGTTGAATCTATGTTGAGATTCAGCGAGTCAGAAACACGTTTCTTCTAGGAGCTGCGTTGGGATATTCCAGAGTGAATGGGACCATAGGCTGTACAGAGAAATATCTGCTTCTAAAACCAAAACGGAGCTATCTAACTGAATCGTTGTGAATGTGTGCATTCAACTGACAGAGTTAAACTCACGTGTGGATTCAGCGGTTTGCAAACCCTTTCTGTGCAGAATCCCAAAACCGGTATTTCCAGCCCAATGCCGGCATCCGTACTAAACAGCAGGAAACTTCGTCTAAAACTCAGGAGAAACGTTTCCTTGAAACTGCTCTGCTGTGCGTTCGTTCACCTAAGAGAGTTGAATCTATGTTGAGATTCAGCGAGTCAGAAACACGTTTCTTCTTGGAGCTGCGTTGGGATATTCCCGAGTGAATGGGACCATAGGCTGTACAGAGAAATATCTGCTTCTAAAACCAAAACGGAGCTACCTAACTGAATGGTTGTCAATGTGTGCATTCAACTGACAGAGTTAAACTCACGTGTGGATTCAGCGGTTTGCAAACACTTTCTGTGCAGAATCCCAAAACCGGTATTTCCAGCCCAATGCCGGCATCCGTACTAAACAGCAGGAAACTTCGTCTAAGACTCAGGAGAAACGTTTCCTTGAAACTGCTCTGCTGTGCGTTCGTTCACCTAAGAGAGTTGAATCTATGTTGAGATTAAGCGAGTCAGAAACACGTTTCTTCTAGGAGCTGCGTTGGGATATTCCCGAGTGAATGGGACCATAGGCTGTACAGAGAAATATCTGCTTCTAAAACCAAAACGGAGCTATCTAACTGAATGGTTGTCAATGTGTGCATTCAACTGACAGAGTTAAACTCACGTGTGGATTCAGCGGTTTGCAAACCCTTTCTGTGCAGAATCCCAAAACCGGTATTTCCAGCCCAATGCCGGCATACGTACTAAACAGCAGGAAACTTCGTCTAAGACTCAGGAGAAACGTTTCCTTGAAACTGCTCTGCTGTGCGTTCGTTCACCTAAGAGAGTTGAATCTATGTTGAGATTCAGCGAGTCAGAAACACGTTTCTTCTAGGAGCTGCGTTGGGATATTCCCGAGTGAATGGGACCATAGGCTGTACAGAGAAATATCTGCTTCTAAAACCAAAACGGAGCTATCTAACTGAATGGTTGTCAATGTGTGCATTCAACTGACAGAGTTAAACTCACGTGTGGATTCAGCGGTTTGCAAACCCTTTCTGTGCAGAATCCCAAAAGCGGTATGTCCAGCCCAATGCCGGCATCCGTACTAAACAGCAGGAAACTTCGTCTAAAACTCAGGAGAAACGTTTCCTTGAAACTGCTCTGCTGTGCGTTCGTTCACCTAAGAGAGTTGAATCTATGTTGAGATTCAGCGAGTCAGAAACACGTTTATGCTAGGAGCTGCGTTGGGATATTCCCAAGTGAATGGGACCATAGGCTGTACAGAGAAATATCTGCTTCTAAAACCAAAACGGAGCGACCTAACTGAATGGTTGTCAATGTGTGCATTGAACTGACAGAGTTAAACTCACGTGTGGATTCAGCGGTTTGCAAACCCTTTCTGTGCAGAATCCCAAAACCGGTATTTCCAGCCCAATGCCGGCATCCGTACTAAACAGCAGGAAACTTCGTCTAAGACTCAGGAGAAACGTTTCCTTGAAACTGCTCTGCTGTGCGTTCGTTCACCTAAGAGAGTTGAATCTATGTTGAGATTCAGCGAGTCAGAAACACGTTTCTTCTAGGAGCTGCGTTGGGATATTCCCGAGTGAATGGGACCATAGGCTGTACAGAGAAATATCTGCTTCTAAAACCAAAAGTGTGCTATCAAACTGAATGGTTGTCAATGTGTGCATTCAACTGACAGAGTTAAACTCACGTGTGGATTCAGCGGTTTGCAAACCCTTTCTGTGCAGAATCCCAAAACCGGTATTTCCAGCCCAATGCCGGCATACGTACTAAACAGCAGGAAACTTCGTCTAAAACTCAGGAGAAACGTTTCCTTGAAACTGCTCTGCTGTGCGTTCGTTCACCTAAGGGAGTTGAATCTATGTTGAGATTCAGCGAGTCAGAAACACGTTTCTTCTTGGAGCTGCGTTGGGATATTCCCGAGTGAATGGGACCATAGGCTGTACAGAGAAATATCTGCTTCTAAAACCAAAACGGAGCTACCTAAGTGAATGGTTGTCAATGTGTGCATTCAACTGACAGAGTTAAACTCACGTGTGGATTCAGCGGTTTGCAAACCCTTTCTGTGCAGAATCCCAAAACCGGTATTTCCAGCCCAATGCCGGCATCCGTACTAAACAGCAGGAAACTTCGTCTAAGACTCAGGAGAAACGTTTCCTTGAAACTGCTCTGCTGTGCGTTCGTTCACCTAAGAGAGTTGAATCTATGTTGAGATTCAGCGAGTCAGAAACACGTTTCTTCTAGGAGCTGCGTTGGGATATTCCCGAGTGAATGGGACCATAGGCTGTACAGAGAAATATCTGCTTCTAAAACCAAAACGGAGCTATCTAACTGAATGGTTGTCAATGTGTGCATTCAACTGACAGAGTTAAACTCACGTGTGGATTCAGCGGTTTGCAAACCTTTTCTGTGCAGAATCCCAAAACCGGTATTTCCAGCCCAATGCCGGCATACGTACTAAACAGCAGGAAACTTCGTCTAAGACTCAGGAGAAACGTTTCCTTGAAACTGCTCTGCTGTGCGTTCGTTCACCTAAGAGAGTTGAATCTATGTTGAGATTCAGCGAGTCAGAAACACGTTTCTTCTAGGAGCTGCGTTGGGATATTCCCGAGTGAATGGGACCATAGGCTGTACAGAGAAATATCTGCTTCTAAAACCAAAACGGAGCTATCTAACTGAATGGTTGTCAATGTGTGCATTCAACTGACAGAGTTAAACTCACGTGTGGATTCAGCGGTTTGCAAACCCTTTCTGTGCAGAATCCCAAAAGCGGTATGTCCAGCCCAATGCCGGCATCCGTACTAAACAGCAGGAAACTTCGTCTAAAACTCAGGAGAAACGTTTCCTTGAAACTGCTCTGCTGTGCGTTCGTTCACCTAAGAGAGTTGAATCTATGTTGAGATTCAGCGAGTCAGAAACACGTTTATGCTAGGAGCTGCGTTGGGATATTCCCAAGTGAATGGGACCATAGGCTGTACAGAGAAATATCTGCTTCTAAAACCAAAACGGAGCGACCTAACTGAATGGTTGTCAATGTGTGCATTGAACTGACAGAGTTAAACTCACGTGTGGATTCAGCGGTTTGCAAACCCTTTCTGTGCAGAATCCCAAAACCGGTATTTCCAGCCCAATGCCGGCATCCGTACTAAACAGCAGGAAACTTCGTCTAAGACTCAGGAGAAACGTTTCCTTGAAACTGCTCTGCTGTGCGTTCGTTCACCTAAGAGAGTTGAATCTATGTTGAGATTCAGCGAGTCAGAAACACGTTTCTTCTAGGAGCTGCGTTGGGATATTCCCGAGTGAATGGGACCATAGGCTGTACAGAGAAATATCTGCTTCTAAAACCAAAAGTGTGCTATCAAACTGAATGGTTGTCAATGTGTGCATTCAACTGACAGAGTTAAACTCACGTGTGGATTCAGCGGTTTGCAAACCCTTTCTGTGCAGAATCCCAAAACCGGTATTTCCAGCCCAATGCCGGCATACGTACTAAACAGCAGGAAACTTCGTCTAAGACTCAGGAGAAACGTTTCCTTGAAACTGCTCTGCTGTGCGTTCGTTCACCTAAGAGAGTTGAATCTATGTTGAGATTCAGCGAGTCAGAAACACGTTTCTTCTAGGAGGTGCGTTGGGATATTCCCGAGTGAATGGGACCATAGGCTGTACAGAGAAATATCTGCTTCTAAATCCAAAAGTGTGCTATCTAACTGAATGGTTGTCAATGTGTGCATTCACCTGACAGAGTTAAACTCACGTGTGGATTCAGCGGTTTGCAAACCCTTTCTGTGCAGAATCCCAAAACCGGTATGTCCAGCCCAATGCCGGCATCCGTACTAAACAGCAGGAAACTTCGTCTAAAACTCAGGAGAAACGTTTCCTTGAAACTGCTCTGCTGTGCGTTCGTTCACCTAAGAGAGTTGAATCTATGTTGAGATTCAGCGAGTCAGAAACACGTTTCTTCTAGGAGCTGCGTTGGGATATTCCCAAGTGAATGGGACCATAGGCTGTACAGAGAAATATCTGCTTCTAAAACCAAAAGTGTGCTATCAAACTGAATGGTTGTCAATGTGTGCATTCAACTGACTTTGTTAAACTCACGTGTGGATTCAGCGGCTTGCAAACCCTTTCTGTGCAGAATCCCAAAACCGGTATTTCCAGCCCAATGCCGGCATACGTACTAAACAGCAGCAAACTTCGTCTAAAACTCAGGAGAAACGTTTCCTTGAAACTGCTCTGCTGTGCGTTCTTTCACCTAAGAGAGTTGAATCTATGTTGAGATTCAGCGAGTCAGAAACACGTTTCTTCTAGGAGCTGCGTTGGGATATTCCCGAGTGAATGGGACCATAGGCTGTACAGAGAAATATCTGCTTCTAAAATCAAAACGGAGCTATCTAACTGAATGGTTGTCAATGTGTGCATTCAACTGACAGAGTTAAACTCACGTGTGGATTCAGCGGTTTGCAAACCCTTTCTGTGCAGAATCCCAAAACCGGTATGTCCAGCCCAATGCCGGCATCCGTACTAAACAGCAGGAAACTTCGTCTAAAACTCAGGAGAAACGTTTCCTTGAAACTGCTCTGCTGTGCGTTCGTTCACCTAAGAGAGTTGAATCTATGTTGAGATTCAGCGAGTCAGAAACACGTTTTTTCTAGGAGGTGCGTTGGGATATTCCCGAGTGAATGGGACCATAGGCTGTACAGAGAAATATCTGCTTCTAAAACCAAAACGGAGCGACCTAACTGAATGGTTGTCAATGTGTGCATTCAACTGACAGAGTTAAACTCACGTGTGGATTCAGCGGTTTGCAAACCCTTTCTGTGGAGAATCCCAAAACCGGTATTTCCAGCCCAATGCCGGCATCCGTACTAAACAGCAGGAAACTTCGTCTAACACTCAGGAGAAACGTTTCCTTGAAACTGCTCTGCTGTGCGTTCGTTCACCTAAGAGAGTTGAATCTATGTTGAGATTCAGCGAGTCAGAAACACGTTTCTTCTAGGAGCTGCGTTGGGATATTCCAGAGTGAATGGGACCATAGGCTGTACAGAGAAATATCTGCTTCTAAAACCAAAAGTGTGCTATCAAACTGAATGGTTGTCAATGTGTGCATTCAACTGACAGAGTTAAACTCACGTGTGGATTCAGCGGTTTGCAAACCCTTTCTGTGCAGAATCCCAAAACCGGTATTTCCAGCCCAATGCCGGCATACGTACTAAACAGCAGGAAACTTCGTCTAAGACTCAGGAGAAACGTTTCCTTGAAACTGCTCTGCTGTGCGTTCGTTCACCTAAGAGAGTTGAATCTATGTTGAGATTCAGCGAGTCAGAAACACGTTTCTTCTAGGAGGTGCGTTGGGATATTCCCGAGTGAATGGGACCATAGGCTGTACAGAGAAATATCTGCTTCTAAATCCAAAAGTGTGCTATCAAACTGAATGGTTGTCAATGTGTGCATTCACCTGACAGAGTTAAACTCACGTGTGGATTCAGCGGTTTGCAAACCCTTTCTGTGCAGAATCCCAAAACCGGTATGTCCAGACCAATGCCGGCATCCGTACTAAACAGCAGGAAACTTCGTCTAAAACTCAGGAGAAACGTTTCCTTGAAACTGCTCTGCTGTGCGTTCGTTCACCTAAGAGAGTTGAATCTATGTTGAGATTCAGCGAGTCAGAAACACGTTTCTTCTAGGAGCTGCGTTGGGATATTCCCGAGTGAATGGGACCATAGGCTGTACAGAGAAATATCTGCTTCTAAAACCAAAAGTGTGCTATCAAACTGAATGGTTGTCAATGTGTGCATTCAACTGACTTTGTTAAACTCACGTGTGGATTCAGCGGTTTGCAAACCCTTTCTGTGCAGAATCCCAAAACCGGTATTTCCAGCCCAATGCCGGCATACGTACTAAACAGCAGCAAACTTCGTCTAAAACTCAGGAGAAACGTTTCCTTGAAACTGCTCTGCTGTGCGTTCTTTCACCTAAGAGAGTTGAATCTATGTTGAGATTCAGCGAGTCAGAAACACGTTTCTTCTAGGAGCTGCGTTGGGATATTCCCGAGTGAATGGGACCGTAGGCTGTACAGAGAAATATCTGCTTCTAAAACCAAAACGGAGCTACCTAACTGAATGGTTGTCAATGTGTGCATTCAACTGACAGAGTTAAACTCACGTGTGGATTCAGCGGTTTGCAAACCCTTTCTGTGCAGAATCCCAAAACCGGTATTTCCAGCCCAATGCCGGCATCCGTACTAAACAGCAGGAAACTTCGTCTAAGACTCAGGAGAAACGTTTCCTTGAAACTGCTCTGCTGTGCCTTCGTTCACCTAAGAGAGTTGAATCTATGTTGAGATTCAGCGAGTCAGAAACACGTTTCTTCTAGGAGCTGCGTTGGGATATTCCCGAGTGAATGGGACCATAGGCTGTACAGAGAAATATCTGCTTCTAAATCCAAAAGTGTGCTATCAAACTGAATGGTTGTCAATGTGTGCATTCAACTGACAGAGTTAAACTCACGTGTGGATTCAGCGGTTTGCAAACCCTTTCTGTGCAGAATCCCAAAACCGGTATTTCCAGCCCAATGCCGGCATCCGTACTAAACAGCAGGAAACTTCGTCTAAAACTCAGGAGAAACGTTTCCTTGAAACTGCTCTGCTGTGCGTTCGTTCACCTAAGGGAGTTGAATCTATGTTGAGATTCAGCGAGTCAGAAACACGTTTCTTCTTGGAGCTGCGTTGGGATATTCCCGAGTGAATGGGACCATAGGCTGTACAGAGAAATATCTGCTTCTAAAACCAAAACGGAGCTACCTAAGTGAATGGTTGTCAATGTGTGCATTCAACTGACAGAGTTAAACTCACGTGTGGATTCAGCGGTTTGCAAACCCTTTCTGTGCAGAATCCCAAAACCGGTATTTCCAGCCCAATGCCGGCATCCGTACTAAACAGCAGGAAACTTCGTCTAAGACTCAGGAGAAACGTTTCCTTGAAACTGCTCTGCTGTGCCTTCGTTCACCTAAGAGAGTTGAATCTATGTTGAGATTCAGCGAGTCAGAAACACGTTTCTTCTAGGAGCTGCGTTGGGATATTCCCGAGTGAATGGGACCATAGGCTGTACAGAGAAATATCTGCTTCTAAATCCAAAAGTGTGCTATCAAACTGAATGGTTGTCAATGTGTGCATTCAACTGACAGAGTTAAACTCACGTGTGGATTCAGCGGTTTGCAAACCCTTTCTGTGCAGAATCCCAAAACCGGTATTTCCAGCCCAATGCCGGCATACATACTAAACAGCAGGAAACTTCGTCTAAAACTCAGGAGAAACGTTTCCTTGAAACTGCTCTGCTGTGCGTTCGTTCACCTAAGGGAGTTGAATCTATGTTGATATTCAGCGAGTCAGAAACACGTTTCTTCTTGGAGCTGCGTTGGGATATTCCCGAGTGAATGGGACCATAGGCTGTACAGAGAAATATCTGCTTCTAAAACCAAAACGGAGCTACCTAAGTGAATGGTTGTCAATGTGTGCATTCAACTGACAGAGTTAAACTCACGTGTGGATTCAGCGGTTTGCAAACCCTTTCTGTGCCAGAATCCCAAAACCGGTATTTCCAGCCCAATGCCGGCATACGTACTAAACAGCAGGAAACTTGGTCTAAGACTCAGGAGAAACGTTTCCTTGAAACTGCTCTGCTGTGCGTTCGTTCACCTAAGAGAGTTGAATCTATGTTGAGATTCAGCGAGTCAGAAACACGTTTCTTCTAGGAGCTGCGTTGGGATATTCCCGAGTGAATGGGACCATAGGCTGTACGGAGAAATATCTGCTTCTAAATCCAAAAGTGTGCTATCAAACTGAATGGTTATCATTGTGTGCATTCAACTGACAGAGTTAAACTCACGTGTGGATTCAGCGGTTTGCAAACCCCTTCTGTGCAGAATCCCAAAACCGGTATTTCCAGCCCAATGCCAGCATACGTACTAAACAGCAGGAAACTTCGTCTGAAACTCAGGAGAAACGTTTCCTTGAAACTGCTCTGCTGTGCGTTCTTTCACCTAAGAGAGTTGAATCTATGTTGAGATTCAGCGAGTCAGAAACACGTTTCTTCTAGGAGCTGCGTTGGGATATTCCCGAGTGAATGGGACCATAGGCTGTACAGAGAAATATCTGCTTCTAAAACCAAAACGGAGCTATCTAACTGAATGGTTGTCAATGTGTGCATTCAACTGACAGAGTTAAACTCACGTGTGGATTCAGAGGTTTGCAAACCCTTTCTGTGCAGAATCCCAAAACCGGTATTTCCAGCCCAATGCCGGCATCCGTACTAAACAGCAGGAAACTTCGTCTAAAACTCAGGAGAAACGTTTCCTTGAAACTGCTCTGCTGTGCGTTCGTTCACCTAAGAGAGTTGAATCTATGTTGAGATTCAGCGAGTCAGAAACACGTTTCTTCTAGGAGCTGCGTTGGGATATTCCCGAGTGAATGGGACCATAGGCTGTACAGAGAAATATCTGCTTCTAAAACCAAAACGGAGCTATCTAACTGAATCGTTGTGAATGTGTGCATTCAACTGACAGAGTTAAACTCACGTGTGGATTCAGCGGTTTGCAAACCCTTTCTGTGCAGAATCCCAAAACCGGTATTTCCAGCCCAATGCCGGCATCCGTACTAAACAGCAGGAAACTTCCTCTAAGACTCAGGAGAAACGTTTCCTTGAAACTGATCTGCTGTGCGTTCGTTCACCTAAGAGAGTTGAATCTATGTTGAGATTCAGCGAGTCAGAAACACGTTTTTTCTAGGAGGTGCGTTGGGATATTCCCGAGTGAATGGGACCATAGGCTGTACAGAGAAATATCTGCTTCTAAAACCAAAAGGGTGGTATCTAACTGAATGGTTGTCAATGTGTGCATTCAACTGACAGTGTTAAACTCACGTTTGGATTCAGCGGTTTACAAACCCTTTCTGTGCAGAATCCCAAAACCGGTAATACCAGCTCAATGCCGGCATCCGTACTAAACAGCAGGAAACTTCGTCTAAAACTCAGGAGAAACGTTTCCTTGAAACTGCTCTGCTGTGCGTTCGTTCACCTAAGAGAGTTGAAACTATGTTGAGATTCAGCGAGTCAGAAACACGTTTATGCTAGGAGCTGCGTTGGGATATTCCCGAGTGAATGGGACCATAGGCTGTACAGAGAAATATCTGCTTCTAAAACCAAAAGGGTGCTATCAAACTGAATGGTTGTCAATGTGTGCATTCAACAGACAGAGTTAAACTCACGTGTGGATTCAGCGGTTTGCAAACCCTTTCTGTGCAGAATCCCAAAACCGGTATTTCCAGCCCAATGCCGGCATCCGTACTAAACAGCAGGAAACTTCGTCTAAAACTCAGGAGAAACGTTTCCTTGAAACTGCTCTGCTGTGCGTTCGATCACCTAAGAGAGTTGAATCTATGTTGAGATTCAGCGAGTCAGAAACTCGTTTCTTCTTGGAGCTGCGTTGGGATATTCCCGAGTGAATGGGACCAAAGGCTGTACAGAGAAATATCTGCTTCTAAAACCAAAACGGAGCTACCTACCTGAATGGTTGTTAATGTGTGCATTCAACTGACAGAGTTAAACTCACGTGTGGATTCAGCGGTTTGCAAACCCTTTCTGTGCAGAATCCCAAAACCGGTATTTCCAGCCCAATGCCGGCATACGTACTAAATAGCAGGAAACTTCGTCTAAGACTCAGGAGAAACGTTTCCTTGAAACTGCTCTGCTGTGCGTTCGTTCACCTAAGAGAGTTGAATCTATGTTGAGATTCAGCGAGTCAGAAACACGTTTCTTCTAGGAGCTGCGTTGGGATATTCCCGAGTGAATGGGACCATAGGCTGTACAGAGAAATATCTGCTTCTAAAACCAAAAGTGTGCTATCAAACTGAATGGTTGTCAATGTGTGCATTCAACTGACAGAGTTAAACTCACGTGTGGATTCAGCGGTTTGCAAACCCTTTCTCTGCAGAATCCCAAAACCGGTATTTCCAGCCCAATGCCGGCATACGTACTAAACAGCAGGAAACTTCGTCTAAGACTCAGGAGAAACGTTTCCTTGAAACTGCTCTGCTGTGCGTTCGTTCACCTAAGAGAGTTGAATCTATGTTGAGATTCAGCGAGTCAGAAACACGTTTCTTCTAGGAGCTGCGTTGGGATATTCCCGAGGGAATGGGACCATACGCTGTACAGAGAAATATCTGCTTGTAAAACCAAAACGGAGCTATCTAACTGAATGGTTGTCAATGTGTGCATTCAAGTGACAGAGTTAAACTCACGTGTGGTTTCAGCGGTTTGCAAACCCTTTCTGTGCAGAATCCCAAAACCGGTATTTCCAGCCCAATGCCGGCATCCGTACTAAACAGCAGGAAACTTCGTCTAAAACTCAGGAGAAACGTTTCCTTGAAACTGCTCTGCTGTGCGTTCGTTCACCTAAGAGAGTTGAATCTATGTTGAGACTCAGCGAGTCAGAAACACATTTCTTCTAGGAGCTGTGTTGGGATATTCCCGAGTGAATGGGACCATAGGCTGTACAGAGAAATATCTGCTTCTAAAACCAAAAGTGTGCTATCAAACTGAATGGTTGTCAATGTGTGCATTCAACTGACAGAGTTAAACTCACGTGTGGATTCAGCGGTTTGCAAACCCTTTCTGTGCAGAATCCCAAAACCGGTATTTCCAGCCCAATGACGGCATACGTACTAAGCAGCAGGAAACTTCGTCTAAAACTCAGGAGAAACGTTTCCTTGAAACTGCTCTGCTGTGCGTTCGTTCACCTAAGAGAGTTGAATCTATGTTGAGATTCAGCGAGTCAGAAACACGTTTCTTCCAGGAGCTGCGTTGGGATATTCCCGAGTGAATGGGACCATAGGCTGTACAGAGAAATATCTGCTCCTACAACCAAAAGGGTGGTATCTAACTCAATGGTTGTCAATGTGTGCATTCAACTGACAGAGTTAAACTCACGTTTGGATTCAGCGGTTTACAAACCCTTTCTGTGCAGAATCCCAAACCGGTAATTCCAGCTCAATGCCGGCATCCGTACTAAACAGCAGGAAACTTCGTCTAAAACTCAGGAGAAACGTTTCCTTGAAACTGCTCTGGTGTGCGTTCGTTCACCTAAGAGAGTTGAAACTATGTTGAGATTCAGCGAGTCAGAAACACGTTTATGCTAGGAGCTGCGTTGGGATATTCCCGAGTGAATGGGACCATAGGCTGTACAGAGAAATATCTGCTTCTAAAACCAAAACGGAGCTATCTAACTGAATGGTTGTCAATGTGTGCATTCAACTGACAGATTAAACTCACGTGTGGATTCAGCGGTTTGCAAACCATTTCTGTGCAGAATCCCAAAACCGGTATGTCCAGCCCAATGCCGTCATCCGTACTAAACAGCAGGAAACTTCGTCTAAAACTCAGGAGAAACGTTTCCTTGAAACTGCTCTGCTGTGCGTTCGTTCACCTAAGAGAGTTGAATCTATGTTGAGATTCAGCGAGTCAGAAACACGTTTCTTCTAGGAGCTGCGTTAGGATATTCCAGAGTGAATGGGACCATAGGCTGTACAGAGAAATATCTGCTTCTAAAACCAAAACGGAGCTATCTAACTGAATGGTTGTCAATGTGTGCATTCAACTGACAGAGTTAAACTCACGTGTGGATTCAGCGGTTTGCAAACCCTTTCTGTGCAGAATCCCAAAACCGGTATTTCCAGCCCAATGCCGGCATCCGTACTAAACAGCAGGAAACTTCGTCTAAAACTCAGGAGCAACGTTTCCTTGAAACTGCTCTGCTGTGCGTTCGTTCACCTAAGAGAGTTGAATCTATGTTGAGATTCAGCGAGTCAGAAACACGTTTCTTCTAGGAGCTGCGTTGGGATATTCCCGAGTGAATGGGACCATAGGCTGTACAGAGAAATATCTGCTTCTAAAACCAAAAGTGTGCTATCTAACTGAATGGTTGTCAATGTGTGCATTCAACTGACAGAGGTAAACTCACGTGTGGATTCACCGGTTTGCAAACCCTTTCTGTGCAGAATCCCAAAACCGGTATTTCCAGCCCAATGCCGGCATACGTACCAAACAGCAGGAAACTTCGTCTAAAACTCAGGAGCAACGCTTCCTTGAAACTGCTCTGCTGTGCGTTCGTTCACCTAAGAGAGTTGAATCTATGTTGAGATTCAGCGAGTCAGAAACACGTTTCTTCTAGGAACTGCGTTGGGATATTCCCGAGTGAATGGGACCATAGGCTGTACAGAGAAATATCTGCTTCTAAAACCAAAACGGATCTATCTAACTGATTGGTGGCCAATGTGTGCATTCAACTGACAGAGTTAAACTCACGTTTGGATTCAGCGGTTTGCAAACCCTTTCTGTGCAGAATCCCAAAACTGGTATTTCCAGCCCAATGCCGGCATCCATACTAAACAGCAGGAAACTTCGTCTAAAACTCAGGAGAAACGTTTCCTTGAAACTGCTCTGCTGTGCGTTCGATCACCTAAGAGAGTTGAATCTATGTTGAGATTCAGCGAGTCAGAAACACGTTTCTTCTAGGAGGTGCGTTGGGATATTCCCGAGTGAATGGGACCATAGGCTGTACAGAGAAATATCTGCTCCTACAACCAAAAGGGTGGTATCTAACTGAATGGTTGTCAATGTGTGCATTCAACTGACAGAGTTAAACTCACGTTTGGATTCAGCGGTTTACAAACCCTTTCTGTGCAGAATCCCAAAACCGATAATTCCAGCTCAATGCCGGCATCCGTACTAAACAGCCGGAAACTTCGTCTAAAACTCAGGAGAAAAGTTTCCTTGAAACTGCTCTGCTGTGCGTTCGTTCACCTAAGAGAGTTGAAACTATGTTGAGATTCAGCGAGTCAGAAACACGTTTATGCTAGGAGCTGCGTTGGGATATTCCCGAGTGAATGGGACCATAGGCTGTACAGAGAAATATCTGCTTCTAAAACCAAAAGTGTGCTATCAAACTGAATGGTTGTCAATGTGTGCATTCAACTGACAGAGTTAAACTCACGTGTGGATTCAGCGGTTTGCAAACCCTTTCTGTGCAGAATCCCAAAACCGGTATTTCCAGCCCAATGCCGGCATCCGTACTAAACAGCAGGAAACTTCGTCTAAAACTCAGGAGAAACGTTTCCTTGAAACTGCTCTGCTGTGCGTTCGATCACCTAAGAGAGTTGAATCTATGTTGAGATTCAGCGAGTCAGAAACACGTTTCTTCTAGGAGGTGCGTTGGGATATTCCCGAGTGAATGGGACCATAGGCTGTACAGAGAAATATCTGCTCCTACAACCAAAAGGGTGGTATCTAACTGAATGGTTGTCAATGTGTGCATTCAACTGACAGAGTTAAATTCACGTTTGGATTCAGCGGTTTACAAACCCTTTCTGTGCAGAATCCCAAACCCGGTAATTCCAGCTCAATGCCGGCATCCGTACTAAACAGCAGGAAACTTCGTCTAAAACTCAGGAGAAACGTTTCCTGGAAACTGCTCTGCTGTGCGTTCGTTCACCTAAGAGAGTTGAAACTATGTTGAGATTCAGCGAGTCAGAAACACGTTTATGCTAGGAGCTGCGTTGGGATATTCCCGAGTGAATGGGACCATAGGCTGTACAGAGAAATATCTGCTTCTAAAACCAAAACGGAGCTATCTAACTGAATGGTTGTCAATGTGTGCATTCAACTGACAGAGTTAAACTCACGTGTGGATTCAGCGGTTTGCAAACCATTTCTGTGCAGAATCCCAAAACCGGTATGTCCAGCCCAATGCCGTCGTCCGTACTAAACAGCAGGAAACTTCGTCTAAAACTCAGGAGAAACGTTTCCTTGAAACTGCTCTGCTGTGCGTTCGTTCACCTAAGAGAGTTGAATCTATGTTGAGATTCAGCGAGTCAGAAACACGTTTCTTCTAGGAGCTGCGTTGGGATATTCCCGAGTGAATGGGACCATAGGCTGTACAGAGAAATATCTGCTTCTAAACCAAAAGTGTGCTATCAAACTGAATGGTTGTCAATGTGTGCATTCAACTGACAGAGTTAAACTCACGTGTGGATTCAGCGGTTTGCAAACCCTTTCTGTGCAGAATCCCAAAACCGGTATTTCCAGCCCAATGCCGGCATCCGTACTAAACAGCAGGAAACTTCGTCTAAAACTCAGGAGCAACGTTTCCTTGAAACTGCTCTGCTGTGCGTTCGTTCACCTAAGAGAGTTGAATCTATGTTGAGATTCAGCGAGTCAGAAACACGTTTCTTCTCGGAGCTGCGTTGGGATATTCCCGAGTGAATGGGACCATAGGCTGTACAGAGAAATATCTGCTTCTAAAACCAAAAGTGTGCTATCAAACTGAATGGTTGTCAATGTGTGCATTCAACTGACAGAGTTAAACTCACGTGTGGAATCAGCGGTTTGCAAACCCTTTCTGTGCAGAATCCCAAAACCGCTATTTCCAGCCCAATGCCGGCATACGTACTAAACAGCAGGAAACTTCGTCTAAAACTCAGGAGCAACGTTTCCTTGAAACTGCTCTGCTGTGCGTTCGTTCACCTAAGAGAGTTGAATCTATGTTGAGTTTCAGCGAGTCAGAAACACGTTTCTTCTAGGAGCTGCGTTGGGATATTCCCGAGTGAATGGGACCATAGGCTGTACAGAGAAATATCTGCTTCTAAAACCAAAAGTGTGCTGTCAAAATGAATGGTTGTCAATGTGTGCATTCAACTGACAGAATTAAACTCACGTGTGGATTCAGCGGTTTGCAAACCCTTTCTGTGCAGAATCCCAAAACCGGTATTTCCAGCCCAATGCCGGCATCCGTACTAAACAGCAGGAAACTTCGTCTAAAACTCAGGAGAAACGTTTCCTTGAAACTGCTCTGCTGTGCGTTCGTTCACCTAAGAGAGTTGAATCTATGTTGAGATTCAGCGAGTCAGAAACACGTTTCTTCTAGGAGCTGCGTTGGGATATTCCCGAGTGAATGGGACCATAGGCTGTACAGAGAAATATCTGCTTCTAAAACCAAAAGTGTGCTATCAAACTGAATGGTTGTCAATGTGTGCATTCAACTGACAGAGTTAAACTCACGTGTGGATTCAGCGGTTTGCAAACCCTTTCTGTGCAGAATCCCAAAACCGGTATTTCCAGCCC